>NC_064628.1:564656416-565313201 GCF_023864275.1 Schistocerca cancellata
AATAACAAATGTGCTTTGATGGCTGTGAAAATGCCGAAACAACATTACATTCAAGTTCAAACACGTACTCATGAAATGAACACTGACAAAACTTCGTAATTCTGATCAATGTGCACAAATGCTACAATTAATAATCTTTTCACTTCAGATCATTATTGTTGTTTTTTTAACTAACAACTTTGTTGTTTTCAGGCAGCTTTTCTAGTACGCAAATCATTTAAGATAATGATTGCAGATTGATTTAAAAACGCACTGGAAGTGGAGTATTTCTGAAACTATAAAACTGAGCTTTAAACTCCGTAGCTCTACCAATTACAAAGTAGTCACAACTATTTTTACAGCTGCCGAATAAGTCTTTTCATAATAAATTAGGACACTCGGAATTAAATTCACTAGAACAGGATTCTTGTCTAGGTTTGTGATTTGGGATAATCACGAGTGTTTTTAGCAACAGCAGGATTATTTTTAAAATCAACCAAATTTCACAAATACCTGGTCCAATTACAGAGTGACAAATATAAACAATTTAATGGAAGCTAGTTGCACTGGTGGCGTAATTTTCAGTTTCATGGCATTACTGTTGGCCTCGCCCTGTTACAAATCTTCTTGGCGTCGGAATTATATTTTTACAGGACCAAAATCAAGCAATGATAATAGTATCACCAAATGCAGCATCCGTCGCCCATAAATACTGCTCTTAAGCTCCTCTGGCCTGAAAACTCCAAGAATATGATTCACAGTGATCCGCTCCTGCTAGCGAGATGTTAAGCACAGCACTGCTCAGCCCAGACTCCTTACCCGTTACAAAGGACGAGTTGCCACTTGCGCGCCGACCACACCTTCGCCACTCCGCCAGGCTATTTCCGTAGCTGTGGGCCTTCCCCACATTTTTTCCATTCAACCCTACGTTCCCTAACTATGGACCAAGTCATTTACAGTACATTATATTCCAGTAGTTACTGAAATTCAAAAACACAGTTTAAAGAACATCGTTCAAAAAGTTGACATAACTGGAATATGAAAATATAGCAACAGATTTTCCATGGCAGATACAACACTCTACATAAGCAGTACTACAAACTAACTCAGAAATATCGATACAGATATAAAATGGGTGTTACAAGTTGTCGTAAGGTGGAAACGGAGGGATTTATCTTACTTCCAAAAGGGTATAATCATTGGCTTTTGAGTCAAGAGTGGACTAAAATAACTAATGAGGAAATAATATCTATTGTAATAAATAGTAAACATGATCATTCAATAATTATCATGCAAAATAACAATAACAATATTCAATTACACAGTGGAATATAGCGAACTAACCACATCCGTGTATTCTGGTGGTCACGAATTGGTGCGAAATGCTATGATGATTTGCTCATAGTTTTGTAGTGGTGCCCAGCAGTTAGCAGGACTTACACATGATGAAAAGTTTGAACATTCACAAACGTGTGCTTCAGATTTCCTTTGGGAAAAAATACATCTGTTGCAGCTAAGACACAGTTAAAATTAATGCGCACAACTGCAGTCAGAGGGTTTGAAGGCGAACAGCCGGCAATAATCGTAGCAAGGGTCCAGGCAGGAAGAGTGAGCGTTTTGGTCTGGGTAATGTCTTCGTGGCATTCTCTGGGAGAGATCGTCATTCTGGGAGGCTCAATGGATCGACACAAGTATGCATCTATCGCTAGGGAAAATGTCAACGGCTACGTGCAGTACGTTTCTCCTCGGCACGATGGCATCTATCAGCACGAGAATGCAACGTGTCACACAGCTCGCAAAAGTCGTGCTTGGTTCGAAGATGCACTACGATGAGTTTACCATAGGTCCTTGGCCACCAAACTCCCTGTCTTTAAACCCAATCGAGAATCAATGAGACCACCTCAGTCGGTCTGTCTGCGCCATGAATCCTCAACCGAGAAACTTAGCATTGTTGGGTACGGCAGTAGAGTCGGCAAGTGTACACATCCCTGGCGGTACCTTCCAGAACCTCACGACTTTCTTCCTGGACGTTTCGCAGCGATCGGCGCTGCAAAAGTTGGTTATTTAGGCATTTTGATACATGGGTACCTTAATGTTACTGGACAGAGTAAAATGCTCTTCCATGCAGCTGGCAGAATGATGGTGCTCCGGCCTGCTGCAAAGTAAAATTTTCGGTAACTGCTCGTAATGCTGGAAATAGCTATATGATCAATAATTTCAAGTACTTGATTCTTATTAACATTCATTGCGCAGAGAAAGGAACAATGAATAGTTAATCATTACTCAGTAAGGATAAAATTTTAGACAGTCTCTCTCTTGCTAGACAATGGTATTCGGCTGCTTTGTTCTCCATATTCTTAAGTAGTAGCGGCTGACTTTTCTATGGTGTGTAGCTTCGTAATTCAATACTAGCCGTGACAAGAAACTTATCTTCTGTGTCCACCCTCAGAATTCGCAATATTCTACCCTTGTTTTTCTCACTATCGTGAAAAACCTACAGCAACGAAATCTTGTATGGCTTGAAACAGAATCGTTGCCGCAAAACATTCACGCCAGAAACAGGAACAGCCAACACTCCACTGGCAGTACGAACATACTTCAATGGACGAATTGGAAAACTGTATATTGTAGTTTTCGTCCTGAACGAGCATACGGGAGCGATCGGTGAATTACGCCTTACACAAACAACCAACGTCTTGAAACTTCGTACCGTCGTGGAAACAGATAACGCAAAACGCTTTACACTGCTACGTCATTGTCATCTCAGCACTCGTGGTCTAGGGTAGAGTCCAAAACGTCCTCGGTTCCAGGTTCGAAACACGCCACCGCTTAAATTTTGATTAATAATCAGCATTGTCGGACGAAGACTTCCGACATAAGAAGTCACACTCATTCTGCCAACGGCCTTGTCAAAGAAGGTGGAGGAGCGGATGGAGGTTCAGGGCATCTCTTCTCCTTGGAGCGGGAAACCCTACAGGCGGAATAATCAGCAATGATCAACGGCATGAGGATGCAGAAGGCAATGGAAACCACTTCATTAATGACATATAACGTGTATCTGTAATTGAAAAAGTATCATGACGATCTATCCATTGGCAAAGTATTCCGGAATAATCCCCCATTCCGATCTCCGGAAGGTACTGCCAAGGGGGAGGTGAGAAAAAGACTGAAACCCAACGAAACGATAACGATATACAAGTCGGGGCGTGGAATGTCAGAAGCATTAATGTTGTAGGGAAGCTATAAAATCAGGGAAATGCAAAGGCTCAGTCTAGATATAGTAGGGGTCAGTGAAGTAAAATGTAAAGAACACAAGGAATTCTGGTCAGGTGACGATAGCGCAATATCAACAGCAGCAAAAAATGGTGTAACGGGAGTAGAACACGTAATAAAAAGAAAGGTAGGGCAGAGAGTGTGTTATCGTGAACAGTTCAGCGATAAGGTTGAACCAACACCGACAACGATAGTCCAGGCCTACATGCCAACGTCACAAGCGGGAGATTAAGAGATAGAGAAAGTATATTATGAGGATACTTAAAGAGTAATACAGCACGTAGAGGGAGATGAAAATGCAGCTGTAGGGGATGGAGTAAAAGAAAAGGTTAGAGGAAAATATGGGACAAGAGAGTGGAGAAAGACTAATTGAGTTCTGTAACAAATTTCAACTAGCAATAGCGAACACTCCGCTCAGGAATCACAAGAGGAAGAAGTGGACTTGGAAAAGGCCGGGTGATGTGGAAAGATTTCAGTTGGGTTACATCTGGATCAGATAGAGATTCCGAAATCAAATACTTGACTGTAAAACATACTCATGAGCAGATATAGACTCAGATCACAACGTAGTGGTGATGAAGAGTAGACTGACGTTTAAGAGATCAGTCAGGAAGAATCAGTGTTCAAAGAAGTTGCATACGGAAGTACTAAGGAATGATGAGATTCGCTTAAAATTCTCTGAGGCTACGGTACAGCGATAAGGGGTAGCTCAGTAGGCAGTAAAGTTGAAGAGGAATGATCTCTGAAAAGAGCAATCACTAGAGTTGGAAAGAAAAATATTGGCACAAACAAGGTAACTGCGAAGAAACCATGGGCAACAGAAGAAATACTTCAGCTGATCGATGAAAGAATGAAGTACAAAAATATTCAGGGAAGTTCAGGAGTACAGAAATACAAGTCGCATGAGGAATGAAATGAATAGGAAATGCAGGGAATTTAAGACGAAATGGCTACATAAAAAATATGAAGAAATCGAAAAAGAAATGATTGTCGGAAGGACTGACTCAGTATATAGGTAAGTCAAAATAATCTTCGATGAAATTAAGAGCAAGGGTGGCAAGATTAAGAGTGCAACGGGAATTCCACTGTTAAATGCAGAGCAGAGAGCGGATAGGTGGAAAGAGTACATTGAAGGCCTCTATGAGAGGGAATATTTGTCTATTGTGTAGAAGGAGAAACAGGAGTCGATTTAGAAGAGATAGGGAATCCAGTATTAGCATCAGAATTTAAAAGAGTTTTGGAGGACTTAAAATCAAATAAGGCACAAGGTGCAGATAACATTCCATTAGAATTTCTAAAATCATTGGGGGAAGCGGCAAAAGAAAAAAAACGACTATTCACGTTGGTGTGTAATATGTATGAGTCTGCGTCATACCTTCTGACTTTCGAAAAAATATCATCCACCCAATTCCGAAGACTGCAAGAGCCGATAAGTGCAAGAATTATCGCAGAATCAGCTTAACAGCTCATGCTTCATAGATGCTTACAAGAATACTACACAGAAGACACGAAAAAAAAAAACAGAATGTGTCAGATGTCGATCAGTTTGGCTTTAGGAAAAGTAAAGGCACGAGAGAGGCAATTATGACTTTGCGGTTGACAATGAAAGCAAGACTAAAGAAAAGTCAAAGCACGTTCATAGGATTTGTCGACCTGTAAAAAGCGTTCGACAATGTAAACTGATGCGAGATGTCCGAAATTCTGAGAAAAATGGGGGTAAGCTGTAGGGAGAGACTTATAAACGTAGAAGAGCCAAGAGGGAATAATAAGAGTGAACGGCCAATAAAGAAGTGCTCGGATTAATACGGCTGTAATACAGGGATGTAGTCTTTCGCCACTACTGTTCAATCTGTGTATGAAAGAAGCAATGATGGATATGGAAGAAATGTTCAGGAGAGGAATTAAGTTTCAGTGTGATCAGTGATATAATTTGCTGATGACATTGTTATCCTGAGTGAAAGTGAAGAAGGATTACATGATCTGCTAAATGGAATGAACAGTTTAATGAGTACAGAATATCGACTGAGAGCAAATCGAAATAAGATGAAAGTAACGAGAAACAGTGGAAATGAGAATAGCGAGAAACTTAACATCAGGATTGGTGGTCACGGAGTAGATGAAGTTAAGGAATTCTATTACCTAGGCAGCAAAATAACCAATGACGGACTGAACAAGGAGGAAATCAAATGCAGACTAGCACTGGCAAAAAGGGCATTCCTGGCCAAGAGAAGTCTACTAGTACCAAACATAGACCTTAATTTGAGGAATAAATTTCGGAGGATGTAACTTTGGAGTACAGAATTATATGGCAGTGAAGCATGGACTGTGGGAAAACCGGAACAGAAGAGAATCGAAGAATGTGAGCTCTGGTGGTGCTTCATACGAATGTTGAAAATTACGCGGACTGATAAGGCAAAGAATGAGGAGGTTCCGCGCAGAATCGGAGAGGAGAGGGATATGTGGGAAACATCTACATCTACATACGTACTCCGCAATCCACCATACGGTGCGTGGCGGAGGGCTGTGGTACAGGGTACCACAACATCTTCTCTCCCTGTTCCACTTCCAAACAGAACGAGGGGTAAATGACTGCCTATATGCCTCTGTACGAGCCCTAATCTCTCTTATCTTTGTGGTCTTTCCGCGAAATGTAAGTTGGCGGCAGTAAAATTGTACTGCAGTCAGCCTCAAAAGCTGGTTCTCTAAATTTCCTCAGTAGCGATTCACGAAAAGAACGCCTCCTTTCCTCTACAGACTCTCACCCGAGTTCCTGAAGCATTTCCGTAACACTCGCGTGATGATCAAACCTAGCAGTAACAAATCTAGCAGCCCGCCTCTGAATTGCTTTTTTGTCCTCCCTCAATCCGACCTGATAGGGATCCCAAACGCTCGAGCAGTACTCAAGAATAGGTCGTATTAGTGTTTTGTAAGCGGTCTCCTTTACAGATGAGCCACATCTCCCCAAAATCCTACCAATGTACCGAAGACGTCTATCCGCCTTCCCCACAACGGCCATTACATGCTTGTCCCACTTCATATCGCTCTGCAATGTTACGCCCAAATATTTAATCGACGTGACTGTGTCAAGCGCTACACTACTAATGGAGTATTCAAACATTACGGCATTCATTTTCCTATTCATCTACATTAATTGACATTTATCTATATTGAGAGTTAGCTGCCATTCTTTACACCAATCACAAATCCTGTCCAAGTCATCGTGTATCCTTCTGCAGTCACTCAACGACGACACCTTCCCTTACACCACAGCATCATCGGCAAACAGTCACACATTGCTATCCACCCTATCCAAAAGATCATTTACATAGATAGAAAACAACAGCGGACCTACCACACTTCCCTGGGGCACTCCAGATGATACCCTCACCTCCGATGAACACTCACCATCGAGGACAACTTACTGCGTTCTATTACTTAAGAAGTCTTCGAGCCACTCACATACTTGCGAACCAATCCCATACGCTCGTACCTTAGTTAGGAGTCTGCAGTGGGGCATCGAGTCAAACGCTTTTCGAAAGTCAAGGAATATGGCATCCGTCTGATACCCTACATCCATGATTCGCAAGATGTCTTGTGAAAAAAGGACGAGTTGCGTTTCGCAGGAGCGATGCTTTCTAAAGCCGTGCTGATGCATGGACAGCAACTTTTCTGTCTCAAGGAAATTCATTATATTCGAACGGATAATGTGTTCGAGACTCCTGCAACAAACCGATGTTAAGGATATTGGTCTGTAATTTTGAGGATTCATCCTTCTACCCTTCTTATATACAGGCGTCACCTGCGCTTTTTCCCAGTCGCTCGGGACTTTACGTTGGGCAAGAGATTCGCGATAAATGCAAGCTAGGTAAGGAGCCAATGTAGTAGAGTACTCTCTGTAAAACCGAATTGGAATCCCATCAGGACCTGGCGATTTATTTATTTTCAACCCATTCAGCTGCTTCACAACCCCAGGGACGTCTATGTCCTCCATACGGGAATCTGTACAAGACTCAAACGGCGGTATGTTTGTACGATCATCCTGCGTGAAAGATTTCTCAAATGCTAAATTTAAAATTTCAGCTTTCGGTTTGCTGTCTTCCATTGCCAGGCCAGAATGACCAGTGATTGACTGGAAAAAAATGGTTCAAATGGCTCTGAGCACTATGGGACTTAACTTCTGAGGTCATCAGTCCCCTAGAACTTAGAATTACTTAAACCTAACTAACCTAAGGACATCACACACATCCATGCCCGAGGCAGGTTTCGAACCTGCGACCGTAGCGGTCGCGCGGTTCCAGACTGTAGCGCCTAGAACCGCTCGGACACTCCGGCCGGCTGAATTACTGGATGGAAGCCTTCGACCCGCTTCTTACATTGTCAGAAGACTGACAATGAGAAGGGACAGGATGATAGACATCTGCTAAGACATCAGGGAACGATCTCCATGTTTCTAGAGGACAAAAACAGTGGAGTAACACAGAGATTGGAATGCATGCAGCAAATAATCGAGGTCATACGATACAAGTGCTACTATGAAACGAAAAGGTTGGCACAAGAGAGGAATTCTCGGCGGTCTGCATAAGACCAGTCAGAAAATTGACGACGTAAAAAAATTGTCATCTCGGTCTCGGCACGGAGTACAGCCGGTACGAACGAGCTAACTGCAGCGAGGGACGCATGCAGTATGTCGGCGGGTCGTCAGTCCTGTGCACTAGATCGGAAGATGGCGATTGAGGCAGTCTAAACCGATCACCTGTAGAGGTAATTGTGATTATATCGGAAGGGTAAAAAATAAAAATAATTTTACTACTTTAAAATCACAGTCGTCTTCATGTGATAAAAAATATTGTACTTTGTATCTCCGATATAGTCAGTCAATTACCTACTGATGTAACCTTGGCCCGGTCGTTCGGTTCCAGAAACACGGTCGATACGTTGTTGGTGTTAGCGGTGTGACACCGTGCGCTGATCTCCAGAATGGAAAGATAAATGGTAGTCAGTGCAAGAGTCGAGAAGCAGAAACAATCACTGTTGACTAGAAAAAAAAAAAAAAAAGCCGGACGAGGACCCGAGTCACAGTACTCACAAATGCAAGTCCGTTGTCGTAACCAACGCACTCTGCTTCCCTCGGTCACGGAGTAGGAAGTTATTTAATTTGAATGCTATTAGCATCGCCATTTTCTGACACTTCCACTACTCGCCATCTGTCCAAATGTACCATGTCAAATAACGTTTGCAGTTACTACGTGATTCAAGTTATCGTTTAGGTACAAATTGTGTTGGATACTTCGTAAGAAGAAACGCTAAGCACACAACCTAAACCGTGATCACCTATGTGTTATATTCCACATCAGGAGGGTGCATCATGTAACATTATCAATTTCCCTCCTCCCTCTTCCATTCACGAATGGTGTTCGGAGAAACTAGCTGTCGACAGGTCTCTGAATACACACAGTTTTATATGGTTTAACGGCCATGATTTTTTTGTGAGATGTACATGTTGAAGGAAGTAATATGTTGCTTCACCGATTTCGGACGTGCACCCTTGGATTGTTAATATCACACATCTCCGTTAATCGCCAGCCACTTCTCATACATTCTGCCACTTCAATTCTATAAGTATTTCGGTAAGTCTCTGCCGCTGGCTAAACGAACATTTGAGGGAATCCAGAGCATTTATCTTCAGACAAGGGATTTCTCTAAAGATATTACGTGGTCCAAGTGGATAGTCACGACAAATACTCAAGAAGCTGTCAGAAACTGCGGAGCAGTCGTTCAGTAACTTCATACTGGTAGGCCCTATGTGCCTTTCCTATAACTGAAGCATGTTCCCAGACGCCGGCTGGGGTGGCCGAGCGGTTCTAGACACTACAATCTGGAGCCGCGCGACCGCTACGGTCGCAGGTTCGAATCCTGCCTCGGGCATTGATGTGTGTGATGTCCTTAGGTTAGTTAGGTTTAAGTAGTTCTAAGTTGTAGGGGACTGATGACCTCAGAAGTTAAGTCCCATAATGCTCAGAACCATTTGAACCATTTTTTTCCCCAGACGACTCCAGTAACTGATCAACATTGTTAAAAACGAATCTCTCCGCTAGCGATCACTATCGTTTTGGTTTAAATTGTCCGTTTTGATGGGAGAAGATTTGGGTACAGCAACCAGTTTGAGCGATACGTCACCCAGTCTCAGTGATATGTCACCGTCTTCAGGTTTTGTCGACTTTACAACAGCAGCCCTCACGAAATAATGCTGCCATAGTTACGGGACGTGGGGATGGTGACTAAACATCCAGGGCGGTAACTGCGGTTGAAGTTTTCGCATCACAGTGGAAGAATGAACCAAGGGCTTCAAGGAAATCATGGCATTTCTTAGGAAGTTACGCGAGCGTGCGCCTCGGAGAGGACCAGGAATTATTCCCTGAGACCCTTCCAGTCCTCGCAGCAATTAATAGTGTCAAGCATAGGCCTTAATTCGAGGAAGAACTTTCTGAGAATGTACAATGGAGCACAGAATTGTATCGTAGTGAAACAAGGACTGTACGAAAACCGGAAAAGAAGAGAATCGAAGCATTTGAGTTGTGGTGCTACAGCATAATATTGAAAATTAGGTGGGCTGATAAGGAAAGGTATGAGCAAGTTGTCCGGGGAATCGGCGTGAAAAAGAACATATGGAAAACACAGACAAGAAGAAGGGACAGTATGGTAGGACATATGTTAAGACGTCGCGGAATGACTTTCATTGTGCTAGAGGGAGCTGCAGAGGGTAAAAACTGTAGAGAAAAACAAAGACTGAAATATATCCAGCAAATAACTGAGGACGTAGGTTGCAAGTGCAGAGACTAACAGGTTGGAACAAATAATAACGTTTAGCTTCTAGCTTAAAATGCAGTTTCTATTACTATGTATTATAGAGAAGTACTAAGTGGCATAGGATTTTAAAGTTCAAAATTTGTAGCATGACAATCACATTTATTTCCCAAATAAGTAACACTTCGTTCTATTATTCTGTTTCAACATTTTGTTGATACAGGACCACCAACCTTTTTAATATTTATTGAAGCATTTATCAACAAATCTGTCGCTAGTTTCGAACCAGTTGATTCATTCTCTAGCCTGACCGAGTGAAGCTGCACTGAAAGTGTCCGCTCTTAATTACAAACATCGAAATAGCAATGCGTGCTTCATGAAGTTTGATTCTGATTGGCTAAGTAGGCTCGTGTTGATTGTGACAATCATCTGCGATCATTTTATAAAGCATGTATTGCCATTTTGATGTTTGTTATTAAGATCAGGCACTTTCGGTGGTCAAGCTTGAGCGTGAGTCAACTGGTTCGAAACTAGTCAGAGAACGTACATACGGCGACTGTGACGGAATTGTTGGGTTGGGTTGTTTTGGGGAAGGAGACCAGACAGCGAGGTCATCGGTCTCATCGGATTAGGGAAGGACGGGAAAGGAAGTCGGCCGTGCCCTTTGAAAGAAACCATCAAGGCATTTGCCTGGAGCGATTTAGGAAAATCACGGAAAACCTAAATCAGGATGGCCGGACGCGGGATTGAACCGTCGTCCTCCCGAATGCGAGTCCAGTGTTTAACCACTGCGTCACCTCCCTCGGTGACGGAATTGTTAATAAGCGCTTTGTGAATTTCTTTCTATATCTCTCTCTCTGTTTCATTCCTTTAAGTTATTATTTCGCTTATTCGGTCGCCAAAAATGACAAAAATTTCATAAATAGTAATAACAAATTTAGGTTTCGTTCTTGTTGCTTCGCACCTTGTTATCCGTCCTCCACATGATTAAAATTCTGTGGCTCAATCGACTACTAGAGTAAGATCGCACTACTACTTCCCCGTTGTTCATAACTCGCTGTTGAAGTAAGTAGACATGTTTTATCAAATCATTATATTACATGTCGTAAATTAACTTTATTGTCAGATTAGAGGGTGGACGCCAATCACAGCAGCTTGTAGATATCAGTGTTGACGACTGACTAGCAACTAATAAATTTCTCAGTTTATTTTGATGTAGCTAGTAATCTCACAAATTTTCACGTTCTTTAAAGAAAAAATCATTTAATATAACTAATGTGTGTGTGTGTGTGTGTGTGTGTGTGTGTGTGTGTATGTGTGTGTGGGTATATGTGTGTGTGTGTATGTGTGTGTGGGTATGTGTGTGTGTGTGTGTGTGTGTGTGTGTGTGTGTGCATGCGTACGTGTGACTGACGTCCCTGCCTATGTTTCTCCAAAGTGGAAGCGACAGTTACAGTCTGAATAAACTTTGTGACTGGCCTATTCCAGCGGCAGGGGCACTGCTGTTGGCGTACAACGAGCCACGCTTGATCCGAATGCGGAACAGCACAGGCAGCCCAGCGAGCTCGTGGCGCTCGAGGAAGAAGCGCGACTGATTGGCGAATATTTTAATCACAGTATAAAGCCTCTGTCCTCAGTCTGAACAACGCTACTTGCAGCCACTTGTATGCTGCGTGCTATTAGTAAATAACTTTATTTGTCCAATTAAAATACGCGATAAACATGTACCTCACACCGGCTGCGGGGCATTATGTAGTCTCAAAATCTGCAGCACGCGCCCCAGGTGGTCATGCTATAAAAACAAATTGATCACGGCAGTGTGCTATTTAGTCCTCTCTTTGGTGACACTAGGCCACAGTCATTTCAAGACATCTCATTGTATAATGTGTTAACGTAACAATAAAACAAATATCATTTTTCTGTGACTTGCTTAATACGGCCGGTAGTTCATAGTAATAGAATGGAGCTCAGAACCATGTGTCGAAAAGTTCTTAAAAGTAAGTTTTATTAGAAAATTAATTTTTTGTCATGATTATACCCACAATCTACAACGATCCCATTCGATCGAGATGTTCTATATTTTTCAGTGTGGAAAACATTTCAGGGTAAGTAAGAATCCTATGTCTTACTTAACTCTGCGTGTCCTGTAGTATAGCTCTCTCCCAGAATCTCACCTGTTATGCGACATCGCCTACGTGGCGCACTTTTTTACTCCATAAATCAATTAATATCGCTATTCTAACAACATTTTCTGAATGTCTTTGAAGGTTGTTTGTGTATCTACTCGTGAAAAGGAAGGGTTCGTTCCCCATACGTTTTTTCTCAGATGTGTCTGTCATATGTGCAGCTGTTTCTCTCTATCTAGTAGTTACGTTATGGTACTTACACAACACTCTACAAAACCTAGAGGAACCTAGTAAGTGCTTTCCAGATGTCATTTTTTCCCTACAGATAATGTTCTCATCGCTTCGTGGCACTTTATTTTAACCCTGTCTTAACGCCCCACCACCCTGCCCACCTTTACCGCTGATGTTCTACACCACATTTTGTTTTGTATTACATGAGCATAACCTTAGCGTATTAGCCTTCGTTAGAATAAGAGTTGAAGAGAAAACCACATATCGCAAATATTACAGTCAAGTAACTGTATACTTGTACGCTTTCAAAAAGAAGCTGTTACCTCCGAATGACAGAACTAGTAATGTGAATACTGAAATGTGTTTATACTTTCATACCGTAATAGATATTCCAGTACGTTGATAAAGGTTCTCCCTAACAGGCACAAAATGGTATTACTTCCGCTGATGACCCTTCAGCAGAATGTTTGCGTAAAGACACAGTCTACATCCACTCGGGCTGAGTCACGTCCTGCTGAAAGGTCATGGGTCAGGTCCTCCTAAGCCAATGACGCATTCATCTGGAAGTTTCCATTCCTTGCAGATGGTTTCACCTACGATGACGTTATCTTCCTGAAGTAGCAATATCCTCACAGTTAAACTGTTGCTTTAGGCTTCGATCACGTTTAAAGACGAAAATGTGGGGTATAGTCGTCATAAGTTATGCAAATCTGATCTCAGGATGTGAAGCTTCATTTCTTCGAGAGTCGTGGATAACTGAGAATGAATGACAAACAACAGTTGTAAAGAGTGACTGGAAAATGAATGCGTAACTAGTCAACGACATTAAAATTTTTCTTACCTGTGTAATTAAGAATTCTTAAGAACTGATAGGCTAAACAGGCTAATTTCGTGTTCAGTTGAGAGAATTAGAATTACACTGTCGAAATTGTTGCGATCGTAAGGAACCACAGAACTGTCTTCCCAGTTTCTGTATAGTTATCACCCCTCATTCAACTATTTAAGAAATTACCTAAGACAGCGAAAAATTGATTTCAGTGTGAAACGATAGTTGTCCACAGAGATTTCACTGTAGTTTCCTTACAAAAACTGGCACGAAATCCCCATTGTATACGCCTTTGATCCTGCCTGGTGTATTCTTTGGTGTCCACGGAGCTCAAAAAGCTGGTCCTTCACCACTGCCCTTATAGCAAAAAATAGAAGGGTGCCATCTCTTACGACTTGTTATGTTTACATCTAAACACTGTGGAGGGGAAGACATCCTGCTTCTCTGCCTTAGATTGAAGCTGTAAAAGAAGAATACAATTTGTTTTCTGGTCTCTCCTGTGGCTCAGACAAACTTGCTCGTGTCATACATGCCCTGTTAACTTAATTTCACCATCCAAAATTCAGCTAGACAAAGAAACTTTTGAGAAATCAGTAGTTTGGACACCATCCTTGGTTTTCTCGAGCAGCTGAAACTGTTGGAAGTGATCGGAATGATTTCTGATTTAACTCGCACTTGCTTCGCTTGCAAACACATTGTAATCCCTACGAAAGGAATCTTCACGAAGTAATACCACCCCTGGTTGCTAATTTCCTTTTCTGTAGTAATACCTTCTGCACAATTTTCAAGCAAAGCTCATCTTCTTGCCCTTTCCTTCATTTCTCTGAGAGCTGTCCCAGTCGCTCAAGTACTAACACATTCCGCAAAAGGAACCGAGAGTCAATAAGGATGTACTTTGGGATGTATTGATGAGACAAATTATTATGACCACTGCCCACGCGTTGGTGCATGCTGACTGGTGGCGCTGTGGTCACGTGACGTGGTAAGGAAAGTGTGTAAGCAGAGTGAAACTTGGGATCATTCTAGCGGTGACACAGGGCAGAAGTGGAGAAACCCACTGACATAACCGACTTTGACAAAGAGCAGATTGTTATGGCCCAATGACTGGGAACGAGCAACTTGAAAACGGCGAAGCCTACGGCTGTTTGTGTGCTGTTGTCGCGAACATCCACAAGCAGTTGAAGTCCACGCCTCATCATAGTACATGGAGGTAGGAGACTGTCCCGCTCTGTAAATCAGGATGGGCGGCAGCTGCGGCAGATCTGACTCAAGAGTACAGCGTTGGTGCAGGCAAATATTTTTCAGAGTGCCTCCTTCAGTGCACGTTGTTGAGCATGAGGCTTCGCAGCAGACGACTCTAACGTGTTTCTTTACTGAGACAAAGATGTCGCCAGTTACGATATCAGTAGACACGGCATCGTCGAGACTGTATGGTGAAGCTACAGAAACGTCGTCTGCTCGGATGAACCACGGCTTTTGTTAAGACAGATTGGTGGTCGTATTCGAATGTGCCAGCACCCAGATGAACGGCTGCTCGAAAGATATACCGCACCGCAGACACAGGTCTGCGAAGGGCTGTACGATGCTGTGAGAACACTTTACCTGTGCTTCCACGGCACCTGTGCTTCCACGGCACCTGTGATGGTAATTGAAACGAACATTGTCTGGAAGTACATCCTTCTTGTGGACGTGCGACAGCCGCTCACAATGTAAGTAACGGCAATGGAATATCACATCCGTATTTTCAAAGTATTTATAACTCAGACGACTAGCTTCAATGCTACATTTGCTCATATTCAGGTCCTGTTTATCAAGAAACGACTTATACATTTACAATGCCTGTGTCTAATAACTTAAATGGCATAAAAATAAGCTACAACAACTGTTTTAAGGTCGTAAAAGGAACAAAACTGAAGTAGCCTGGAGAGTACACCCTCAGTAACGGAAAGGCCTTTATATGTGATTTAAATACTTTTTTTACAGAATCTTGAATCACCAGTTGGATAAAATTACAAGAACATAAAAGCAGAAAGTAGAGAAATGCATCATACTAATCGTAAGTGTACTTATCAGCATATGTGGAAGAGGTTAAACCTTCTAAGATACTTCCTTTAAAACTATGACATTATAAAACAACATAGTGTCCAACAACAGAAAATTTTGAAAAGGGAAAAAGTCAGGTATGACTAAACTGAAAAATATACAATGATGTACAACAAACTTGATTTGTAAAAGGTTGTATAGGTACAAAATGATTGGTTTTTCTATATTGTATTCATTTTAGTTTTCGCACAGTTTACGAGATTTTTGTTTACTACAAGAGAATGCACATGACACCTAAGATCCCAACATTCACAGTTAGTTAAGGGTATTTTACATTAACCATAGAGTTTAGATCAGGTTGTAATTTTTATTCTGTAGAGGTCGTTTCTCCAGAATATGATATTTGCGTATGTTGTTAAGTATTTATAGGTTTGTTTCTGGGGAGGGTCCGCCTTGAGCACAATAAAATTTTATATTTTTCTTTTATATGTGTTTTGCTCAAGAGGGACACTCTCCACAAACTAATCTATTTGTAACCCAACACAAACAGAAGAGCTTCAACCTCAAGATGACAAAGCATTTATACTTTGCTTGCGGCCGGCCTTGGTGGCCGAGCGGTTCTAGGCGCTGCAGTCTCGAACCGCGCGACCGCTACGGTCGCAGGTTCGAATCCTGCCTCGGGCATGGATGTGTGTGATCTCCTTAGGTTAGTTACGTTTAATTAGTTCTAAGTTCTAGGGGAGTAATGACTCAGATGTTAAGTCCCATAGTGCTCAGAGCCATTTCAACCATTTTGAACTTTGTTTGCGGCTGACCTGCACCATGTGGGTTCCTTGCTGCCATTTGGCTTAGCTTACAACAGCTCTACCTTTTACACATAAATGTTTGCTGTATATCTCTGCACATTTTTCAATTGGATCATGTCTGATAGTTTGTCCTTCTCAAAATTTACAATAGCTGAACACTATGTTCTTTTGTAAAGCCTTAATTTTAAAGTAATCCAATAATTAACTTCAAAGAGTCCAAGTAACCCACGTAAGCTAATAACCACATGTATGGTTACTATGCCACATTTTTCTACTGTGAGGCTTTATGTTCATGTAGTTTTGTCAATTTTATGATTGAAGTCACTGTAACAAAAATTTAAAGAAAGTTAATATTCAGATTGTACTCGCAAAATGAATTTGTTGAGTTTTGTTTCTTTCACGGTGTTAAGGCAGTTGTGGTATCTTATTTTTACAGGAATTGAGTTATTAGATATAGGGATTGTAACTATGTAAGTTGGTTTTTGATAAACAGGACGTACAGAGGATGACAATGTAGTGTTTAAACTAATTGTCTGAGTAATAAATTCTTTGAAAATACTGTTGCGGTGTTCAATTTCCATTAAATAAGTGAACTGTATTCCGGACCATACACGTCCTACATCCTTTCATGCTTGATGTATTCCCTGCTGTCCGTGCCACAACGCCAGAACCGTGCTACAGTGGTTTGAAGAGCGTGATGGTGACCGTATTCGCCTGGTTTGAGCCCGATGGAAAGCATCTATGACGCTGTCCGGCGCCAGCTTCATCCGCACACTCTGCCGGCCCATATTCCCCGGAACATCACGACTTAGGCGTGGATATCTGGCGGCACATACTGTACCTCCTGGACCTACCAATTACTCATCGAATCCATGCTACGGAGAATCACTGCTGTTTAGCAGGTAGTCATTATATTTTGGATCATCTGTACGTTTATAATAGTTAATATTATTGTTTTATTTGAGGTACAGGTTTCTGTTGCACTTTTGATTTGTTTACTCGTAGTGATTACAGAGACAGACGACGAGCTCTATTCAGCGCTTTTCCATTACCTGTGCAATGTAATATTGTTCCTTACGTCTATGTTAGCTTCTGTGTGTGCCTATGGCACATTAAGATTACGTGTTATCTGGCATGACGCGGTTCACATTATATTTTGCAGTGAAAGTGTCAGCTGTCTTTGTTTTTGTTTTGTTTTTGTAATTAATTTCTAAATACTCACGGCATCTAAATTGGAAACAGTACGTGACCTGTGTTTTGTTTTAGTGGCCGTTTTATCACAGGAAGTATTACATTGGTGCATAAGTTGGTAGCGTTTTATTTAGCAATTGCCATTCTTTATTTGCAGTTCACTGTTGCTATCTCAGTTTACATATTGCCATTTTGTCATTTAGAGATAGTGAGTGGAGCTATGGATGCTAGAAAATAGAATACCAAGTGGAGAAATCGGAACATTTCCGACATATTCTTCTGTTTGAGTTCAATGGAGGGGTGACAGCAGCGGAGGAAACTAGAAACATTTGGGCTGTGTATGGGCATAATGCCACTGGACAGAGCACGGTAAGAAAATGGTTTCCTCGTTTTAATTGGAAATCTGTGGTAAGGTTTTATGGAACCAAACTGCTAAGGTCATCAGTCCCTAAGCTTCCACACTACTTAATCTAACTTAAACTAATTTACGCTAAAGACAACACTCACACCCATGCCCGAGGGAGGACTCGAACCTCCGACGCGGGGAGCCGCACGGACCGTGACAAGGCCCCCCAGACCACACGGCTACCCCACGCGGTTCCTCGTTTTAAGGAAGATCTTTTTGACATCAATGAATCTTCACGTTCGGGAACACCTTTGGGGTTTGATGGAAGTCATTTAAACGAGCTTATCCACAACGATCGACGTCGGTTTACTCGAGAACAGGCAAATGTCTTAAAATGTGGTCATTCCGCCATCTAGCAACTTTTGTGTGCACTGACGAAGGTTCAAAAATTGGATGTATAGGTACATCATGCTGCAAGCCAAATCACAAAAATAGGCGTCTGGCCATATATGGCCATATTTGCATCTTTGCTTGCATCAATTGTCTCAGGAACAACACCGACCATTCATATCATGTATCGCCACTGGTGCTGAGAAACGGTGTCTTTATGCTACATCAGAAAAAAGAGTGGAATGGTTGAGAGCGAACAAAGCAGCAACTCCCCGTACAAAGAACTGCGCGCAACCACGAAAGATAAAGTTATGTATCTGATGGAACAGCGATGGTGTGGTGTACTACGAAATGCTTCCCCGAGGTTAACCACCACCACTGAGATTTATTGTCAACAACTGAGGCGCCTTGCAAACATTGTGCAAGAACGACGACCAGGAAGACTGCCTGAAAAGATGCTGTTCCACAATAATGCCCACCCTCGTTCTGCTAGGCTCACAGAAAGCACTATACAGGAGTTTGGTTGGGAAGTTATTCCGCACTCTCCTTATTCACACCATCTTACGCTCACAGATTTGTACCTGTTCCGCTCTCTATCGAACAACCTTCAAGGTCTTGAGGATATATTTTTCTATCGTTACAACTACAAAAATGCGTAATTTTTTCACCAGATGCGTTTCGTTTTATTGATGTAAAGCATCATCAGTGGTCTGTAATTAATTTAATCAAAATGTAAAAAATTAATTACAGACCGCTGGTGATTCTTTACCTCAATAAAGCGAAACGCGTCTGGCGAAAAAGAATTACGAATTTTTGTAGTTGTAATGACAGGAAAAAAACTCTCGAGAATTGTAAAGCAACTACGGACACCATGGCCACACAAATGAAGAATTTAATCTTAAAGGCACATCCTTTTGCAGATGAAATTGCGTTTCGAACATGGCTCGACGAGTTATTCGCCTCAAAACCACTTGATTTCTACAGACGCGGAATCTAAAAGTTACCGGAACTTTGGCAGACTGTCCAGACTGTTGTAAATAGTGAAGGAGAATGTATTACTTATGGCTAATGTCTCTGTTATTTATACTTATTTGTCTTTATTAAACTTACAGGAAAACGCTACAAACTTACACACCACCCTAGTAACTAACTGTATTCAAACCATAATAAAGAAATGTGTTGTTATTTGATTGTCGCGGGTACAAAAAAATGGTTCGAATGGCTCTGAGCACTATGCGACTTAACTTCTGAGGTCATCAGTCGCCTAGAACTTAGAACTACTTAAACCTAACTAACGTAAGGACATCACACACATCCATGCCTGAGGCAGGATTCGAACCTGCGACCGTAGCGGTCGCTCGGTTTCAGACTGTAGCGCCTAGAACCCCACGACCACTCCGGCCGGCTGTCGAGGGTACACCCCGGTTTTTGTTTCCATTCGTATTATCAACTTTACTGAAGGAATTTGCAAGGCGCTAACTGCATAGCCTCCTGCTAAACCAAATATGAGGTATACATCACCGCTGTAATCATTTCTGCACTGACACAAGAGTAATAAGAAGCGCCCTCCCCCACCATTCAGAATTGCGGCCAGCTCATGGAGAGTGAAGGTAATTTTCTTGTTCTCGCACCAGAGAGAATCACTCTTATATAACCATAGGAACTCATGTAGCTGAGGAGAGGCTTCAAGATTCTCGTGGAAGTCAGTCCCAACATAGTGATATTATGCATTCCCATTCGTAGGGATACCAAAAACTGTCTCTGGCTGATCTCCAGTTGCGCTGTTTGAAGGACTGGCACTATGAGCCAGTGTTAGTGATAGGATGCGTCCCTCCCTTACAGAGAACATAAAGAGATATAGTATTATCATGTCAGTGCCGTATCAAGACATTAAAAGATGAGATATTTAATTTTATTGGTAATAACAACGACCTAAAACAATTCCGAAAATTATCCACACCTCCCAGAAAAAGTGGAAGTGATCGACGGACTACGAATGTGAAACCCTTCAGAAGCTGTACTGGGAGAGCTTGGTTGTGAATTGTGGTTCAGTTAGAAGCAACAGGCAGACCGCAATAATTCTTGTTGGATCACAACATACTTCGACTGTGGGCAAAGGACTCATCAAAAGCAGCTGGAAATGCGCGTAAATTTATTTATCTTAAGATCAAACATGTGCACACATAGAACTAGGCGAGATTACAGGTTTCAAATGGCGAATGGGTGAATCCTGTGATCGTTCACACACCACGAATTCCGACACAGATCTCACTGCTGGCGTATAATGTCGTCAGCGCTGTAACTACGGTGGCAGCTTGGACTAACGACTGTGAACAACAGATGTGCAATCGACCAGTCAGATGTGAGCAAGCATTGTTAAGTTGTTGAGTCACGAATCGCAGTGGGGCAATATCTCCAAAAATCAAGTGATCAAGACATTCTCCAGAAAGTTTTGAAGAGAAAAGTGTGTCCAAAATTTGTCCCGGACAATTTGACCACCGAACAAAAACAACGACACGTGGAATTCTGTCGAGACTTGATTAAAATTCAAAACGATAATGATTCTATTTTTTTAAAAAAATCATCGCTGTTGACGAGATTTGGTGCTATCGGTACGAACATATCATAAAACAACGAAGTTCATAAATACATACAAAGGGTCAATTTTTAAAAACATAACCGACATTCAAGTCAACGTGACATGTGAATTGAATGACACCCCAAAGAAGGACTTTTCATCAGATGTCCACGTGGCTGTATGAGCGAACTCTGCCTTGTACTCAAGTGCGGGGATGAGGATGATGAAGTCCCATACTCCTCGACAGAGCGTAGGGGACTATGCGGGAGACCCGCATCGCCGTAATACGCAAGGTCCTAGCGGACGTGGTTTGCCATTGCCTTCCTCCGACCGTAATGAGAATGAATGATGAAGATGAAGACGACACAACAACACCCAGACATCTCGAGGCAGGTAAAAATCTCTGACCCCGCCGGGAATCGAACCCCGTGCTCGGGAAGCGAGAACGCTATCCCGAGACCACGAGCTGCGGACTCAAGTGTGGGGAGAGTATATAAAACACGGAAGACGTTAAAGCACCCATTTAACTTTTCTCAAATTTTTTCATTAATTCAGTATCTAAAAATTTTGGATTGACAGAGGCAACCACACGAAACAACATAGTATCTAGCGAATGTGCGGCTGAAAAAGTGAACAGTGATTATTTCACGTGAGATCATAATTTGCCTAGTGAGAGATCCGCGGTGTTACCGCAGTGCTAACTGTTACACATTAAAGGAAGTTCGCCAGCAGTTTACTAAGCAATCTCATGAAGAGTTATATGATTCCCTCCTAATTTCGTGAACACCGTTGGCCTTTCACCAACGTTACATGAAATCCTAGAGAAACTACCGAAAGATGCATGCACATAAAAACTGAAAATAAGCCTATTTAAAGACATAACGTTTCCTATGGTACCCATCAAAAATATTTAAGTATCATACACAAGATTATAAAGACATATGAAGAAAAGAG
Source organism: Schistocerca cancellata (assembly GCF_023864275.1). Classification (NCBI taxonomy): domain Eukaryota; kingdom Metazoa; phylum Arthropoda; class Insecta; order Orthoptera; family Acrididae; genus Schistocerca; species Schistocerca cancellata. The sequence continues at coordinate 564,677,964 of NC_064628.1, forward strand.
TAGGTGTCTACCTACGTAACTTAACAATTATTGAAATGACATGTATTTTTCGATTTAAATGTGAAACGGTTCATGTTATTAAGTGTAAGCGAAAAGAGCTTCTTGTAGCTTTTTATTTTAACAGAAGAAGGATTGTACCTCTTTTTTTGCCATAGTTTTACACGTTTTCTTGACCTCTTTTACCGTAAACATGTACGTTTAATTGTACAGACACTGGGCTTAAATAGAACATATTTTAATCTCTTTCTTATTTATTTTGTAATACTTGACCTGTTTGATTACCGTGTTGATAAATATAATTTTTTAAAGTACTTCTGCATTTTTTCATCGTCTGTTAAGAAAAAACTGAGGGCAAATTGTTTAGTAGTATAATCAATCGGACATATTACGTATTCTTTCATTATTTGTGCATCATCCTCAAACAGACCCACCCGGACATCAATTAACCGACCATTTCTTTCAGTTTTCACGTACACGTTTTACTAAGAATTGTGTTAGGTTTATTGGTCATTATCGCCAAACAATGATGTCGTGGTTGGTTGGTTTGGGGAAGGAGACCAGACAGCGTGGTCATCGGTCTCATCGGATTAGGGAAGGAAGAAGAAGGAAGTCGGCCGTGCCCTTTCAGAGAAACCATCCCGGCATTTGCCTGGAGTGATTTAGGGAAATCACGGAAAACCTAAATCAGGATGGCCGGACGCGGCAATGATGTCGTGGATCGCTTCTTTGGCTTCATGTCTCTGGCTCCATGAGTTAACACAGGCGATGAACAGAAATAATACGCTGATATGTATTACAAGAAATTTCATCAGCACTTACTATTTTCTTTTAACTGAAAATTTGTATCTGGTTGATCGTCATTGGGGTTTTCTATTTCTCGTCGCAGTGTTACGGTTATAAGAAGGTTATTAGGTTTCCTATCTTCATCCTGCAGTGACTCACTGAGAGAACTATTCTTTAAAACCCCACATCCACTAAACAAGAGAGAAAAAGAAACGGTTCAAATGGTCCGCGTCACAAGACGTCGTACTTAACATTAACATATACAAGCAGTCGATTGCCACGACGAGCAGAAGTTCACATTAACCGGAATCTAAGCTTTGGGAATTATTGTATAAGATGGGATTTAAGATGAAATATAAGTTGCGTAATGATTAATTTGAATAAATGGTTCTCTAACGATGGCATGTTGCCAGAATGAGATTTTCACTCTGCAGCGGAGTGTGCGCTGATATGAAACTTCCTGGCAGATTAAAACTGTGTCACACAGTTTTAATCTGCCAGGAAGTTTCGATGACATGTTGATTTATAAACTTCATTATTTTCGATTTAATCAGCGATTTATTTACAAGTCTTTTTTCAAGGCTAGAGGAGCAACAATCACTGCATCTTCATTTGCCGGACAGAACAGATGAATGCCCAGGGAACGTACTAACAGGAGGGTTGCTAACAACCAGCGGACGCAGTGGGCGTGGGTCGGAGTGGCATGAATCACAGTGTATCGCGTTTCTGCAATAAAACTCTTAACAGCAGATTCTGGGTAGTCACATATCTCACCTGTATATAACGGCACAAAGTCTACGTCGGCTACTAATACCCCATTATTTACGAATTCTCCAATTTTCATATCCAATATTGCAAATATTGCAAACCTATATAAATCAAATGGAAGTGTAATGGAAGTTCCTTATTAAAGGAATGTCGCAGGAAGAAATGAGTAATTAGAAAATTATTCTTTCATTGCATTAAGCATAAAACGGAACACAATAATTTATAGACACTAGGTAATCAAAAGCACCCACAATCGTATTAGTGGACAATAACATGGAGTGTCCACCCTTCATCTATATGACGGTTTTAACTCTGCTGTATTAACTTCCGGCGAGGTGTATGAATGTCGATAGAGAAACGGTACCCCCCCCCCCTCCCGTCCCATTCTTTCTCAAGAGCCAGAGCCAGAGACGGCAGTGAATTTAGACGCTGGGGTCTGAGCGAAGTCGACATTCTAACTCATCTCAGACGTGTGCCATTGCGTTCAGGTCAGGACTCTGGGCAGGTTAGTCCATTTCAGATACAGAGCTTTCTCATTTTGAGAGTACTGAAGGGCGATCTGTTGTAATTGCTAAAAATCATTCAACACCCAATATCGCATAAAACATGTCTTTATTCAAGAAAACCAGTTTCTACAGGCTATGCTGGCATCTTCAGGTCTTAAAAATATGTTTCTTGTAAAACGTGTTCATTCTACAGTGTACCTCATGCTACTTGACATCTTGGCGTGAGGTTCAGTACCGCACAGATGTTTCTTTAAGATAGGGTGAACTGTCAAGTTGATGCATTCATCGTTACCAAACTGTTATTCCGCTGTACGCAGTAGACAATGCTGCAAATTGTGTTCATATCCTTCCGGATTTTGTGTTTTGTTAAGCGCATTAAGGGTACCACATCGTAACCACGAAAAACATCTCCCTACCATAACACCACCTACTCTGTGCTTCGCTGTTGATGGCAGGTAACGTTCTCCAGGCATTCGCCAAACTCAAACAGAGTGTAGTGCAGTTCATGACTCTGAATCACTCGCCCCCATTCATCCACTGCCCAGTGTCGTCGCTCTTTACACTGCCTCTGGGGTCGCTGCATCGATTACAGAAGTGTGTGGTTTAAGAGGAGCTGCTCCACCGTTGCATCCCATTCTTGTCTTCCTGCGCTCTGTCATTGTGCTAGCTTGCTAACTTTCTGCGTCAGTATTTATATTCGTGAGTTCACACTAAAATAAATTTACTTTCTTTCTGTTAATTTACTACACCAATCGGAGCTAATTCGTTGCTCTAAACTGAAAACAATTGCTTTGTTTCCCTTCTACATACCCCTTATCATTCAATGTGGACCAGCACTAAGTCGAGCTTGCTTGTTGCCTCTCTCAGTTATAGTTGCCTTTTTTACGGCAGGAGTATGCCAGTGGCGAGGTAACTGATTACATCTTTTTGTAGTAGCAAACTTAATTTTACAGGAAGAAAAATACATAATAAGGAAAAACGTCGGAAGTCGAAAACAAGTGCATGGGACGGGAGAAATGGATGTGTAAGATGGCCTCTATCCTAGATCACCTCTGTCTGAAAATCCGGCACTGGATGTGGCGCCTGTGTGCATGCTTTATAAGAATTTTCATTTTTCTCATTGGTAGTCTACATACATAAAAATTTAAAGTGGAAAACCATAGGCAACGGGCAGTGAAACACAAGCCTGACATAATGAAGTCTACTGGTAAGGCAATGCTTTTCAGACGGCCAGTGACACACCCAACGGGCAGTCGCGGGACGGAGGGAGGTGCTCTCCGCCTCAACCGTCACAGTCTTCCTTCTGAGCTGCTTACTGTGCATCAGCACTTGCCTCATTACCTTCGCAACGACTGGTTCGTGCTTAGCGACTATGCTCCCATTCTTATGACGTTATGAACGTTAGACAATCATCCTGTCTCCGATACAGGGCAGGACTGGGAAGGGAAGACCGGTGCAGCTGAAACATTAAGGTGTAGGGAGTGGATATCGGGCCGCACATGGTAAAATACCTGCTCTCAAGGATAGAAGAATTAGGTCTTTTTAGGATAAATCCAGACAACAGGTTCCGCTGCCTAAAGAGTATATGCAGTAGTCCCGAAAAGTTCTGAAGCAGTCACTCACAAGATAGATTCTAATACATCAAATGACACTACATATCATAAAGAAGCAGAAACCATTGGGAAAAAAATGGTTCAAATGGCTTTGAGCACTATGGGACTTAACATCTGTGGTCATCACTCCCCTAGAACTTAGAACTGCTTAATCCTAACTAACCTAAGGACATCACAAACATCCATGCCCGAGGCAGGATTCGAACCTGCGTTCGTAGTAGTCGCGCGGTTCCGGACTGACCGCCTAGAACCGCTAGACCACCGCGGCCGGCAACAATTGGGAAAAGTAGCTGGAACATTTCATGGAGTTAACAATCCTTCATTAAAACATAGTCAATAAAAAATAAAATATAATAATTTGAAGTAGAGCTCCAGTAGCTGAATTTCTCTGTAGTTTCTGCCACTGTGCACTGATGTAGAGACGCAGAAATACGCCATGTAATTGTATTGTTGTATCAATTGACAGACTCTTACTGTAGGATTCCTTCAAAGGGCCGAGGATTATGCATTTATGTCAGAAACTAAACACAGTTCAAATCAAGAAATGATGTTAGCACAGCAAGTGAAGACAATTGCTTTGTAACATCAGCTATTGAATGAACAGGGATTGACATCACCAAAAAATTAATCACGTGCTATATGTATCAATAACACAGCAGTGTTGTGGACACTTTTTCAGTAAATTAACAAAAGTTACAAATAAAATGCCCACAGCCTTGGTGCAGTGACACCCTTATTTCCATGGATCTCGCTCCATGTGCCGGCACCAGCGCCATAATGGAAAAGCCTGAGCATGGTCTGAGGAAAGGGCTGAAACCGGTTGATAAAGAATAAAAATCTGAAAACGCGGTCGAGACTGTTTTTGTTTCATTTTTAGCGTGTTACTACAGTGACTGCGTCAATAATCGACCATGTGGTCATAGATAAGGACAGGGAAAGTGTGATGAAGCTGTATAAGATCTTGAGTTATCGGGTTATTTCCGTCAAATAATAACAGTAAAACTGAGTATGGAAAAAAATGCCTAATGCAGGTCGTAAAAGACATTTGTCAGAAATCAGAAAACAAGATTTTGTAAGAGAACTAGGAAACCAAAACTCAGATGTACTGTATGGAAAAAGGAATGTAAATTTCGATTTATCTAAATTCTAAAAGCTGTTCATATTGAACTTTGAAAATACGCTTCCAAAAGTACCCACATCAGCACCATTCTCTCATAAAACCGCCTCCAAAAACCTTAAGTACTTCAGTTCCATGGAAAAAGAATCATCATGAGCCAGAATTCGTAAATTTCTATCATAGGTACAAAAAGATTTATAGGAAGGTGTTGAGTGCTGCAAAAAAGGGAAAAACAAAAATTCCGAGAAACATGTTCTAATAAAAGAGTAAATTGAACATCCCATGTCTTTATTGCGATTGTACAGTATTGATTGTCAATTATTAACATAAAAATGATCGTAAGCCTCAGACGAGATTTCATGTCCTGTATATCAACAATTCCGGGACCTAGTTTATCAACAGTAAATAGTCATGCTTTTAGTACAATGATGTTACTACTAACCACAAAGCATGAAATCCAAAACATAAGTCAGTATGCTTAGATAAAGTACCAATATGTATGTTGAAACAAGGCAAACAGACAGACTCCCTTACCTAACATAATAAATGGATCATTTACACCACAGAGGTTTCCAGAGTATTTAAAACAAGAAAGAGCTGTACTTCTCCTGAAGACAGGTAATGGAGGAAAGAAAGAAAACTACTGGCCCATTTACCTACTATCACCATTCTCAGAAATAATAGAATCAACTATGGATGACAAATTAGTGAACCACTTGAATAAATGAAACATTTTAAGTGAAGCACAGTTTGGTTTCCAAAGTGGAAGAAGGACACAATCAGCCAAAGTAGAATTTACAAAAGTGGTACTTACGCTCTTAACAAAGATTAGTGTGTCACAGACATATTTTTAGATCTTTCTAAGACGTTTGATACTGTAGACCATAAGATTCTACTAAATAAGCTAGGAGCTTGAGGCACAAGAGCTGCAGATAATTATTGGTTCTGAGAATGTTTAGCAGATACAGTAACAGATGACACAAGTCTCGAGTAAGTCTAAAGTTTTAGTAAAACAGTTATAAGAACCAAAATACATAAATACTTGAGTTCTTCAAGGTAGCATAATAAGGCCATTACTATTCCTGATGTACATAGAAGACTTTCCCAACAGTGGGAGAGAAACTTCTCTTTGCTGACGACAGCAATATTATAGTCAGTGAGGAAACAAGAGAACACCTTGCAGCTAAAGCAAATGAGGTTTACAACTGGTCAAAATACAATAAAGTGACACTGAACATAAAGAAAACAAATGTTATGAATTTTAGTTTGAAAAGGGAAAATAACACTGTTAAATATAGATTGCGTCTCTGTAGACTGAATAACAAATACAAAATTTCGTGGAATTAATATTGATTCTGAGTTGAAATGGTATGAACAAATGGCTCTGAGCACTACGCAACTTCCGAGGTCATCAGTCGTCTAGAACTTAGAACTAATTAAACCTAACTAACCTAAGGACATCACACACATCCATGCCTGAGGTAGGATTCGAACCTGCGACAGTAGCGGTCGCTCGGTTTCAGACTGTAGCGCCTAGAACCGCACGGCCATCTGGTATGAACACCAAAGATACTTGCAAACAGAATGTCATCAGCATGTTACGCCTTTAGAGTTACGTTAACAGTGTCCAACAACTAATGTCTTTTAGTCACAGACTGATTATGTAAACACTAAATTCTCAGCTATGGAGTTCTTTTCATGGAACAAATGCACCAAAGATGAACAGAGTTTACAAACTATAGAAAATGATCATAAGAATAATAACCAAAATTGGTAGTCGAGCCCATTGCGAAGATTTGTTCAGAACAGTGGAGATTTTAATCACATCAGGCAAGCACATTTACCATAGTACGTTTACTATTAGAATACTTCAAAAGTCACGTTGATAATTACTGCACAAACAGCTCTGTTCATGGCCAGGAATCAAGAGTTAAACTAAACTTATATTTATCAAGAAAAAATAAACATAAAAGGCAAAATAGCATTGATACTGAGAGTGAGAACAGTACAATAAATTACCCAAGAAGAATAAAGTGATTACTAAAACAAACCTACTCAAAGTGTAATTAAAAATAATTATTAAACAGGGATATACATTCAAGGATTTCTTAGAAAACGCGTAGTAGTGGTTTGGTAAAAAGTATAACACATTTAAACAATGATAACAACGATAATAATATATATATTATTTCACATAACACTTTCACACTACGTTTTTTCCTTTATTTTTCTCTTCTGGAGATATTCACTGCGAAGGTTATGGCAATGTATAATACCAAAACCTTACCCTCATTCTGAGATCAATATAGAGGGATGCTGACTTAGTTTTTCAAACTAGCAAGTGGAAGGTTTCGGTACACAAAATGGAAACCAGGTATCATCGCTGTGGCCGTGATACCGCCTGATAGTGTGTTACATTATGAATCAGTGTGTGTAGTATGTGCAGTGACTGGGAGTAGAAATGAATGAACACTGTAGCATTAGACATTTACATTATTTAATAACTTCCATGCGAAACAGTATTGTGCACTAGGGATAAACCCAATGAGGATGTTCTGTGTCAAACAGACTGGCCTTGTATCGGGGAGGGTGGAGGCTTCAGTCTTCATCAGCTATCCTGATGGTTCCTATTACAAAATCACTTCTCCCAACCTTCTCAAACTAGGCCTGTAAGTACACTGCTTGACAGCTGCTAAGGAAGAGAGACATTATTGGATAGGAGTAATAAGAGGAAATGATGGACCACATTAACCACAGTATGTACGAAATAAAGGCGAAGTGGCATATTTATAACGAGAAATGGCACAGATTTCTCCACATGGGAAAACAGGATAACGTTCATGTTTGACACAGGTCAGACTCCGGAGATAAAGGTCGATATCGGACTCTCAGTTAGGAGTATGTCCTCCTCCAGGCACTAATGGACATTTTGCATCTGTTATTTATACTGGCTGCCAAACTGTTGGGGAGTCGTTGGAGGATTTTGTCACCCTCCTTTCTGAAGGCGGTTTTCAGTTCTTGCACGGTTTGGGTGTGGTGGGCGTTAAGAAACACGCCTGCCAAGAGCATTCCATGCATGCTCTATAGACTGTCCGAGGACTAGGCAAGCAATTCCTTACATTCAATATTCTCACTATCCAGTGTATCCTGCATCTGATCAGTCCAGTGTGGTCGGGCACTGTCATCCATAAACAGGAAGTCGGGACGTGCTGCACCTCTATACAGACGGACATGAACTACAATAATGTCTGTGCAAAGCCGCTGTGCTGAAAAGTCCCTCGCACAAAGATAGGCTCTAGTATTCCGCCCTTGTGATTTGTGCCTGCCCACACCGTAGCCTCTGAGCCATACCGACGACTTTCATGAACTCATGAACTTTGTCTGGTGTATAACGTGTTCACCTCTCTCCACAGTATCACTTGCCACATTGAAGCCGGATTCGTCAGAGAGCATCAATCCGGGCCACTGTTGATGACCTCAAACAACATACTCTCCAAACCAACGAACTCTTTCTGGACGATGGCGTGATTGAGCCTTCCGTACAAGCAAACCTAATTTTATCGCCGTGAGGTTTCTCTAGCGAGGACGGTTGTACCCAGGGTGGAATGCCTGTTCCTTTTGGGCACTAGGGCTACGTATCGCTCCTTCAGGGTGTAATGCCTGTTCCTTTTGGGCACTAGGGCAAAGAATCGCTCCTTCAGCGATGTAGTTTTCCGTCTACGACCATCGGTGTGTTTTCGCACAGCATTTCTACCATCAGCGCCTTTTTTAACTGCGAGATGACGCTTTTGGACGTGCGCTTTGCTGTGGTCGCAGTAGACACACTTTAACTGTCTTCGAGCCGTCCAGCTGTTCGTCCACGATCGCAAGCATTCAAATGTGTTGTAGACATTTTTCTGTACCACATGGAATGTCGCACTAATCGGTTCCACTACAGCCTTCATCAAACACGGTACAATATCAACTGTCGATTGCATATCGTGATGTGAGCAGGCTACACGGCAGTTAATATGACCCTCCCTTTATATGTCCTTTTACTGTCATTGGTTGGGTGTTCTGTTGCAGTTGTCGGTTATGCCATACCAACTGGCAGTTGGCAAGTGTCATTGTTGTTCCTTAGTAATTGGCAAGCAGTGTATGTAAATGTCTATATACACGAATTACGTTGTTTTTATTGTTCTTCAATTGTAATACCAAAACATACGTAAGATACTTGTAAAACTGATGTACTACTACTGCTATAGTTGGAACACGCCGAGGAACGACCGCCCCGGACAGCAGGTGTTGGGTAGGCAGCTAGGCACAGGTAGCGCGGAGCCGCCGTAGGCTACCCCGGAAATGAGTGCGGGTCGTTAGCACGGCCTCGGCTCGCGTGACGGCCGCTGGACTTATCTATCACCTGAGCAGGGCGCCGCCGCTGCCGGCGCTGCTATCGCTTCTCGCTCCGCAGTAATATTCAGGACGTGCGCCACCACAAGCCGCGCTGCGGTTTAGTCGGTTAGCGCTCACTGCCAAACTGCCAGGCACGCGAATTATAACAACAAGTGTTTACGTTTTACATACTGTAAGCCTATACATTACGTCAACTTTATCTTACGAAATTTGCATGCAGATTGAGGTCCTGTTTGTGCATACAACAGGAAGTGAAGTGAATGAGGACAGCTTACGGCTTACGGGTTCTCCACCAGCCATTATAACGATTAATGAGACTGGTACCGGCCCGTACTGGTCTGGAATCCGAGAGAGAACATTATATCTTCTCTGACAGACATGAGCCGCATTTAGCGAACAGTCCAATAAATGACAAGCGTTATTTAGTTCCTGCTTCTACGACAGAATACAATCATCTTTTCTATATTTTAATAATCAATTTACGGGAAAGTTGATATTGTCAGAGTTTCACAGCAACTATATGTAGGTACCATTTCTTTTTGATCTAGCAGCTATATATGAAGAAAGTGTAACGTGCAAGAAGGTGGAAATTTGTGTTGGACGAGAAGCATGCTCGGATAGGCGAAGCGATTGAGATGACCGCTCGCTTGTATATACGACTGTGGGATCGAAAACAGATCAACGTGAGGCTGCAAGCAATTAGGGTAGTTGACGGGGGATGTTACGTATGCAGTACGTGACAAGTTGGAAATTTCGGTTGGACGGGAAGCGTGCTCGGATAGCCGAATGGTTAAGGGGACCGCTCGCATAAAGTTGGAAATCGATGTTCTCAAATTTTCACTTGCCGTCATTGAATTTATATCACTGCCCGAGTGCGGCTAGTGGCAGAATTTTATTCTGTCAATCCAAATTTAGGTTCGCTACACTGCATAAGACGAATGCTGGAATGCTTCCTTTAAAAGAGAACTGCCAATTTCATTCACCATTCTTCCCTTGTCCAAGCTTTTAATTCGTCTCTAATGACCTCATCGTTTAATGGAGGTTCAATTTTCAGCTTCCTTCGTTCCTCCCGTCAATCCTCCGATTACTCTGTGGACAATAATGAATGAGGAGCGAAGTGGCTGTAGCAGAGCAAGTATTCAAGCACATCAAATATAATAAACCAGCGATGAATCTGCTCGAGTAATACAGTGAATGATGCATTATTACGTAACTACAATGTGGCTGCGTGATTAAATATTAAACCGTGGTAACACCAGTTATTACATTTGGAATATTTATCTACACATATTACTAAATTCAACTCCCCCACCGCGTTTTCCTGTCTTTATGTGAAGGCCAATTTCATGAACTACTGTAAGCATTTTGATACGGTTTTCGCTAATTGACTGACTCAGAAGGGAAGTTACAGTACACGTGCACATTTTAGCAGCGGCAAAATGCTGCTATTGGAGAGGAGAAAGTGCGAATATGCTCCTGTTTAAAAGTCCCTGATTCAAAAGTGGGGTCCCATCTGCCTCGTTCTATCTTCCTCACCACCTTTAAAATTTTTTTCCAGCAGTTTTGTCATGCGAACATATTCCTGCTCTAACGTGCAACACACCTCTCACTCCACAAGCTCCCCTAACTGTAACTCGCTCACAACCACTGGTCCATCGCTGTAAGTCGCTCATACCCATCCACTCCCACTTTCGCATTCTCAATCATCCCGGCTAATTTTCATTATCTCCTTGTTTCCCCCTGTCACTGTCTCCTGTCACACAGCCACAGTCTCCTTCGTTCTGTCCTGTTACTACAGTCTCCGCTCACCGTCTCTCTCTTGCCTTCTCTTATTGCTGCTACCTCATTCACTCCTTTCCACTGCTGCTGTCCCCTCTGTCACTGTCTTCCTCCTTGCCACTGTCCCAGACTCCGTCTCTCCTTATTACTGGCTCGCACCCACTTCCACATTCTCTTTCTCTTTATTTCTCTCCTGTTGGCACTCTTCTCCTAGCACTGTTCCGTCAATGTCAACTATATTCCGCGGCCACTGTGTCCCTGTCTTTCCCTTACAATGCCTCTCCCTCACAGCCTGTGTCTCCCTCTCTTCAGCATAGTAAAGCGCGAATATGTTGACACGCAAAATTATTTGGATAATTTTTAAAGATGCCACGTGCTGAGGAAGGTCGAATTAGGCTGTTGGTACCCACTTTTCAGTCAGTCTTTTAATGAAGAGAAGCATAATCGCCTTTTTTGCTGCGATAGGAGCATTTTTCCGCTGGTCCCCTTCTTTTCCCTGCTATAGCAGGGTCATTAAAATTTTGATAGTTGATCGACAGTGAGATTGAAATAAAGCAAAACTGTGTAATTTTACATCTCAGACATGGTTTTACACCCACAATTTTTCATACGCTTGAGTACTAAACTATGTGCTTGACAGAAGAATTCCGATGATTACGGAGACACTTCACAGCGTATTTCTCATTGCTACGTCGCTTTATAAACTACACTTTCACCTCACAGCGGATTTTAAGTGCGCATTTTAGATGTACTAGTTGGGTAACTTTGAACCTCGGTATCTTAGAAACGTATAGAGATATCAAAATATCTGCTGTGCATAGTCGTCTTGGGACACGCGGCTCGGTTTTGCTACCCAGAAACCATATTTTGGTGTTTCCCTGATAAGGGATAAATATTTTTGAAAACGAGAAGACAGCACTTGCACATAAATACCTAGAGAGTACACTATTAAAATATGAGCATTTTGCTGCGATTATTTGCATAGATATCTGTCGCTGATGGTGACTAATGGTGGAAAACGCTTTTTTCAGTTTTTCTCAGGAACCACCTGTGAACAAATGGTGCCTCCATAAGCCCCTAAGATGCACCGTAGACCACATCTAGCGCAGACAAAAACCAACCCATTTTCTCCATTTGCCCAAGCTGGAGGAAGTCTGTAATATCAAAAAAATTGACCGTGTAATATAGATTAATTACAATAACACAAGTGGTCCCTAACCCAAGGGCTATCGAAAACGCTTGCCCCTACCTATCACCAGCAGAAACCGAAGTATGAGTCCCGAAAAATCCAAATCTTATGTCCGAAGTCTTGGAAAAACGTTGTAGCGCATTTGTCGCATGCATACCGGTAAATATTTGATGCAAATTGACTGAACTATGATGAACTTAATTCCTCACACCGCGTTTTTCTCCTGTTTGTCAAGTTCAACGTCAAGAACTACTGTAGCGATATCGATACAGTTTCCACTACAAGATAAAAACGGGCCTGCCGGGATGAGTCGCTAATATTTACTATTTGTTCATTGGGTACCATGCTGTTAGAGACGGATGGTCGCCATCGCTATTTCCAGCTGTATTACAGTTCGTTTAGAATTAGTTGCTTTTAGATATCTAGCGGGTAAGATTGCTCCTACTAACGCGCACGGACAGCCAACACAGAGCGGCCAAATGAAGTGTGCACAAAAATATTTATCCGCTCATCATGGCGACAACTGCATATAATGCCACTGAGATCAGGGACCTGCAGCCGAAATGAAACGCACTATGCCGCAATATACATAGACCCAGTTTGCCAACACGCATACTCTCTCTGTGGCATCTTTTCGCCAATGACAAGATATCGACTAATGACAAACTACAGTACATAATAAACACCTCAGTGCGACTGCAGTGCTTGAAGAACTGACTTCCTGGTACACAGATACACACGTGGTAGTGCGATGGAGATACAGACGTACATGCGGAAACTAGCACTCCTTGACGTAACAACCAGCATAGCAATCATAGACTGCAGCACCAAAGAAACTGGTATGGGCATGCGTATTTAAATACAGTGATATGTAAACAGGCAGAATACGGCGCTGCGGTCGGCAACGCCTATGTCAGACAACAAGTGTCTGGCGCAGTTTTTAGATCGGTTACTGCTGCTAAAATGACAGATTATCAAGATTAAGTGAAAGTGAAAGTGGTCTTATAGTGGGCGCACGAGCGATGGACAGAGCGTCTCTGAGGTAGAGAGGAAGTGGGGATTTTCCCAAACGACCATTTCACGAGTGTACCGGCAAAACATCAAATCTCCTACATCGCTGCGTCCGGAAAAAGATGCTGCAAGAACGGGACCAACGACGACTAAAGAGAATCGTTCAACGTGACAGAAGTGCAACCCTTACGCAAATTGCCGCAGATTTCAGTGCTGGGTAATCAACAAGGGTCAGTGTGCGAACTATTCAACGAAACTTCATCGATATGGGCTTTCGGAGCCGAAGGCCCACTCGTGTACCCTTGATGACAGCACGACACGAAGCTTTATGTCTGGCCTGGGGCCGTCAACGCCGATGTAGGACTGTTGATGACTGGAAACATGTTGCCCGTTCGGACGAGTCTAGTCTCATACTGAATCGAGAGGATGGACGTGTACGGGTATGGAGACAACCTCATGAATCCATGGTCCCTGCATGTCAGCATGGGACTGTTCAAGCTGGTAGACGCTCTGTAATGGCAGTTGGAGTGATGTAGGACCCTGATACGTGTAAACATGACTCTGACAGGTGACACGTCCGTAAGCATCCTGTCTGATCACCCGTATCCATTCATGTCCATTGTGCATTCCCACGGACAGGGAAATTCCAGCAGGACAACGCGACACCCCACATGCCCAGAATTGCTACAGAGTGGCTCGAGGGTCTTCTGAGTATAAACACTTCCGCTGGCCAACAGACATGAACATTATTGAGCATAACTGGGATGCCTTGCAACGTGCTATGTAGAACTCCTCGTAATCTTATGGATTTACGGACAGCCCTGCAAGATTCATGGTCTCAGTTCCCTCCAGCACTGCTTCAGACATCAGTCGTGTCCAAGCCACGACGTGTTGCGCTACTTATACGTGCTTGCGGGAGGCCTTACACAATATTAGGCGGTGTACCAGTTTCTTTGGCTCTTCAGTGTACTAGCCCGAGGGAACTGCTTCAGCCAGATAAATTCCGACTTCCACCGGCAAGAAACACCACTGCCCTGTCGGTGATAGGACACATGACAAAGTATATAACACAAACCAGACTAGGGAATATCAGTAGTAGGACAACCTTCATGTCACCCCACTCTCCATTGCTGCCAAATTTATTCAAGATGGCGGTGATGACGTCATCCAAGATGGCGGCATGTAGACTTGACAACAGCGCATGACGCCATCCAGGATGGCGGCTTGTGGCGGGAAAATTGGCCAATTCTGCTACGTCCACTAACCTAACCTCAAGAAAAAATGGCGGGCATTTTGAATTTTGGCGGGAAAATAGACCAATGGGGCTACATCCACTAACCTATGCCTCCAGAAGAAAAAATGGTGGGATGTTTGAATTTCAACACGATAATGCATGCAAAAACCGTACTTGTCTTTATTATTATTGATTATCATTTATTAACATTCATTATCATTTATTATTATTTATTATTATTGACCTGCCTCCACTAGAAAATTCCCTCCAAATTCAAATTCCAACATGATAATGGCTGCAAAACCTTACTTTTGTTTATTATTATTCATTATCAATTATTAACATTCATTATCATTCATTGTCATTTATTATCAATCATTATCATTTATTATCATTCATTACCATTTATTATTATTTATTATTATAGGCCTACATCCACTAGAAAATTGCACCAAATTCAACTTCCAACACGATAATGTCTCGAAAACCGTACTTATATTTATTATTATCATTTATTATTTATTCAAGATGTCCGATTTTCTCGCCAAGAAAACCGTTTTCCTTACATCCATAACAAAAATCTATCACAAGTTCAAATCCCAACACCAGAATTGATCACACGTACGAACTTTCTCTGTCACTTATCCTTTTTCACTGGTAGCCTATCATAATCGCATCAAATAATAAACTGCACTTATAGTAACATGAGTCACGTCCTTTGATTTTGCAGGGGGAAGGGACTGAAGACTTTATTTCAAGCAGTACGGTCATCACTTGTACTCCAATAGAGTCAGCACACACATCTTTGATATTGCAGTGCAGTCAAAAATGGTTCAAATGGCTCTGAGCACTATGGGACTTAACATCTGTGGTTATCAGTCCCCTAGAACTTAGAACTACTTAAACCTAACTAACCTAAGGACATCACACACATTCATGCCCGAGGCAGGATTCGAAGCTGCGACCGTAGCAGTCGTGCGGTTCCGGACTGAGCGCCTGAACCGCTAGACCACTGCGACCAGCGCAGTGCAGTCACCACGATGTCCACGCTCCAACTGAATTAGTTCAAATCCTCGCCACCCCCTGGCCAACACGCAGGGACACTGCCGACACCTGTCACGTGAGGCGGCCGGCCACTCGCTCCCATGTCGTAAACATGTTTTCGCTGGACACGCTGGAACTTGCCGAGTTTGACATCACAGCGGCTCCTTGTCTGCTCACCATGTGTATTCATCGCCTCCGCACGTTTCCCGCCAAAATTGTTAGCCTCAGGGCTGAATCACACAATGGTCGGCCATTCCCTGCCACACTTTTGGCGCCAAAGTTGTTTTCCTGGGCACGTTCAAACCTGTCGATGCCGACCACTCACCGTCCCCCACGTGTCCTTGTGCGATCGAGAATGCAGTGCTACACTTTTGGCGGCAAAGTTTGCTCTACAGTAGAATCAGCCATGACTGTATAACAGCACGTTTGGTCTGCATTAGAACGCTCACTAATTGACTTGCTCTCATGCGCGCATAATAACTGTACAATCGATGCGCTGCCGCCCCTCTTACATCACACACCCTCCATACACGCGACGGACATAGTCTTCTGTAAATACCTAAGTACTTAATTCCATTTCGATTTTAATCATATTAAATAATTCAATGTACAGTTTCATATATGTATGCAATGGTGGTATGCAATGGTGTTCAACTACCTAATTTCAACTACTTTTCGAAGACCAGACAGCCACCTCTACCTAGGAACCAGCGCTGAGTTTGAATTCTGCCAGTAAAGAAAGGGCACTTGTACCAACCTCAGCCGCCCGACAGACACTTCCTCCTATGAAACAAGTGCCAAGTTTGAAATCTGCCAGTAAACAAAGCTAACTAGCGCTCCTGCCACCAACCTAAGAAAATTGTTCCAAACCAAGCTCATCACCACTAAACAAGCCATCAGTACTCAACCTCTTCCTACACGTTTCGGCTAAAAGGACTCACCCAGCACTAGGCCCATGGATGGAGGAACCAATTTACTTTATTTAGGAATGGAGTGTATGTATCACACCAACATGTTCCACAGCACACAGACCTGCAAAACACTCCTACATAATTCATTTATAATGCTCTAGACACACGCTTTCTAATTGTGAACAGTTAAAAATAACTGGTAGCACAGCCTACAGACATGCGAACCGCTCTTAAATAATGCAAAACATTTACGTCCAAATAGCCAAACAACTGCTAATTGGGACCGATGACCTTTGCAGTCTGGTCCCTTTAATCCCACAAACCAACCAACCAACTGCTAATTTTCCACAATAATTTCACTGCATAGACTGATAGAAGGGGAACGAGTGTACTTTATTTCCGACATATCTTTTTGAAACTTTTGCTTCTCATAGGTTTCGATATGTAAGGCTGACCTAAGGCATGTTCTGAACTCCCGTAGTGCACTACACTTGGCAACACAACCACAACCACCAAGATATTCATTCCAATCCAGACCTGTAATCCTCTACAGATAAATTTGTCCAATTATTTGTTGACTCACTCACAGTCTGACCAGATTACCATTATTGCGCAAAAACAGCTCAGACTGCGCTGTGTTGCTCAGGGAAGTAAGGAAGGACTGCATTCTATTTATTTCAAGCCCTTTTATTTAGTAGTGGAGTATATTTGTCACAAAGCACCCACACTGATCCGGCTGTGGTCATCTGAAACAGGCCACAAGCACGTAAACAAGTCATAGTTTCACCTCACAATAGCAAACAGCTCTTAAATAATACAGTACACAATATCAGCAGGCGAGCTCTGTACTCTTAAACTCTCCAAATAAAGCACCGCACAGTGCACAGACATGCTCGAAAAATAGTGCAAGAGATGCGCCCAAATACCCCCAGCTGCCAAACCGACAAAAGTCTCTGCTCGGCCTCCCCCAAACATGACCTCAACACAGTCGCATTCGCACCTAATACCGGGGAAATTGATATCGCCTATGCGCCTTAGATTACGCTCCAAGGCAGGCCGCGCGCGCGTGCGGTCAGCGGGGAAGGAGATTCCAGAATCTCCAGCCAAGTTCAGCTTCCCAGCGCTCGTGACAGCCGACATATGTGAACGCTGCATTGTTCTTCTCATGCATACCGCCGGCGTCTCAGGTCTGGACATGCCTTCATGTCTATTGTCAGAATAGCTCATAGCTCGTTGACACGCACGATTAACGCGGCTGGGAAGACATTTACTACTCGCATGCAAACGAGATGGTGACGGAAAACCAATCACTCTGATCTGTGCTGCAGGCGCGTGTAATCATTGAGAACACTCTATTTATTTTTTCGAACAACTTATTTAACCATACAGTATATGTATCACACTATCACAAAAAAACCCGCCCAGACGTGCCGTGGACCATGTTGCACAGCCCACAGACACGCACCCAATCATAATTTCAGTACACACTATAGCAAACTGCTACTACATAATTCCTTACACAGATGTGTAGATACGCTCAGTACTCATAAACTATCCTAATAACGCATAGCAGAGCCTGCAGATACACGTGGTGAACGGACAAGGGGCTGCTGTGACGTCAAACTCGGCAAATTTCAGCGTGTCCAGTGAAAACATGTTTACGACGTGGGAGCGATCGCTGGGCTCGCCCCCAGCGCGAGTGGCCGGCCGCCTCACGTGACAGGCATCGGCATTGTCTCTGCGCGCTGGCCAGGGGGTGGCGAGGATTTGAACTAATTCGATTGGAGCGTGGACATCGTGGCGACTGCACTGTGATATCAAAGATGTGTGTGCTGACTTTGTTAGAGAACAAGTGATAACCGTACTGCTTGAAATAAAGTCTTCAGTCCCTTCCCCCTGCAAAATCAAAGGACGTGACTTTTGTTTTAAAAAAAGGACAAACTTTCAATTTAACAGAAGAAGACGCTTATTTTCACCTTTAAATTACAAAGGCAAAGCGACAGTGAAGCAAAGAAGCTAGCTGAGGAAGGCAACAACGAAAGAGAATAGATGGTCTATAAAGGGAGAAGGGAAGCCTACAAAAGATACCCACGTCCACGTGTGTTAAGGAGTCGCTTCCGGGACAGGGATGTGCGCTGGCGCCGGATCGAATGCGGATTAAGAACGAGGGTCGGTGTGCTGGCCAGTCTGGATATGGTTTTTAGGTGCGTTCCTGCATCCCAGTAAATGAATACCGAGCTGGTATCCACGTTCTGGCTCAGTTAGACTTATAAAACTTTCGCTCACTTCCACTTCAGTAATACTACACGCAGACAATTGGAGTTTGAAGTAAACGTACTCCATCGCGGTGGGGGAGGGGTTGGGTGTCACGGGGTGGCGACGGGAACGGCTTCTGGCCGCCCCATGAATTCACAGTGTCAAACCCGTTCACAGCTACGCCAGCCGTGCAGCGATGCGGGACAACGGCGCACGAAAAAGCAATAACCCACTGCTGGCCGGACATTGTCGGCTGCCACTGTATTGCCACTTCCGCTGCGCCAAGCATTGTGCCTGCCAGTGCGAAAATTTCATCTGTACCGAGAAAAAAACCTAATTTTTGGCCTCATTTAAATTTGCGAATATATTTTTGACATGCTCATAGACACTACAGTAATAATTTTTTCTTATTTGAAATCTTTTACAAAATTCTGTTAGAATAGGGGGAAATTAAACTTCATGCTTGTTACAAGTCAAAAATTGTGAAAATTAGATTCAAAATCTCAAAGAAATAAACGTCCTTGTACGATACTTACACTCGTACAGTGCAAACGCAGAACCACACGTATCTTTGGAAAGGTCGGCTGCCGATCAAAATATTTTGGTTAACGGGGAAAAAAATTATTTCTGTAGGTTCAATAGTTTTACCATTATCACCTGATACGTTTCAAGCTGTTTCCTCGACAGGAAGATATCACTCGTTAAAAAAAAAAAAAAGGTAGCTCTGACACTAATTAATGTCAACAAATTTTTAAATATACTTAGAGACATTATAGAGATCTACGATGTCTGAATTTCAGATCTTTAAGTAATTTTTCTTGGAAATAGAGACTTTAAAGCAATTTTGTATCGCCGCGAACAACAGAGTGCTTTCAGACAGTGCCCGGTGCGTAATGTCGCAACTACAATACAAACGTCAGGCATCAGCTAATTTAAAGCAGCCTATAATCGAGGCAACGGCTTTAGCATATTGATAGTGGGAGTGTGAAACTCTCCTTCACATAGTTCCATGTTTTTCTTCTGCAATTCCTTCAATGGTAAGTTTTATTGTATACATAGTAGGTTTCAGCAGTAGCGGAGGTCCATTTGGGTGCTCGATGAAGTTCACTGAGCTGGTCGCACAGCCTTTACAAAAGTTGTCTCTGGACTGCCACTCTAGTGTATGAGAACTCCATCCGAACAACAACAGCACAAATGTGCGGTAGAGGCAACACGCTCTCTGCAGCAATTCGCCGAACATGGGTGGAGAAACCTTGCAGATATGTGTGCAATAGAATGAATTTTTCGCTATGCAGCGGAATGTGCGCTGATATGAAACTTAGTGGTAGATTAGAAATGTGTGCTCGCCTGAGACCCGAACTCGGTACTTATGGCTTTCGTGTGCAAGTGCTCCAGCACTTTTCTTTTTTAATAGGGAAAAGTTTAAGTTTCTTCGACACAGATTTTTTTCTTAACAACTGCAGAATAAAGTTTTTCGTGGAAGTCAAACCCAATGAGGAAATATGTATAACTGACACTAGGATAATGTCCTAGATTCAGAAGAATATATTTCTCCTGTACACTTCTGTATAATACTTAAATAGTCTTTAGTGGAGTCTGTGTTAAAAATCTTTATGTAGTTTACAGGTCGCTAATTTAAACTGTGTGCCTATAGAACATAGCTTATGAGCTTTTCTTGTCCCTGAGTGTATGGAGAGCTTATCTGTAGACGTCATTTCTTTGGGTGTTCTTATTTGACAAACTGCAGAACACTGTTAAACACCACACTTCAGCTGTTGCATTAGTTATTTCTTAATTAATGGTGCATAGAAGTGATTGGCGTAGAGAACAGCGGAACAAATTGTAATGATGTTTGTTGGTCTTTGCACAGGATGAAATATTTGATTCATTCTCTTCCCAACTATAAGATTCTATTTTGGTATAAACTGGTAGGCATCAGGTCGTTCGCTTAAGCGCTTCTTCTACGCACAAGTATTTAGGGAGGAAAAAGATTCGCTGAACTGCGCTATATCTTCTTGTATCGTCTTGCGTCGAGTTGTTTCGTAGCTAACGTAGTGTGATTTAAAAGACTTACTTTATTTGGATTCCATATGCTGTGGTGTTGTCTTTCAATACATACGACTGCAAGTAATGTGTATTTGGAATCGTAAAATATTTGGATGTCAACTAAAGTGGTGCGATTCCATAAAACTAAAAGGATTTCTGGGAAAAATATACGTCAAAGCATACACACACACACACACACACACACACTCACACAAACACGCGCGCGCGAGTGCGCGTTTAATTATATTGCAAGGACAAACACATTTAAAAGATATGATAGAAGAACATATGACCAGTAACATTACCATCTTAATGTACTCCAAGAGATTTAGCTACCGCTCCGAATCATCACCGTTAATGAAAAATCTTTAGCCATTCAGATTGTATTGCTATACTGAAATACCTTCCTGTGTTTGACCTGTCACGAACTGTCGTGCGATCTAAAGCAACTTGTTCCGCTGAATTAAAGTAGATACACACGAGCTGAGGGTTGACTTCTGTAGAAGTACACATATTCCAGGTAATCAGGACCGCTAACGGATCATAAAATTATGCTCTGTATACCTAACTTTTTAATTATTTAATGTGACACTCCATAACACAGACTAGCAAACAATAGATACATTTCAATTGTAAACAATTGTAAACAATGGAGTTCTACGTTGTTCTCCTGGATGACTGTCTATTTTTTAATCAAATTAAATTAAAAATTCAGTATAAGATGTTTATACTGTACAAGACCGTCACTTTGTAAGGGAACATCTGTTAACTGCTGGAGGTAGTCGATGACTGCCTATTCTTTGCGGAATTTCCATGAAGAAATCTAATTTCGTCTACATGGTAATCGATTCGCCAGCAACCTTACTGGAGTCGGATAATTGCTATAAAGTCTGGACTGGGGTAGATAAGAATACTGGGAAAGAAGTTTATTATTTACGGTTAATATGGTTGGGAGAAACATCGCCTTCCGAGAGGGTTTCTTCAGTGTCAAGATTAAGGACAAAAACTAGTATGATTAATTGTCTTCAAAAATGCGAAGAATAGCTGTACATATTTGCTGGCAGAGGAGAGGCTTCACCGTCTTACTGACAAATCCTGAAGGAGTCACTGTGTCGAACAGACTTAAGGTGTTGCCTGTTTAGATCTTGTAAGCTGGTCACGTGACCATGATGTCGCTTTTCGATGTATTAAGTTAATACTCTAACGCTAAAACAGATACATTGTGTGTTTAAACGCGTTAAAGTCATCAGCCTTCTGACTGGTTGATGCTGCCTGCCACGAATTCCTCTCCTGTGCCAACCTCTTCATCTCAGAGTGGCACTTGCAACCTAAGTCATCAATTATTTGCTAGATCTCTGTTTTCCTCTACAGTTTTTATCCTCTACAGCTCTTGATGTCTTAACAGATATCCTATCATCCTGTCCCTTCTCCTTGTCAATGTTTTCCAAATATTCATTTCCTCTCCGATTCTGGCAGAACCTCCTCACTTCTAAGGGTATCAGTCCACCTAATCTTCAACATTCGTCTGTAGCACCACATCTTAAATGCTTCGGTTCTCTTCTGTTATTATTTTCCCACAGTCCATGTTTTACCACAATACAATGCTGAGCTCCAAACGTACATTCTCCGAAATTTCTTCCTCAAATTAATGTCTACGCTTGATACAAGAAGACTTCTCTTAGCGAGGAGTGTCCTTGTTGCAAGTGCTAGTTCGCTTTTAATGTCCTCCTTTCTCCGCCCGTCATTGGTTATTTAGCTTTCTAGGTAACAAAACTCCTTATCTTCGTCTACTTCGTGACCACCAATCCTGATGTGAAGTTTCTCGCTGCTCTCATTTCTGCTACATTTCATTACATTTGTCTTACATCGATTTGCTCTCAGTTCATATTCTGTACTCATTAGCCCGCTCATTCCGCTCAGCAGATCATGTAGTTCTTCTTCACTTTCACTCAGGACAGCAACGTCATCAACGAATCGTATCATTGATAGCCTTTCACCTTGAATTTTAAATCCACTCCTGAGCCTTTCTTTTATTTCCACCATTGACTCTTCGATGCACAGATTGAACATTAGGGGCGAAAGACTGCATTCCTATCTTACGCCCTTTTTAATCGGAGCACTTCTTTCTTGGTCGTCCACTCTCATTATTCCCTCCTGGCTCTTGTACATATTGTACGCTACCCATCTACCCCTACAGCTTACCCTATTTTGCTCAGAATTTCGATCATTTTGCTGTGTCTTACATTGTCCAAAGCTTTTTCAGGTCGACAAATCCTATGAACGTGTCCTGGTTTATTGTCAACCACAACGTCAGAATTGGCTCTCTGGTGCCTTTACCTTTCCTAAAGCCAAATTGATCGTCATCTAACACATCCTCGAGTTCCTTTCCATCATTCTGTATATCATTCTTATCAGCAACTTGAGTGCATGAGCTTTTAAGCAATTGTCAGATTTTGTGGTCTTCGGAATTATGTGGTTGATAGTATATCGCCAGACTCATATATTCCACACACCAACGTGAATAGTCGTTTTGTTGCCACGTCCCCCAATGATTTTAGAAATTCTGATGAAATGTTATCTACCTGTTCTGCCTTACTTGACCTTAAGTCCTCCAAAGCTCTTTTAAATTCTAATTCTAATAATGGATCCCCTATCTCTTCTAAAACTACTCCTGTTTCTTCTTCTATCACGTCAGACAAACCTCCCCCCTCATAGAGACCTTCAATGTACTCTTTCCACCTATCCGCTCTCTCTTCTGCATTTAACAGTGGAATTCCCGTTGCATCTTAAGGACAGCACCCTTGCTTTTAAATTTACCGAAGGTTATTTTGACTTTCCTACATGCAGAGTCAGTTCTTCCAACAATCATTTCTTTCTCGATTTCTTCACATTTTTTATGCAACCATTTCGTCTTATCTTCTCTGCACTTCCTATTTATTTCATTCCTCAACGATTTGTATCTGTGTATTCCTGAATTACCACGAACACTTTTGTACTTCTTTCTTTCTCCGATCAACTAAAGAATTTCTTGCGTTACCCTTAGTTTCTTCGCAGTTACCTTCTTTATACCTATGTTTTTCTTTCCAACTTCTGTGATTACCCTTTTTAGAAATGTCCACTCCCCATCAACTGTACTACCTACTGAGCTATTCCGTATTGCTGTATCTAAATCCTTAGAGAACTTCAAGTGTATCTCATCATTCCTCAATACTTCCATATCCCACTTCTTTGCAAATTGATTCTTCCTGATTAATCTCTTGAACTTCAGTCTACTCTTCATCACTACTGCTCCTGAGTATGGCTTACAATCCAGTATCTGATTTCGAAATCTCTATTTGACCAAAACGTAATATAACTGAAATCTACTCTTATCAGCTGTCTTTTTCCAAGTATATCTCCTCCGCTTGTGATTCTTGAACGCAGTATTCTCTATTACTAGCTAAAATTTATTACAGAACTCAATTAGTCTTTCTCCTCTCACATTCCTTGTCCCGAGCAGATATTCTCCTGTAACCTTTTCTCCAATCCTTCCCCTAAACTTCATTTCAGTCCCCCGTGACTATTAGATTTTTATCTCCCTTTACGTACTGTATTACCCGTTCAGTATCATCATATACTTTCTTAATCTCTTCAACTTCAGCCTGGAACGTCGGCATGTATACCTGGACTACCGTTGTTGGTATTGCTTTACTGTCAATTTTGATAAGAACAATCCTATCACTGAACTGTTCACAGTAATACACTCTCTGCCCTATCTTCCTATTCATAACGAATCCTATTCCCGCTATATCATTTCCTGATGCTGTTGATATTACGCCATAGTCATCAGACCAGAAGTCTTTATCTTCTTTTTCTCTTCACTGACCCCTGCTATATCTAGATTGAGACCTCGCATTTTCCTCTTCAGATTTCTAGTTTCCCTACCACGTTCAAGCTTATGACATTCCACGCCCCGACTCATATCGTTCGTTGGTTATTCAATCTTTTTCTCATGGTCACCTCCCATTTGGCAGTCCCCCCTCTCCCCCCCCCCCCCAACCAAGGAGACCCCAATGGGGAACTACTTGGAAATCTTTAGTCAATTGAGAGCTCATCATGACACTTTTTCAATTATCCTGTGGATACACATTATGTGTCTTTAATGCAGTGGTTTTAATTGCCTTCTGCATCCTGATGCCGTTGATCAAGACTGATTCTTCCTCCTGTAGGGGCAGTTTCCAACCCCTAGAACAAAAGTGCCCTGAATCTTTGTCTGCTCCTCTACCATCTTTGACAAGGCCTTTGGCAAAATGATGGTGACTTCTTCTGCCGGAAGTCTTTGGCCACCAACGCAGATTATTACACAAAATGTAAGCAGTGCGGGGTTTCGAACCCGGGACCAAGGACGTTTCCATAACTAATGGAAGACGCTACTCTACACCAGGAGTTCAGTCGTAACACAGTTCTGATTTTTGTTTATCAGCGTGGAACTAATAGATCTGCGATATACTTATCACGAGAAAATAAGATGGAGCCCTGTTTTACTGCAGATATGTAAACCAATCAAGTGTTTACATATACATATGACCAAACAGTTATCAGAATGCAACGCTAGCTAATTCTGCACACATTCCTGTTTTGAGGGGACTGATGTTAGAGGGTGTGCAGCGCCATCACAACAGCATACTACAAGATGCTATTCTGCACTTTGCATTAGGTAGTTAAATTGACAGTAAGCATGCAACGTCTCTGCGCACGAAGCTGTGACGCTTCAGACTTTGATTTAAATGAGTGACTGCTGTCAGTTAGCTGTATTATAAACCATGTCGTTTACAACAACATACAGTTAACACACGTCCACAGATTATTGATTACACCATGTGTAATCCACCCCAAGGCTGAATGACAGCGAACATCACCGGTGCAATATACTCAAGTCTTCTGTGGGTTCATTTTGTTGTAGCTGTGTTTCAGGAGGCAGTATGTGGAAGGCTTTCCGATTCTAGCAATAGGTGTAGTTGCAATATTACTTAAAGTTTCGGAGACTTTATGTTGCTAAATTGGAGTGAAAGCGCACTGTGTCATGCCAGCGACGCATGATATCTGACATGCATCATCACGGTTAATATCTTCAGGTGCAACAGCATCTCTGTGTGCGTGAGTCACGGCGGTGAGATGCGAGAAGCAGGGGGATGCAGCACCTCCCGAAATGCACTCAGTACAGGGCCGATCAGCTGCCCGTATCTCGAAACCAGAGTACAATATTAATTTACCATGCGGCAGCTTTATGGTATTTGTAGCCAGCAGGGCATCCCGATACTTTTTAGCAGATCGGCTACTTGTGACTAAGTTGGCACATTGACTTTAAAGTTCCACATAAGGAAGAAAAGTAACGATGCACCTATTATAACATGACTTTTTCATACCCATCTCGATTTCTGTCTACAGCGTGTAGCTCAGCTGGCAATTTTTACGGACGAGGTGGCCGTAAGTTTGACAACGTGCGTCTTATGCGTTTCGTAGGGGGTTCCACGTGACAGGGAGAGTTACAAACATCAAAACGTTGCATATACATGGAACTTTTTGCTGTAAGTACCGCTTTACTGCCTGAGGTTGTAATATGGATGTCATATTAATACATAAATATATATTGGAATACTTAGTGGAATACTTTGTGGTGCCTACAGACAACGTATCGACTCTTCCGTAAATAGTGACAGATTGTTTTTGTTTCCTGTGGGGGCAGTGCCGCTAATAATGTTAAAGGCAGCCATGCAGTTACTAAAATGGAGATATATTATCCCAGACACAGGCAGTTACTTCTATCTTTTTTTTTATACTTGTCATTTTGGTCTATTCGACCACTTTAACAGCGAAATGTGAACATGCTAATGTCACTTTCGGTGCACCCACACTGGAGAAGTACAATAACTGAAAAGCTAATTTCCCATTTAGTGTCTTCTTCATATTTAAGGTGTAAAGACTGTAGTTCTAAAGCGAAGCTTAACATACAAAATAGATCAGTCGCATGCTGCAAGACGTGATAGTACATCCTACACAACAATATAGAGATTTCCTCCTTAAATTATTAAAACTACAGACAGGAGATAATAGATTGTGTTAGATATACCGGTTCTTTTTGTTAAGGCCTACGAAATAATTGCTTGTAGGTATCAAGCGTAATTCAGTACTATCCTTATTTGATGGTGCTGTAGTAAACAAATATGTTCCTCCCGCTGCTTAAATACACACATCAAAAAAAGTTTTCCATCACCGCGGTTCTCGGAAGTACTGGAGATGACGTTGAATACAGATATTCTGTCACAGACACAGTCCCTTTGACTGTTCAGAGATGTCACTAAACTCGCCCAAAGATGTAAACAACCATGCATGAGCAACGCCTGTTAGATTAAGGGAGTCCGACAGCCGATCAGTTTCAGTCATTACACCAGGAAGGAGGTACACGGCTCGTGTTGTATGTAGTTCAACCATGCCTAGACGGTCAGTACCGCGGTTCGATCGCGCCCGCATAGTTACTTTGTGCCAGGAAGGGCTCTCAACAAGGGAAATGTCCAATCGTCTTGGAGTGAACCAACGCTGTTTTCTTCGGACATGGAGGAGATTCAGAGAGACAGTAACTGAGTTGACATGCCTCGCTCAGTCCGCCCAAGGGCTACTACTGCAGTGGATGACGGCTATCTTCGGATTCTGGCTCGGAAGAACCCTGACAGCAACACCACCATGTTCAATAATGCTTCTCATCCAGCAACAGGACGTCTGTTACTACTCAAAATGTACGCAATAGGCTGCATGATGCGCAACTTCACTTCACATGGTCAACGGTCCCCTAGAACTTAGAACTACTTAAACCTAACTAACCTAAGGACAGCACACACATCCATGCCCGAGGCAGGATTCGAACCTGCGACCGTAGCGGTCACGCAGTTCCAGACAGTAGCGCCTAGAACTGCTTGGCCACCAAGGCTGGCGCAACTTCACTCCCGACGTCCATGGCGAGGTCCATCTTTGCTACCACGACACCATGCAGCACGGTACAGATGGGCCTAACAACATGTCGAATGCACTCTTCACCGATGAGTGGAGCACGTGTCTTCAACCAGACAATCGTCGGAGATGTGTTTGGAGCCACCCCAGTCAGGCTGAACGCCTTAGACACTCTGTCCAGTGAGTGCAGCAAGATGGAGGTTTCGTGCTTTTTGGGCTTGGGGTCGGGGGGGGGGGCGGGGGGGCGGGGATGGTGGCATTATGTGAGGCCGACGTACGCCACTGGTGGTCATGGAAGGCGCCGTAACGGCTGTACGATAAGTGAATGCCGTCCTCCGACCGATAGTGTAACTATATCGGCAGCATATTAGCGAGGCATTCGTCTTCATGGACGACAATTCGCGCCCCCATCGTGCACATCTTGTGAATGACTTCCTTCAGGGTAACGACATCGCATGACTAGAGTGGCCAGCGTGTTCTCCAGACATGAACCCTATCGATCATGCCTGGGATAGACTGAAAAGAGCTGTTTGTGGACGACGTGATCCACCAACCAATCTGAGGGATCTACGGCGAATCGCCGTTGAGCAGTGGGACAATCTGGCCCAACAGTGCCTTGATGAGCTTGTGGATACGACACCACGACGAATACAGGCATAGATTAATGCAAGAGGACGTGTTACTGGGTAGTAGAGGTACCGTTGTGAACAGCAGTCTGGACGACCACCTCTGTATGTCTCGGTGTATGGTGGTACAACATGCAATGTGTGGTTTTGCCAATTGCTGGATTTGGTATTCTCCCGATTAGCCTGTTGTACAGCCAATACCAACAATTTCAACCAGTTTAATGATACAGTTGACAGTTAAGAGGATCTGTTGCGACAGGTTCAGCTAGCTATTCGTGCATAGCACCTTATATACTGCGACAAGTATTTGTGCTGTTATTGATTGATAAGGTTGCAAATAAAAAATAATTTGATAGGAAATATTCATATACAAACGTATACTATTACAACGCTAACAGAACTCCTTCTGGCAGCATTGTGATAGTAACAAAGTCCTAAGCATAATGACATACACATATAATAATAAAAACGGATGGACGAATACTCATACTTACTGACACGTATTTTGAGCGCAGCTCAAAATCGCTACTTGCATGACAGGAGACTGACAGGGATTTTAAAAAGTGCATACAGTTCCAGCAAGTGCAACACGTTCTGTTGGCAGATCCAATCAGGTAATGCATCTTCTTAGCATTCTGCTACACTGCCATTATTTGTTGAACAATATTCCCTTTGTTTGCAGTCATACACTCCACCACTATCACGGCATACCATTCTTGATGCAGAAAGCTGTGAAAGCATTTCTCTGGAACATGTTTACAACAAATAGCCTTCATAAGGTGTTCTTTGCTCAATGTACGTGTCTCGTCGATTGAGCACGTGGGACTTTGACGCATGTACAAACGGCGAACATATGATGGCGCTCGTGCAGTAGAATTATTTTTGCTGGAGGGTTGGGTGCTGAGTTTGCACGCCATTGGCCATAACGCCAGTACTCTGCGGCCCCAATAAAACGGATTGAGAGCATGAGGTCGAAGCACGTGAGTCACGCTACGATGAAAGGGAATTCCCGGAGAATGTGGGAGAAGGAGGGAATTCCAGAAATGCTGATGCTGACGTCAGCGATTCCAGGATGCTGACATCAGCAATATGAGCCAGAAGCTGCAGTGATCCTGTGGTAGTGTAAGCTTCGTAGTACTTTCTTAATACTTGTGGTAGCTCCGGCTTCAACTTCACTTTTAGTGTGTGTGTTTCCTGAGTAATTATAAATTCTTACTATAACTCTTGCTGTATGTGGGCATAGCGAAATGTAGCAAAATTCTATAACCCCTCTTAATACCCAGACAAATGAATCGCAGCCAGGTGGCCAAGTTGTCTGAGGACAGATCGCGCGACCTAGAGACAGACTGCAGCGATACTTAGCTCGTGTGTGGGCTCCTGTACACAGGGATGGATAGACGCTGTTCCGTTGGTTTTATGTTGATTTGGAGATGTCATCTAATAGTTATAGGAAAAGCCGGCCGGAGTGGCCGAGTGGTTAAGGGCGCTACAGTCTGGACCCGCACGACCGCTACAGTCGCAGGTTCGAATCCTGCCTCGGGCATGGATGTGTGTGATGTCCTTCGGTTAGTTAGGTTTAAGTAGTTCTAAGTTCTAGGGCACTTATGACCACAGCAGTTGAGTCCCATAGTGCTCAGAGCCATTTTTTGAGTTATAGGGAAGCATTTCGCGTAGGGTTGGCCTTACGGAGGATTGCTATCATTACCTAGGCGCTTCAAATCTAGGTTGTGACCGGATTCAGCTTATAATTTTCCCCTCTGGTTAGACACAATAATGGTTCATAGAAGTAAAATAGAGCCACGGTCCTTAGCAAAATCTTGCGTTTAATAAATAATCGTTGGCTGGTCACAACGGAAAGGGCGTCTATAAGTGAACAGGGTATTAATTTTAATTATAAGTGTTTTGATCGTTATTAGAAAAGATACTCGTATTTATCCATGGTGAGTGCCATATCTAGTGAGAACGGTGCCTGTTGTACTGAGGTGATACTTCAATGTCAGTGCCTGCTAGGCTTGTAAATGTGATTGTAGTGAAATGCATAGTATTGTAAA
Organism: Schistocerca cancellata; assembly: GCF_023864275.1. Classification (NCBI taxonomy): domain Eukaryota; kingdom Metazoa; phylum Arthropoda; class Insecta; order Orthoptera; family Acrididae; genus Schistocerca; species Schistocerca cancellata. The sequence goes on from NC_064628.1 coordinate 564,708,274, forward strand.
TATTTCGGACTGTTCGAGACATTAATAGGACGGTGATGCATAGAGAGCCCAATATAAAAAGCGATTGTGACTATCAATTCTGTGGTACTATAGACCGTGGCACCGTAGGTAACAGGAACAGTTATTCGCCGCTTAAAAACGTACTGGCTTTAATTTGCACAAACTCCCATAACAAAGTCACTTTGGGAGTATTCTGTTTATTGAAGCGCCAACGCATAAAGTGCCTGAGATTTTTCTGGTTGCATTTTGATAGGTATAAGGTGGCGTTGACAAACTAGAAGCTTTTTCTAGTCACGGAAGGCTAGATGTACAGGTGCATTCGGTAAACAGCGTCGAACTCAAATTTAGTGAATGTTCGAAAACAGAACAAAAATAAATCTGATTATTTTACAGCCAACCACACAAGAAACAAACGAATTATTTTACAGTAAAATATCAAAACTCTTTTTAGCCTATAACATAGAAAAATTCATAACTACGAAAGATAGTATGATAAGCTAAAACATATAGTTTATCCATATAGAAAATCCGTACGGTCGAAGTATACACACCACTGGAACCGATTAAATATTGATTTTTCATTAATCGGAACTTATCTTAGACGTAATTTGTTTCGATTGTGTGAAAAGAAACGCAGCCAGATAAACTTTCATGTTTTTTATTTAAAATAAACGAAACAAAAATAATATACGTATATGTAAAACTATTAAATCTACATGTGGTTTGCAATTGTGGAGCCTTGTTTGCACTTCATTTCTATTAAAGCTACAGATTGATGATACACCCCGTATGTCAGGTATTCAGACTTCTTTTTAATCTTAAACGTACAGAGCCAGTCCTGATCCCTTTGTCCTCATCAAGGGCTTTTTTGTGTCATCCAGCAATATAGACATTTCAGTTAGTTTATACTGTGAAATACGATCCGATACAGCTTTATAACTTCATTGTGCATCGCTTTCGTGTTGATGACCATGATGTTTCTTTGGGGGAAAAATGGCTCTGAGCATTATGGGACTCAACTGCTGTGGTCATAAGTCCCCTAGAACTTAGAACTACTTAAACCTAACTAACCTAAGGACATCACACACATCCATGCCCGAGGCAGGATTCGAACCTGCGACGTAGCGGTCGTGCGGTTCCAGACTGTAGCGCCTTTAACCGCTCGGCCACACCGGCCGGCTTCGTTGGGGGAAATTGATATTAAATCGGTATCCTATGCTCGTTATTCTCATTCTATCTACAAGGAAGTGAAGCTATTATTAAATCCACTCGGCGACTATGACAGTGTCAGCTCTACAATGCATTTTCTATACGGGTTTGCCATTGATCCTGATGCCTTTACAGATATCATCTCAGAGATTTCGATAAGTGGTCACAGGTTGTACATTTACGAGTGACAATCTGTAATTGTAAGATATTAAAACATTCAACAGCATCTACTATGTACAGATAACTATTGTGGTTGCGCTACATTCTTATTAGAGGAGCCATGAAATGATGTTCTTCCCACACTGCCGTGTGTGGTGAAAGCAGAACACTGTTCTTGGTATATTTTCCGGTATTTCCGTTTTTATTATTTGTAGTATTGCTTGAATCTCCCCAACATTTTTTTTTACTGTTCTCACCATCAGGTACTTGAACATGCTCAGGGAGGCAAATGTAGCTAATCATTTATAACGGAGAAGCGTTTATTTCACACTTAAAAACTGCCAATGTGAGAAAAATGATTTCTAGGACTTTTAAGAATATAGGAATTGTATTCCACGTGTATTTTCGCAGTAGCTTATTTTACTTTGTCAAAGGATTTTAAATACTATTTGCAGTCTTTTGTCAGTCATCTGATTTGTGCACAGTATTGGAAGTCTGTTTAACGCTTCTTCAGATAGCGTAGGGTTTAAACCTCCATCCAGTGAAGATGACATCTGCCGCGGCTTCCTTGAGATACGAAACACAAATGCAGTAATGATTCCTTAGAAACAGTCAGTCAGTTTCCTGCTCAGTTGCTGTAAATTCCGAGTTTACACTTCATCTCCAATGATCTCATCTTCGACAAGACGTTTAAATGCTAACTTTTATTTTTAGTTTTCATAAACTCCAATGTTTATTTTCAGTCACGCGTGATTAGCCCAGCGGTCTTAGGCGCTGCAGTCATGGGCTGTGCGGCTAGTCCCGGCGGAGGGGTGTGTGTGTTTGGCCTTAGGATAATTTAGGTTAAGTAGTGTGTAAGCTTAGGGACTGATGACCTTAGCAGTTAAGTCCATTAGATTTCGCACACATTTGAACATTTTTTAATGTTTATTTATCCCCGGATAATATTTCACTTCGATTTTCAAGCTCAACATTGATGTAAGTAAAGCTTTTATACTTTTGATTTATGAAAAACAAAGTAAACAGAGCACGTAATAATTCAGACACAGTATACATACACTCTCAGTGAAGTGCGGATTGGTAGTGTAAGGATTCTGAGCCAGTACATAGCGATTTCTCTTGCATGTGACAGAGAAACAGTGAATAAAATGATATACAGGGAGAATTCCATAATATCAGGGTTTCAGCTTTCGCTCTAGACCTCGTTACCTCAATATGTGATTGGAAGCTACAGCATTCACCCTTTTGTGGAGACAAAACTTAACAAGTATTAAGAAAAGTTGCACAAGGTCTCCACAAATAATTAATCACAATTTTGTGTGTCAGACATTGTAAAATATATTTAAGATACCTACCAGTTTACGAAAATAGCCAAACAAATAGGTACATCACAAAACTATATGTTAATTAATGTCACGTAAAATATCCCTCACTGAAGAGAACACTTAGAAAACACTTGGCATGAAAATGTTCACAAAGAATCGCTTCAGAAACCTATGATGAATCTCCGTGTACTAGCTTATGGTACGTTGCACCTGAAACGTAATCCATACACCACCATTCAACTTCTTCATTTACTGCGTGATGTTTCACTGTCATTGCGTTCGGAGACAACGTTGTTTTCATTTTCGTGTACCGTTTGACGATTCCTGTTAACTCTTTACAACCACACCTCATAAAAATTTCCATATCCCACTGTAACGATCATCACCCAGTTTTAATCACCATTCTTCTCTAGTTCTCAGCGTATTTGCGAATGCGTTTTCCCCCAAACACATGGCCAACATTTTCATTCATTCTCGTTCACGAGTCCGTTTCCTACGGTTGGTGAAATATGAGTATACGACCAATAGTGGCCACTGCCTTCCCTTCGTATCTTCTGCCCTTTTACTTGATAAGGAACTGATTAAATAGTGGATAAAAAGTGAAATCCGTGACCACTGGGGCTGATGGAAGATCAGTCATTATTAATGGCGCTTTAGCTATTTATTCCCACTTTCGAATGACAGGAGTGACGAAGATGAATGTTCATTATCTAGACAACTCTAAAGACAGGATCTCCTGAAAATCACTGCAGATGATTTATTAACTGCGTCAGAGTAATTCTTTAACAGAGAACATTTACTTGGAAATTTACGACGCCGGCCGAAGTGGCCGTGCGGTTAAAGGCGCTGCAGTCTGGATCCGCAAGACCGCTACGGTCGCAGGTTCGAATCCTGCCTCGGGCATGGATGTTTGTGATGTCCTTAGGTTAGTTAGGTTTAACTCGTTCTAAGTTCTAGGGGACTAATGACCTCAGCAGTTGAGTCCCATAGTGCTCAGAGCCAAATTTACGATCTCGTGGTCTGCAGCAAGCGTATCACACGCGAATAACGATAGAGTTGTAGAGAATCTAGAGTTTTGTGGTAGTTTATTGTGGAAGGAATTGGTTATGACATTTATTTAACTAGTGTAATTACATGTTAGATTCATTACTCTTAGACGCAGACAATAGGTAAATCTTTTTGTTGTGCCATGCTCTTGAAGGTTACCATGGAAGATTTGCCACCTCTCTCTTTTTGAAGATAACTAGTGCTATACTCCTAGCTTTATTTAATCTTTTCAGACCACAATGTAATCAGGTAGGTGGGTCAGTTGTCGCCCCCATACACTCAAGATGCTTCAATTCCATCTGAGTCTTCGGACTTGCAAAGAAATCATAAAACCGGAAACGATCGCGGACGTTTTCATGCGTCGTACCAGATCGTTAACGTTATGAGAGATCTAAGTATGAAGCGTCTAACTGTCCTTAGCAGCTGAGATAAAGCCACTGCCTAGCATTACGGAAGGAACGTTGTTCGAATCCGAGTCTAAGATTTCCACGGTTTTCTTGAATCTCTTCAGTTGAACGGAACAAACGATCTTCTAAATAGATCGAATAGACCCTTTTCTCAACTTCCGACTTCCCACAGACATACTTCCAGAACAAAAAATTCTGCATCAACTGACCTTGAACCCTGCCCTCGTGTTGACAGGAAATTAAGCGCCAATATGTCATTATTTGATAGCAGTTGGTTGTACTAAACGACTCTGTGACTTCAGGTAGGCTATTTCCTGCGTGGCACTCTCCAGTGACTATTGCTTTCGGTCCAGGGGTCACAGAGTTATACATTACCTTCTCACCCTGAAGAAGCTCCCATCTTACTTATATGCATTCGCACATTGCGTTCAAATCTCAGCTGAGACCCTGTATGAAGAGGAAATGATGATCAGAGTTTCATTTCATACTCTATAGTACATCGTGGTAGTAAATTAAGATTTCTATAAGAATTAATTTCACACATTAGGAGATAAAAAGTTTCCGTTAGAATGCCACAATAACCCATTGCTGACATGTCGGTTCTCCCATCCCCGCATCGGATTCGCGCTGGGCTGCACAGACGCTGCAGCAACGCCCTGAAACAGAAACCTTTTGGTCGCCCCTTACAGACGTGCCACTTCCTATATTCCTTCGGACGTCATTATCTAACAAAGTAAAACGGGTAATTCGTTCCTGCACGTTTAAATGGTGGAGCTTGCTGTCCAAATTGAGTTGCATATGATAAAACAATCCATATTGCCTTAAGTTCATAACATACTGAGCTGAATTACTTTTGAGATGTGTACCGACGATTACTTTTCCATCTGTTCACTAGTCTTAAGGTACAGTTGTTCATGCCTCTATTCCACTATATATTTGAACTTAACGTTCACCAAAGTTCACTCTCAGTTTTTCATACTACTGTTTTTGGATATCCACCAAAAATTAAAATGATAAGCAACCACTAGTAAATATTTCGATAACAATCGGTATGTAGACGCCAGAACTGAAGAATCTTTAAAAGTGTTTGTTAAATATTGCCTTGAACAACAGTGAAGAGGTGAAGGATGCGGTTCTCTCCCAATGCTACTTCAACAGTGCTAACGGCACCGTCCTCCAAGATGTATATTTGGAAAGATACAAGTGCGAGTAGACAGCCAGTCATTTCTAACATGACTACTGCTTACACCAGAGAATTACAGCCAGCAGTAGGTCACCTCGTGGAGTTTCACGACAGCTGTTTCTCCTACAGTTTGTTTACTACCTGTCATAAGCTAACCATTTCACATGTATACTGAGTTTGACGCTTGTTAACGTTCCATATTGATATTTCTTAGCTGTGGAGAACTTTCCTCTAAGCTGGTTATTTTTAATATCATGAGTACTTGATAGGTGTCAGTCTGAACAGCAATATTTACCCAGCTTGTCAACTAGTTTTTATTTCTACAATACAAGATACAGAATAATTAGACGAACAACAACTTTCATTCCAGAACCCTGATTCCTTTGAAACTCAAAACTGATAGTAGAATTTTATTAAAACAAGTGACGCGTTTTAGTATCATCATTCTTCATGGTTTCGTGTTTGATACAAAGTCATATTTTCTCTATGTCGTCAGTCAAATTAAAGACTGGCTTAACCGTGTAGGTAGTTTAACAACCGCAGATTATTTATCCCTGAATCACATTTTCACATATCTTTCCAACTGTATAGACACTGTTTGAATTTTTCTCTCCTTTTTTTGTATACATCTGAGTTTCACGATTTTGAGTAACGTAATTAAGAAAAAATTATCGTAAAGCAAAAATCGATCTTCGGATTTATTTGATGTTTCACTGTTCAGACATAAGCAGAATGTTGTGATCAAATTGTCCTAGACTAGTTCGATTGCAAAACACGTGGAAATCAGAAATTCTACGTGGAGAGTTCTTTTTCTAAGGATGTTGATTATTCACCTACCAAAGCACACTTTTTATCAGTGCAGCAATATTTTCTTATTGCTATATAATGCCGTGCTTACTTCAGTTCACGTTGTGTACAATATTAGCACTTGTAGAAATATATAAGAGTTCAATTATATCTTCGTGTTATAACTGAACGCTGGAGACCACTGAGAAGTGTCCGATATATATGGATGAGCAGCTCGTATACATCACAAATGTATGTTTTTTTTCAACGGGTTTGAACAGAATTACTCGGGCATGGATGTGTGTGATGTCCTTAGGTTAGTTTGGTTTAAGTAGTTCAAAGTTCTAGGGGACTGATAACCTCAGATGTTAAGTCCTATAGTGCTCAGAGCCATTTGAACCATTTTTTTTAACAGAATTGCCGTTTTCTTTCCATAGCAAACGTCTCCTTTGGTTACTGGGGAATGTATTAGGCGATTGGAGTGTCGGACAAATTATCTTTAGGACAAATAAGACACCCTTCTGACTGTGTACCGTTCTGTAAGTTTTTCATCACTCAAGATAACAGAGCAAGAGAATTTATGAGTATTAAGGCGTTCAATGGTTTATAGAACATGAGAACGTACAACAATGGAGCTTTTGTGGCTACATAGATCTTTAACAGTGAAACATGACAGGAACTTACAAGATGTTCAGAATTTCTGCAGAGTGAAGTGACATTGAGGTCTGTTTTCGGAAGAAGTGAGTTTCAAACCCCTGTCGAATTATTCTTTTTCAGATTTTTCACAGGCGAATGCTGCAACAACTTCTCAAAAAAATTGAATCATCAGTTTCATTTCTAAGTACTGTATTATTTAGATGATTGCCCTTCGTCAGTGACTTCGATGCTGAGAAGTCGATTTGAATTTAAAAGAAAAGTAAAATATATTCAGCAAACACCCAATTTCAACTCGTTAGGTAGACGTGCACTATTCAGGAGTGGAATGGTTGGGTGGTTGGTTGGGGAAGGAGACCAGACAGCGAGGTCATCGATCTCATCGGATTAGGGAAGGACGGGGAAGGAAGTCGGCCGTGCCATTTGAAAGGAACCATCCCGGTATTTGCCTGGAGCGATTTAGGAAAATCACGGAAAACCTAAATCAGGATGGCGGGACGCGGGATTGAACCGCCGTCCTCCCGAATGCGAGTCCAGGAGTGGAATGAAAGGGTGTTAAATTCCTGTGCACTACTAATGAAAAATTTTGATAAGCAGTATGACTATTCTAAATGTGGTTTTTATAACGGCTTACTTCACGCATTTTCAAGCAGACGCAAGCGGCAGTAGTTTGCTTATATGCGTCTCACGCAGGCAACAGTGTTGTATGTAGAGGATACGAAAGCATTATGTTTCTTGATCGATGCTAGTGACCGCCTTTGGATCCCACGAAGAAGGGAGCACTAGAGGCTGCAATAAGCAGTTTCCAGCGTTTTCTAGGTTTTTTCATATGTAAAAGCTATTTGGAATATACTGTCAATTCTTCAATAACAGAACATCAAAGTAAGTAAAATTCCATCGTGCAACGCGTTGACGGTTAAGCCATCCTTCGTTTCAATCATATTGTACCTAGGAGCGGCAGACGTTCTTCTGCCACGAAACGAGAGATATTTGCAATGAACTGAGTTTCTACAACGTCTCAACAATTTTATCTGTCTTGAAAATCGAAACGTGTGTTACTTTCCAATTCCTTCCACTCCAAAATGTTGTTGATAATACTTCTACTTAATCTGATTTCATTTACTGATTATTGATGTCTAGTACAGTAATAATGTAACAGGCAGCCTATTAAATAAGGGATTGACAAAATCTATCGATTTCAGCACTTCCAAATTTCACATTTGGAAAAACCGCACTTTTCCGAAGTACTTATTGCAATAAAAAAATACAGCAGACTAAAAGAGAATGCTCTCACTTAAGAATGGAATAAGAAAATATATAAAATACCTACTACAGGGCTGACTAGAGGCGGAAGTCTGAAAACTGTTCGAAGATACAACATTTTCCCCTCCTGGATGGAAGCGAGTTTTCGTGCAGTGAATTTAAGCGAGACCGCGTGAACAGTGCAGCAGGTTTGGAACATTCATGGAGCCCCACTGAGATGAAACAATCATCTATGGTTGGACACATATGATATGAAGTATTGCGTGTGAAGAAACTGAGTGCAGTACAAATGTCGGCAAGATAATGAAACCACAGAAATATTCAAACATCTCACTATCTAAACTATAGATTAGACACTGGTTCAGTACTGCAATACAGAGTGAAAACAGCAACGAAAACAGTGGATTGACAGAGAAACGGCAGAAATAAGTGAAAACAGTTTGGTCGGCAGAATACGCTGTAGACTGATTATATTTCCATTTTTTTCTTTTTAGGATGGGGGATAGCGAGTCACAAACTACTATAAAGACCGACTATCTGTAAAATATGGCTCTTAATTCACAGTGATACGGATCGTTGGCACAGATAGTTAAAGCAGAAGCGATCAAAGTTAAATACAAGAACAAATAGGAGCTATTTTCATAGGCTGCTGCGTCGCCAAAATTTACAGTTCTGGGCTCCGAAGTGATTCAAACCCGTTCTGTTTCCCAAACTGGACCTCAAAAAATACGAATTAACATTATTTAGTACTATTCTTGTTCTCTACAGGATCTTTACTTAACTACAAACTTTTGGTCCAAGGGAGGATCCAGTTATTTTGTTTTAAATTTCTCATGAAGTATTTTTTTTACAACTTAGTGGAATAATTTTGTGCTACCACCACAGTAAGCTACTTCTTGACATTAGAAAAAAAATGATTGATATGATATGTGCAGAAATCTATGCTATGGGGTGGTGGGGAATTATTTCGAAGTTCAGCTCCACACTTTCAAATAGCAACGCCCACTGTGGAAATAGGTGCACTGTCGTAGTAAAAATCGTGGGAGAAAGGAAACCACAGAAATATTCAATTATCTAAATTGTAGACTAGACATTAATGCAATACTGCACCACAAACTGTGGTAATCTTGTTCACATTTGCTTCAAATCACTTTGTGGAATGGATATTGATCTCTTTTCTTTTTTTTAATTGTCACTCACAGTGATACCCCAAGAATCACAAAGCACAGTCGCCCTGAGTTTTAGCGCTGAAAGAACGGGATTGGATTTTTGTGACATACTTCAATCTTAGCTAACCTACTATTTTAACGGATTTTGTGTCTCCAGGTGAATGTTGATGGAGGCTGTTTGATACGGCGTGAACAAAGGTACTTAACACTCAGCACCTTTGCATTCATAAATTCGTTCCAAACATTATGTGCTGTTTCAGGTAAGTTGCGTATTACTTCGTCAGTCTCCAGAATCTTAATCATATGATCTAATGTGCAATAGCACAACTTTACTGGATATATCTTCTTTTACTCATGAGAAAGAGGACTGGCCTGGTGATGCAAAGCTCCCATACAACTCCTTCAGCACAGAACATGTCTAGGTCACAGTCTGCTTTCTTTAGCAAAAAGTGTATATAGTTGTTCTTACTCGTCCTTAGCCATAATTTATTGTAAACACCAATGAATTAAGATAGTTACTAATAAAAAGGTGGACGTTGCAACTTTTAGAAGCCTACATAAACCCTCTGCGTGTACCACATTATTTCATCACGCTACTTAACACTTCCTTGTACTATTTCTCAACGTATTTAGATCTTTACAATTGTTCTCTCCTTTAGACACCGAAGACTTCTACTATCGATATTATACTGAGTGTCCGAAACTGGATTATCACATAACCACAATTAAATGAGTTGTCAAAGAATATTTGCAATAAATAGGGTATGAGCTTAAGAATAAACATGCGATCTTCGTAGTTGTTCGACAGATTTTTAACGCTGAGGTAGCTCACTATTTTATAAATTGTTGGTAACTATGAAGAGCCGAAGAATAATATTGGAGATGAAGCACTGGAATAAATGTGTGACGCTCAAAGCGCTCATTATATTCGTTTCACATGGAACACATCTACCACAAGCTAAGCATCTATAACTCCCACATTACCTCAAAATGCTTTTATTAATATGCAAATTAGTAAATAACTCTGAATCAACTATTTTTACGGTTATGCATTATAGTGGGAATAGTTGTAAAAAGCAAGCACAGTAAGTGTGAAGTTAGTAGTCTCACATACCCTATTGGCTTGATAGGTTGTAGACACGCTGGGCACTTGCGCGTCAGCATTCGTTTGTTGTGTGATGCGTTATGCAATTTGATGGAGCTGTGATAGAGATAAAATAAAATGTAGAATGCTGCAATTCTAACCAATAGTTATTTCATTTACTGTCATATGGAGACTGCGTTACCCTTGCGTTTCATTTGCAGACCGAATATTCTGAAATAAAACATCAACTACTAATTTCTGTCTAGTCTTCATAATTTCAGGAAGTAGTAACATGTCCTTTAAAGGAATAGTTAATTACTTTCCTGTGACACGCGCAATAGCCGAAAATAACTTTATCTCGTCACATGTTCGTTAGTTTATCTACACAGTGTCATCTTGTGCGTAACAGCAAGACGCCGCCTTTATTGAAGTGTTGTCAGATATTTTTATCTCCATTGCGTCTTTTCTTGCGAAAGAAACAACCACATGACAGTCGGCGTTTGAATATTGCCACAGAGCACTTGCCCGTAAGTTCAGGCGGCTGGAAGCTCGAGAAAATTTTATTAGTATATTACAATAGTTTACAGGAACGTGGAGATGAAGGCCAAGGTAGTGAGGAAGACTTTTAAAAGACTTGTCAACGCTGGATCTGCAGCCAGTAACACAATGGATGAAATGTGAGGTATATAATAAAAGGTGGTATTGTTTATCTTACTTGAGAAGTGATGCCTTTGTCGTAGATAAGAGTAAACATTTTAAAAATATCTTGTATTGATGGCACAGAAAAAATATCACATCAACTCATCGCAGTGCCAAATACAAGAAATTCACCTCCGTAGGTTATTTCTGCTACTGACATCAGGCGATATCTAAGCTGTGGTTGTAAAACCGCTGCACCAGAATTTCTGCAGTGCATGCTCACGTTGGCAGCCGACCTCTCAGCGACAGTGTCGAGTTGGCAACTTTTAAACTGTAGTATCAGATTTGGCACGCGCGTACCTTGCTCTCGATAGGAAAGACCTCTTTGCAGAAACGAAGTACACAGGGCATAAAAACCAATACCAGTCCAGTCCTTGTCTTAAAAGCATACTAAATTTATACACAAGTAAGAGGTGTCGACACAGACCCTGCGTTAGGTGATAAACAATCGTAGCATTTGCCGCCATTGGCGTTTGTAGACGGGCACGGTGGTACCTGTCAGGTTTTTGCTGAAGCCACTGCTTTCTGTCCTCTAAAACGCAGTGCAGTGGGCAGCGCTTAGTAAGAAACAGTCGTTACCGTAGGCAGATTACTGCTGAAAGTATCTGAATAAAAGCAAGTTAACCCCTTAAGTGTCAAAATTTCCTATCCTGCGTTACAAAAATGGTTCAAATGGCTCTGAGCACTATGGGACTCAACTTCTGAGGTCATTAGTCCCCTAGAACTTAGAACTAGTTAAACCTAAGTAACCTAAGGACATCACACACATCCATGCCCGAGGCAGGATTCGAACCTGCGACCGTAGCGGTCTTGCGGTTCCAGACTGCAGCGCCTTTAACCGCACGGCCACTTCGGCCGGCTATCCTGTGTTACAATGAAATACATGGCAGTATGTACGTTTTTGGAATAGTAATCAAAAAAAGTGTTTAATTATGTGTTTGTAAGTCCAACATGACTTATAGGGTGGTAAATATCAATATCAGTTAATCAGGAGCACAAAATACGCGTTAAAAAGTTTGAAAAAGTCTGCAGGAAGTCACACTCTCAGTTTCCGATAGCAAACGTATGCCCTCACGAGGAAGAAATTTCCCAAACAATTAGAGTTCACTAAAAAACTTTAGACCATGCATATTAATTCAGATTTTTAACCACTTCAGTATATTTAGCCAGAGTCATGAAACGCTTCTTAAAGCACAGGTAAACAGCGTAGCCTTCCTACTGCATCTGTACTAGACGTATCACGCAGTGGTCCACTTGGCACTGTTACCCAGGTCTTCGTGAATTACAGTAGTAGTGTTTGAAACTGTAGAAATCATAGCTACATTATTAGCATCGTAGTGTCTTTCTAATTCCCAATCTTCTGCGTGGTCTTCTGCAACTTCCTCCCAGAAGTTCACTATACAGTACAGTCAGTCATAGAACTCTGCCAACTACATGAAGACATTCTTCATATCTAAAAGAAATATTCACTTATGTTCTCCCCAACTATCAAAACAAAAGTGAGTAAATAGTGTGCCTATAACATTTAAGTGTTTGCATAAACTGCTTCCGTTTTGTTACGTATTTTCGGTAATGATTGTACAGGGACACTGTTAGCGCAAATAAGTTACGTTATCTCAGTGGTTAACATTTTCGAGATAATTTCAGAAACAATGTCATTTACACTGTTCGTTCATCAGAAGAAGCATTTCACAGTATATACTCAGTATGATTGGACGTAAATAGGAACAGAATCCACAGTAATGTATTTCCTCATACGTACGGCGCGGAAGAAACCTAGACGTAAATTTGCTTACAAACAACTTCCTTACTGATTTTGTGCTTTACAATACAGAAAATTTTATTGTGAATTAAACGTAACGTCGTTTATTTCAGATGATGCCAGAAGAGTAAGGAAAGATTTCCACTATCCTCCATGTTCGTAGCCACCTTTCCTTCCCTAAACATCAGCTATTGTTAGGTATACATATCTGTAACGCGTGTGTGTGTAGTGTCGTATTTGTGTTGCAGATGGTGAAAAAAGAAAGAATGTGATACCCGGTGCCGACACATTGCCTAGTCCTCCCGAAGAGCACCAAGGAGACTGCCGAGCTTAATATCTCCATCCCGCGGACGGATCGCCATCAATAGCGTCACATGCCCTCACGTCATGAGACACTGCAGGGAAGTTTGGGATTTGACCCAGGACATCGACGCGAAGACTGGTCATCAGAAACTTTACGCCACCATCTCTCTTCCCGCTGCTGGCCAAATAACGGCAGCGAAAATTTTTTTCCATCACCAGGATTTGAGGCGGCTTACCTCCGAGCGTGCGTTAGTTATCTCGGCTATGGAGGCGGATAAATGAATATTTACCTCATCAGAGAAACTGCTGCGAATACATTAGTATTAATACAATCCAGTGTTTGTAGTAAATAAACTGATAAACAAAACTGGCTCTGAGCACTATGGGAATTAACATCCGAGGGCATCAGTCCCCTAGAACTTAGAACTACTTAAACCTAAATAACCTAAGGACATTACACACATCCATGCCCGAGGCAGGATTCGAACCGGCGACCGTAGCTGTGGCACGGCTCCAAACTGAAGCGCCTAGAACCGCTCGGTCACGGCGGCCGGCTGACTGATAAACATCAAACTGGGCTGTTACTTAGGTTAGAGGGCCTCGCGAAAATGCAGAAAAGACTTCAGTTTCAAAGAGTGGAGAACGAACACGAGAAGAGAGTAGACATAGGAACAGTTAGTATTTTAGTCTAAGCTGTTTCAGCTGTATTGGAAAAGAACCAGAACTCTGAGCGCTAATAGAAAGCACTGAATCTCAAATCGCCATAGCCACGGAAAGCTGTCTAAAGCGGGAGATAAGTTCAGCTGAAAATGTTGTGAAGGACGTAACCGTGTTCATAAAGGATGGATTAAATAAAGTTGGCGGTGGAGTTTTTATTTGTGTTAGAAGTAGTTTAAGTTGTAGTGAAACTGAAGTACATAGTTCCTGTGAGTCAATATGGATAAAGGTTATATTTGACAGCCGACTCGGATGACAAGGTTGCTGAACAGTTCGAAGAAAACTTGAGTGCCATTTCAAGTAGATACCCCTATCATACTATAATAGTTATTGGTAACTTCAATCTATCCTCTATATGTTGGAGAAAATACATGTTCAGATTGTTTAAAATCAGTGTAGGCATTAAACGTCATCTGAAATCGTACTCAGTTCTTTCCCAGAAAATTGTTTTGAATAGGTAATTCAAGAGCCCACTCAAAGCGTAAAGGGTTGCGAAAACATACTTGATCTCTTAACAACAAATAATCTTGAGGGGCGTCATCACAGATACAGGGATTAGTGGCCACAAGGCTGTTGTAGCTACACTAAATACTGTAACATCCGGAGCCACTAAAAATAAACGCAATACATCTGTTTAAAAAGCAGATAAAAATTCGCTTGACACTTTCCTAAGACACAGTCTCCACTTCTTCCAGTATAGCTATGTAAGCACAGACCACATTTGGTTTAAATTCAGAGAGACAGTATCGACGGCAATTGAGAGATACATAACAAATAAATTAATAAGAGATGGTACTGATTCCGAATAGCACACAAAACAAGTCAGAACACGAAACTTACTGGCAGATTAAAACTGTGTGCCGGACCGAGACTCGAACTCGGGACCTTTACCTTTCACGGGCAAGTGCTCTACCATCGGAGCTCCCCAAACACGACTCACGCCCCGTCCTCACAGCTTTAAATCCGCCAGTACCTCGTCTCCACCCTTCCAAACTCAGATGGTAGAGCACTTGTCGGTGAAAGGCAAAGGTCCCGAGTTCCAGTCTCGGTCCGGCACACAGTTTTAATCTACCAGTAAGTTTCATATCAGCGCACACTCCGCTGTAGGGTGATAATTTCATTCTCAAGTCAGAACACCATTGCAGAAGCAACGATAAGAGCACAGCAAATTAAAATAACGCAAAAGCCCTAAGATTGCCGAAGTTCTACAAAGAAACGAAATTTATCACCAAATTCAATGCGAAACGCTTTTAATAGTTTCCACAACGTAAATCTGTCTCGAAATCTGGCAGAAAACCCAAAAAGATTCTGGTCGTATGTAAAATATACCATTGGCAAGACACAATCAGTACCTCAATGCGCGATAACAATGGTGATATTATTAATGACAACGCTACTGAAGCAGAGTTACTAAACACGGTTTTCCGAAATTCCTTCACAAAAGAAGACGAAGTAAATATTCCAGAATTCTAATCAAGAACAACTCCCAATAAAGGAAATAGCAGTAGCGTGCTGAATTACATAATCACATCACTAGCGTAGATTTCGAGTCGGATTTTGGAACATATACCGTGCTCGAACATTATGAATCACCACGAAGAAAACGACTTGTTGACAAATATCCAACACGGATTAGGAAAACATCGTCCTTCTGAAACCCAACTAGCTCTTCTTTATTCTCACGAAGTAATGATTGCTATCGACAGGGGGCATCAAATTGATTCCATATTTTAAAATTTCCAGAAGGCTTTTGACACCGTACCTCACAAGAGCCTTCAAATCATATTGCGTGGCTATGGATTACCGTCTCTGATGCGTGACTGGATTCGTGATTTCCTGTCATAATGGCCACATTTCATAATAACTGACGGAAAGCCATCGAGCAAAACAGTAGCATCAAGCCTTCCCCAGGGAAGAGTTATTGTTGGTCCTGAAGTGTATAAATGATTTAGGAGACAATCTGAGCAGTCCTCTTAGGTTGTTTCCCGATGATGCTGTCATTTGCCGTTATGTAAAGTCATCAGATGATTAAAACTAATTGCAAAATAATTTATGGTTCAGATGGTTCAAATGGCTCTGAGCACAATGTGACTAAACTTCTGAGGTCATTAGTCCCCTAGAGCTTAGAACTAGTTAAACCTAACTAACCTAAGGACATCACACACATCCATGCAAGAGGCAGGATTCGAACCTGCGACCGTACCGGTCTTGCGGTTCCAGACTGCAGCGCCTAGAACCGCACGGCCACTTCGGCCGGCTAATTTACTTCGGCCGGCTAATTTAGACATTTGTAAAATGCAAACAGTGGCAATTGACGCTAAATCATGAAAGATGGTAAGTCATCACATAAGCACTAAAAACAATCCGCGGAATTTCAGTTACATGATAAATCACACAAATCTAAAAGGTGTAAACTCAACTAAATACTTAGCAATTCCAGTCACGAATTACTTATACTAGGACCATCATATAGTTCTTGTTGTCGGGAAATCGAACCAAAGACTGCGATTTATTGGCAGAACACTTAGGAATTGTTACAGGTCTACCAAAGAAACCGCTTACATTACAATCTTCCACCCTCTTCTGGAGTACTGCTGTGCGTGTGGGACCTTCGTCACGGAGGACTGACGGAGGACATCGAAAAAGTTCAAAGAAGGGCAGCTTGTTTTCAGTATCGCAAAATAGGGGAGCGGGTGCCACCGGTATGATCCACGAATTGAGGCGGCAGTCATTAAGACAAAGGCGTTTTTCGCTGCGGCTGAACCTTCTCATGAAATTTCAATCGTCAGATTTCTCCTCAGGGTGTGAAAATATTTTGTTGGCGCCCACCTACACTGGGAAAAATGATCATAATAATAAAATAAGATAAATCGGAACTGGCACGGAAAGATCCAAGAGCCCGTTTGTCCCGTACGCTGTTCGATAGCGCAACGGGAGAGAAGCAGCTCAAAGGTGGTTCAATAAACCGTCTGCCAGGCTCTTAATTGTGAACTGCAAAGTAAACGTGTAGTTATAGATGTAAACCAGTCGTACCTATATTTATCAGTAACACTTGAAGGGTTACGGCTCAAATTTAAAGACTGCCTAGATTGTGACCAACGTAACCGGGAGCAGAATACGTTTATAATTACGTTTATGTTAGTAACGAAATTACACGTCTTACAATCTAGTGGGAACTAGATTCACACGTTGAACTATTTCTTTGCATAAACTGTGTGGAATTAAAATCAGTTTTATGAGTACTTTCGTACAACGGCTGTCTCTTTGTTGTAGGACATCTGTGTATTGTCCTTTGTAGTCATCTATATCCATTGTAGCGGTGCGATTTGTAGGCACATACGAGTTGTAACAAAGATCTTTGGTTCGTCGCGGTGGCGCCACCTGTGGGCCGTCGCTGGAGGAGTGCGAGGAGGCAGCGTGAGGGGAGGGCAGTGTGTGGCGAGTGTGGAACAGCACACTCCCGCAAGCACTGGTAACGCTGGGCCTGGTTAGCACAGAAGACTACAGCAAGTGTGTTGTCTGTATTCGGCCCTGCATACGCCACAGACTTGGTAGTTGAGCGGCACTTACATCAGGGCATTATCGGCCAGTACTGACTGAAGTGGAATTAATTACGACAGCGTGGTGGATTGCGGCGGTACATTTGAACTGCCAGCAGGGGAATTGTTTCCTTATACTAACGCCAATAAAAGGAACATTTAATATACCGGTACGTTTCCTCTGAATCTTATTAGAGTGCTTAGCTAAATCGTACTTGATTGGTGGTTTCCCCACTTCGTGATTTCAGTAGCTTTCTTGCGAATTCTACCGTTCGGTTAAACAATTATTGATACCGTGCTGAGAGGCACTCCGTGTTAACAGCTGGTAGTTATTCTTATAATCAGTAAGACGTCGGTGCTTTAATTTATGAACCTTTTGTCACTACGTGTGGTCGGCATTAATGTAGAAGGTTTCAAGACTAATAAGTCATTAACCTGCTTAAGTTTAACTTTGGAAAACCCAGGATGGAATAATGATGTAGCGGAGAGTCGCAGTAAGGCACGATAAAAAGACTGTCAAACACGTAAGCATTCGGCCAAAAAGGCCTTTATCGGAATCAGAGAACATACACTCACGCATACACAACTCATTTTTGCCATTCTTTGCACGTATTTATACGTTTTTTAAAGTATTTTTACGCGTTTTTGTCCTCCATCGCGGATCCTTGCTCCTTCCATATGTGTCAATACGGAAATCAGAAATAACAGTTATGAAATAAATTCTATACTAGTGAAGTCTGACATTGTCAAACAGGAGAGGACCGTCTTAATGTGATTTACTAAGTAAAATAATTTTAAAGCATAAACCTTTTAGTGCCTAGACCACGATTTTAATATTAGGATTAAAGTATGATAACTAGTTTCAGTTGGTATCTGTAAACACCTTCAGGTCTGTAACCCACAGAGGAAACATAGCCTAAGAAAATTATGTACAGTCAAGCAGAATAAAAGCACTGTTCAGAAGCTGAGCAAAAATAATGAGAAGCCAATTCTAAAAGTAAAAGCGAACTTCTGAGAGATCTATTTAACAGTGTATTACACAATATGTTAATGCTTTTAAGATAACATACCGTTGAAAATGTGAAAAGGCAGTGAATAAGTGTAGGAAAGTATCATTAGCTGTAGTCATGCAATAATAAGCATTCGTAAGTACCAAAAAAACAAAAGTACATAGTTTAGAAACATCACCATAAGCAAGGCAGGATGCTGACCTGTCGAAAGAACTGTAGATCAGAAATCTCAAAAAGCTCAACTCTGATCGGACAATGATGCGGAAGGCACCATAAATGACCGCTTTTAAGGACTACTCATGGGATTTATCTCGAGTATTTAGGAAACCCCATGAGAAATTGAGCAGACAGAGTTTGAACTCATTTCTTGTCAAATACAGGCTCATTCAATTAAAATACGTAATTCATGACCATCTTTGTAAAGTAGTCTTTTCAAACTCAGCAGCTATATTTGTCTCTTATTACTGTTCATACTCCTCTTGTTGGTATTCATTTTGTTTGAGTTGGTATAAGCTGTCACCAGCATATGGGTCGGCGAAGAGATTGCGAGAAGATCGATAATGGGCACTGAATCAAGTGCGCCTATCAGGACAAAGACAGACTCGCAAGCAACGCGCCGCCAACGCCCTCTCGACTGCCAGTATTTAGATCGCCGCCACGGACTGGAGGGCCAGTCCATCGCAGACAGAGTCACAGTCTCTTGATCAGAGTCAGTCAGTATCTAGCGACCAGAGTAGTGCACTTCACCAGCAGTGAGGCTAATATGGACTATTAGGGAAGAGCTTGTACCACAACAACTTGCTTAAAGATCAGTAGCTTCTTGTTGTTATGAATGTGTGTTGTTGTATTGTAGAAAGACGATACCGACCACTTTGCTTCCCATTGTACAAGACTCTACCGTGTCAACGAGACGACGCAAAAGTGGGGACGAGGATAATTCAACAGTCAGGATCGAGATTAATTCATTTATCCGAAGATTTTGCTTTATTCTCTTGCGTTTTCGGTTGTAGGGCTGATCATAATGCTAATTTTTTATTGTGTTCTTGCATGTATTCCAAAAGGGGAGCGGCAGAACTAATCAAATTTCTCTTTTCAGTGGTTTTGCTTGTTTTCTTGCTGTAGTGTATTTGTGTACACCATGGCTACCCCGCCCCCTCCACCCCCAGCAGAAGCAGGACTCAAGTGTCGTCTCGAGAAGTGTGACTTTTTTCAAACAGCAGTACTTAGGTCATGTGATACACAGTCAGGGTGTGCATCCCCTTCAATCTCTTTTTTCGCAATCCGTTACCTGCCTGTTCCTCGCAATGTGTCTGAACTGCAGTCAATACTAGGCAAGATGACATACCACATTCGGTTTACATCGAATGCCACCCACATCGCGACACCATTGCATCGCTTGCGTCGCAGAAATGTTCTTTTTGTGTGGATTAAAGTCAAGACACATTTCAGATACTCAAAAATGCTTTGCTTAGTGACAGATGTTTAGTGTATTTTGACCCTGCCAAGCCAGTAGTTTTGCAAGTCGACGCTTCTTCCCACGGAATCGGCGCTGTGCTTTCGCACAGAATTGGTGCGCAAGACAGACCTATTGCTTTTGCCGCAAAGTTGGTAACTCAAACTCAGTGCAATTATTCTCAAATAAAGAAAGAAGCTCTCAATGTTGTGTATGGTGTGACAAAATTCCATCACAATTTTATGGTTGCAAGTTCTTTTTAGTGACAGATCACAAGCCCTTGCAGTCCCTGTTTCACCCGTCAAAACTGAATCCTACACACACTGCTCAAAAAATGTAACGCTGGGCTTTACTGCTTTTCGTGTACAGAACTAACACAAAGCATGGCAGTGCGGACGCCCTATCTCGCCTTCCGATTGGTCCAGACTCTGATTTTGATGCATCTGCCGTATCTTGTTGCTAAATCGATCCACAGGACTCTGAAATGCTGGAATCTTTTTCCCTTGCATTACAGAAGAATTCCACAGGCCTCGGAAGCAGACCCTGATCTCAAGATTTTGTTACTTTATATTCGCACCTCTTGGCGTCGTTCACTGAATAGTATCTAGAACTCAGTTGTGGGCCAATATTTTGCACGTCGGCATAAGCTTTCGGTACAACAATGTGTGATTACATTCACATCAAAAAAAGTTTTGCATCACCTAAGTTCCCAGAACTCCTGAAGACAGGTGTTGACTATGGATATTGTATCACAGATAATATCCCTTTAACTGTTCAGAGATGTCAATAAACTTGGCAAAGATGTAAACAATCTTGCATGAGCAGCGCCTATTAGACGAAGGGGGTCAGATAGTCGATCAGTTCCAGTCATTCCACCAGGAAGGAGGTACACAGCCTGTAGTTCAACTATACCTAGACAGTCAATACCGCGGTTCGATCGCGTCCGCATTGTTATTTTGTGCCAGAAAGGGCCCTCAACAAGAAGTGTCCAAACGTCTCGGAGTGAACTAAAGCGATGTTGTTCGGACATGAAGGAGATACGCAGAGACAGAACCTGTCGATGACATGCCTCGCTCAGGCCAACCAAGGGCTACTACTGCAGTGGATAACTTATGGCTCGGAGGAACCCTCACAGGAACTCCACCATGTTGAGTAATGCTTCTCGTGCAGCCACAGGACGTCGTGTTACGACTCAAACTGTGCGTAATAGGCAGCATGACGCGCAACTTCACTCCCGACCTCAGTGGCGAGGTCCATCTTTGCTGCCACGGCACCATGCAGCGCGGTACAGATGGGCCCAACCACATGCCGAATGGATCGCTCAGGATTGGCATCACGTTCTCTTCACCGATGAGTGTCGCATATGCCTTCAACCAGACAATCGTCGGAGACGCATTTGGAGGCAACCCGGTCAGGCTGAGCGCCTTAGACACACTGTTCAGCGAATGCAGCAAGGTGGAGGCTACCTGCTACTTTAGGGTGGCATTATGTGGGGCAGACGTACGCCGCTGGTGGTCATGGAAGGCGCCGTAACGGCTGTACGGTTCGTGAATGCCATCCTCCGACCGATAGTGCAACCATGTCGGCAGCATATTGGCAAGGCATTCGTCCTCATGGACAACAATTCGCGCCCCCATTGTGCACATCTTGTGAATGACTTACTACAGGCTAACGAAATCGCTCGACTAGAGTGACCGGTATGTTCTCCAGACGTGAACCCTATCGATCATGTATGGGATAAATTGAAAAGGGCTCTTATGGACGACGTGAACCACCAACCTCTCTGAGGGATCAATGCCGAATCGCCGTTGAGGAGTGGGATAATCTGGACCAACAGTGCCTTGATGAGCTTGTGGATAGCATGTCACGACGAATACAGGCATGCATCAATGCATGTGGACGTGTTACTGGCTATTAGAGGTACCCGTGTGTATGGCAAACTGGACCACCACCTCTGAAGGTCTCACTGTATGGTGGTTCAACATGCAATGTGTGGTTTTCATGAGCAATAAAAGGGGCGGGAATTATATTTATGTTGATGTCTATTCCACTTTGCTGTACAGGTTCCGCAACTCTCGGAACCGAGGGATGACGCAAATTTTTTAGTTGTGTGTAGTTGAAAATGACAGCGGACAATCGCCTGTGCTTATTTACAGTGTTGAAAAAAAGAGATGTGTTTCGATTGCTCCATCAAGGACATTGGGGAATTATTCGCACTAAACAGTTAGCGCGATGACACTGTATTTGGTAGGGAATCGATGCCCACATTGAACCGAGGATGTGATAGTGTCGTGCATGTGCGGAACACTGATCTGCTTTGCCACAGACATTCTCAGCTTGGCCTATGACTCAATCCCCTTAGCGACGAGTGCACATGGACTTTGCAGGACCATTTTGGAACGCTCGTTGGCTCAAAGTGGTAGACTCTTTCAGCAAGTTCCTATTTCCGGTGCCTATGGCTTCTACCACGTCAAGTAGCACCATTGAAGCGTTGTCCTCCACATACTGCATAGTAGGTTTGCCAGAAGTACTTGTGTCGGACAATGGATCTCAGTTCACGTGATTTTGAACATTTTTGTGAACGAAATGGCGTTCGTCACCTAACAAGTGCTCCGTTTCACCCAGAGTCCAACAGAGAAGCAGAACACTTCGTACTCACTGTTAAGGATCAGATGGCTAAGCTTTACATGGCAAGAGGCACTGCACACACGGGAAAAGGCACTGCAACTCTTTCTCACCTCCTATCGCTTCCACCTAAGAGACGGACCATCACCGGTGGAACTTTTGCCCGGCCGCAGCCATCGGACGCTGCTACACTTGCTACACCGCCCGCAGCATCCGGCGCCGCCTTTGGTCCGCAAGTATCGCTTTGCGCTGCGCGATCTCGTTCTTTTCAGGCTTTATGGCCACCGTGGGCTCTGGGAAAAAGGCGTGATCCAGGAACGCATTGGCTCTTTCATGTACTTGATTGCAGGTCCCGATGGTTTGCAGCGCCGCCACCAGAACCAAATTCTTGCGTGTCATTTGCCCCGTGATTGAGCTGCTGTTCTCACCCCAGATTCACGGCCTCACGGGACTGCGCAGCCATCGCAGCCGCCGGCTTGTGCCACCAGTGCAACTCAGGAGGACTAGATGGACGATGCGACCTCGCTCCAGCCATCTCCACTCGCCGACACCATCGCAGTAGCCATCGCCGTCGTCGTCATCGCCCCAGGACATTCCCTCCAGCCTAGGCGTGTACCCTGGCAATAGTTTTCTGGAGGATGTTCCTGTTGTTCACGAGCCAGATGGCGAGGTACGGTCGGGAGTATGCCGTCCTCCACAGTCACAGCTCCCAGCTCGTCTCTAGATCCAGAGCCCTGCCTCGCTCCCCATTGTCGTTCGCAGCCTCCCTACATGACAACAGTGCGGAATTTCGGGGGTTGGGGGTGGGGGGGGGGGGGAATGTACTGACGTAAGCTGTCGCCAGTGCTCTGGTCGGCAAAGAGGTTGCAAGAACATCAACAATAGGCGCTGAATCAAAAGCGCCTATTTGGAGAGCGACCAAAGACAGACTCGCAAGGACGTGCCGCCAACGCTAAATGCCAGTATTTAGATCGCCACCACGGACTGGAGGGCCAGTCAGTCATAGACAACCATTAAGTCGCAGTTAAGAGTCGCAGATAGAGCTCAGAGTCAATCAGTACTTAGCGACTGCGTAGTGTACATAGTGGGACTTGTACTTCACCAGCGGTGAGGCTAACATGGACTATTATGGAAGAGTTTGCACCACAGTAACTTGCTTAAAGATAAGCAGCTTCTTGCTCTTATGAATAAAGAAGCCTGTCAATATATGTCTGCAGTTGTAGTGTAGAAAGACGATACACTTGATTCATATACTATGTTTTTATTTTTACGTTCCTCTAATTTAACGCGTTGTAGTACTCGCTTGTCTTTCTTCGTAGCAAGTACTAAATACCCGTATTTCGGCACGGATAGGCCTGCGCCAGACGCCGCTCGCCTTGGTGCTGTGTACAGCCCCTTTATCTTGGATACTAATCCCCGTGGACTGCAGCTCGCCTAGCCCAGTGCGCCGCGGCCCGCAGTAACTGGGTCGCGACTGCCGGGGACGGCCGTGAAATAACAGCGGCTGCGCGCTCAGCCAGCCAGCCATTAGCGTAAATCTGTCCGCGGACGCACGCATCTAGCTGTTCCGCCCCAGTGATCTTCCGCCACACAGCAACAAATCCAAAATCTGGCAAGCGTCGCGTATCACGCAGCGGTTCACATCTGTCCAAGCACAGAGTTTCTCGGCTGACACTGCCTCTTTGTTTGTGGTAGACGTTAACATCCTGACATTATCGTAATAAAAACGAGGACAATGAGAATATTATTCGGCATGACAATGAGAGGCTGTATTTTGTCATTGTTTCTCTAGTAATTAGATTCCAACCATGCAGTTTTTGTATTTCCGTCCTTCTGACTGAAGGTTTGTGGGACTTCGGCAGTTCACTTCAGTAATAAAATGAACTACCTGCAGCCGTCCTTTCGAAGTTATTTATTGTACGGAAACTAGTTTCGGTGACTCAATGCGTCATCTTCAGGCCTTAACTGACGCTAAGTGGGTGATTGTGTATACGAATGGAGCAGACCCTGTCAGCGTCAGTTACCGCCTGAAGATGGTATACTGAGTCCTCGAAACCGACTGCTACGTAATAAATGGCATCGAAAGTACGTCTGCATATGTTTCATTTTATTGCGTCTCCATGAAGCTGGTTTCGGGAAGGTCTGCAAATACCCGTCTATGTCTTCCAAATCCTCTTAGTGGACTGGAAACACATTCCAGTCGTAAATGGGTTTAGACGTGGAAGCAGGTTGTAATGGAGATTGCCAGTCTTGGTGAACAGCGTGGATGTTCCAGAAATTCGTACTTAAAATCCTTCAGTCTCCCACCACCAAAGTATTTCTGTTGCTTGTACAACGTACTTAATGGAGATTTCCTACTATTTTGCGATGGAAGGTGCTTCTGACTCATTTTTTCCCATAGAGTTCGCATCGCACAAACGACTTGCAGCTACTGGTTTATGCATTAGAAGAGTTCCTATTGCAGTCCAGATAACTCTGGACGTGATATTTCTGGCAGGGGATATCGAATTCATCTACTTTCCGCTTACACACTTTCAACTTTAAACGGTACATTTCTTCTGCCGTGAAGTAGTGGTCTCATCTCTGTTTGTTATAATACAAGTAATTCTTCATATACTGGCTGCAAATCACAGCTTTTGAGTGCATCAGTGACTCCTACCTGTTGAATTCTGAGGCCATTATAGGTTCCTTTA
Source organism: Schistocerca cancellata (assembly GCF_023864275.1). Classification (NCBI taxonomy): domain Eukaryota; kingdom Metazoa; phylum Arthropoda; class Insecta; order Orthoptera; family Acrididae; genus Schistocerca; species Schistocerca cancellata. The sequence goes on from NC_064628.1 coordinate 564,733,361, forward strand.
GACGACTGGTTGAGTCAGAGGCCTCGCATATGTGTTGGAAACACGGCTCAGGATTTGCTGGATCGTACCCAGAGAAGGTCGCGATTGTCTGCTCTGGAATCGAGTTGAGGGCCTAAACCGCAGGCTCAGACAGTTCTATGACTGTGGGTGAGAGTGGTAGAGGCCCTCCTCAATATTTCAGTCATGCACTTCTCAGTGGAATTGCCTACTCGTGTAGCAGAGTACTTGTGGTGCATCTGTTCCTCTTTTTTTTTTTTTTAAGTTAGAGGGACTGATGGTAAATAGCGTACCGTAATCGAGGACACAAAGAGAATATGTTTATAGGTTATTATTTACCTGCAGGAGCGTCCATGGTACGATTCCGGAACTAGTCTTAAGTGTTTACGCTAATAATACACGTAAACTTCAGGAACAGAAATGTGGATGAAACCTGAACAGTAGCAAAATCCTAAATTCCGACAAGAATATATAACACAGAGTTGATCTGGATGCCTATTAGGTCTGGATATTGATTGCCGTAAGGAAATTGGTAACATCTGCTGAGGATATTATGGTCCAAAAGCGAAGTAACATTCACGGGGGCATGCGTAGAAGGTCGGCCAAATATGGTAAAATGTTTGTTTTCTCTTTTTTCATAGACCTCCGCCACAAAAGTTGTAGCGGCAGAATGCCACGGAAAAAGTTACAGATAATCATAGTAATTTTCCTAAACAAGGGAGGAGATTTCATTATGCCAGTTATATAATGGAAGAAGAGACGCGAATTCGCATGAGGTAGCCCTGACCTTTTTCCTGAAAATTACGACGAGTAATTGATAAGAGACATGATTCAAGATGATGATATGTCCTAGTAATGGGCCCCCTTTCGATTTGGCTATCGTAGAGGAAGGGTGACCATAAGGATTTTAATGTTCCGATGATTACAGACGTTAAAAATGTTAAGAATAACATGAAAATATACTTGAACTATCAAGAATAAACGTGGACCCCTGAAAAGAATGTGTGTAGTATAAATTGATAAAATTCAGAAGTACTGTACACCACGCTATATACCTGTATGAGAAAGTTGTGATGACGGTTCAGTAGCCGTGTTCGAATGTGTATATAGAAGTAAAGAGAGCCGCTTCAAAGATTAAGAAGAAAAAAATAAAATATGAGCGTAAGGGGAGGATTGCGAGAACCATTCAGTGAACTAGAATATAAAATTTTGACGACCCGTCTAATAATATGAGAAGTTTTAGACTCACGTGAAGTTCGTAGACCAACAAAAACCAACTATACAGGCACTCAGTGATTAATCTGACACAATGAAAAGTTAAAATACGATGTACACCTGTCCACGTGTACCAGCGATGCATTAGAATGCAAAATGAAGCTGGAAGCTTGAGATAAAAGCTTTAAAACGACCCACGGCTTAAATGGACCAATTGCACCGATAATAACGAGAATATAGCGTACTTGAACCACGTTTCCTTTCTCAAAATACGTTGAGGCTGTGGAGCTACTCCCCTCCCCTCCCCTCCCCTCATCCCCCCCCCCCCCCACACACACACACAAAGTTGAAATTGAGCTAAGTGACAACGGAATGGGAATTCAAAATCGCTCAATAAGAAAAGACGTTCGCTGATATACTCGCACGAAAGAAGGGATTTGCTTTCCTTCTAGCATCATTTCACGTGGGATGTACAGAGAAAATGGAAACTTTCTTAAATCTTCACTTGATTCTCAGGTAGCGGAGCCTTTCACTGATTGCTTCATATTTGAATACAGCATTCACTGTTTCATTGTTGACTACTGTTCCTGTTCAAAGTAGTCTTTTCGTCTCTCCAGTCCCACTGAGAAATATGGTGTGCTTCTCTCCCTTCTTTCCATCTGGTGTCTACATCTACATCTACATTTATACTCCACAAGCCACCCAACGGTGTGTGGCGGAGGGCACTTTACGTGCCACTGTCATTATCTCCCTTTCCTGTTCCAGTCGCGTATGGTTCGCGGGAAGAACGACTGTCTGAAAGCCTCTGTGCGCGCTCTGATCTCTCTAATTTTACATTCGTGATCTCCTCGGGAGGTATAAGTAGGGGGAAGCAATATATTCGATACCTCATCCAGAAACGCACCCTCTCGAAACCTGGCGAGCAAGCTACACCGCGATGCAGAGCGCCTCTCTTGCAGAGTCTGTCACTTGAGTTTGTTAAACATCTCCGTAACGCTATCACGGTTACCAAATAACCCTGTGACGAAACGCGCTGCTCTTCTTTGGATCTTCTCTATCTCCTCCGTCAACCCGATCTGGTACGGATCCCACACTGATGAGCAATACTCAAGTATAGGTCGAACGAGTGTTTTGTAAGCCACCTCCTTTGTTGATGGACTACATTTTCTAAGGACTCTCCCAATGAATCTCAACCTGGTACCCGCCTTACCAACAATTAATTTTATATGATCATTCCAATTCAAATCGTTCCGCACGCATACTCCCAGATATTTTACAGAAGTAACTGCTACCAGTGTTTGTTCCGCTATCATATAATCATACAATAAAGGATCCTTCTTTCTATGTATTCGCAATACATTACATTTGTCTATATTAAGGGTCAGTTGCCACTCCCTGCACCAAGTGCCTATCCGCTGCAGATCTTCCTGCATTTCGCTACAATTTTCTAATGCTGCAACTTCTCTGTATACTACAACATCATCCGCGAAAAGCCGCATGGAACTTCCGACACTATCTACTAGGTCATTTATATATATTGTGAAAAGCAATGGTCCCATAACACTCCCCTGTGGCACGCCAGAGGTTACTTTAATGTCTGTAGACGTCTCTCCGTTGATAACAACATGCTGTGTGCTGTGTACTGCAAGGCCACCCCATCCACAATTATCAGGACTGGCTGGGACTTCTGATAAGTAGACATATTTGTTGGATTATGTCGCTGACGTTATCTGTTGATGAAATGTGGAAAACGTTTAATATCTACATGGATTGCACAAACAGCGATCATGAGAAATTCAACTCATTCTGTTTATCCATGAGCGGCAGTAGGAAATGGCAGCCAGACTGATGTTGTATTCCTAGAGGTCCGAAGGCAAGAGATACTGTTACTTAATGTCGTTTAGCGAACAAAATATGACTTTGTGGTTGCATACAGAACTTCTTAGCGGACATAACCCAACACACTTATAGATCTATCTAAATTTAACAGTTGGAATACCCCAAATGAGTTTTATACACTGATAACAAAAGTCACGGGATAGCGATACGAACATATACAGATGGCGGTAGAATCACGTACACAAGGTATGGAAAGGCAGTGGACCAGTGGAGCCGTCATTTGTACACAGATGATTCATTTGAAAATTTTTCGGATGTGATTATGGCCGCAAGAGAGGAAGTACAGACTTTGAATGCGGAATGGTAGTTGGAGCTAGACGCATGGGACGATGCGTTTCGAAAATCGCTTCGGAATTCAGTATTCCAAGATCCACAGTGTCTAGAGTGTGCCGCGAATACCGCATTTTAGACATTGCCTCTCACCAGGAACAATGCAGTGGCCGACGGGCTTCATCTAACGACTGAGAGTAGCGACGTCTGCATAGGGCTGTCATTGGCAACAGACAACCAAAATTGCACGAAGTAACTGCAGAAATCAATGCGGGACGTACGACGAACGTATCCTTTATGACAGTGCGAGAAATTTAGCGTTAAGGATCTATGACAGCAGACGACAGACAGTGTCTTTGCCAACAGCACGAAATCACCTGCAGTGCCTCTCCTGGGCTTGTGACCATATCTATTTGACCCAAGACGACTACAAAACCGTGACCTGGTCAGATGAGTCCACATTTGTTGGTAAGAGCTGACGGTAGGGTTCGAGAGTGGTGTAGACCCCAACGAAGCAATGGACTCAGGTTGCCAACAAGGCCCCCTACAAGCTCGTGGTGGCTGTATAATGGTGTGGGCTGTGTTTACACAGGACGTACTGGGTCCTCGGTTATGTTCGGATACTTGGAAACTATTTACAGCCATTCACGGACGTCATGTTCGCAAACAGTGATGGAATTTTTATGGACGCCAATGCGCCATGTCACCGGGCCACAATTGTTTGCGACTAGTTTGAAGAACATTCTGGACAACTCAAGCAAATGATTTGGCCACCCAGATCGCCGACATGAATCCCATCGAACTTTTATGGGACACAATCGAGAGGACAGCTCATGAGAAAAATCTTGCACCGGCAACATTTTCACAATTATGGACGGCGGTAGTGGCTCAGTATTTCTGCAGGGGAGTTCCAACGACGTATTGAGTTCATGCCACGCCAAGTTGCTGCACTACGCTGGACAAAAGGAGATCCAATACTATATAGAGGGATAGAGACGGTACAGAGAAGAGCGTCGAGATCATTCACAGGTTTCTTTAGCTACCGCAGGAGCATCACGGAACACTCGTCAAATTGCAGTGACAGGTGCCAAAATGCTACAAGAGTGACATGGTATATCACGAAACGGTACACTATTGATATACCGAGTGGGTAAGTTCCCTGAAGGACGAGGCAGTGTATTCCTTCCACCCAAGTGCAGCTAGAGAGATAACATGATGGGAACACCAGAGAAATTCGAGCTCATGTGGAGGGTTATTGACAGCAGTTCTTACCGGTCGCATTTTACAATGGGAACAGGAAAGGTGAAAATCGTAACTATACCGATAGTATCATCAAACATATACCGGAACGTAGAAAGTAGAGAATATTTGTAGACATAAATTTAGAAGTAAATTTTAGTTTTATAAATTGAAACGCCTTCTGCGTTCTAGTTTGTTCCAAATACGTTTACATAACGGCGTTTTAGTGAATTTAATCTGTAACAATACAGTTTTATTTTTATATCCGGTGCTTATAGATTAGCAAATAGTTCACGTCATAATTTTTACATTAATATACTAGTACTGATATATAACCGTTTCTCCGCCGGAACCTGCGTTTCCGCTCATATAGCTATAGAGGTCGCACTGTCCGTACACTTATAAATCATCGACACATTTTTCATGTCACAATCATCTTCGTAACTATGCGTTCCCTTTACGACTCTTTTCTCATTTGCTTACCTGTTATTTACATTGTGTGTGTGCGTTGCATGTGCATGTGCATGTGTATCTGTAGCCCATGTCTTTCGAAAGGTTTTGAGGTTTCCCGTAAATATTCAGCGTTTGTAGTATCCTCACGTTTCAGTTTACTGCGGAACTATGTTCATTCCTCCACGTGTGTGGTAACTCGTTAAGCTGAGACGGCGACTTTCGCATAGAATTATCAGCTGCATGTTGGAGTCAACGTGATTCTTCCACTCCTCTCTACGTTCGGAAGTATCCATTACGAAAAATTTTCTCAGCCTCCAATGGGTACCTTTGTGGGTATTTTCCTGTTTGTAGGTGAAGAAAGTCGAAGAGAGAAGCGTAAGTCAGCTACTGTTTCGTACCGATTAACTGTTGTCTGAGGGAAGGAAATTTTTAACGAAAGGGAAGTAGTGGAAATTAGCCCTCAGAGGAATTCAGACGACGTAGATGGTGCAAAAACAGAAGGCTGGCGAAAAACGCGAGCTGTTAGAGTCTACTTAGATCCACTTACAATGGAGCCAACACACAATTAAGCAGTTGGTCACAATGTTTCCGCTCATCAGCATAAGTGACTTCCTTACTAATACATCCATCCGAGTTGGCTTCTGCCTCAGGTTTCTAGATTGAAGTTCATTTAACGATTATATTGTAGTTTTCCCATCACGAGTAGTCCCTCGATTCCTTGTAGCAGACTGGACCAGTCCGCCACTAACAATTTGATTGAACCTTTGACAATCCAATTTACTCGTACTGGCAAAACGTCAGGACAATTGTTAAGGAAACTTCGGCGGAAGAACTCGAGACAGAATCCAACATGCAGTACATCATCAAGCGTCCACAAAATACACGAAAATTTTGATCCATTCAAGAAAGAGCCTCAAGTGATATGAAGTGAAGCTACTTTAAACATTGGAGGTAACCGGTGACCTTCATATCTTCATAAATAGCAACATTATCAGTATTGATTGCATTTTAATCTAGTTAAATAAATTGAAATACGTTCAAGACTTGAATTATTGAACTGATTTAGGGAAATCGCAGAGAACCTCAGGCGTCATGACCACGTGGGTAATTGCGGTATATTCCTTCTAAATACAAAAACAGTGCTCAAATTTGGTAACTGCAGTACTCTGGCCGTTACTGGTATGGATCTTAGTGCAGTGCACTAATTTAATTTGTAAAAAGTGTTCATTGCAATGTGTATTTCCCTAAGGAGTAGGAAAATGTCGTCTGGCAATTAGTACTCCATTTAGGCTGCAGCTAATGTCATATGCTTTCCATTAGGACAGACAGTCCATCAGTTCCTGTGGAGCTTCGAATATACGGGTAGGAACAATAACGAGTCGAAGCTCTGAGCTGGTCCTTGAGGCGTTGAGTCTAAATCGTAACACTACAGGTTCAAGAGTGGTGTTAAAAGTCTAGATGGAAAACTGGCGATAATAAGGGTCACTGATGACATTCCTACACTGAATCAAAGTGAAAAAGACTTACAGGATCTGTTGAACTGAATGAACAGTCTACTGGGTACAGAATAGGAACGAGGATAAACAGAAGGAAGTATCACAAATGAGAACAGTGAGAAACTTTGTATCAGTATTCGAGATTACGAAGTAGAGGAAGTTAAGGAATTCTGCAACCCAGACAGCAAAATAACCCATGACGGACGGAGCAAGGAAGACATAAAAAACAAGCTAGAACTGACAAAAAGGAGATACCTGCCGAAGAGAAACCTCTAGCATCAAACACAAGCCTTTATTTCAGGGCGAAATTCCTTGGAATGTAGGTACGGATTACGACATTGTAGTGAAATACACACTGTGGGAAACCTGGAGCAGAAGAGAATCTAACCATTTGATATGTTCTGCTACAGAGAAAATTGAAAATTAGGCACAGTGATAAGGTAAGGAATGGAGAGAGTCTCCTGAGATTCAGCTAGGAAAGGGATATGTGGAAAACACTAACAAAAAGAAGAGACGAGATGATAGGACATCTGTTAGCCCTTGGGGAATAACTTCCACGATACTAGAGAATCTGTAAAGAATAAACGCTGTTAAAAGAAACCGCGCCTTTCGCAGAAGACAGTGGTCTTGCCTTTGAGTATCGTACCTGCAAAAAAAAAGAAAGAAAAATCATTTTTAGAAATATTCAGATGGAGGTTTTTGCCAATAATGTGGTACAAGAAGACTTGAAGTTCATTTTACAACAATGACAGTACATCGCAATGGCCTTCTTTCCGTTTCTAATGGTCACGTCGTAAAGGGAACTGTAAACACTATAGCCTGGAACACACAGAAACGAACACAAGCGAATGAGGATTCTCGATAGCCGAGCTTGAATGGACATCATTCAGTCACGTTCGGTTCACATTCACAGGTGACAGAGTCGTTAGTTACCTAAGGGAAGGAAGTCGTACCATCATTGTGTAAACTTTGTTCTATGCGAAACCGTATTTTAACTTTTTTTATGTAGTACGGTCTGGGCGAAAATTGGGGGCCCTCCGAGCATTTTCCTAAAAGAACGTGCGAAACCGCCTAAAATCCACAGTCAGGCTTGTCAACGCAACAGCACACGGTCGTTCATCTGCCGCGGTTATTAGATCCGAGTTTCGGTTACATTCCTGTCTCGCGAGCTACGGCAGTGCGCTTTATGCTATGCGGGTAGGTAAAGATATGTATATACTGTGATAATTAAAATTAAAAATATTCAAAAGACCTGGTTATTTCCATTGTTTAAGTTCTTCGTGGCTGTAATTTCCTAGTTAATGTACCACTGTGCCACTACAGTTTTAATTTTTTTTTATGTACCCACCTAAGCAATAAAAATCATTTTCCTGCGATCACGGTATCTCCCATCTACGAGGATATACGATTGCTTACGTGACATGTTGTATAAGCATTTCACATTTCATTACTCATACCTTATTGATATTATCTACCATACGTGCTGTAATAATGTCCCTGCAATACTTCACACATATCACTTCAGAAATCGGGAGCTACCTGAGAATAACAGTCACTGGAATGCGAAACAATTAATAACATAAATTTCTCCAGTTGCTAACAACCACACAGCATACGCTACCCATTCTTCAGCTTATGTTGATTTATGTCGATCGTCGGTAGTTAATATTCTGCTTTGACGTTTCCTCCTCAGTTCTATTGACAAAACCAGTGAAGAGCCTCAACCGAGTTATGTGCAAAGTTTTGAACTAGTACTAAGAAAAGTTGGAGTTGCATCTCAGTCTTAAGATCACTACCTCCAAACACTTCACACTTACGTACAAATTAGACGGCCTTTGTCGCCGAGCAGTTCTAGGCGCTTCAGTCTGGAACCGCGCGACCGCTACGGTCGCAGGTTCGAATCCTGCCTCTGCCATGGCTGTGTGTGCTGTCCTTAGGTTAGTTAGGTTTAAGTAGTTCCCGGTTCTAGGGGACTGATGACCTCGGATGTTAAGTCCCATAGTGCTCAGAGCCATTTGAACCATTTTTTGACGTACAAATTCAGAGACTATGTCTACATTCCTCTTTTCCTACACCAGTGTCCTTGGTTCGACAAAATCAACGTGGTCGCCACGCAAACTAATCCTGTCTGAATACCACAGATTTTTATCGTGGCTATAACTAGTGCTGTATCGAATAAAATCTGCATGGCAATTACTGGCGCAAAAAGACAGTAACACAGCGTTCCTAAGGTTAACAAGCTATGCTCCTTCTTTCGTATCCGCTTCCGTTGCCTCCAATTTCTGGAGAGGAAAATGTCCTCTTTGTTAAACAACATGGTTTCCGAAAACAACGACCGTGTGAAACCCATCTCGTTCTGTTCGACCACGAGACTCAGAAAGCAGTAGATAAAGTCGCCCAGTGAGGTGTCACCTTCCCGAAGGCGTTGGATACAGTTCAGCACTGCCGCCTAATGGAACAGGTATGAGCGTACGTAATATCAGACCAACTGTGTGAATCGACTGAAGAGCTTTTAGCAAACAGAACGCAGCACGTCATTGACATGGGAGTGTTACAGGACCATTACTTTTCATAATGTACGTAATTGACCTGGTAGATAACGTTCCTTGAGGCATTTCGCCAATGATGCTGTTGAACACAGAGAAATCGTAACACTAGAAGATTGTTGCGAAATACAGGAAGACCTGCAGAACGTCGACGATTGGTGCAGGGAGTGGCAATTGACCCTCAACATAAAAGAATATAACGTACTGCGAATACACCGATGAAAGACGCTTCGCTGTACGGTTACAGTATCGCAGAACAATACCTGGAATCAGTTACCTCCATAAAATATACACATACCAGGTGAGATTCTTTAGGAGAAGACTCAGGAAAAGTAGATCGTCAACAAAAGACGTAACTTACAAAACACTCGTTCGACCGATGCTTGAATACTGCTCGTGAGACTGGAATCCGTACGGTATATGGTTGACAGAGGACATAGAGAAAACTCATATAAGAGCATTACATTTCGTTACAGGTTTATTTAGAACGCGTAAAAGCGTCTCAGACAACTCCAGTGGCACACTGCATGAGAGGCGTTCTGCACCACGGCATGGTCTACTGTTAAGATTCGACGAGTGTTCGTTCCTAGAAGGGTCAACCTATATATTGCTTCCTCCTACGTATATCCCGCGAGAAGGCTAAGGAGATAGAACTGAGAGAGATTCGAGCCCACGCGGTGGCTTACCATCAATCGTTTTTCCCTTGAACCATGCGCGGAACACGAAAAGGGGGATGCGGTAGTGAAATGAAAATACCCTCTTCCACACACCATGTGGTGTGTGGAAGTATAGATGTAGACGTACAATTTATACGATTGTTCGCGGGGTACAAGTGAATTGTATTGAACTCGGGCGAATTGTCCGCAATAGCTCGTTCGCTGTGTTCGCTTCCGTTCGGTACGGTGTAAAGGAGTAGTAGTAATTCTTCTTTCTTATACGTGCCAGTTAACCTGTTACGAATACTGACGGCAAGAGGAACTGCAGCTTACTCTGGCTCTAGTGTGGCGTAGACACTAGGACTCACATCAACCAGATGTGCGCTTAGGACCACGATTTTCCGTGGATGTGTGAAGCGTCACATTTTCCTGGGTGTAATCGTCTAGAAACGTAAATATTTCAGTATGAGGCAATTGTATTAGTGATTTCAACTGGCCGTAAGCGCTACCAACGAAACGTGACCAGGGTGTATCACATTCGGTAACTGTAACGGTTCAACACTTTACTAGTGTCCACTGAACCACTGAGATATAAAGAGCTTTCTATTACTGAAGCTGTACGTCCACTAGCGTGACACCTGTTTCCACTTGCATGTTACACAACGGTGAACATTAATCACCCCGCCAGTCATTGTCTATGTATCGTGCACAGATAACACGCCTGTTTCAGTGTCACGGTGTGAAGTGATGGTCGAATATCTGTTGCCCTCTCGCGTGCTCACGTAGCACTCAACCACAAATTTACAATGTGGTTCACACTGGCGGTATTTATTTTCTGTAATCTTGCTCTCTTTTTTTTTTCCTTTTGCGGAGCCGCGCGTATCTGAGATATACTTGACCACATGCACGCTCACTCACGGAACACGAACGCTGATTGTAAGAAAATGAACTATCTACAGCCGTCCTTACGATGTCATTAATTGTATGGCTACCAATGTCAGCACTTCGGTGCACCGTCTTCAGGCCTTAGCTGATGCTGAAGGGGTTAACACTATCCGTGTACATAACGCCAACATCTATAACTGGTGTCCGCAGACTACCAGTAACCGCGATATTGTCTCTCTAACCATCAGCTGCCATCTAAGTAGATAGTTGATGGTTGGAAAGACAACATCGCAGTTACGGGTGGTCTGTGTAAACCAAATATGGATGCTGGCCACTGATGTATCGTGTATACGGATGGTGATAACACCTTCAGCTTCAGCTGAGGCCTGAATATGGCGCACTGAAGCGGCGAAACTGGTAGCCATACAATAAATGGCATCATAAGGACGGTTGTAGGTGTTTCATTTTCTTGCATAAGTGAACAGCGGAAGTCCCTCAGACTTCCAGTCACAAGACTGGAGATTCGAAAGTTGATTGTACCTAACACACGAGTGCTGCGCCGAGCTGGGTGTAGAATCTGGCAAGAGCACCTCCGGCGTTTGGCATCAGCAACAGACCTGCCGCTATCTTACGGATTTAACATTTGGCACCTCACATTGTTGTCGGTGTCCTTGGACCTCCCTCAACGGCGTCTGCGGTGGCTGCTGCCGTGTGGCTGATATTTCAGCTTTGCCTCAGCGTATGGTCGTTTTTTACCATCATCTTGCTAACGGGTGTATCATGGTAATACTCCACATCCGACTTTTCATAGTATCGTAATATCAACAATAAGGACCTCATGAAAGAGAACATACAAATATGGTCAGTTGTATTTGGGTCTGAACAAGTGTCAATATTTGTTATATCACGTGCAACATTTCGTGTCAAATGAACACACACTGTAATCTACAACCCCCTCCCCCGCCTTACCGCACCACCCTCTTTTAAACACACACACACACACACACACACACACACACACACATACACGCACACACAAACACACACACACACACACACGCACACACACACACACACACACACAAACCAACTCTCATGTTCATTACTCACTGTCTCACGTTTAGCCGTCGTTTAATAAAGCACGTGAGCCTTTCCATCAGTCAGTGTGTTAAGTCTGACACACATCTATAAAGACAATTACATGATTTGGTTTATAATATATTTTGTATTACATTTTTATCCAGCTCACAGAAATAATTTTTGGACTATTCTATACATTCCTCCATTACAGCCTATCTGATGCTTGTATCTTCGTCTCTGTACATACCATCAAGAACTTATACAGGATAAGAGTTGAAAAGGGGATGTGGGCAATCATATTAATTTTGTGGAAGGGGTAGGAATGGGCAAAACTAACCATAGTTTCTTACAAAATAAAACTGAAAACTATTCAAAAATTGTTTTTATTAACCAATAAACATTCAAATGCCAGACAGGACTCCATTACAGGTACTCACTATGTACAATTTTCATAACTGAGAGAATACAGTTCGCCTCAGATTTATAGTCATTATATTTCCGTAGGGCAGACAACATTCAGTTGCGTGTGAATACTTTAAATTACAGTTGTTTTCGACTTTGAATGGCAACACATTTTTCTTCTGTATTGCTGTTCTTGACAAGGAACTGATCAAACCAGTACAGATGTCTTTGTACATTTACCATCCCTTCTTCCACTAGCTTCTTTCCCTCATCTTCTAGCAAAAATCCAATCTCCTCATGCTGTCACTGTTCGCGTAGTGCTTATATCTGTTGTCCATACCTCCTACAAGGCTTCCCAAAGTCATTGTCTCACGTTCAAATGGTTCAAATGGCTCTGGGCACTATGCGACTTAACTTCTGAGGTCATCAGTCGCCTAGAACTTAGAACTAATTAAACCTAACTAACCTAAGGACATCACACACATCCATGCCCGAGGCAGGATTCGAACCTGCGATCGTAGCGGTCGCGCGGTTCCAGGCTGCAGCGCCTAGAAACTCACGGCCACTCCGGCCGGCATTGTCTCACGTCTCACGTAAAAGTGAAAGTTCGCGGAGGTTTTCCCTGTCCTTAATCTGTGTCACTAACTATCAGGAGGGGAATTCAAAATATAATGCAACACATTTTTCTCAGCCTGTTTCGGTTGGAAAATACGGAATTTGTTGTGAGACGTCGTGGAATATTCCCACTTCAGTCCCTAAAGTTTCATGAAGTTCCGATAGGTGGCAGCACTGTACGTAGCCTTCAAAATGGCGTCTGTAATGGCCTTCCACACAGCCGTGCTATCCTCAGGAAATTGATGACGATACTTCAGTGTGTACGGCGCCACAAAACGCAAACGAACTTCTTCCTCTTCATGGCGACGCAATGCCTCACACAAGACAGCACACCCGAGAGAAGCTCACAGAATTTCATTGGACAGTCCCTCCTCTTACACCCAAGTCCGCAACTCCCATCTTCCGACTTCCACTAGTTTGGCCCAAAAAAAAAAAAAAAATTCTCTCGGCGGGAAGCAGTACGTGGATAATGGGGATGTTATTGATGCAGCAGGACGTTGGCTGCGACATCCGCCACTGGAGTGGTACCATGCTGGTATACAGGCGGTACCAATAAGGGGGTGAAACGCCGTCGCATTCAAGGCAGCTTATGTTAAAAAATAGGGTTTTGTAGCGAAAAGAGTGGGGAATAATATGCTGTATTGGAATTCTGAACAATATCAGCTTACTTTCAGAAAAAAATGTGTTGCGTTACTTATTGAATGCTCCTCGTACAATGTTCTAACTTCCTTCATTGTTTATGAATATTACAGTACAATGTTCAACTATAACGATACAGTAGTGTTAACGATATCAAGCCATCATCCAGGAAAGCTAATACTGAAAACTACAACACCATTACGAAAAACCAATAAATTATGGCTTAGAAATATGTCGAAATAAATGGTCTACGACAATGAAATCTTGAGAAAAGTTCATGTGGAATATTCGCTTAACGCGATTTGTATAAATCACAGAACTTCAACAAATACTGCTGGATGAAATCATGGTGATTAAGCGAAGTGGCATTGTATTCATGGAACTGGACTCGGCTTCTAGATGAGAAGGGCTCAAACCGTTGCGGGGACATCTTGACTGTGGTCACTCCAGACGAATATCTGTAAAGTTTCCTTTTACTGAACAAGACCTGCCTGTTGCTGTCCAGACAGGTTACGCTCCAAGTTAAAAAAAAATGGTTCAAATGGCTCTGAGCACTATGGGACTTAACATCTGTGGTCATCAGCCCCCTAGAACTTAGAACTACTTAAACCTAACTAACCTAAGGACATCACACACATCCATGCCCGAGGCAGGATTCGAACCTGCGACCGTAGCGGTCACGCGGTTCCAGACTGAAGCGCCTAGAACCGCACGGCCACACAGGCTGGCCACGCTCCAAGTCTAGTATATTCAGTGTCAACAGAGAAATAAATGCTAGGCTTCCTATCTCCCTTATTCCGATATCCTACTTCACATTAATATTCGTTATGAAACATGTGGGTTAATTTTTTATCTTTAATTCGGAGAATTCGATATTTCTACACAAATAAAAGGAATAAATTATAAAGTTTAACGCCTAGCCGACGATGACGACATTAGGGCCCGAGGAAACACCAGTACTGCAGTAGGAAATCGACCGTGTTCAGAGGAATCAGCGCGAAATTTGTTTTACTGGATTGAGGAAAATCGCGCAGAAGTTCAATCTGAATGAAGAGATAGGAATCTGAACTGCGGTTTTCTGGAACGTGAATTTACAGTATTGTCTTACCTCTTAGACAAGCAAGTAATTGAAACTTACTGGCAGATTAAAACTGTGTGCCCGACCGAGACCCGAACTCGGGACCTTTGCCTTTCGCGGGCAAGTGCTCTACCATCTGAGCTACCGAAGCACGACTCACGCCCGGTCCTCACAGCTTCACTTCTGCCAGTATCTCGTCTCCTACCTTCCAAACTCCTGAAAGAAAGGATACTGCGGAGACATGGCTTAGCCACAGCCTGGGGGATGTTTCCAGAATGAGATTTTCACTCTGCAGCGGAGTGTGCGCTGTTATGAAGCTTCCTTGCAAATTAAAACTGTGTGCCCGACTCTAGGAAGACAGGTAAATAAGACGTCAAATCCGTGTTTGTTTTTGTCGCTGCCACTGACACGCCAATTAGTGCAGACATTTCGACGTCACAGTAACGACGCGCAACAGCTAATGCAGGTGTGGAGGAGAAGCAGGAGGCCAAAGCTTACGCACATTCCTTCTTCACCCAGAGTACTTCATACGGGCTGCAACTATTCGGAATTGAGGTCAGATCTGAGTAAGAGAAGGTAATTACGGTTTAACGGCGACAACGACGTCATTAGAGATGGAGCACAAAATCTGGGATGACAAGATAGAGGAAGATATCGATCTTGTCTCTTTGGATCGTGCGTTTCACCTTAATCGGTGTAGTGAATCCACGGAGAACCTTAAGCTGGATTCCCGAAAAATGGTTTGAACTACCCTTCTCCACAATTGGGATAACAAAGTCTCCTCGTGCCAGCATGTTCGATAAACTGGAGGACTTCGACTATTCTATAACGCAGCTTATCCCTAGCTAAGAGAAGTAACCACTTGAAGAGGAAACTTCCATAAAAGCGTATATTCCAATTTAAATTGTTCTTCGTATATACTCCTGTGAGTCTATTATCATTATTAAAATTTGGTTCGCAGGAGAGCTTATGTAAAGTTTGGAAGGTAGGAGACGAGATACTGGCAGAAGTAAAGCTGTGAGTACCGGGCGTGTGTCGTGCTTCGGTAGCTCAGATGGTAGAGCACTTGCCCGCGAAAGGCAAAGGTCCCGAGTTCGAGTCTCGGTCGGGCACACCGTTTTAATGTGCCAGGAAGTTTCATATCAGCGCACACTCCGCTGCAGAGTGAAAATATCATTCTGGAAACATCCCCCAGGCTGTGGCTAAGCCATGTTTCCGCTATATCCTTTCTTTCAGGAGTGCTAGTTCTGCTAGGTTCGCAGGAGAGCTTCTGTAAAGTTTGGAAGGTAGGAGACGAGATACTGGCAGAAGTTAAGCTGTGAGTACCGGGCGTGAGTCGTGCTTCGGTAGCTCAGATGGTGCTTGTCCGCTCCGGTGTGGAGCCGTACAAACAGCGCGTTCTGTCAGAGGGTTAGCTGCCCTCTGTAATAAAAAAACTGAGTTAATGGAACAACGACGAACTGAAAGGGGTGTCTTGCGACGTCCGCCCCGAGCAGATTCAACGAACGAAAACGAACAAAATGAGATTAAAAAAAAAAAAGATGGTAGAGCACTTGCCCGCGAAAGGCAAAGGTCCCGAGTTCGAGTCTCGGTCGGGCACAAAGTTTTAATCTGCCAGGAAGTTTCAAAATTTGAAATGATTTTAAATTGCTTATCAATATTTATGTATTAGTTGCTGTTATTTGTCCGGCCACAGATCTAAGGCACGTCAGAAATAGTTTGAAGCATTTCACAATAAACTTTTAAAGTGTCCGACATCGAATTCAGTTTTCAATGTTCGTTTGTAACTTAAGAGAATCATCTTAATTTACTTGGTGAAAAGAATCTCTAAAGTCCTTTACTAGAGGAGCAGCGTTCAGGATGTGACTTCTCACTTCAGTTCTTGTATTCACTCTATTCTCCTTTGCTCCTGTCTTCGTCAAATCCTCCAGACAAAGTCTTGATAAGTTCGTGCTAGATAATAGTTCTGCTACAGATAATCTACTGATACGAGCAGAGCGACGTTGACGTATTGTCTCTTAATTATGTTGGAATGTGAAGTGGCACAATCATGGTGGAAATATGCTGCTTGACAAGTTTTCGAAGTTACGAGTTTTCAAAGGCTCTGACTCTAGTGATCAGCTGAGGTATGGTCCAAAAAGGTGTTCTCACTCGGAAAACGTTTAGAATAAGTGATACATCTACGGAATTTTTAGGCTTCCCATGAACTTGTCTATCACCGAATATTCACCTTTCTCCCTGACACCCCTTGCGTATTCAACAATCTTATAACTCCGTGGGTAGAAGATAGTTTATGAAGATAAAATGTATGCTAATTACCGTGTCTTTAGACAAAAATTATATGGATATTAAAAATTAAAACCTGGAAATAAAGCAGTTTGAGGGTTAGCATGACATAACACGATTTTCGTTCAATCAAAAGCTGTATTTACGCTCACGAGAGAACATTTTCTTTGTTCGAGTATCAGTGTATTGATCTGAAGCAGTGATAGGTAAGGTTTAAAAACACGGTTACTACACGTGGTAATAAAAAATTTACGATATGCTTTGCACAACTTGTAATACCGACGAAATTGCAGTTTGGCATTGTTCGTAGACTATACGCGGAAAGAGTCGTAACCGTCATACTTCTGCTGTCACTACACATCTGATGATTCAAAAACTGATCGCCACGGCCTACCAGGTACCACGTAATTGCATAGAAAGCACGTGACGGGGTAAGGAAAGTATATAACATGAACAGACGCGAATGGGAAATCATTTTATAAACGATATGGACCGAAAATGAGGAAATCACCTGGCACAAGCTACTCGGACTAACGGGAGAGTGACGTGAAAGTTTCGTGGGTACGGTACCGCGTCATATTATAAAAAAATGCTCAATAAGAAGGTCCTGTAACAGTGGCCGAAACGTTGGCTTCACCAGCAATATGACGCTGTACCATAAACATAACATTTTTACGTCAACTGACACAGGCCGCGGAAAAATTACTAAGAAAATACTGCGATGATTTGCGCTCAACTGCTTCTCTATCTGTTTTAGCTTCTCAGTTCATTTTCATTCAAGTTAATGACATAATACTTCAACGCAATCGGCGGTGTAGCTAGAATTTTTGGAAATTCCTAAGTCATTGGTTCGTCCATTCGGAACGAGCGGGTTTCGCGGGAAATATTACTTTAATTTGCCTTACCGGTAACACACCTCGCGTTCGGGAAACCACGATTCAAATACTCGTATGGGCCATTTGGCTTTCGATTTTCCTTGGTTTCACTAATCGGTAAAGGCAAATGCTGCGATGGAGTCTTTGAAAAGAATACGCTCGGTTTCCTTCCTTGTGCTCGTCCTATAGCAGCCTGAGGTTAGTTTCTAATGACCTCGTCGTCGACGGCTTATTAAATTCAAATGATTTTTACTTCCTCTTGTTGTACTCTGGCATGAAATTCGCGTGAATCTTACCATAAAACTGCTGCATAGCTTAAATTTCTCTTAATGGTACATCCACAACTGTTATGTCAATTGCTAATAACTGAAACATCCGCTACAGTTGTACAAAACCGTTATTACTGTCTTAGACAAACCTGTTTTGGGGTCTCAGCTCCATCTTCAAACGCCACTGTACATTAAAATTGAAACCATGTGTGTGGACAGTAAGACTCAAGAAAACCTACCAGCACTGAAAAACCCTATAAGCCAAAAAATAGACAGTAATAAGCATATCTAATATTAGTACAAAGTGTACATGTTATGTCAGCCGGCCGCTGTGACCGAACGGTTATAGGCGCTTCAGTCCGGAACTGCGCTGCTGCTACGGTCGCAGGTTCGAATCCTGTCTCGGGCACGGATGTATGTGATGTTTTTAGGTTAGTTAGGTTTAAGTAGTTCTAAGTCTAAGGGACTGATGACCTCAGATGATAAGTCTCATGATGCTTAGAGCCATTTGAACCATTTGAATCCAAGCTAAGTTAAAGTCAGCACGTCTGTCGAGAATTGCTCATCAGAGCGCATATGGAAAAGTGGCCACGCTAAAATCATATTTCAGATGTTTATCACGTCAGTCACCCAATTGTTCAAGCGCTGGAGAGGGCCTAGGGTCTAAATAAAACCAAAGAGCGCCGGACTAGAGAGTATATGGAAGGCCAGAAGGTACAAAGCAGGGCAAAAACTGAGTCATAAACTTACTGGGTGTCAACCGATGCAAAACTGGCTCAGAGCTGTCACTAAGAGAAGCAAATTAACGTAGCTATAAAAATGAAAACGCTATTCAAGTATCCGTAACTAAGTAACAAAACGTATGAAAAACGGCGCGGCAACAACGTCTGCCACATACAACTGCTCTTTTCCTCTTCAATTTTGCCACCGGCTTACTAGCTACGAGAAACATTTTCTTACCACTCAGCTCTCACTCAGTTTATAGACGTGTCTCATATACATAGACGAGAATATTCTATTCTTACAATATATGAAGTAACTGTATTGATGATGTTTTCTCACAAAATGTCACGTATTCAGAGTTACAAATTACGGAGTGCCTTGCAATTGTGCTCGCAAGTGCGATGACAGTTTCCCATTCAGATGTAACTCAAGGAAAAAATAGATAAACTAAGTAATTACTTCTTATTGTTCCCGAGTATGTTGGATCACAGCCACAGCTCTCAGTGAGGTAGTAATAAACTGACTTACTTGTTATTTTCTTTATTGTGACATCAGTATGGATCGCGGTCGTACTTAAATAAAAGCGGAACAGAGCTTATTGTATAGAATACAATTCATTATAAATAAATGACCTGCTCTGTGTTTATTTAAGACGACAAGATTCTCTTTTTTCTTTCATTAACAGAACTGTCTGTCACACGTTTACAAAAGCATAAACATTTCTACAGCAATAAGTAATAAGAGAGGCTCACGTCACAAAACACTCCCAAAACACTTCTCCCAATGGTATTTTATTCTTGAAATGTATTTCATAAAAACATCTTTGTAAGCACCGTCAGCCCCTACAGTAACTTTATTGATAATGTGCTACTATTTCCGCGCTATATCGACTATCTCTTGCCACTGGACTGCTTTCTGATGAATGAAACATGCAAGTGTCAGCATTTATATTATATGTTACTAAGACATTTTTTTTAAAATAATTGTCACACTTGTTATCACCCTGAAAAGGTGGTAAACACTTCTTGTAAGAGTAACTTGGGCAAGTCTTCCAAGAATTGTATGTGCTGTCTTTTCAGCTCGATTACGGACGTGTCCAGTTATCAGAAACGCGTTAGTGACATATAATTACTGATGTTTACCTTTTAAGTCAGTATTAACGCAACTATGTTTAGTCTGTTATAGATCATAAGGCAAGACGAATTCGCCCGGCGCGAGGTAGTATAATACAGAACAAAACTATTAATAGCTCATTTCAATAAAATACGTACAGCAGCTGATGGTGTATGTAAATTAGTGTTTCATTAAAGGTGTTACAGCGGTGGAGAACCACCTTGTAAAAATAAGCTATCTTTATTATTTTTATTTCTTTATTGGTTGAGCACCGGTGGCAACGTCTACTTGGTTTCATTCTACACCAGGTCTGAATTTTTCAATCAAGAATCACTCTGCCAGCTTAGAAATCTAAAATCAGTGCGACAGATGCAACTGTAGCACGTGAACATGTAAAGCTGAAAGTACTGTGGAGTCGTTCCCTTAGTCAACTACTAATCTGTAGGACTCTATTTTGAATTACGAATCTATTTTGAATTACGAGTTTAACATTAAATGCAAGCAAACAGACTCAAAAGAAAAGAAGGTCGAAATGTCACTGAGATTGTTAGTAACCAGTGTCTTCAATGTAAGACGTCCGTGTAATAATTGTTAAAAAACATAGATATAGCATAGCACATAAGTACAGAAACACTTTGATTCTGAGACACCTGTGTGAAATTCTATGAACAGGCATATAGTATGAAACTACCAGTGGTCTGATAATACTCTAGAGCTATAATCAGTGGTTCAGAATCTGGTATTCACAAGATATGTTCGTCAAAGTCTATATGAGATCTATTTTAAATACAAATACAATCTTGTTTTTAATTGATTACCCAACTTTATTTTGTTTCCAATGGCATTATCAAGTAATTCTTCACGCGGGTAGTATAATATTTTTTTTTTTTTTTTTTTTTTTGCTTAAGGTTTCTTGAAGCAACTTTGCATTATTCTTAGACGCAGTGAAAAACAAAAGCCATTTACTACGCTAGTACTAATAGTATTTACATTTATCTATATTGTACATGAATAGTTTATAATACACTCCTGGAAATGGAAAAAAGAACACATTGACACCGGTGTGTCGGACCCACCATACTTGCTCCGGACACTGCGAGAGGGCTGTACAAGCAATGATCACACGCACGGCACAGCGGACACACCAGGAACCGCGGTGTTGGCCGTCGAATGGCGCTAGCTGCGCAGCATTTGTGCACCGCCGCCGTCAGTGTCAGCCAGTTTGCCGTGGCATACGGAGCTCCATCGCACTCTTTAACACTGGTAGCATGCCGCGACAGCGTGGACGTGAACCGTATGTGCAGTTGACGGACTTTGAGCGAGGGCGTATAGTGGGCATGCGGGAGGCCGGGTGGACGTACCGCCGAATTGCTCAACACGTGGGGCGTGAGGTCTCCACAGTACATCGATGTTGTCGCCAGTGGTCGGCGAAAGGTGCACGTGCCCGTCGACCTGGGACCGGACCGCAGCGACGCACGGATGCACGCCAAGACCGTAGGATCCTACGCAGTGCCGTAGGGGACCGCACCGCCACTTCCCAGCAAATTAGGGACACTGTTGCTCCTGGGGTATCGGCGAGGACCATTCGCAACCGTCTCCATGAAGCTGGGCTACGGTCCCGCACACCGTTAGGCCGTCTTCCGCTCATGCCCCAACATCGTGCAGCCCGCCTCCAGTGGTGTCGCGACAGGCGTGAATGGGGGGACGAATGGAGGCGTGTCGTCTTCAGCGATGAGAGTCGCTTCTGCCTTGGTGCCAATGATGGTCGTATGCGTGTTTGGCGCCGTGCAGGTGAGCGCCACAATCAGGACTGCATACGACCGAGGCACACAGGGCCAACACTCGGCTTCATGGTGTGGGGAGCGATCTCCTACACTGGCCGTACACCACTGGTGATCGTCGAGGGGACACTGAATAGTGCACGGTACATCCAAACCGTCATCGAACCCATCGTTCTACCATTCCTAGACCGGCAAGGGAACTTGCTGTTCCAACAGGACAATGCACGTCCGCATGTATCCCGTGCCACCCAACGTGCTCTAGAAGGTGTAAGTCAACTACCCTGGCCAGCAAGATCTCCGGATCTGTCCCCCATTGAGCATGTTTGGGACTGGATGAAGCGTCGTCTCACACGGTCTGCACGACCAGCACGAACGCTGGTCCAACTGAGGCGCCAGGTGGAAATGGCATGGCAAGCCGTTCCACAGGACTACATCCAGCATCTCTACGATCGTCTCCATGGGAGAATAGCAGCCTGCATTGCTGCGAAAGGTGGATATACACTGTACTAGTGCCGACATTGTGCATGCTCTGTTGCCTGTGTCTATGTGCCTGTGGTTCTGTCAGTGTGATCATGTGATGTATCTGACCCCAGGAATGTGTCAATAAAGTTTCCCCTTCCTGGGACAATGAATTCACGGTGTTCTTATTTCAATTTCCAGGAGTGTAGTTGAAAGTGCCAAAAATTACTTTTTCCTGATGAAGCTACGTATGTAATTAAATTATCTTCTTTGATCGCCGTGGTGTCAAATGTTACAAGGCCTCGGACGGTGTGTCACCGTGCCAACGACGAAAAAAATGTCTGTATAACGCTCTCTTTTCAACGTGACAAATATATCTTGGCAATACGTAGTTAAATTCAACTATCTGAAATTTTTTCAAACACTTTCTAGGTAGAAGAATAAAAGATTGTAGAATATAAAACAATATCATTAAGCTGCAGAGCAAGTCTACAAAAAAATTTTAAGGGGCCTATACTTCTGAAGACGATTATTTCCAGTGCATATTGTAGCTAGAAAAGCGACTAGAAAGATTAAGACTACGAAATAAAATGTATTCTTAATCACTAATAGGTCTGTTGGTCGTTTATTGAGGTTTTTGAGGCGCAGATATACATCCTGCGTTTGATTGGGCAGCTATAATAGACTAACAACTCAACCTTCAATAGTTTAAAGCTCTCTTACTGTGTACTCGAAGTGACAGTACGAGCGCAGCCAGAATTGTATTGGTCATATTAATGTAAGAACCAGACAAAAGCTGACTGCTGTAAGACGTGCAGTAAGAGAGTCGGTGACGTTCTGGAATGTACCGACAGGGATGTGGGGCCACGCAGATTTCAGTGCCGTGGCAGCCACAGATGCGCTAGGCTTCTGGGTTGAGGATCTATGGAGCGAAGAGGCCGATCGATTTGGTCCCACATATTCTCGATTGGGTTTTAACCTACGAAGTTTGTTGGCCAGGGGAATACGGCAAACTCATCCTGGTGCTCTTCCAACCACGCACGTACAGTGCAAGCAGTGTGACATGTTGCAGTATACTGCTGGTAGACGCTTTCGTGCCTAGGAAAAACAAACTGCATGTGGGCGTGGACATGGTGCCCAAGGATAAATACATACTTGAGTGTTTCCCTTGTTACTTCCAGAGTGACGAGGTCACCCAGGAAATCCCATGAAAACATTCAAATGGTTCAAATGGCTCTAAGCACTATGGGACTTAACATCAGAGGTCATCTGGCCTCTAGAACTACTTAAACCTAACTAACCTAAGGACATAACACACATCCAGGCCCGTGGCAGGATTCGAACCTGCGACCGTAGCCATGGTGCGGTTCCGGAATGAAGCGCCTAGAACCGCTCGGCCACAACAACCGGCTGGAAACATTCCCTAGACCATAACGCTCCCTTCCTCGTCCTGGGATCTTTCGACGTTTGTTGCAGGGTGTTTGCTTTCGGACGTGCACATCAGCGGCCACCTATGCCATGGAGCATAAAACGTGGTTCATCTAAAAGGTCACCTGTCGCTACTCATTTGTGGTGTGCGTACTGTAAGACCTTCGGTACACACACCATCAGATTATTTGACTTGTTGCTCTAGCGAAGTAGGCGAGTGTCAGCAATATGTCTCGTGGTCTTATTGTGGCGTGTTTATCTTCCGCTGTTAGGTCAGACGATACAAATGCCACTTGCACGCTTAGAGTAGCAGATTGACGGTGACCAACTTTAAACAGAACTTGATTAATTTTCACACACATTTATTAAAATAATAAAAAGCATGAAATTACTTAACTTGGTTCTGGATGCTATTTACAATTGACAATCATAAGTTCCTTTGGTCTTGGTACGTTAATCTTATTCTCACATATCTCTGATACTTGACAAAGTATCTATACATTTATCTTCATGACTATGTACAGGAATATGATAATCTTATTAGGTGCAGACTGAAACTTGAATATAGACTGGCACAGACTGATGCAGACTAATGCAGACTAATGCAGACTGATGCAGACTGACTAATCGGAGGTCTGTACACTCGTTATAATACCTCGAGCGTTCAGGTATCACTGCGCGAGTGTGATCCGCGAGGAGAAAAGGTTCTACGTTAGCAGCAATCTCATTGGCTGCATTACATATTAATACACGGATCGGCGGAAGCAGAATTTGGTCCGTCTCTATGACAGCGCCATCTCGTAGTGCGGAGATGGACGAGCGCTGCGCCTGCGCTGTTGTGCTTAGCGGGGCGCGCTCTATTGGGAAAGCTGTGTACGCGCTGACTACGCGGAACTATGTACACAACATCAGTGGACGTCCGGTTACGGTTTTGAGGTGCAAATTCCAGCCTCCGTAGCCGATGAACAGCAGTCAACGTGGGTGCATGAATCACTAGCCTGCTGCAGACACCCCTACGCAGCTGCGTTCGCTCGACAGTCGTTGAGGTGCCACTGTTGGTAGCCCCTTCGTTCATTTGGGCGATCAGTTGCTTAGCAATTGCAGGTCTCTTCGCATGTCTCCGCAGCCGTCTGTTGCAGGAATGAAACACCTGCATCTTCTGAAATTCAGATATTTTCACAATTACGAGAAAAAGACAAAAAATTCATTTTTCGGCAGGACGGAACACCACCACGCTGGAGCCGGCATGTTACAGCATTTCTTAACAGTGAGCTGCCTTACCAACGCACTGGTCATAAGAGACGCACTGATCTAACATTATGCCACAGGCGTCTACCATTCTACCAACTAAGAATCCACACCACACATTCCATCTCATAAATGCTTCCGTTTCCTTCCATCCCCACATTTTCCTACGCGTTTTCCTCTTCCCGCTTCCCTTCTTTCCCTGTCCCATTCCTCTCCCCCAAATTGTGATCTTACCGATATGGCCAGCTACTCCTCCATTCTTGTCTCCCAACATCAACTCTATCGATACTACGTATAAGTCTTTATACCCCACCTTCCTACCTTCCTCAACGCCCCACCTTTTACCCCTTCAAACAAGAGACTACGTTTCCCAGTTCAAGCCCTTCCAGTGGCTTGCTTCTTTTTAATATCAGTGTTTACACACTGCGATTGAAATGCGTTCTTTTTTCTTTTTACCATTTTATTATTCATGTTTTTAATTAAAACAAAGAAATTCGAGTTTCTTATATAAAAAACCTTCCATTATTGACACTTTAAAAAAATTTTAGTTCATCTGTGAACAGATCACTTTAGTCCTTTTTCGTCTTAGTTTTACTTGTCTCTTGGCTCAATTTCTGGGTGAACGTGCCTCTGGCAGCGCAACCTTCACTCGTACGGGGCTAAGGGGATGAAATGACAATTAAAAAAGAAAACTTTGGCCTCCCAGGT
The DNA here is from genome assembly GCF_023864275.1 of Schistocerca cancellata. Taxonomy (NCBI): domain Eukaryota; kingdom Metazoa; phylum Arthropoda; class Insecta; order Orthoptera; family Acrididae; genus Schistocerca; species Schistocerca cancellata. Next base: position 564,758,721 of record NC_064628.1, read on the forward strand.
AGCCTTATCTCACGGTTTTGTAAATGAAAAACGCCTTTACAAAAGTAATATTTCTGTGCTTGCTGCGGAGGATGGCCATTCAAACAAACTCGTTATCTCGCGCTATTTGATTTTCTTTGTGGGAGGTTTGTGTAAGACACCTGTGTGACCCCCTTCCAATACCTTTGCTTGATCTCCGACGCATAGCAATGGCAGTGAACTGACATGCTCGCAAAAGTATGAGACTATTTTGACTATCGTATGAACTTTGAACAACATAATTTTGGCAACTAGGGTACGCAGATATAAAACACCAGACTAACTGAACTGCGTTAAGTTCCGACCGACTACGCAGCGGTCCTCTTCAGGAATGGGTACTAGTAATTGTACTCCCCTATACACTGTCAATTCCGCTTATCTGATAGTTATTGACATTACGTATCTTGGATGTCATTGGTCAACTTGAAGATAGGTCCTGCACAGTGTGCTACTCTGGTAGGTGATTGGAAAACAACTCTAGCAGGTCCATTCAAAATTACGGTGGCCGTGAAAGCCGATGAACTTCCATGGTTTGAATGTTCGTCATGCACCCCGTGGAAACGTGCCTCACAAAATCCTGAAAAATTCTCCTGTTATGTAAAGACTCTCAATGACACGAATTTAGTTTCCATACACTTATGGATGACATAGTAAGTGACAGTGAGGGCAGCAAAGCAAAAACAGAAATACTGAACGCTGTTTTTAAATGTTCCTTTCCAAACCAAGATGCACATTTACCGCTCCAGTTTACTTCCCGGTCCACTATAAAGAAGAGTGTTACAGATATTAGTGTCTGTGGAGTTAAGAGACAGCTAAAAACTGCTAAAATTTAACACCGCTTCAGGGGCGATAAGATCCCTGCCAGATTTTATACAGAAGCTCCAATTTTAACCATACTAAACTGTAGTTCAGTCGAACAAAACACCATCCGCACTGATTTGGAAAAAAAGGAAGATGTACAGAACGCATTCGTTTCAAGAAACAGTGACAGACGTGATCTGCAAAACTACCATACAGTCTAATCAACAACAACCATTGTAAGTAGGATGCTTAGGTCTTGCACGGAGTCTGCACTAGCAACTTGACCTAGGACTAAGGGATCGGTATGCTACTTTTAGTACCTAGGGGCATTCAGACTTACAACTTCTATGATAGAATTTAAGGGTCACTACTAGCCTAAGCCTACTCCTAAGACAAGACAACCGACAGACCTGGAAAATGTTTACAAAACCTGGATTTACAATTTTCCCCTTTCTTTTAGCCACTTACTTAAATTCTTCTGGTGATTTCCACCTTCTCTTTTATTACTACCCTTATGCCATTACTCGTCAAAAGATGTAAAAATGAACAGAGCCTTCATATTGATTTTAAAACTGAAATCGAGTGATAACCTAACGATCATGAATAATACGCAGGATTGATGGTATACGACTTATCAGTGGTTTATTTAATTAGCAGTGCTCAATAATGGAGGGAATCAGTTACATTATAAGGGAAAACGGTTGCCTGATACTGAAATAAAATAACCTGCTTCTCTTTAATGAGAAAATGGTAGCATATGTGAAATTCACGGAAGGAAAAGGGCATGGAGTAATAAGGAAGTGACCATACACTCAGTCGCTCTGTTCAGACTCAGGAGATGGACTCAAGCAAGAACCACCACCAGCACTCGCATGCAAAGGAGGAAAAGCGGGCAGAGAGAGTGTATTTGTATCACAGGATAGCAGCCGTATAAACCAAATCGATGGGGAATAATCTGGTCCGGCTGAAGGCCCCCATCTATTCCACACCCACGTCATTCCCACACAATAGATATGTTACCCCAGATTTCCGCACTTGCATGAAAACTTCGAGAATTGACAATAATATCATCACATGTGAATTGCATCACCTTGTTCCACTGGAACAAAGCCAAGTCTGATCAGTGCAAAAATTGCACATAATCGTCAGCTATTACTGCTACCTCATAGCACAAAGGCGCTGGGAGACTCATAGCGTTCCAGATGAACTTAAATATTTCAGGCTTTGTACAACGGACAAAACGCAAATTTCGGAAGTTCCTAGCAGAGCAACATAGGACTACGTCTGCACTCACCAGTAATCAGCAGCAGAGTCCTTCCTCTGCACAAAGGTTCCACCGGCTACTACGTGAAGACGGAAATCAGACAGAGCTTCGTCACCAACCTAACAGGCAAACAATACCACCTCCAGAAAGACTAGACCTCTCTGCCCACATACAAGGATCTTGAGTTCGTCATCCTGCTCTCCACTCCAAGCAGCGAGCATACAGCTCTCGCTCCAGCAGACGACGACCAACTCAACTTCCACCACAAACAGATAGTAGGGATAGCAATAGGTACACATGTGGAAACGTGGAACATAAGTGACTTGATACAATCAAACACTGATGACCTTTTTCAAAATACTTGGTTTTGTGGCAAGAAAAAAAATTTCTGCCGTCAGTCCGCCTACTCAAGCGTTCTGGGGTGGTTCATACGTTCAGTCTCAGTTACACGGTGGACCACACAATTTATAATTGCTTTAGTTAGTGGGACGTTCTTACGGAATGGCTGTGTTGAGACGTTTCACCATCTGTTGTAGAATGCTTCAACATATTCTGAGCTCAAACATTGTGAGGTACCTCGAGCAGAATCACCACTTCCATGCCAAACAACGTGAATTCCGAAAGCAACGATGATGCGAAACACAACTATTGTTTTTCTCACAAGACATCCTGAAAGCCAAGGATAAAAGAAATCGGGTAGATGCACTATATTTTCTAGATACTGGGAAAATGCAGTCAGTCTAGAAATAAGACTACTTACAAATGGCTTGCGCATCCCATCTCAGAATATTGGTCGACTGTATGGGACCCATGCAAAATAGGATTAACAGGGGAAATGAAGCGTATGCTAAGAATGGTGTCACGAAGGGTCTCAAGATTGACAAACTCATGAATATAGACGCAAATTACCCTGCGGAAGCCTATTGCAAATTTCAGGGACTAGTACTGAGTACGAAAATCTGAGACATTCCTTAGCCGCATGGGTATCGCTCTGTACTAATTATAGCACACGCATAAGCATTTAGTAATATTTTTCCTGTCCTTCATATGTGATCTGACGGGAAGAAATCCTAACGTTTGTTTCCATTACGTACATTCTCACGCACTTCACAGTACTTTGCAGATTATATATACAGACATTTAAAATATGCGAAATGTAAAAGATAAACTTTGATTGTAAAACTAATCTTAAAAAGTAGGCCCAGATTATATTTAGATGTGACTAAAAGAAAGTTTCTGTGTTCATTCATGTAGGAAACTTAGTCTTGTAGTATGGGAGAAATTGTATTAAAATTCTCTGCGCATTATAAATGACTTCCGGGTATCGCAACTACAATGTTTTTTCTCAGTGGTGCTACCCCATGCTTTAGTACCCTCACAATTTTGTTCAGCCTCTGTCTTCCCACGGAAGAAAAAGCTCCGCTACACCCTACACCGGGACCGTACTGTTGAGTAAAGCTCACGGCTTCTCTTACAGTGGAGACCTGCTTATCTACTAAACTGACAATGCTTCAAAATTGACTGAGCATGGGCTAGCGTTGGTAAGAAGCCTGCATCAATGCGAAATTGAAAACTCTGAATACTTTTCATACCTACGAATAAAAAAGCACACACAAAAGTCTTACGTGACTTCACACAGTCATATTGTTATCTCTAGAGTAACAAGATGTTGAAGTAAGTAAACCAATCTTTGTTCAGTTACCAGATGTATCATTGGAGTTGTTCGTAATTTCATTTGATATCTACAAACTCGATAAAAACATTAATTATCAGAGCAAATTCGCGAGACAAGACTATCTATCTGGAATGTGGCCAGCCACGTAGCTGCTTTTGAGCCGACTTCGAAATCTAACAAATCAACAGCACCTACAAACGTTTCTACGTAACGTGCAACAACGTGAAATTCAAAACTCTGTATGTTTTTCAAACCTACGAATAAAACAGTCGCTAGGCATAAATGACCGATCGTAGAATTTGCATCGATGTTCTCTGACGGGATGTGTTAAGCGAGACTCAGTGTAGGTATTGCGGTTTCCTCAACCAATTACATTCGAGAGCAAGAGGTAACTGAAGGCTGGACTACATTACCTACATGTTTTTGCAAGTGCGATAAGACTTACTTGCACGGGCGCCGTCAAGCGCGGCAAGACGTGTCATTATCCCCTCCTGTAATCTGGGTACATACTTTTTATTCATTAGAGAATTCTCACTCACTTTTAGGAGTGAGTAGATAACCATCAGTCCTCTGACATATAATATGTTTTTTACGTCGCCTATACATTTAATTCTTGTTGCATGACAGGCTTCGAAACTGGTCAAATCATTTATATAATTATTTAAATAAAAATACATCTTTAGTGTAATTCTTTTTATATCGGACTAAAAAGTATAAAACAATATCTGCTAGCCTCTTACAGAGTGCTAATGGGCAACAGATAGCTCCGAAAATTTGTGATTGTGGATTTTTAATAGCTATGAAAATACTTGAAAACTTTTACAACGAAAAGGATGGGACCCGTGCAACAGGTAATTGTGAAGTGGTGAACCATTCATGCATCAGTTACACAATGCGTGGGCCACGGGTTTTCATTCTAATCTTACAAGTATTTTCATAGCTATTAATAATTCACAATCACAGTCTTTCGGAATTATCTTTATGGGATCAGGAATCTGTGTGGGGTTAGGAGAAATTATTTTGTAACATTTAGTCCGATATAAGAACGTGTTATATTAAAAATTTGTTTTTATTCAAATAATTATTTTTCCCTTTTTTAGTGTTGTGTGTGTAAATTTTTTCAGTCGATTTCGATTTCAACAGACACATGTAAATTTCAGATTTATTTCAGTTTCTCTTGACGTGAGTCAACCAGTGTATTGCTCCCTCCTATGTACATCTCACAAAAAGACCATGAAAGTAACAATGAGAGAGATTAGAGTTTTTTCGGAGGCTTATCAGCAACGGTCTTCCCACAAACACACCAGAGAAGAAAGCGAGTTAATACTGCATTGTCATGCAGTTGTGAGCTCTGTTGAAATTTTTCAAGTCTTCAGCTCATCGGAAAGTTAGTTTAAAATAAATTACGAAATTTGTAGCGAACCAACCGACAAACAAGAAAATGGACGAAATAAAAGTGTGTTAAAAATTGCGATTTTAGGATCTTGTCCCCCCGCCCCCTCTTCGAGGTAAATTTCTACTGACGGTAGTGTTCATTTGGCCGATTAATTGGTAGCAACTGTGTGACAGACGGACAGAGAGAGAGAGAAGAGACTGATCAGAGGGGCCTGTAACTACCTGTGGCCGACGGCCTGAGCGCGGGACGCGGCCATCAGAGCAGGACGTCCTTGGTCGGCCGCAAACAGCAGCGGCTGCTATCGATTGTGGGCGACACGCCCAACGCGGGCGGCGTGGCCCGGCTCACAGGTAGGCAGGCACTGGCTAACGGGCCGAGGCAGTGACCGCCCCCAGCTGCGCTGCGCGACCGTCCTAAAGCCGTCGGCAACCGTGCCGTGCTTTCGAACGGCAGCTTCAACGTGCTGCTGAACGCTCAGAACGATGCGACTTTTGCATACGGTTCGTGTGCTTTAACGTGGCACGCGCGATCGGATCGCGCTCCAGCGACAGTTGTCGGCTGCATCTGGCTCGTAAGCCACTCTGCAAAATGCACGGGCGTAAAACACACATTTCCTCCCTTGTGAGTACGCTACTTACGTCGTTCTACTTTTGGAGTACAACAATAAAAACTTCAACATCCATGAACGTGTTGTAAGGCAAAAATCGACGCACCATTTCTAGTCAGTAAGGACACCGACATATAAAAGTTCCATTTCAAAAGCAGCGATACAAATTTACAACAGTTCTCCACATAAGACGGAAATTATTTCAGTATTCTCACTTCTTAGTAGAAACCTAAGATCATTCTTAATCGATGACTGTTTCTATACAGTACAGGATCTTCACAAGATGTTAAATACAAAACTTGAAACAAAAAAGCGCAAAATATCTTACTGCAAGCAGTGTCAGCTGTCTTGTAGAGACAACCAAACGAAGAAATTCACTCCTCAAAAAGAGCGCAGTTGTATTTAAACAACATCGACTATTATAGAATATACTTCCGATAAGAAAGTTTCAGATATGCTACATAGTGCAACGGTTAGTAAAACAACTGTTTGGATCCAGTGCGACGCGAGGCAGCAACATATCACCTGTAACTTACAGTTCTGCGTTTCTACTCATTACGCTACACAGAGCGTCAATGCTCATGGCCAAACTTCTATCTTACCACCTCCTGAAAGCTTTAATTGTAGATATGCTACTAACTGACATTTAAATATAACAAATTGTACCAAGAAAAATGCGGTTTTGAAGAATCCTCCGAGTGCCGTTGACTTACTGGGGAATACGACTACTTCCATAATATGCACTTCTTTAACTATCAATATGACATCATTTTATTACAACAAATGGTGCAATTAATAACCTTTTGGTTAGGTGAATACAGAGCTATAAAAACAAAATCAAATAGGGGTAATGTAGGAGTAGGTTTAATAATGAATAAAAAAATTGGAGTGCGGGTAAGCTATTACAAACAGCATACTGAACGCATTAGTGTGGCCAAGCTAGACACAGAGTCCACGCCTACCATACTACTACAGGTTCATATGCCAACTAGCTCCGCAGATGACGAAGAGATTGATGAAATGTATGATGAGATAAAAGAAATTATTCAGATAGTGCAGGGAGACGAAAATTTTATAGTCATGGGTGATTGGAATTCGATAGTAGGAAAAGGAAGAGAACGAAACGTAGTAGGTGAATATAGAATGGGGGTCAGAAATGAAAGAGTAAGCCGCCTGGTAGAATTTTGCACACAGTGTAACTTAATCATGGCTAACACTTGGTTCAAGAATCATAAAAGAAGGTTGTATACATGGAAGAATCCTAGAGATACTGGAAGGTTTCAGAGAGAATATATAATGGCAAGACAGAGATTTAGAAACCAGGTTTTAAATTGTGAGACACTTCCAGGGGCAGATATGGACACTGACCACAATTTATTAGTTATGAACTGTAGATTAAAACTGAAGAAACTGCAAAAAGGTGGGAATTTAAGGAGATGGGACCTGGATAATCTGACAGAATCAGAGGTTGTAGACAATTTCAGGGAGAGCATTAAGGAACGATTGAGAGGAATGGAAGAAAGAAATACAGTAGAAGAAGAATGGGCAGCTTTGAGGGATGAGATAGTGAAGGCAGCAAAGGGTCAAGTAGGTATAAAGACGAGGGCTAGTAGAAACCCTTGGATAACAGAAGAGATATTGAATTTAATTAATGAAAGGAGAAAATATAAAAATCCAGTAAATGAAGCAGGCAGAAACGAATACAAACATCTCAAAAATGAGCTCGACAGAGAGTGAAAAATGGCTAAGCAGGAATTGCTAGAGGAAAAATGTAAGGATGTAGAGGAATATGTCACTAGGATTAAGATATAAACGGCCTGCAGGAAAATGGGACCTTTGGAGAAAAGAGAAACACTTGTATGAACATCAAGAGCTCTGATGGAAACCCAGTTCTAAACAAAGAAGGGAAAGCAGAAAGGTGGAAGGAGTATATATACGGCCCATAAAAGGGCGATGTACTTGAGGACAATGTTATGGAAATGGAAGAGAATGTAGAGAGGATGAAATGGGAGATACGATACTGCGTGAAGAGTTTTACAGAGCACTGAAAGACGAAAGTCGAAACAAGGCCCCGAGAGTAGACAACATTCCATTAGAATTACTGACAGCCTTGGGAGATCCAGTCCTGACAAAACTCTACCATCTGGTGAGCAAAACGTATGCGACAGGCGAAATACCCTCAGACTTCAAGAAGAATATAATAATTCCAATCCCAAAGGCAGCAGGTGTTGACAGATGTGAAAATTACCGAACTATCAGTTTAATAAGTCACGGCTGCAAAATACTAACGTGAATTCTTTACAGACGAATGGAAGAACTGGTAGAAGCCGACCTCGGGGAAGATCAGTCTGGATTCCGTAGAAATATTGGAACACGTGAGGCCATACCGACCATACGACTTATCTTAGAAGCTAGATAAAGGAAAGGCAAACCTACGTTTCTAGCATTTGTAGACTTAGAGAAAGCTTTTGACAATGTTGACTGGCATACGCTCTTTCAAATTGTAAAGGTGGCAGGGGTAAAATACAGGGAGAGAAAGGCCATCAAGGGATCACCAATTTGGTATTGGAGGGCAGCTTGGAGGGTAAAAATCTTAGACGGAGACCAAGAGATGAATACACAAGAAGTTTCAGAAGGATGTAGGTTGCAGTAGGTAATGGGAAATGAAGAGTCTTGCACAGGATAGAAATGCGTGGAGAGCTGAATCAACCAGTCTCTGGACTGAAGACAACAAACACAATAACGACGACGAGTTTTCGAGTAATCTTCAATCTGCTTGTGCTTATAAAAGGCATATGTACCAACAGGCTTCAGCTGAAAGTCAGTATGGCGCCTCGCGACTCTGCACTGAAGAAAGATGGCGTCATATGACGTAGGTAGCCATTTTTCCATCTCGTTTGTCTACGTTCAAATGCACGTCCGGAATATCCGACATGCTAGATACTGCTCTGCACGTCCGTAAAGACACTCTGGCGTGCTTTGTTCACCCTATGAAATCAGAAACTCGGCACGCTCAACGCTGACGTTCGAATGCACGGTGTTTGTGCCAACAGCTTAGAGCCGTCCTTGCCGCCGGGAGTGCAAAAACATTTTTTAAATTCTGTTCCAATTGAGCAACTGAATCAAGCCTTTATCAACTATTAACCAACTGCTACGTTGGTTCATGGTATAATACTGCATACATTATGAATGAAATGCACACGACACTTGTGTAAGAATCTACAGTACATACTAATGTGTTTAGCTGGCTAGTTTTAGGCTGGTAAGGTGGAGGATAAAGTTATGTAGATGTGAAATTTGTGAGATCAAGGATTTTAAATAAGGTGCACCCAAGGAGCTCTCAATAGCATGTCAAAGATGATAGTTATTAAAATCGATATCAGACTCCAGTTAAGAGAACTACTCCGATAAAAATGGGGAGCAAAAAGTATTTAGCTTTGTTAAAATAAACAGGGAAAACTATTTAGCTTAGATAAAATATGTTTCTCACTTCTCATTTTTATCGAAGTAATTCTTCTCACTTTAGTGCTATACCACACTTCAATAACTATCGCCTTTGGCAGCCAATTGAGACACTCCTTGGGTTTACCTACTTCATGTCGTTCATCTCATAAAATTCGTAGCCACATGTATTTGTCTTTGTACCTACTGAAGATTTATCAATCGAAAACCGGTTAGTTAAACAATAAGAATTGTAGACTAATGCACAATTATGTTCAACTGTCATTCACAACCTTTGTCATTACGCATACGGTGAGCTCGGACCCCAGCGGCACAGTTTCTGATGTTGTTCAGTGAGGTTTTCTGAGTATTTTGTTATCAGGAAACCGAGTCTCAGGGGCTCGTTACAGAGTAATTACAGTTTAAATGGTCTGATGTCCCTATTACCTCCGATAAATGAATATACCATCTCAACAGTAAAACGCCCTATAAGAATCAATAACAAAGACGTACAACAGAAGCACAGAGAAATGAAGCAACAGTGATGTGGTTGCCGTCTCTCTGGTAAAATGGTTCAAATGGCTCTGAGCACTACGGGACTTACCATCTGTGGTCATCAGTCCCCTAGAACTTAGAACTACTTAAACGTAACTAACCTAAGGACATCACACACATCCATGCCCGAGGCAGGATTCGAACCTGCGACCGTAGCGGTCACGCGTTTTCAGACTGAAGCGCCTAGAACAGCTCAGCCACAAAGGCCGGCACATACCGTAGACATTTGCACTGTTGTGCGTATATTTTAAGTCCAATATAGATACAAAGGCAAAGTGGGTAGTAAATAAAATAAAATGAAGTAAGCGGCTGAAGACCACAGGATCATTATTCCAAAATTAACAGAAAATATATGTGGGACACTTCAAAAGTTGTGTCAGTAGATTTCGGTTCACTCTGTATACAATCGATCGACACGTTGGCTGCCGGCCGTAGTGGCCGAGTGGTGCTAGGCGCTACAGTCTCTAGCCGCGTGACCGCTACGGTCGCAGGTTCGAATCCTGCCTCGGGCATGGATGTGTCTTATGTCCTTAGGTTAGTTAGGTTTAAGTAGTACTAAGTTCTAGGGGACTGATGACCTCAGAAGTTAAGTCCCATAGTGCTCAGAACCATTTGAACCATTTTTTTGGCACGTTGGCTACCGTATAGTTGCCTCTTCAGTGTAAAGAGCCAAAGAAACTGGTACATCTGCCAAATATCGTGTAGAGGTCCCGTGAACACGCAGAAGTACGGTAACACGACGTGGCATGGACTCGACTAGTGTCTGAAGTAGTGCTGTAGGAAATAGACACCGTGTATCCTGCAGGGCTGTCCATAAATCCGTAAGAATTCTAGAAGGTGGAGATCACTGCTGAACAGCACATTGCAAGGCATCTCAGATATGCTCAATAATGTCGTGTCTGGGTAGTTTGGTGGCCAGCGGAAGTGTTCAAACTCAGAAGAGTGTTCCTGGAGCCACTCTGTAGCAATTGTGGACGTGTGAGGTGTCGCATTGTCCTGCTGTAATTGCCCAAGTCCGTCTGAATGCACAATGGGCATGAATGGATGCAGCTGATCAGACAGGATGCTTACGTAAATGCCACCTGTCAGAGTCATATGTAGAGGTATCAGGAGTCCCATATCACTCCAACTACACATGTCCCACACTATTATAGAGCCTCCACTGGCTTGAACATTCCCCTGCTGACTTGCAGGATCCATGGATTTATGTGGTTGTCTCCATACCCGTACACGTCCATCCGCTCGATACAATTTGAAACGATACTCAACCGACCAGGCAACATGTTTCTTAGTCATCAGTAGTTCAATGTCGGCGTTGAAGGGCCCAGGCGAGCCTTAAAGCTTTGTGTCGTGCAGTCATAAAGGGAACACGAGTGGACCATCATCTCCGAAAGCCCGTTTCGATGATGTTTCGTTGAATGGTTCGCACGCTGACAGTTGTTGATGCCCCGCCTTGAAATCTGCAGCAATATATGGAAGAGTTGCACTTCTGTCACTTTGAACGATTCTCCTCAGCCTTCGTTGCTCTCGTTCTTCCAGGATCTTTTACCGGACTCAGCGGTGTTGGAGATTTGATGTTTTACCGGATTCCTGATATTCACAGTGGAATGGTCGTACGAGAAAATCTACACTTCATCGCTACCTTGGAAATGCTGTGTCCCAGCGCTCGTGCGCCGACTATAACACCACGTTCAAACTCACTTAAATCTTAATAATCGGCCATTGTAGCAGCAGTAACCGATCTAACAACTGCGCCAGACACTTGTTGTCTTATTTAGGCGTTGCCGACCGAAGCGCCGTATTCTGCCTGTATAGATAGCTCTGTATTTGAATATGTATGCGTATACCAGTTTCTTTGGCGCTTCAGTGAATCTTTCACTGCAGAACTATCTTCAGATTGTCTACTACAATCCTAACAGGCCTGACCACTAAATGTGTCACATACCATGTCAAGTAAAATATTGGCTGTACATTCAGTTGTTTTTCTGTTACGGTTACAGATGTAGTGGTATAGTTAAGAATGACTGATGTGAACTAAGCAGGGACGAAAGGAAGGGAGAATAAAGTCATAGAGAAGAAATGAAATGAACAATATTTTTAGAGAATATGGGACATGTTTTTTTTCCAGGACGAATCTGCACTTGGAGGGTGGTACTGACGAAGTAAAGCTGTGAGTTTTGTGTCGTGGATGGGTTGCGCAGTAGGTAGAGAAGCCGCCAACGAAATTCAAAGGTCGCACTTCAAGTGCTGGTCTATCACACATAGTTAATATGCCAGAAACTTTCTTATTCTTGATAATAAAAATATTTCGGTATTCGCTCGTAACTACTACTACTACTGTGCTCTCTCTAGGTTCCAAAATCACAGTCACTTACGAACAAAAGCAGAATGTTTATGGTCATATATAACAAGAGGCGTGGAGAATTAAGCAAAGGCAATGTTCTCCTGGATGGCAATGCAACACCCCACACGGCATTCTCAAAGTAAGCAGTTTTTTCGATTGGGAGGTTTGAAAGCATCCGCCAAACAGTCCAGATTTTGCACCATGAGATTTCAATCTTTTCGGCAACTGAAAGAACGTATGGGGAAAAGAGATTTTGCAACGATGAGGTCGTTGGCACAGCGGTTCTCAAATGGCTCCATGATCAGGACCTGGTGACTACGTCGAAAAATTGTGTCACGTGTCTGTGTCATTTATAAGCATAGTGCAGCATTAAAAAAATTCCTTGGCCTGCCATAATAATGTGTAACTTCATTTCTAAAGTCCCCTAGAAATTTGAGTCTACTTTGGTTACGAGAGAGAGAGCAGACGCTTCGAAAACGTTAATCGACGGTGTTACGCGTGTTCAGGAACAATAGGGTTCAAAAATGGTTCAAATGGCTCTGAGCACTATGGGACTTAACGTCTGAGGTCATCAGTCCCCTAGAACTTAGAACTACCTAAACCTTACTAACCTAAGGACATCACACACATCCATTCCCGAAGCAGGACTCGAACCTGCGACCGTAGCGGTCGCGTGGTTCCACACTGTAGTGCCTAGAACAATAGGGCTCCTGGTAATAGCAACAACTGTGTCCACTGCAGTTGTCAATTAGATATAGGACAAATGTGTCCACTGCAGCTGTGTATTAGGTATAGGGTATGTATTGTTTACAAACGCAAATGACCCTAAACGATAGACGAATGAGAAATTCTTGCAGGGATTAAATGCTGAAAGGCGCATTTTCTCAGAAACGAGAAAACTGGCGACTCAGAACTTCGTAGTGCAGATGTTCTTTCACGATGTGTAAATGTTTACAGTGCAGAGTATTGTGGAATAACGTCAAAGGTAGCGCTTAATAGTTTCCATTTGGTCATGGGGTATTCCGACCACCGAGCAAAAGAAACCTTAGGAAGCGGTATGTTTTAATTATTATCCCTGCTTCTTCGTCAATACAGTATTATAGCTATCATAACCATTCACCACCTATTGCGTGCTATTGTTAAGAGCATACATGTTGTAATGGGTGAAGGTACTACTAGAAAGGTACACTCTTTGGATCGGTGGAGTTTTTCCTCTTTCTCTTGAGCAAGTTTCAAATATCTTGTTTTTATAATTTCGTTTTAGAGAAATATCCCACTCTGCAACTGAGTGCGCGCTAGTTTGAAACTTCCTTGCAGGTTAACAGCTTGTGCCCGGCCAGGTTCAAGTTTTTAAATGTTCTCGAGTATTCAGCTGGGTAGTGTCGGTTCCTTGAACGATGTCTCTTGACTGAATATCCGGTAACACTTCAAAATCATCAGATGATGTGAAGCCTAAAATCGCACAGGTTTCACTTTCATTAAAAATATATCATGCAGTAGAAAAGCAGAACACGTCAAATTTGTGGTTACACAGAAATCAGATTTTCATATAGTGAAACTGTGAGGTAAATAAATTCAAATACTTTATTAATAACTGATATTTAATTGAAGAAACATTTAAAACAGGTAACTTTTTCTAATAGAGTCATTTTTAAAATATAAAGTGGTGGGCCGCCCTGTGAGGTCGATAGCTTGCACCAGTTGAGTTGAGCACTTTCTGCCGGCCGCGGTTGCCGAGCGGATCTAGGGGTTCTAGGGGCTTCAGTCTGGAACTGCGCGACTGCTACGGTCGCAGGTTCGAATCCTGCCTCGGGCATGGATGTGTGTGATGTCCGTAGGTTTAAGTAGTTCTATGTTATAGGGGACTGATGACCTCTGATGTTATATCCCATAGTGCTCAGAGCCATTTGAACCGTTTTTTGAACACTTTCTTTGCCGTTTCGAGGGTCTTTTGTCTCTCCCTGTGGTAGGAAGGAAGAAGTAGAGCGAGTGAGATGGAGGTGATCAAAGCTGGTCGTTGTTGGGAGTGGTATCCGGCGGAGAGTACGTGCTTCTTAGGCAGCAACTGGCCAGTACTGCTGGCCACCAGATTTTCTGGTGCGAGCGTCGTGGGCCGGCGTTTACCGTACAGGACGGTGCGTTGTTGACGTGACGCGTTTGGCAAGGCTTCACCTGTCCTGGCTGCGCCAGTTCTTGTGGTTTGGGGGAACCTCTTGGCATAGTCAGCGCGGTTCGGCGAGGCCTACGGATCGTGACCTGGACTACCCTAGACGCTCGGAACGCATTCATCTTGGGCTTTTGCTGGACACCGCGTAAACGCCTTGTTTGGTTTTCCGTTCTAGGATAGAGCCACTTCCTGCCTCTTTCCGTTTATCGGTGAGCGTCGTTTGTAATGTTCGCTACGAACTTTTCTCGGCTGTCTGTAGTTTGTTTGAATCAGCTTAGCGGTTGTCTTGCTTCGTTTTCAGCTTCAGTTGTGCTGCGTTCCCGCATTTTGCATTTCATTGGTGGTTATTTCATGTGGACGCTGTCACTTGCTCAGCTCCATCCATTGGCTTATCTCTTCACAGTATTTTTTTTTTAATTTTGGACATCCGATTTTAAGTAAAAATTCAAACTGTTATTTTCTTGTGATTTTGGTTTTTAAGCATTGCGGCCTGTACTCAGTTTTAAGTTTGGAGTTCATCTTGCCATTGCGTTGAACTTAAAATCGGAGATCTACTTAAAACAGTGGCAGTGACTTGGTTCTTGCAGCCAGTAGTATATCTCCCTCCTTAGATGACACTAATACTCTTTAACGGAATAACTGGAATATTTTGTGTGACGTGCTTACAACTGTCAAATTACACACGGAACTGCCAAGAAACTGGTATAGGCATGCGTATTGAAGTACAGTGATATGTAAACAGCCAGAATACGGAACTGCGATCGCCAAGTGTCTGGCACATTTGTTCGATCGGTTACTGCCGCTACAATGCCAGGTTATCAAGATATAAGTGAGTTTGAACGTGGTGTTATAATCGGCGCACGAAAGATGGGACACAGCATTTCCGAGGTAGCGTTGAGATGGGGATTTTTCCGTACGACCATTTCGCCATAAATATCAGGAATCTTGTAAAACATGAAATCCCGACATCGCTGAGTCCGGAAAAAGATCCTGGAAGAACGGGACCAACGACGAATGAAGAGAATTGCTCAACGTGACAGAAGTGCAACTCTTCCGTAAATTGCTGCAGATTTCAATGCTGGGCCATCAACAGATGTCAGTGTGTAAACCATTCAACGAAACATCATTGATATGGACTTTCGGAGCAGAAGGTCCACTCGTGTAACCCCGATGACGGCAGGATACAAAGCTTTACGCCTCGCCTGGGCCTGTCAACATCGACATTGAACTATTGATGACTAGAAACTTGTTGCCTGGTCGGACGAATCTCGTTTCAAGTTGTATCGAGCGGATGGATGTGTACGTGTATGGAGAAAGTCTCATGAATCCATGGACACTGCATCTCAACAGGGGACTGTTCAAGCTGGTGGAGGCTCTATAATGGTGTGGGGCATTATCAGTTGGAGTGATATGGGACACCTGATGCGTCTGGATACGACTCTGACAGTTGACACGTACGTCTGATCATCTGCATCCATTCATGTCCATTGTGCATTCCGATGGACTTGGGCAAATCCAGCAGGACAATACGACATCCAACACGCCCAAAATTGCTACAGCATGGCTCCAGGAACAATCTTCTGAGTTTAAATACTTCCGCTGGACAACCAAACTACCCAGACATGAACATTATTAAGCATATGTGGGATGTCTTGCAACGTGCGATTCAGAAATGATCTCCACCCCCTAACAGTCTTACGGATTTATGGACACCCTTGTAGGATTCATGGTGTCGTCTCCCTCCAGCATTACGTCAGACATTAGTCGAGGAGGAGGAGGATATTAGTGTTTAACGTCCCGTCGACAACGAGGTTATTAGAGACGGAGCGCAAGCTCGGGTGAGGGAAGGATGGGGAAGGAAATCGGCCGTGCCCTTTCAAAGGAACCATCCCGGCATTTGCCTGAAGCGATTTAGGGAAATCACGGAAAACCTAAATCAGGATGGCCGGAGACGGGATTGAACCGTCGTCCTCCCGACATTAGTCGAGTCCATGCCACGTCGTGTTGTGGTAATTCTGCGTGCTTGCGGGGGCCCTACGTGATATTAGGCTCAGTGTATATGAAAGTGTACAAGGACGAATTCCATAAGCTCAACTGAAATGCTTAAAAACTCATGATGTGGCTACTAAGCTAATAAAGAGCCATTAATATAACAAGCGTCAATGTATGTTTTGAATTGTGGATACCAGTTCTGAAAGCTGCTCTTGAGTTTGTCAGTATTGTGGTGACGCTGGGTTTATACCCTTTGATTCTGCCGCCCGTTATGACCGAGACGTTCTAGGCGCTTCAGTCTGGAACCGCATGACTGCTACGATCGCAGGTTCGAATCCTGCCTTTGGCATGGATGTGTGTGATGTTCTTAGGTTAGTTAGGTTTAAGTAGTTCTAAGTTCTAGGGGACTGATGACCTCAGATGTTAAGTCCCATAGTGCTCAGAACCATTTGAATCCTTTGATTCCTGGTTACTCCCGTGTTTATATCCGCTCAGGTGTGATATCTTTCAAAACTGGGCCAAAGGCTTTAGTTTTGTTTCAGCTTTCCACTGTTTAAGTGTTTGCTGTACAAGTTGAAGTAGTCTACTTTCACTTGCCTTGTTGTCGCCAGGGGCTGGGGCCCCAGGTCTACGCCTGGGGTCTGTTGTCAGCGGGATTGTACCCCTATCTGACTTCCAGCTAGTCGATTTAATTTATTGATTTTTAATGTGTTCGACCTATTGTAATTTTTTTGAATTGCGAAGCATGGCTAAATTGTTGATCATCTGGTATTTGGAGTTTAATTACGTTTCTTAAAACCAGGCTTTAATATTTTTTCTTTTTTAATTAGAAAAGGAAACATTGGTAGTTGTACTTTGTTACTATTTTAGAAAAGAATTTCTGTTGGTTAACAAATTTTTGGAGGAGGTACTTCTTAACAAATTATGTTCAATAGCTTTTCCCAGCCAGTCAGCCAGGACCTGACTGTTTGTGCCCTCTAACTACGTACACGTCCTGGTCGCCCATTCCAAGTGGGACTATCACAGAACTTTAATTCTAATAACAAATTCTCCTAGTAGCTATCAGATACTGATACCGAGCGAGGTGGCGCAGTGGTTAGGCACCGGACTCGCATTCGGGAGGACGACGGTTCAATCCCGCGCCCGGCCATCCTGATTTAGGTTTTCCGTGATTTCCCTAAATCACTCCAGGCAAATGCCGGGATGGTTCCTCTGAAAGGGCACGTCCGACTTCCTTTCCCATCCTTCCCTAATCCGATGAAACCGATAACTTCGCTGTCTGGTCTC
Source organism: Schistocerca cancellata (assembly GCF_023864275.1). Lineage (NCBI taxonomy): Eukaryota > Metazoa > Arthropoda > Insecta > Orthoptera > Acrididae > Schistocerca > Schistocerca cancellata. The sequence goes on from NC_064628.1 coordinate 564,776,268, forward strand.
CTTCCCCAAAAACAACCAACAACCATTAGATACTGATAACTTCAGCAACATGCATGTTATGCATGTTACGTATTTCCGTCGAAAGAAAGAGAGGTAAAACATTTCGGATTAACATTTGGTTCTGAGGAGACTAAGTGCTACATTCCGCCCTTGTTAAGTCATTCTGACTTGGATATAACACGTAATTTAAAATTGGATGGTTGATATAACGTCAAGCTTTAACCAAGTAATACTCACAGGAAACCATAACAACGGCATAAACAAAGGAAAATAAAAATTACGCTGGAAAGGCATCGTTTTTAATAGGTGCAATAATTCACTCAGAAGCTGTGCGTTAAGGGAAAATAAGACCGAAAAAGGCAACTGTTTAGGAAATATGTAAGTACAGAGCAGTTAATTCGAACGGGAAGCTATCAGATGGGGAGAGTTGCCAGTTCTGGTGGGAGTAGCGGCGAGGTTTAACCCTGATGAGATGTTGCCTGGCAGTACTTTACGACCACTTCCACTCTGCAACTTCATTTAACCTCGTCGGAACTAATTCCACGTAAGAAATCTGTGAACTTAATGAAAATGCAGTGAAAGCGTAATCCAGGCGGTGCGGCGTCGTGCGCGTCTCTGATGAAAGCAGGTGCGCACTGGAGCAAAAATCTTTAGTGCCCGTTGACGGTTCTCAGACAGGCGTCCCCGAATGGCGCGTGACAGCTTTTATCGACCACTCAGCGGCCTGGCAACGAACTGCTTGCTCGGTGAAACGAAGCAGCCGCCCTCAACACGACCACCTGGAACGAGGCCAGCCTTAGCGTTGCTCCCGAGGCTAAGTGGCTGTGGTCGAAACACCGCCCAGTTTCCAACACTCTCGTTTTTGTTAACTGTTTCTCGAGCTGTCTTGGACAAAACAGTCTGTTCAAAGACAAGGCACAGATTCTCAACGCCTTGAGTGTGTGACCACAGCTCGTACTCTTCACACGTTATCCGCTAGCCCAGTTATCGAATTAATCTGGCGGCTACTAGCTTTCCACTTTCTGAAACAGAATCTAGTTCTTTACAGACACCTACCACCGATACGAAGTATAGGCTGTGATCTGCTTTCAGATTTTTAACAAGCAGAAAGCGATATTTCACTCTAGACGAAGGAGTTGTTACTGAGAGATACAGACGCAACCTTCATGCTATGGAAACTACCTCCAAGGTGCTGCACATGTAACAGTTCACAGATAATGGAGAAAACTGAAGTTATTATCAGAAGCGATTCTACATACAGGAATATGAATGAGGACTCTGCTTGATGATATCACCGGCTGATATCTCCTGTGATCTGTCCTAGGCGTTTTATTGTGTGGATCATGTTACTATCGTAGAAAAATTAAGGTTTATGAAACTCATAGTTGTACGAGCAACTGGTTTGAATCATACTTAAAAAGCAGACTGTGATAAATAATTCAAACTATGTTGGAAGCAGAGAAAACTTAACTGACTGTAAATAAATCACAGAGCCGCACAGGGTTCAGTTTTGGCTCCACTCTTATTCTTCACATATGTGAGCTATCTCCTAATTAACATTCATTAAGCTGAAATGGTGATTTTTAACTATGGTATTAGTGTTACAATGGATTCTGTTAGAGGCACTGTTAATGATGTTTTTCAAAGAATTATTAAGTGTTTCTCTGGAAATGGTCTTTCTCTTAAATTTGAGAACACACGCTATATACAGTTCTGCGCAAGCAATAGAGCCATACCAACAATTGATGTAGCATTGTACAGAAATCAGTAAAGAGGATAAAATGGACTAAATTTTTGAGTGTACGTATTGGTGAAAACTTGAACTAGAATAAACATTTTTCTGAGCTCTTCAAACTACTTATTTTGCATATTTCTCCTCAGTAATGACTTACGGAATGATATCGGGCGTAATTCATCACTTTCAAAGAAAGTATTGAGTGTACAAAAGTGAACAGTAATAAAAATATTCTGTGTTGATCCGCAGTCATCTTGCAGGTACCTCTACAAGGCATTGTCCATTTTCACTGCATCTTCACAATAAATCTATTTGATGATGAAATTCGTTATAAATAATCTATCAGAATTTGAGAAGAATAGTGATTTCCATACCTACAACACAAGAAGTATAAATGACCTAAAAAAAACTTAGTTTTAAGTGTAGCTGCAGGAGTAGGGCTAAATAATATGTTCATTAGATTTAGACCGCTGTATCATTTAGGAACTCGTGAACGACCGGAATGTAGCCATCCACAGAAACTAATTATGTGTACATTTCGTGTGAAATGTGTCGTTCAGAATCATTTCAGTTAAAAAAAAGCGTTCAAATGACCTATAGAACATCTAAAAAAATGATTTTATCTAGAGATAGACGGGAGCAACCGATTTCTAACACGCAAACATGTACATTTTATAGCTAACTTTTCAAAACAGTAGTACATCCACGTTTTAACTCCACAAATCACCTTAAGGCGTGTGGTAGACAGTACGTGTATCGTGTACTGCTATCACGTAACTCCCTCCTCACCCGGATTTCATGAGTACATGGTGCTTAGGAAGAACGAATTTCGATAGATTTCTTCATCTGCTCGAATGTCTTTGTTTGGGAATCGTGATGGTTTCGCCAGTTAAGTGTGGAAGGAGTTTAAATGATGATTGCATCCTCTTGGGTTAAACACTGGGGAGATAAAATAATCCCCCATTCGGATGACTACTCAGGATGATGTTATCATCAGGAGAAACAAAACTGGAGTGATATGGATTGGACAGTGGAATGTTAGATCCCTTACTCGTCCCGGTAAGTTAGAAAATTTAAAAGGTAACTGCATATTTTGCAGTTAGATTTAGTGGGAAATAGAGAACTCCTTTAGCCAGAGGAGCAGGAGTTCTGTTCTGGTGAAAATAGGGTTATAAATACGAACACAAATAGGGATAATGCTGGAGTAGGTTTAACAATGAATAAGGAAATAAGAATGTGGGTAAGCTACCGCGAGCAGCACAATGAACGCATTATCGAAGTCAAAATAGACATAAAGCCAACACTCACCACAGAATTACAAGTTTATATGCTAAATAGCTCCGTAAGTGAAGGAACTGAAGAAATGTACGCTCCGCTGAGGTAAGAGAAATTATTCAGATAGTTCAGGAAGAAGAAAGTTTAATTGTGATGGGAGACTGCATTTGGACAGTAGGAAAAAGAAGATAAGGAAAAATTGTCGGCGAATATAGACTTGGGGAAAATAACAATAGATGAAGCCGCTGGTAGAATTTTGCACAGAGCATAATTTAATCATCGCTAGCACTTGGTTAAGGATCGTGCATAAATCGAAGAGGTCTGGAGGCATCGGAAGATTTCAGATTGATTGTACAATCTTAATACAGAGACCTCGTAACCTGATTTGAAATTGTAAGACATTGTCAGGGTCAGATGTGGACTCTGACCATAATTTATTGGTTATGAATTGCAGATTAAAATGAAAGAAATTACAAAAAGGCAGAAAATAAGGAGGAGGAACTTGGAGAGGTTAAAAGAACCAGAGGTTGTTCAGAGTTTCACAGGAAGCATAAAGTAATGATTGACCAGAACAGGGGAAAGGAATACAGTAGAAGACGAATGAGTAGCTTTGAGAGATGAAGTAGTGAAGGCAGCATAGGATCAAATAGGTAAAAAGGGTTAGGCCTGATAGAGGTACATGGATAACACAGGAGATATTGAATTTAATTGATGAAAGGAAAAAATATAAAAATGCAGCAAATGAATGAGATGAAAGGAACACAGTCGTCTACAGAAAGACATTAACAGGAAATGGGAAATGACTAAGAAGGAATGGCTAGAGGACAAATGTAAGGATTTAGAAGCATATTCTAGTAGGGGGCAGACAGACAACGCTAATGGAAAATTAGAGGCTTTTGAAGAAAAGAAAAGCAGCCATATGAATATCAAGAGCTCAGATGGGAAACCAGTCCTAAGCAAAGAAGGGAAAATTGGAAGTTGGAAGGAGTATATAGAGGATCTAAACACGGGAGATGAACCTAAAGCCAATATTACAAAAATGGAAGAGGGCGTAGATGAAGGTGATGTGGGAGATAGGATACTGCGAGAAGAATTTGACAAGCACTGAGAAACCTAAGTCAAAAGAAGACTTCCAGGAGTAGGCGACATTCTGTCAGAACTACTGATAGTCTTTGGAGAGCCTGCCATTACAAACTTCTTCCAACTGGTGTGCAGCATATATGAGAACCTCACACTTCAAGAATAGTGTAATAATTCCAATACCGAAAAAATGCAGGTGCTGACAGGTCTGAATATTACAGTCTATCAGTCACGTAAGTCATTGTTGCAAAATACTAACACGAATTCTTCATAGAAGAATGGAAGACTGGTAGTAGACCGGTTTGGATTCCGGAGATGTAGGAACACGCGAGGCGGTACTGATCTTACGACTTATCTTAAAAAAATAAGTTAAGGTAAGGCATTTGTAGAGAAAGGTTTTTAAAATGTTGACTGAAATACTCTCATTGCCATTATGAAGGTAGTAGGGGTAAAATACAGGGAGAGAGAGGCTACTAGCAAATTGTACAGAAATCAGATGGCAGTTATAAAAGTTGAGGGGCTTGAAATGGGAGCAGTGATTGAGGAGGGGGTGAGAAAGATTTGTGACCTATCGCAGATGTTATTCAATCTGTACATGAAGAAAACAGTAAAGAAAACAAAAGAAAAATTTCTAAACAGAGTTAATCTTCAGGGAGAAGAAATAAAAACTTTGAGATTTGCCGATGACATTGTAATTATGTCAGAGACAACAAAGGAATTGGAAGACCAGCTGAACGGAATGGACAGTGTCTTGAAAGGAGGATCTAAAATGAACATCAACAAGAGTAAATTGGTGTATAATGGAATGCGGTCGAATTTAATTAGGTGATGGTGAGAAAATTAGATTAGGAAATGAGATACTAAAAGTAGTAGATGAGTTTTGCTATTTTGGGAACAAAATAACTGATGATGGCCGAAATAGAGAGGATATGAAATGTAGACTGACAATGGCAAGAAAAGCGTTTCTGAAGAAGAGTAATTTTTTAACATCGAATACAGATTTAAGTGTTAGGAAGACTTCAAATGGCTCTGAGCACTATGGGACTTAACTACTGAGGTCATCAGTCCCCTAGAACTTAGAACTACTTAAACCTAACTAACCTAAGGACATCACACACATCCATGCCCGAGGCAGGATTCGAACCTGCGACCGTAGCGGTCACGCGGTTCCAAACTGACGCGCTTAGAACCGCACGGCAACACCGGCCGGCCTAGGAAGTCTTTCTTGAAAGTATTTGTCTGGAGTGTAGCCATGTATGGACATGAAACTTGGATGATAAACAGTTTAGACTAGAAGAGACTACAAGCTTTTGCAATATGCTGCTACAGAACGACGATCAGGTGGCTAGATCACGTAACTATCGCGGAGGTACTGAATAGAATTGGGGAGAAAAGACATTTACGACAAAATCTGACTAGAAGGGGGCATCGGTTGATAAGACAAACTCTCAGACATCAAGGGATCACCAGTTCAGTATTGTATGGAAAATGGGAGGGGGGTGTTAAAATTGTAGAGGGAGACCAAGAGTTGAATACCGTAAGCAGATTCAGAAGAATATAAGTTGCAGTAATCATTCGCAGATGAAGAGGCCTGCACAGGATAGAGTAGACTGGAAAGCTACACGAAACCAATCTTCAGACTGAATACGACAACAGTCATGGGTGAAAAGACGTAACATTTTACGTGACTTCATTCGACATGTACATTCTCGAATTTGTAACAGGCTATCTATGGCGGATTAGTATTTAAACTCTACATAGATTAGCATCTTCATGATGCTTTGGATAGGATATGGAGGTCTTTGCTGTCCTCTCTATTAATAGTGTCTGGTAAGAATCTCTAAGAAGTGTAAGGTGGCAGATTAAATGAATGTCAATTTCGCACCTTACATGAGAGATTTTATACATCGTAACAGGAAGGTGAATAGTCACCTGACATACTTCGGCGAAAAGGAACAGATTAGCCTATTAAATGTACAGTATGTAATAAAAAGGGATGACACTCAGTCAATGGTATTAACCCACCGAACCTAAATCCTGCATGTCAGTGAGCAAGAGAAGAGAAAAGCTGCTGGAGAAATGTCTTAGTTTGGGAGTAGATGCGAGTTGCAAAGTCATGGCCCAAGTACAACGCAACGCTCTTAAAGTGACCCGTGGCAAGGGACAATGAATGCACTGGGTGACTCATCGCAGAGCGCAGATAGTAAGCCAGTGGCGTGGTGTGGAGAGCATCTTTAGAAAACTGCCAGCTCCTCCTGCCGGGTTCGAGTTCTCCCTCGGGCATGCGTGTATGTTGTTCTTAAGCACAGGTTAGTTTAAATACTGTGTAAGTCTAGGTACCGATGACCTCTGCAGTTTGGTCCCTTAAGAACTCACACACATCTGAACATTTTTTTATTTTTATTTTTAGGGAACTGCTGTGGGGAATTTCCAGATGTATACAAACAGACCAGTGACACAGTCGACCACGTGAACTGCATGTGGTACGCTCATGATGTACGCGTGTAACTTTTAGGCGTCAGCCGGCCGTAGTGGCCGAGCGGTTCTAGGCGCTCAGTCCGGAACCGCGCGACTGCTACGGTCGCAGGTTCGAATCCTGCCTCGGGCATGGATGTGTGTGATGTCCTTAGGTTAGTTAGGTTTAAGTAGTTCTAAGTTCTAGGGGACTGATGACCACAGCTGTTAAGTCCCATAGTGCTCAGAGCCATTTGAACCATTTGTTTTTTAGGCGTCAGGAGTGAACACAAAATGTCCGATTGGCCGACATGAGCTAGGAAGGAGTAAAGTGCCGAAATTTCGACGCAGTTTGATGGTAGGCCCTTTGCGATTGGCAGAGTTGTTTCCAAAAGATGAAAAGAATGCTCCTATTGGTCGGAAAAAGCCATGATGTGGAGTATGAAAAGACCTAGGTGGGAGACAGTTTGGCTACAAGAGATATAAACCTGAAAATTTCGTGGACTCTCCTCTGAACCAGCGTCAAGTGCAGAGTAGGGTGCATCACGCTCTGTAGGATGCAAAGGAGGAATTTTGGGTGAACACTGCATTCACTTGAGCTGACATTCAGCTAGATATTAGCTATTGCGTCATTGAGATTCAACAATGGAAAAACGAAACAGCCATGTAGTTAATTGTTCTTGTGGGAACTGAGAGGGCATTGTAATATGCACGCTGCTCCAATCCATGCACGTGCATATCGCCATATTTCAAGACTAATGATGAGTGCATGTTTTCTCGCCTAACAAGAAACATAGGCATGTTTACACTGATAAAAGTCAGCAAAGATCTTGATTAGCTTTTATAGGACTTTCAGAGGACAAGAGCAGCCATACAGCTGACAGCTCATCGCATCTAAGGTAAATACCGCTAGCAAAGGCTTAATATTGTTGGTTCACCTGCTTGCATCCACTGTGAACTCGAGAAACCTTGAGTAATATTTTTCTCAGCTTCCCACACAAACTAACCATCCTCCGTAGACTTGATGGTCATCCTAAATGGTACCTAACTTAGAACTAGAATCGGCTGATTTGCGGTAATATTGGAAAAAAAAATTTTTTTTCAAATGTGTGAGAAATCTTATGGGTCTTAACTGCTATGGTCATCAGTCCCTAAGCTTACACACTAGTTAACCTAAATTATCCTAAGGACAAACACACACCCATGCCCGAGGGGGACTCGAACCTCCGCCGGGACCAGCCGCGCAGTCCATAACTGCAGCGCCTTAGAGGTAATATTGGCCAACTTCACGATGCAATAGTAAAAATAATTTTGTAGAGAAGCTTCTGGGTAAAATGTGGTACTGTTGTGTTCAGAGTTATTTCGATTAAACAGCACGAATAACATAGTCATGTTGCAGCCTATGTAAATTCATGTATTTCTTTGACGATAATCCGAATTAGAAACAATTTGTGTACAGCTAAACACCGCTGTGCTCTGTCGTAGAATATGGGTCCACTTCTTACCTCAGTCACTTATTCTGTGGAGGCTAACGCAATCAAAGGATGTTTCTGCGCCGGCCGCGGTGGCCGAGCGGTTCTAGGCGCTTCAGTCCGGAACCGCGCGACTGTTACGGTCGCAGGTTCGAATCCTGCCTAGGGCATGGATGTTTGTGATGTCCTTAGGTTAGTTAGGTTTAAATAGTTATAAGTTCTAGGGGACTGATGACCTCAGATGTTAAGTCCCATAGTGCTCAGAGCCATTTGAACCATTTTGATATTTCTGCCGATGTCTGACAATAGACAAAAGGAGTTGAGTGTCAGATAAGTAATGCTGAAAAACAGATCGAACGCGGGTTTTATGAGCTCAGTACCTACACAAATTATATGTCCTTATGGTTATCCAAATGTTTCAGTCCTTCATCTTTCTCTTCTACATCCAGCAGTATGAAGTACATCCGTTTTACACTACTTTAATAATTACGACCAAGCCTAAGGCATATAATATGATTCCATTATTATTATGTTCTCCTGTAGAGCACTTAACGACACATTTCTTTTGTAGTGATCTACTCGATTCTTTCAATAACCTATGGAAGGTTATCGTATTACGTTAAAACAGCAAATTTCGGAGACCCTGCAGTATGCAGGGTATTTATACATAAAGCAGTACTATATTCCAAACTAAAAGATCTCGTGTGGTCTAAACGTATGTCGCGAAAGAAGTACATGCTGAGATATGGCCCATTCTGCCTCTTGTTATCCACCAGTGCGTTTAGGCTACGGGAAGTGCTCAATATGGTTACCACTAAAGCTTACACATGCTTTAGTTCGGCTGCTCAAAGAATAACGGACTCATGTGAACAAATCTGGCTGGACATTTTATTTTTGGAACAGGTTTCTGCTGCGCTATTGATTTATCTAGCCACATTGATTACACATTATACAAGCTCACTTCGGTGATTTTTGTCACTATCGAGGGTGTGTCTTAATTGGTATGACAAAGTCCATATTGCATCTGGGAGCATAAGTATCATTTGTCTTTCTGTTATGTTGCGGTCATGTTATTTTTATAAAGTTTTATTTGTGTGATCTCAGTATAATTATTTTGACAGCTTTTGGCAGCTACACCTCCAATGATATGTTTACAATACTGCAGCAGAAACCTGCGCCAAAAATCATCGATCTCGTACACTATGTGATCAAAAGTATCCGGACACCCCCAAAAAATACGTTATCATATTAGATGCATTTGGTGCCACGTACTCCATATCAGCGACCTCAGTAGTCATTAGACATCGTGAGAGAGCAGAATGGGGCGCTCCGGGGAACTCACGGACTTCGAATGTGGTCCGGTGATTGGGTGCCACTTGTGTCATACGTCTGTACGCGAGATTTCCAAACTCCTAAATATCCCTAGGTCCGCTTTTCCAATGTGGTTGTGAAGTGGAAACGTGAAGGGACATGTACAGCTCAAAAGCGTACAGGCCGACCTCGTCTGTTGACTGACAGAGACCGCCGACAGTTGAAGAGGGCCCTAATGTGTAATAGGTAGACATCTACCCAGACCATCCCACAATTCCAAACTGCATCAGGATCCACTGCAAGTACTATGACATTTAGGTGGGAGATGCGAAAACTTGGATTTCATGGTCGAGCGGCTGCTCATAAGCCACGCAACATGCTGGTGAACGCCAGACAACGCCTCGCTTGGTGTAAGGAGCGTAAACATTGGACGACTGAAAAGTGGAAAACCTTTGCGTGGAGCGACGAATCACGATACACAATGTGGCGGTCCGATGGCAGGGTGTGGGTATGGCGAATGCCCGGTGAACGTCATCTGCGAGATTGTGTAGTGCCAACAGTAAAATTCGTAGGCGGTGGTGTTATGGTGGGGTGGTGTTTTTCATGGAGGGGGCTTGAACCCCTTGATGTTTTGCGTGAAGCTATCACAGCACAGGCCTACAATGATGTTTCAAGCATCTTTTTGCTTCCCACTGTTAAAGAGCAATTCGGGGATGGTGATTGCATCTTTCAACACGATCGAGCACCTGTTCATAATGCGCGGCCTGTGGCGGAGTCGTTACACAACAATAACATCCCTGTTATGGACTGCCCTGCACAGAGTCCTGATCTGAATCCTATAGAAAACCTTTGTGATGTTCTGGCACTCCGTGCCAGGCTTCACTGACCGACTCTGATGCCTCTCCTCAGTGCAGCACTCCATGAAGAAAGGGCTGCCATTCCCCAAGAAACCTTCGAGCACCTGATTGAACGTATGCCTGTGAGAGAGGAAGCTATCATAAAGGCTAAGGGTCGGCGAGCACAATACTGAATTCCAGCGTTACTGATGGAGTGCGCCACGAACTTGTAAGTCATTTTCAGCCAGGTGTATGGATACGTTTGACCACATGGTGTACATGCTGCAGAACCACTGGGAAATAGCCTCGGATTTGGTCACAGGCATGGGACTGAGGTACCTGTAAAGTGTACACCTTGTCAATCGGTGTGGAATTCACAATGTCTGAAAATACACACAAAGCCAAAAGTATAAGAGATTAGGATCAGGTGAGGACAGACCACGCTACTGTACTTCTCTGGCCAACTCTTTTCTCGTTAAATGTTTGTGTTTGGGTACTGTCATAAGAGGTGCAAAAATGCGTTGGTGCCTCATCGCGCTTGCATTTCCTCAAGCGTAGCGTTCTCGAATGACACGGATAATCTATCGCACAAATACTGGTAATAACCAGTGCCTGTTAATTTTTCGAAGAACTGTGTGCCCCTTGAGTCTATTGCCCACAGTTCCTGCCTACACATTGATACTAAACCGAACCTAATGCCTTTCTTTTACAGTGACCACACGTTCCCTCTTATGGTTACTCTTCCCGGTCAATAAAGTTAAAGCTTACATCACTCGTCCTTGCAGTGACGCATTAACCCCAAATGTAATCATTCAAGAACGGCAGGTTTATTCTAAAAAAAGACTGACGTATTTCGTATACTGTTAGGCTTTCGAGGGTGGAGTCAGTTGTTACAACGTTATTTGAGTTTGTAGACACAGGCATATTACATATGCGGCCAAAGTGATGGTTCATCATTCTACAATATGATGATGTGTAAAACATAGAAGAATTTTATAAAATATTTCCGTTTGTCATACCGCTTTTACAATTTCGAAGAAAAAAACAGCGGGCGTATGTACAGCTTATTTGCTTCTGCCACCTGCAAGCTCGTATGTTTCTTCTGGAAATGTTTTTGTATCATTTTCGTAAATGAATACTTTAAAGTTAAATCATACGTGATTATGCTCTGTGTTCATATTTAGCTCACCTTCCGTACAAGTATCCGATGGAGAACACTGCATATTCACTATCCAAACCTTTAAAACCTATATCTCCTCTCATATTCCTTAGACACCATTGGCTTGCATAAAGAGCTGTATCATTTATCTAGGATAGGGTGTGAGATCTCTAAGGAAGACTGAATCCGCCGAGAACACTTGGAAAACGTTTCTTTGGTACGTAGACGTGTCAACCAATTATATTTCCTAACACTACTATAAACACTGTTTTGACAGAGTCATCACCAATTACAAATAACATTAAAAAATTTAGTAATTTGCTAGACTTACAGCGTATTTCCACATCGAACAAATGTGCCTTTTCACAAATATTGATTTTACAGTCTTCCTCGGAATTTGTTACACATAATCAAAACAAATCTTTAATATGTAATATGTAAACATGACTTTTTATTTGATCTCTGTTGCTATTTACGAATACTTACGGCCACTTTAGCATACCAGATAAATCGAGATAGCGAACATTCGATTACACCGTGCTTAGCAACGCAGAATCTGATTCCACAGAAAAGCTAGGACTTAAGTTCTCGTCGACGTCAAGGTAATTAGCCACGTAGCATTCGCTAACTTCTGGGGTCTGACCAGAATCTGCTTATGGAACCATTCCGGCATTCTCACGAAGTGATCTGGACCCTATGCACAGTTTTTATCAGAGAGTCTGGAGCAGAATTTGAGCATACTCGTTCTGATTTATATTTCTGTGTTCTGACCACTACAAGATTTCATTAAGTGCTGTACTATTTGAAATACGCTTGTAGAGAGTATCATCAACGAACATCAAACTAAACTTTCTGATATAAGTGCTATCTGCGTCCCCAAACAGCGAGGTCGATAGTGAGAGACACACTTCAACTGCGGTGGACAATTCTTTGCACTTTGAATGCACGATTGCTGACAGACTTGCGAGACCACGAACTACCTGGATTCTTCTGTTGGTGTGTGTCTCCAACTTTACCATGGCGCTGCGTGGTCTGGTTTTGTGAGCGATCAAATGATGATTGTATATACATCCTTATTGTGCAAAAAAAGAAGGTTTGTTGGACTTAAGCAGGTGAAATGGAAATGGAATGAGAGGAAGTCCTGCTTGATGAACCTTAATTAAGAAATTCATCATATAATTTCTCTATATCGCGTTCGATGACGTACTATTTTACAAGGGAAACTTCCACGAGAGTCGCTGCTATGTATCCATGTATCTCCGACAAACGAAATACTAAACGATAGTGGCTAGGAGAATCTTTGACTAGCAGCTAACGTAAACACGCGTGTCTGTTTGCTGTTCCAAAAGTCTTTCAAATGGTGATTTTAAACAACTGTTACAATTCGTGAACTTGGTTGTTTTATAATCTAATTCACAAGAATCACTGTAATCTAATTCATTTCAGCGCACAAGTAATGATTCCTATGTTATAGAGTAAAAATAGGGCTACTTCGACGGGATGGCGATCTTCTTAAACGGTTACAGCGCAGCGCTACAGTCACTTGTGAAATCCGAAGCTACGAACGTACACGGAAATGGGTGCGGTATTGAAGTTTACATGATTCAGTGGCCTCAGCATACACCAACTGCACCAACCGAAAATATAATCTCACCAGAACAAGCTTTCATCATCGACAATGCTCGCGGTACCATAATAGCTGACTATTTAAAATCTGTAAGTCACATAATTTCTGCCACGCGGGATTAGCCGAGCGGTATAGGGCGCTGCAGTCATGGACTGTGCGGCTGGTCCCGGCGGAGGTTCGAGTCCTCCCTCGGGCATGGGTGTGTGTGTTCGTCCTTAGGATAATTTAGGTTAAGTAGTGTGTAAGCTTAGGGACTGATGACCTTAGCAATTAAGTCCCATAAGATTTCACACACATTTTTGAACATAATTTCTGGCATCAATATTACGCACTGCTAGCGCTTATCTGGATGCAATATTTGTATTTATATTAGAAGTGTTGAAAATGTAGACAGATTAACACAAGATGGTAATCTGTGTTTTAAAGAGACTCCAGTAAGGTGTTTTAAAAGTGCCAGTACATGAGTTGTTTTTTCTGATATACACTCCTGGAAATGGAAAAAAGAACACATTGACACCGGTGTGTCAGACCCACCATACTTGCTCCGGACACTGCGAGAGGGCTGTACAAGCAATGATCACACGCACGGCACAGCGGACACACCAGGAACCGCGGTGTTGGCCGTCGAATGGCGCTAGCTGCGCAGCATTTGTGCACCGCCGCCGTCAGTGTCAGCCAGTTTGCCGTGGCATACGGAGCTCCATCGCAGTCTTTAACACTGGTAGCATGCCGCGACAGTGTGGACGTGAACCGTATGTGCAGTTGACGGACTTTGAGCGAGGGCGTATACTGGGCATGCGGGAGGCCGGGTGGACGTACCGCCGAATTGCTCAACACGTGGGGCGTGAGGTCTCCACAGTACATCGATGTTGTCGCCAGTGGTCGGCGGAAGGTGCACGTGCCCGTCGACCTGGGACCGGGCCGCAGCGACGCACGGATGCACGCCAAGACCGTAGGATTCTACGCAGTGCCGTAGGGGACCGCACCGCCACTTCCCAGCAAATTAGGGACACTGTTGCTCCTGGGGTATCGGCGAGGACCATTCGCAACCGTCTCCATGAAGCTGGGCTACGGTCCCGCACACCGTTAGGCCGTCTTCCGCTCACGCCCCAACATCGTGCAGCCCGCCTCTAGTGGTGTCGCGACAGGCGTGAAAGGAGGGACGAATGGAGACGTGTCGTCTTCAGCGATGAGAGTCGCTTCTGCCTTGGTGCCAATGATGGTCGTATGCGTGTTTGGCGCCGTGCAGGTGAGCGCCACAATCAGGACTGCATACGACCGAGGCACACAGGGCCAACACCCGGCATCATGGTGTGGGGAGCGATCTCCTACACTGGCCGTACACCACTGGTGATCGTCGAGGGGACACTGAATAGTGCACGGTACATCCAAACCGTCATCGAACCCATCGTTCTACCATTCTTAGACCGGCAAGGGAACTTGCTGTTCCAACAGGACAATGCACGTCCGCATGTATCCCGTGCCACCCAACGTGCTCTAGAAGGTGTAAGTCAACTACCCTGGCCAGCAAGATCTCCTGATCTGTCCCCCATTGAGCATGTTTGGGACTGGATGAAGCGTCGTCTCACGCGGTCTGCACGTCCAGCACGAATGCTGGTCCAACTGAGGCGCCAGGTGGAAATGGCATGGCAAGCCGTTCCACAGGACTACATCCAGCATCTCTACGATCGTCTCCATGGGAGAATAGCAGCCTGCATTGCTGCGAAAGGTGGATATACACTGTACTAGTGCCGACATTGTGCATGCTCTGTTGCCTGTGTCTATGTGCCTGTGGTTCTGTCAGTGTGATCATGTGATGTATCCGACCCCAGGAATGTGTCAATAAAGTTTCCCCTTCCTGGGACAATGAATTCACGGTGTTCTTATTTCAATTTCCAGGAGTGTATTTGCATTTATTAGTAATGCTTTAATACTTAACAAAATGTCTAAGTAGAGATGTATTCTAGGGCATGTCAGAGATATTCCAACCGGCTCCAGGGTTCAGAGATGCTCTCATATAAAATCATTTCGTCGCAAGGTTCAGTACATATTCGACTATTTAAGCAAGAAACCATACAGGATACTGATTCCCTATAAAGGCAATCATATCCGTGTATATTACCATCATTGCAAAGGTGTTGGTCATATCAAGAAAGATTGCTCCCAATTACTGACTGTTCCGAATGGTGAAAACGAATTTCGTTCTCTCGTACGTAAAACTGCTACACAAAAAAGTCCGTACTGTTGGTATAAGAAGCACCCTCTCACAAAGTCTGGAAAAGACTAACATACATCTGACTCTTCTACTACACAAAACAAAACAAAAATTGCATCACCTCGGTCCCGAGAGTTGCGGAACCTGTAAACAAAATTCGAATACAGATCGAAATAAACATCATTTCCGCCCTTTTTATTGCTCATGAAAACTACACATTGCATGTTTTACCACCATACAGCGAGACCTTTAGAGGTGGTGGTCCAGATAGTTTGTACACACCGGTACCTCTATACCCAGTGGCACTTCCTCTTGCGTTGATGGATGCCTGTATTCATCGTGGCACACTATCCACAAGTTCATCAAGGCACTGTTGGTACAGATTGTCCCACTCCTCAACGGCTATTCGGCGTAGATCCCTCAGAGTGTATGGTGGATCACGTCATTCATAACAGCCCTTTTCAATCAATCCCAGGCATGTTCGATAGGTTCATGTATGTAGAACATGCTGGCCACTCTAGCCGAGCGATGTCGTTATCCTGAAAGAAGTCATTCACAAGACGAATTGTCGTCCATGAAGACTAATGCCTCGCCAACATGCTGCCGATGTGGTTATACTATCGGTTGGAGGATGGCATTCACGCATCGTACAACCGTTACGGCGCCTTCCATGACCACCAGAGGCGAACGTCGGGCCCACATAATGCCCCTCCAAAACAGCATGGAACTTCCACCTTACTGCACTCGCTGGACAGTGTGCCTAAGGCGTTCAGCCTGACCGGGTTGCCTCCAAACACGTCTCCGACGATTGTCTGATTGGAGGCATATGCAACACTCATCGCTGAAGAGAACGTGATGCCAATGCTGAGCGATCCATTCGGCATGTTGTTGGGCCCACTGTACTGCGCTGTATGGTGTCGTGGTTGCAAAGATGGACCTCCCCATGGACGTCGGGAGTGAAGCTGCGCATCATGCAGCCCATTGCGCACAGTTTGAGTAGTAACACGACGTCGTGCGGCTGCACGAAAAGCATTATTCAACATGGTGGCGTTGCTGTCAGGGTTCCTCCGAGCCATAATCCGTAGGCAGCGGTCATCCACTGCAGTAGTAGCCCTTGGGCGGCCTGAGCTAGGTATGTCATAGACAGTTCCTGTCTCTCTGCATATCCTCCATGTCCGAACAACATTGCTTTGGTTCACTCCGAGATGACTGGACACTTCCCTTGTTGAAAGCCCTTCCTGGCACAATGTAACAATGCGGGCGCGGTCGAACCTTGGTATTGACCGCCCAGGCAAGGTAGACCTACAGACAACACGATTCTTGTACTTCGTTTCTGGTGGAATGGACTGGAACTGATCGCCTTTCGGGCCCCATCCATCTAACAGGCACTGCTCATGCATGGTTTTGGGTGAGTTTAGTGACATCTCTGAACAGTCAAAGGGACTGTGTCTGTGATACAATATCCACAGTCAACGTCTATCTTCAGGAGTTCTGGGAACAGGAGTGATGCATAACTTTTTTGATGTGTGTACAACACTAGAAATATCACCATCGATACAAAAAGTAGTTCCTTAAATTTGGAAAATGGGAAATTCGTGCCAAGTTCTATGGGACCAAACTACTGAGGACGTCGGTTCCTAGGCTTCCACACTAATTACTCTAACTTAAACTAACTTACGCTAAGGGCAACATACACACCCATGCCCGTGGGAGGACTCTAACCTCCGAAGGGGGGGGGCGGGGGGGGGGGAGCGGCGCGAACCGTCGCAAGACGCCTGAGACAGCGCGTCTACACCGGGCGGCTCCTAAAATTTGTCTTTGTTCCACACAGCCTGGGAAAGACCATCTGACTCTGGCGCCACTGTTTTAGTAGTATCACCTAAATACTCCAAAAGACGTCCATCTGATTTCGATTTTAACTGTCAACAATTCAGTCGTCACCAATAACAATATTCCTTTCAATGAACACCAGATTAAAAATCTGTCAAATGTAACTGCCAGTGTTCTTCCTATGGAAACTAAAGTCTTATGTGAATTTAGCGAAACTGGCGGATCTAATACCAAAGCTCACACAGCGTCAGGCGCAGCAGCTACTGCCCACACATTACTGCATCTAGTGCTACACAATAAAAGTGTGATACGATAGATACGGGATACGAATGTGGTTCGTCGGTACCAGATTCCTCAATGAGAGGTGAACCACTGGCGGAAGATATCCGTACAGATTACCCCAATTCTTCAAAAGAATTCAAAGCCTGTTTTGAAGGCGGCAAGAAATCAGAAAATAATACTTGCGATAGCAAAACAGTACACTATAGATTTTGTAGCTTTTCAACTGTTAATTCATTCATTTTCTTTATGGAGAAAAATCCTTAACACACATAAGTAGATCCGAACATTGATAGAACTCTTGCAGCTTCGTTATGTAGGCGTAGAAATTCTTGCTGTGGAAAGTTTTCGTAGAATCCGTTTGTACTCGTACTGTACTGAACTGGTCCTTCAGCCATGTATAGCACTGCAAGTCGATGAGGTCCACTTGTAGATGATTCAGAACATCTTCAACTGATGCTGAAAACGAATGTGCAAAACAACAAATGATAGGAGACCACTAGTGACATCTACAAAATGTGCTCGAAATTACTCCTTAACTTCTACAATTATTGATACGAATTCTTGAAATCTAGCATTTTCGTGGACCAAATCAAGGGTAGGGAAACTTGCAGTGTTTTCAAACAAGCGTTGGCTCTCTCCAAAGAACAAACTGCCTTTCAAAAGCATTTACTTTTTACAGCGTGTCAGAAATTAAATTAATTTCACGTTGCATTCTGACGTTCCGGCAGTTCATGTGTGACGTACTGACCACGAGAAATGCAAGTTCTGGTTCCAGCAAGGTCCTTCTAATTTAGGTTCACTCTTTCCCTTATCAAGTAAGAAATGTACTACGGCCACACATAAATTAAAAAAGAAATTCAGAATTTTATCTCGACAGAGCCAGCGGACTTCGTTATAGTAAGATAGGTCGCCGCACTCCTTATTCCAGCAAGAACTGCCGAAACAGGCGATGCGTAAGCCCGTGTGTTTTCAGGTAGTTTACTTTGCGCACAACAATTTGCATGACGTTTTCTAACGGTACCGATTTTGCACAGAGCGCCTCTCGATGCAGACCGCAGTGGATTCCAAACAACGCCTCTTCTGTACGTCTCAGCTCTTTTTAGAGGGTGCAAGATATTTAGCGTAGGTAACACAAAGAAAAGATCAGCAATACTGTTTTTAAACAAAAGGTATTGATTCCTTAATGATCAGCCACTTGTAGGACGAAGATTCAGTGTTTGCAGAAATGATAAATGAAAATTAGGGAATATTCATATCTAGAGTGTACTTACATACCACAAAACCCATCAAAGCTGACCTGAGAAAATTGACGACATGTTAGTCTATAATAAACGAGTTGGTTTAGTAACTGCTATGGACAGCAATACAATATCTATCTTGTGCCATGATAAAGAAACAAACTCAAAAGAGACGGAAGAATTTCTGACTGCTACTAATCTTCATCTACTGAACAATGGGAATCGTGGGCCAACTTTTGAGGACTGTCAAGGAAACAGCAATATTGATTTAACTATGACCACTTCTCATCTTCTGCCGATGCTGAGCCAGTGGACGTGTAGCGAAAAAGAGAGTTGCTCCGACCACAAGAGTATTACTTTTAGCATGGGAGTGTGCCCAATGGCATATGCTGGAAGAATAATTCATACTAACAGGTACAAATATTTACCAAACACGGACTTACACAACTTAAAAGAAGTAGATCAGAATTTGTAGGTAACAAATACTGAAACGCTTACCAAAGAAACTGAAGATATTCTAGATACGTCGTGCAATAAAGCGTTCAAGATACAAAAGCACATGAAACGCAGATCTGGGAGAAAATCTGTCCCCTGGTGGACGTCTGAATTAACTCCAATGCGAAAGAGAAAGAAATACCAACGCATTACGGCTAATTTATTAGAGGACAAAGGACATCAAAGATCTACAGGACCTACGAAAACAACAATACTGTAAAAAGAAGAAGAAATACATCACAGCTATACAGAAATCAAAAGGCAAAGTCCTGAAAGAAATACTAAAGCTTGAACCCAACAAACAACCCTGGGAACGCAGTCTATCGAATCGCGTCAGGGAAAATCGTAAATAATACTACCATATTAACTCTAAGAAAAATTGATAACGTAGCAACAACGGATTTAATAGAAATTGTCACCTATATATGCAAAACTTTTGTGCCTGAGGACGACAAAACTTAAGGCACGGAATACCATAAACTAATAAGATCTCATAGTAAGTCAGGCAGTAGTAGCCGACCGAGACAGACGCAGCAACAGGGAAGTAACCGCTTTTGTGGCATTTACGAGCTCCTAACCAGCAGCGAATTTTATTATATCATCTGTGTGCTTTAATAGTTTAGTTTCTTGAGTTTCTGCGTGTAAATTTAATATATAATAGCCACAGTTCTCTCGTTGTCGTTTGCGTCGGAAAGCTAACCGATTTTGTGACATATTACAAGTTCCTACCTAATCAGGAGGGACTTATTTAGTTTCACCTAAGTGCTTCGGTAGTTAGATTTTCGAATATCTGCGTATTATTAGACACAGTTCCCGCGTTTTCGTCAGCGTCTGCAGTAGAGTTGCGCAGCACGTGCCGATAGTCCGTTTATCTGCGTAGTTTAGTTTTCCACGGTCTGTAGTAGGGACATGGACTGCCATTGTTGTGTGCGGATGCAAGCCGGGTTGGTGACACTTCGCTCTCAGCTTCAGGCTCTGATGCCTTCGGCTACACAGCTTGAGGCTGCAGTGGATGGGCACCACTGTTGTGACCCAGCCGTGGGGATCCGACGGACGTCCAGCACGGCCGAGTCCTCAGATCGGTCCTCATCGGTCGCCGACCCAGTTACTGCTTGCACTGAGGCTGACCCTTCACCTGTGGTCGAGTGGGAGGTCGCCCCGGGGTGAAGCAGTAAGCGAAAGACTTCCCAGTCGGCCGCACGTAAGGCCTCCCCGGTCTGACAAACAGGTTCCAGATGCAGTCTGTGGCTGACACTGTCGCTGAGCCAGATGCTGTCGCCTGTCCTGTTTCAGAGGAAACCACTCAGCCTGCAAGATCCGGGCAATCACAGAGGGTGGGATTATTGGAAGTTGAGAGCTCCAACGTTAGTGGCGTTATGGGGTCCCTTAGGGACTTGACTGACAAGAAGGGAAAGAAAACCAATGTATAGTCCCTGTACATACTGGGTGGAGTCATTCCAGATGTGGAAAGAATCCTCCCGGATGCTATGAAGAACACAGGGTGCAACCAACTCCAGGTGGTTGCTCACGTCGGTACCAATGATGTATGTCACTTTGGATCAGAAGAGATTCTCTCTGGTTTCGAGCGGCTGACTGCAGTGGTAAAGGCTGCCAGTCTTGCTTTCAAGATGAAATCAGAGCTGACCGTTTGCAGCATAGTCGACAGGACCGATTGCGGACCTCTGGTACAGAGGCGAGTGGAGGGTCTGAATCAGAAGCTCAGAAGGTTCTGCGAGCGTGTAGGCTGCAGATTCCTCGACTTGCGCCAACGGGTCGTTGGGTTTCGGGTTCCGATGAATAGGTCAGGTGTCCACTATACGCAGCAGGCGGCTACACAGGCAGCAGGGGCTGTGTGACGTGGACTGGGCTGTTTTTTTAGGTTAGAGGGGGGGGGGGTTATGGGCGCTCAACATCGAGGTCATCAGCGCTTTTTAGGTTAGAGGGTATTGAGAAAACACAAGAAGGGCTTCAGTCACAAAGGATGCAGGCTGAACACAGGAAGTACGTAGATACAGGAATCATTGGTATAACAGTTGTAAATTGCCGTAGCTGTGTACCAGAGCTCCAAGCGCTAACAAAAAGCACTGATGCTCAATCGTTATAGGCACTGAAAGTTGGCTAAAGTCGGATATAAGCTCAACCAAAATTTTTGCGAAGAACCTAACGGTGTTCCGAAAGGATAGGCTAAACACGGTTGGCGGTGGAGTTTTTGTTGCTGTTAGAAGTAGTTTAACTTGTCGCAAAATTGATGTAGATATTTCCTGTGACTTAGTAAGGGCTGAGGTCATTGTTGGCAACCGGAATAAAATAACAATTAGATCCTTTTACCGACCTTCCAGTTCAGATGATAGAGTTGCTGAAACGTTCGAACAAAACTTGAGTTTGATTTCAAACATGTACCCGACTCATACGATAATAGTTGGTGGTGACTTTAATTTACCCTCAATATGTTGGCGAAAATACGTGTTTAATTCCGGATGTACGCATAAAATATCATCCGAAATTGTGCTAAACGCATTCTCTGAAAATTATTTCGAGCAGTTAGTCCATGAGCCAACGTGAATAGCAAACGGTTGGAAAACACACTTCACCGCTTAGCAACAAATAATCCTGAGTTAATAACGAGCATCAAAACCGATACAGGGATTAGTGAACACAGGGCTGTCGTAGCAAAATTGAATATTGTAATTCCCAAATCCTCAACAAATAAGTGGAAAACATGCCTACTCAAAAAAGCAGATAAAAATTCACTCGACGCCTTCCTGAGAGACAATCTCCACTCATTCCAAATTAATAATATAAGTGTAGACCAGATGTGGATTAAATTCATAGAAATAGTATCGGCAGCAATTGAGGATTTATACCAAATAAATTAACAAACGACGGAGCTGATCCTCCTTGGTACCCAGAACGGGTTAGAACACTGTTGCAGAAACAACGAAACAACCACGCACAATTTAAACAGATGCAAAAATCCCAAATTGACGATCTTTTACAGAAGCTCGAAATTTAGCGCTGTCGTTTAGCGACTAATAAAGTCACAAGAAGATCAAAACAAATGGCAAAACTATTTAGAAAAGATATCTGAATGGTGTGAAAATTGGCAGTTAACCCCAAATAACGAAAAGTGCGAGGTAATCCACATGAGTGCTAAAAGGAATTCGTTAAACTTCGGTTACACGATAAATATGTCTAATCTAAAAGCCGTAAATTCAGCTAAATACCCAGGTATTACAATTACGAACTACTTAAATTGGAAGGAACACACAGACAATGTTCTGGGGAAGGCTAACCAAAGACTGTGTTTTATTGGCAGGACACTTAGAAAATGTAACAGATCTTCTAAGGAGAGTGCCTACACTACGCTTTTCCGTCCTCTTTTAGAATACTGGTGCGCGGTGTGGGATCCTTACCAGATTGGACTGACGGAGTACATCGAGAAAGATAGAAGAAGGGCAGCAAGCTTTGCATTATCGCGGAATATGGGAGAGAGTGTCACAGAAAAGATATAGGATTTGGGCTGGACATCATTAAAAGAAAGGCGTTTTTCGTTGAGACGGAATCTTGTCACTAAATTCCAATCACCAAATTTCTCCTCCGAATGCGAAAATATTTCGTTGACGCCGACCTACATAGGGAGAAACGATCATCACGATAAAATATGGCATATCAGGGCTCGTACGGAAAGATATGGGTGTTCGTTCTTCCCGCGCGCTTTACGAGATTGGAATAATAGAGAACTGTGAAGGTAGTTCGATGAACCCTCTGCCAGGCACTTAAATGTGATTTGCAGTGTATCCATGTAGATGCAGATGTAGATTCGCTACGAACCAACGGAACGGTAGGTGATGTAGCTTTTACGCAGACAGAAATGTGGGAAATAGCAACGAACCTGTCTGCAAACAAGATTCGTGGTGAAAATGGTGTTATTTAAACGATCCTTCCTTCATTGCATAGCGTTTTTTTGCAACTGTCTTACCGCTTCATGTAACAGTTGCCTAGAGATCACTTATTTTCCGAGATTGTTTAAAAGAGCGAAAATAGTATCAATTCTCAAACCTGGTAAAGAAAACAGCATGGATGTGTTCAAATTTTGTCCCACCAGTTTTCTGTAAACGGAGAGAAAAAGTGTAGGAAAAGTCATTAAATAGAATTATGCACCATGTCATTTCTACGGATCTCCTAAGGATCTCCTGAGCAGCAGTCAGTATGGATTTACTCCACAGAAGAGAACAGTCGATGCATTGTTAACTGCTAAGAACTTCGTAGAGGAAAGCACATCACATGGTCAGTCTTGATGTTCAGGAAGCTTTTGACGCAGCTTGATGGCCAAATATCCGTAAAGCGCTACTGGAATTTAAATTCCTAGGAACCTATGTAACCTGGCAAAAAACTATTTGAGTGATGGAACAGCAGTGTTGGCATTTAATAGCGTCAAACTAGAAAAGAAAGTGATGAATGGTTGACCACAGAAGTCTTGCTGTAGCATAGGTTTTTGGAATATCCAGTATACTTCTCTGCTTAATTTGGATTGTACAGCTGACACAAAAAAGAGAGCATTTGCATATGACTTAATTGTGTTGACCAAAGCAGATCTGTCTTTATTGCTGAGGAGCTTTGCAATACAGAAACGGAAAAAAAAATCATAGCTTGGGCCCAAAACAGCAAAAGGCCCAAAACAACAGAATCCGTTTGAACAAGCAAAAATCGAAAGTAAAGTTAATAACAAGCAGAAGGCGTAAAGACAAAGAAACAGTATCGTTCTCAACAACAATGGTACGCATCAAGCTGAACGATTAAAACACTTGGGTATAAGTACTGATTCTAAATTTATGTTTAATGAACATGTACAATACAGCACTGAAAAATGCACGAAACTTATTCATTCTTTATCTAAATCAGCAAGGCTCAGCTGAGGACTTGGTACAGTAGCCATGAAAATAATTTACAAACATGCTATACGTACTACCAATAGTGGCACAAGCAGCTCCTGTTGGGATTCATGCACTGGGAAGCAAATATAACTGTTTCAAGATTCGAAGAATCTAGCGCTCGATCAACACAAGGATTGTTAAGGCTTACAGAAAGAGGGAGTACTGAAGCGTTGTGCATTATAACAGGCCTTACAGCAATAATTACTACACTCCAGGCAATAGCTGAAGAATACAAAATTTAAAAAAATTGAATACGCGACCAGATCCAGCAACTAAAGTAACTTTAGAAGAAAGTTACAAACTCAAGAAATAGCCAACAGAAGTTTATATGCCGATGGAAGTTAACACAAAGAATATCAAGGAGTATGTTGAATACATGAAATGAACAAAAGTGAAAAATCTCTGGTGGCTAAGAGGTCCTAACTGGAGGCGAAGACATCAACGCTAGATATCCTTAGCTGTTATAAAGTCAGGCAACTTAATATTGACGAAGTTGTCACGCATTCGGAAGGAGAGTTCAGATTCCCTTGCAATGAACAAGATTTAGATTTTCTGTAGTTTCCTAAAATCCTTTAGGACGAATTCAGTGGTGGTTCATTTGCAAGAGGCACGGCTGCTGTCCTTTCTCGTCTATGAAACTAGTACATAGAACCTGAACTCGTTAGAAGGGGCAATACATAAGAATTATAAATTTTTCGGTGTTACAGACCCTACATCTAAGGAAATACATAACTGGAAAAATTACTGATTGCTACGAAGAGACTCTTTCAGCCATTTTCGTGTAATTTGAAGAACTTCCAGAACACAATTCAGGGTGGAATCTATTCACGCGACTGCATTTGAGTAAAGTGCGTTCACTTTGAAAGGATCCACCGCCAAAACGTAAATGCAGTTTTGACCTAAAAGATAGTCTTTCACTGCAGTGGTGAAAAATTTTCATCTTGCTCGAAACTGGATATTGTTCCTTCATTAAGTCAGAACTGTTAAGGACTCAGCGTTTTCCTACTTAGTGCGTGGTTCTTACTCACTTCATAAGACAGATCTTTGAGTCTCGGTTTGTAATGTCATCTATCAGTACGTTACGACTCCGAAGTGCTCGTTCTTCATTATCCACCAGTAGAGAAATGAAGCTGAGTATCTTTTACATTTCCTAATGTAGCTAACGACACGTGTGAAAGACCCTGCAAAGTCTAAACTGAAGGATGGAAGTATATTTAGGTTTTAATACCCTTTCGACGACGAGTTCAATAGCACATGACAAACTCGTTTTGGGAAAGGAAGTCGACCGTGTCCTTAGTCAAGGTAATCGAAACCTTTGCCTTTATCATTTACGAAACCATGTGAAACCTAAATGTAATTGGCCGTACGAAAATTTGAGGCACATTCTTTGTGAGTGCTCTTCCAGCGCAGTAACCACGACGCCACCTCGCTCGGTGAGTGAGAGTCGCCTCCGCAGCGAGCACTGCTGACGTTTCCTGTTGACATTCACTGACGTCACGCCTGCGGCGGCGTCTGCTGGCGGCAGATGAAAGGGTCTGCGCCTACAGATCTGCCCTGCGGTGACACTTCGCCTTGTCCTCACGCCAACCTAAGCGTGGAGTACTGCTGGCAAATGGAGATCTCTGACGTACTCCGGCCTCATTATGCCGTCTCCCTCCCGGCAGGACTTCCTCTAATGACAGGACAGCGAATCTTCCTCTCGAGCCACAATTTTTAATTTGATATCTATTTGTACGGCACACACTTTGTAATTTGAAGTGCTTCACTTGCTTACCGTCAGGATTAGAGAGAAATGGAATAGAAAAATATTATACATGTATGACGATTAATTTTTTGATTGAGTATATAGAGTTGAAACTCAAATTATTGAAAAAATAAATTTGTGAGGCCACTTTATTAGCTCATATCGGCGTGATTTGTCTCAGAAATTTTTCCTGACATTGTTAAGTACATACATAAAAATTCCTATAGAATGAAATACACTACTTGACTGAAAGTGTAGCACTCACACCCAAACCTCCAGATGTCAGACACTCAGATCGGTACCAAACGTTGTGTGTCGATAATCAACCAAAAATCCGATTTAGTCCGTTATATATGCTGTCGTCCAGCAGAACGGGCGTAAACTTTAATTAAAAGCAACACCAGATCTACAGAGCACAGGATAACTGGAACTAACACGTATAGCTTCCGTGGGGTAGTTGGTAGAGCGTTAGATCGTCGCACCGAGAGTCCTGGGCTCATGTTCCAATGATGCCAATTATTTTTTACTGTATTATGCGTGAAAGTATTGCATGGGACTCTTATTTCTTCCGCACGTGAGATACAGTTGTTTCTTTATTCTACTGTTCCGATTTTTTATCTTAATTCTGTGAAACTACATATGTACTAGCTGCTTCATCACAAGTGCTGTCTGTTCTGTCACACATGTCCGACAGAGTACCACACATCTATACATATGTACTGTACAGGTTTGCTGCTTTCAACAAACGAAGCGAAAGCGGACTGCCAAAAGAACATTGCTGCAAACTCCGAAGAGTCCTTTCACATGTCAGGAAAATGTTCTCGCATATAACAGTTTCACGCATTCGGGAGTTAAACCAAATTGTCATTAGTGTGCTTAAACACGGGACATTTGGTACGATGATCTCTAGTACTATTAAAAAAATGTTCATATGTGTGCGAAATCTTGTGGGACTTAACTGCTAAGGTCATCAGTCCCTAAGCTTACACACTACTTAACCTAAAATTATCCTAAGGACAAACACACACACCCATGCCCGAGGGAGGACTCGAACCTCCGCCGGGACCAGCCGCACAGTCCATGACTGCAGCGCCTTAGACCGCTCGGCTAATCTCGCGCGGCTCTCGTACTATCGACTCACCTACGAGAGATCTACAAAGATATGTCACAGTTCTGGTGTTATTTTTAATTAGCGTTTACTACTGGACGAAAGCAAGTAGCACGAACTAAATCGGTGTTTTGGTTAATAGTCTATCTACGTACTACGTTTGGTACCGATCTGAGTGACATCTGGAGGTTTGTGTGTGTGAAGAGATGGTCGGACATGAATCTGAATTAGTACACCTACACACCATTAGAGTAGTAGTGGTGGGAGGAGGGGGGGGGAAGTTCTCTGTGACAGGTAGAGCGACCACCGGGGTAGTGTCGTGTTTAGTGTCATTAACAGACTTGGTAGGGTACCTAAGAGGCATGAACAACGTCAGATGTTGAATGATCATGTTGAAAGAGACAGTTGGCCACGTACTTGTGTGAGACAACGCTATCAGTACCTGACATAATTTAAAAGAAATCTCACTGTGGGTCTCAGATTGGTCGGCTGGTTGAATCGTGTAATATCCACATTCGTTGAGCATTCAGATGTGGCAGTGGACTGCACAGAATTCTAAGGGCGGCATACTCGTCGTCAAGGTTCCGGTCGACCACGTCTCACCACTACGAAGGAGGATCGCCGTATTGTGCACCGAGCACAACGTAACAGCTTCACACCTGCGCCTGTCATTCGAGATCCAATGAAGGTCACGCTGCAACATTCTGTAAAAATATGACATTTCAATCTGAAATGCCATATTTTTATTCAAAGAACGATCACGGCTATCCGAGTAAGACAGTCGTGTCTAGTTTTGAGCACCATTCTGTGTCACCCCGCACCATTGGTCGGTAACTGGCAGCAGGTGGACCAGGGAATTACCGTCCCATACGTAGGAGGACGTTAACAGCATGACACAAACGGCTGTTCGGTGGGGCGCCGTAAGCGGGAACCATGCACTGCTGATGAGTGTCGTCGCATTGCGTTCAGCGATGAATCGCGGTTCTCCATTACCGCGGACGACCACCGTCGGCGAGTATGAAAGCGGCATAAAGAGAGGTCCCATTCTTCCAATGTTTTCGAGAGGCGCAGTGGTGTTACTCCTCGCGTCGTCATCTGGAGAGCGATCAGGTATGACTTCAGGTCACAGCTGGTAGTGATTCAAGGAAATGTGACGGGACGACTTTACGTTACAGACATCCAGCGCTCTCGTGTTTTATCTTTCGTGTGACACTGTGGTGGTGCCATTTTTCAACAGTGCAATGCCTGTCCACGCTTGGCATGTATCTCTGTAAATTGTCTGCGTGATGTTGAGGTACCCTTGTCGCCAGCAAGATCGCCAGATAGGTCTCCAATAGAACAGTGTGGGTCCAGCTCACACACCAACTCCTTGATATCCAGTATATCAAGGACCAGTTGCAGAAGTAGTTGACCATCTTGCCTCAGAAGAGGATACAATGGCTTTCATCATCTTCCCCAGCCGAGTCAGTGCAAGCATCCGGTCCAGAGAGGGCTTTATGTCATGCTGATAAATGGCTCACACTGACAAATTCTCTGTAAACTTGACTCTATATTGTAAATTGTGAGATAACGTCACATTCCTTCTCAAGTCTTGAAATTTCATTTCGTTCCTTCCTTCCCTTCTCGGTGCTTCAGTTTTCTCTCAGGTAGAGTATGATTAAACCTCATTTATAGTATCAAACTGTAAACGAACTTTATTTATTTCGTAATTTAGGAAAAAAATTGGAATTCCAAGACTATCAAAGGCGTGAATTACGCGAAATGTGGTGAGGAATGAGACAATATCTTGTTTTTTTAAATCCTACTTGTGTCGCAGACATAGTGGTCATTTACTCATTTTTTTGGTACTGTTGGAAAAATTTCCGATATTCTTCTTCTGCACATCATCATCTACGACACATCATCATGTACGACAATTTTTAAAAGAAATTACATGATTCCTGGTAAAATACTTAAGTTATATGATGCTCTGGCACTAAAACTGTTTCTGTGTCTGCTACGTCAGGCTAAGCGATATACTTAAGTTACAAAATACACTGCAGACTTTTTTTTATTTTGAAATGTGTGCTCAGTTCATGCACTTGATTAAATAGCATGAAGTGATTTTTTCTTAAATTCTTCAGTTACTATCATTGGACGAAGTGATGTCAAAAACAGTGTGTTTTTGTTCTACATGACAAATAGGAATTGTCCTTGATGTGTTTTTGATTATGCCGCTGCACTTCACTAGCAGCCTCGTTTGAATTTGCTATAGGCCATACGTGCGCTTTTCTCAGTATGTACTCCATGTAAAACGTACACGACAGATGCAAATTATTGAAGTTGTTGCAGAGAAAACTGACTCTAATGAGCTATTATAATAAGTATTATAAGTAAAATTTACTGATCACTTTTTAAGACTTACATCTTTACTGCATCTAGATCCCATGTGGAGATAAACGAAGCGGTAAGCGCGACATGCTCGTGTGATACAGGCAAATTTTTTATAATGCTGTCGCGAAGTGCTGTACCAGTAGCGTTTCGTGGTTGTCTTTTAAGGTTTCAATAACTGTTTCGTTTCTATATCCATCTCCCAGTAGCTATTTTCCTGAATCATGCTCTTTTCCTCGACATTCTTTTGTTCAAAAAACTGAAGACAGAACTTCTGTTACAGAACTTGCCAACGCAAGTCAAATAATTCATTTAGAAACATTCGAATTCATTGGCGCGGCACTTTGTCAAACTCTCTTGGCTGATGTTCAGTTCTTGTCCTCTGCATTAGTAATACGAATGCTATTTAGACCTTACGAATGACCTAGTTAGCGAAAAATAAGACGCAGTCCACTTCTCCGGTGGTTGAATTCCTGCAGAGGGAACTTCTTTTCATTCCTGTTTGGAAGCTGCAGATACTAAGATATTACCTATAACTCATACGTGTAAGTTGCTGCCTTCGGAGCAAAAATAAAAACGTTGACAAACTTTTGTTCGGAGGATGGAACTTAACGTACTAATGCTGTAACAACCAGAAGAACAGACGCTTTTCACTTCCTACACCAACTTGAGTGATAAACATCCAGTAAAATGATTATGTATTACATTTTTAAAACATGTACCTAACCGATTCTCGATCTCAGAAATCTGCTATTACGAAGGGAGATTGTTGAATTGAGCAACCGTATTCCGCCATAGCGACAGTCTTAAACTAAAACCTGACGGTAAAATACATTATCTTAAATATTTCTATTATGAGAGTGGGTTATTCGTGATACATAGTAATAATTAACGTAGAAAACATATTATCGTGTAATACTAAGAAAAAGACATATAACCAGCAACAAAATTTATCGCTAATTGTGTGTACACGGGGCTTCCGCGTCAAGAACCAGGGACCTCTAGGTGGTGGGGTGACTTGAGTGTCTCAGTTACACAGGTACAGACATATTGTAGGTGCAGCCTCAGCACAGGGGATATCTGTGAAGATGATTCCCGAAGCGAGATATCAGCCTTTTCAGTAATTACAGGGGTAACAGTCTCGATGGCTGAGCCATCTGAGGGGACTGATGACCTCAGATGTTAAGTTCCACAGTGCTTAGAGTCATACGAACCATTTGAACTGAGCCATCTGGGCTTACAACATTAGCCAACAAGATGGTGGTATTGCGAATAGCTGGAAACAAGGGAAAACTAGAGCCATTATTTTTCCCAAGGGCATGCAGGTCTTCTGCATGGTTAAATGATGATGGTATCCCCTTGGATAAAATATTTCATACGTGAAATAGCCCCATATTTGGATCCCCAGATGGGTAATATTCAGGATAATATCATTTTCGAGAAAATCTAAACTTGAGTTCGGCAGGTCTAAGCGTGAAATCTTCGACCATTTAGTTGGGTAGAGAGGTTAGAGAAATACTGAAACGTGGTAACAGGACAAAAAGGATTTCAGGTGAGTACAGGGTTATAAATACAAAATCAAACGGGTAATTCTAGAGTGGATCTAATAATGAAAATGAAAATAAGAATGCGGGTACGCACTGGGGACGACACAATGAACGCATTGTCGTGGTCATGGCTGAGACAAAGTCAGTACCCACCACAGTACCCACAAGTTTGTATGCCAACTAGCTCCTCAGATGATGATTTTGAAGCAATATCTGATGAAATGATGGAAATTATTCATCCAGTTAAGGGAGACGAAAATTTAATTGTGGTTGAAGACTGGCATGAAGAGAAGGAAAACTATCGGGAGAACATGGGCTAGGGGGTAGCAATGAAACAGGAGCCCAACTGGTAGAATTTTACACAGACCTTTTAATCATTCATAACACTTGGTTTCGGAATTATGTAGGAAGATTGCAAACGTGGAAGAGAGCTGGAGGCACTGCAATACTTCAGGTTGACTATGTAACGGTAAGATAGAAATCTTGAGGCTAGATTTTAAACTGTAAAAAAATTGAAGGGGCAGATGTGGACATGACCATAACATTTTAGTTATGAACTGCGGAATAAAACTGAAGGAATGGCGAAAAGGTAGAAAATTTAGGAGAACGTTCAAGAAACAGAGGTAATCCGCCATCTTAGCCGTGAGCGCTAATGCACTGCTTCTTGGACTCGGGCAGGCACGCCGGCCCCGGATCGATTCCGCCTGGCGAATTAACGACGAGGGCTGGTGTGCCGGCCAGCCTGGATGTGGTTTTTAGGCGGTTTTCCACATCCCCCTAGATAAATACTGGGCTGGTCCCCACGTTCCGCCTCAGTTACACGACTCGCAAATATTTGAAACACATTCGAACTATTTCATGAATTACACTAGATGCAGACAGCTGGGGTACATTGATTCCACCCCAGGAGGTACAGGGTGGCAGCAGGAAGGGCATCCGGCCACCCCTTCAAACTGACCTTGCCAAATCCGATTGTAACCACGCTGACCCTGCGAACTGCGGGTCAAAGGCGTCAACAAAAGAAGAAGAAAAGAAGTTCAAGAGACAGAGGTTCTTGAGAGTTCCAGAGGGAGCGTTAGGCTACGTTTGACTGAAAAGGGGGAAGGGAATACAATAGAAGAAGAATGGGTAGCTTTGAGAGATAAAATAGTAAAAGCAGAAGAGGCTCGCTTAGTTAAAAATACAATGCCTAGTAGAAATCTCTGGGTAACAAAGGAGATTTTTAAGTTAGATGATGAAAGGAGAACATATAGAAATGCAGCAAATGAAGCAGGCGAAAGAGAACACAGGTCTGAAAATGAGACTGATATAAAGTGCAAAATGGCTAAGCAAGAGTGGCTAGAGGAGAAATGTAAGTCTGAAGTTCAAACTAATAAATTATGGCCTAAGCCACAAGTACCTGGATACAGCCTATAGGAAGCTTAAAGAAACATCTGGCGAAAAGCGAAACAGTTGTTTGAAAATCAAGATTTCACCAACTGCGACAAAATCGCGTACACAAACAATGATCCAATACTGTCAAATGTTTTTTTTTTTTCAGTTCCTGATCACAATATCAGTTCTTTAGACGATGACCAATTTCAGTCCGTAATGACCATCCTCAAACCTTTTTTACACCATGTCCTAAAGTGATAAGGCCATAATTGCATCGTCAAAACATATAAATATAGTCAGCATAGCATCGTCACATGGATCTAAAATAAGGTGTTGAATAGGCCACATCGTCCACATAGTGATTAGAGCCAGTTGCAATTATCACTATGTGGACGATGTGGCCTATTCAACACCTTATTTTAGATCCATGTGACGATGCTGTGCTGTTTATATTTATATGTTCTGACGATGCCATTATGGCCTTATCACTTTAGGAAATGGGATAAAAGAGATCTGAGGATGCTCATTACGGACTGAAACCGGTCATTGTCTAAAGAATTGATATTGTGATGAGAGTCTGGAATAAAACAACATTTCAAAATCAAGATAGAGATGGCAAGCCAGCAGTAAGCAAGGAAGGGAAAGCTGGAGGTTGGAGAGAATATACAGAGGCGCTCTAAGGGGGAAACAAACTTGAAGACAGCATTACAGAAAGAGATGGCTCTGAGAACTATGGGACTTAACATCTATAGTCATCAGTCATCTAGAACTTAGAACTATTTAAACCTAACTAACCTAAGGACATCACACAATACCCAGTCATCACGAGGCAGAGAAAATCCCTGACCCCGCCGGGAATCGAACCCGGGAACCCGGGCGCGGGAAGCGAGAACGCTATCGCACGACCACGAGCTGCGGACACAGAAAGAGACAGAGCACTGAGGACTCTAGAATAGACGAATTCCCTTAGAGTTATTGATATCCATGAAAAAGCCAGTTTCGACAAAACTATTTCACCTGTTGGACTTCAAGAAGAATGCATTAATTTCGCGTTCCAAAGACAGCAGCCGAATGGAGAAACTGATAGAACTCGACCTCGAAGAAGCTCAGTTTTTGTTCCGGAGAAATGAACGAACACAAGACGCAATACTGACCATACGACTTGCAGGAGATATAAAATTTTTGAAAACATTATCAGCGACCTTATATAATATAATTAAAAATTCTTGATCGCAATTTTCTTTTAATCGGAGTGACCGGTTTCAATCCTTAAGGATCATCTTCAGACTCCAGAACGGCAGGTGTACTTCCATGCAGCAAGCTGCCGTTCTGGAGTATGAAGATGATCCTTAAGGATTGAAACTGGTCACGCCGATTAAAATAAATTTGCGGTCTAGATTGTTTTTTAATTATATGTAATCACAGGAGATAGGTTAAAAAATGGACCTACGCTGATAGCTTTTGTAGATGTAGAGGAAGCTGTTTTACAATACACACTCTTCGAAATTCTGAGGTTTGCAGCTTTTAAATATAGGGAGAAAAATGTTATACACAGTTTATACAGAAACCTGACTTCTGCTGTAAGAGCCGACGAACAAGAAAGGGAAACAGTTGTTGAGAAAAGGAATGAGACACAGTTATGGTATATCTCCGGTATTATTCAATCTGTATATGAACAAGCAGCAGCGGAAACCAAAGGAAAATTCACGGAGAAAAACGTAAAACTTTGAATTTTGCAGTCGACATTGTAATTCTGTCAGAGATAGTGAGGGACTTGGAACAACAGAGGAACGGAATGGGTTGTGTCTTGAAAAGGTACTGCACGGTAAGCATTAGCAAAAGTAAAACAGGAGTATTGGACTGTAGTCAAATTAAATGTAATTTTCTTTGGGCTAAAAACGGAGTGATTAGTTTTTGTTTCCGTCACGAAACTAATTAAATATCATTATTATTATCGCTGTTTATTGAGAATGTGATCCTGATTACGTAAGTTATCAATGATTACTTCTTTTTCTCAAATATTAACATTAATGCGTGATGCAATGTCGTAGAGACTACAGCTTGTGGAAGGAATGTACACTGACGGAAAAAATTACTGGTGTAAAGTAATGAAGTTTTGGGAATACATTTGTCTAGGTAACATAATTGAGTAATTAACACTGTAAGGTCACAGCCAGGCCGGCCGGAGTGGCCGAGCGGTTCTAGGCGCTACAGTCTGGAACCGCGCGACGGCTGCGTCGCAGGTTCGAATCCTGCCTCTGGCATGTACTTAGGTTAGTTAGGTTTAAGTAGTTCTAGGGGACTGATGACCTCAGCAGTTAAGTCCCATAGCGCTCAGAGCCATTTTTTGTCACAGCTCAAGGAAATCGCAAGATAACCTATTGCAAATGTGAAACGATGGTCCATTAATAACCGAAGCATGCCAGCATGCAGACGTGCATGCAGTGTCTTGCACTGGTGTCGGATGTCAGTTCGTGGGATAAACTTAATTGCATTTTTCACTTGGTTGGTCAATACAGGGACGGTTAGTGCTGGTTATGGATGACACTGCAACTGTCGTCCGAGGATCTCCCATAAGTCAAATTGCATGCAGATCTGGTGATCCAGAAGGCCAAGGCAACATGCTTCACTTTGTAAAGCATGTTGGGTTACAACAGCGATAGGTGGGCGTGCTGTATCCTGTTGGTAAATATAACCCTGAATGCTGTGCATGAATGACACTCCAACAGGTCGAATCACCCAGGTCATATACAGATTTTCAGTGAGGGTGTGTGAGAAACCACTGTAATACGAAATCGTATCCCAAACCGTAACTACAGGTGTAGGTATGTGTGTCTAGCACGGACACAGGTGGACTGTAGGCTCTCAGCTGACCTCCTTTCAACCAACACACGGCCATCACTGGCTCCGAGGCAGAATCAGCTTTCATTAGGAAATAGAACCGGGCTCCACTCTGCCCTCCAATGAGCTGTCGCTTGACACCAGCTGAAGTCGCAAATGGTGGTGGTTGGGGTTCAGTGGAATGAACGCTACATGGCGTCTGTCTCGAAGCTATCCTTGAATTAATTTAACAGTTCGTTGTGTCACTGTGATTCCAACTGCTGCTGAAATTACTGCTACATATGCAGTACGATGCTCTAGAGCCATACACCGAACACGATGGTCTTCTTTCTCGGTAGTGTCACGTGACCGCCCGGAGCGTCTTACTGCGACCGCACATTCTCGTGACCGCCGCTGTCAGCCATCACGTACAGTGACTACACTCCTGCCAAGTGTTTCTGCCATGTGATTGGCATGAAATCTGAACAGACATCTTTCAGATGTAGAAACACGTATACTAACTTTAGTTTATGTCGCACAAATCCTTCTTGGAATTGTGATTTTTTCCTTCCTTGTGTTTTAGTGTGTGAGGAGGAGATTAGTCTCCAATGTTCCGTGGACAGAGATGTCATTAGAGTCGGATTAGGGAAGAATGCAGAAGGAAAGCGGCCGTGTCCATTCGAAGGAACCATCCCGGCATTTGCCTCAAGCGATTTAGGGAAATAAATATTGGTGTAGACCTTGGTGCTTGTCTCTTCGGGAGTTGTCAGAAACGTATCGATGACACTAGATGCCATCAGTTGTCCGAAAATGTAGCAACGGAGGCAATGCATATCATTCCCTACATTAAAATTAAACATCAAGATCGAAGTGTCCACATCATGTGTCATCATAACTCTTCGTTATGGTGTACGTCACCCACTATACTATAGGAGTAACTCCAATAAAGATGCCTCGTGCACACAGATATTTCGTAGTGCGATAGAACCTCTTCACGAGTTCCTATAAGTATGGAAGAAAGATACCTCTGGCTCGGGTCACAAATATCCGGGCGGAATTGATCACCAGACACCATGAGAGGTGGAACTGCCAGTACAAAAGGAGGCGAGGAGCCCTTGTGTCGTCAGTATGGAAGCAGCAGCAGCAGAACGGTCTGTCAGGAGAGCACACTGACTTCGAACATGATGGACCGGTCTACGGTTGTCAGTGTGAGAAAACCACTATAGATCTCTCAGTATTTCTAAAGTTACATAAATCGCCTGTTGGTGACACGATGCGCTTCGAATATTAAAAAGAATGTGCTACAATGGTCGGACAGCTTCACACACGGCGTGCATTTCTGTAATCAGTGCTAAACGCCGCTTGAGGTGATATAAAGAGATGTAAAGAGGCACACCAGTGGACAGAGCATGATTGTAAACCATTCATCTGGAGTGACGAATCACGCAGTACACTGTGGGAATCCGGTGGAAGCTTTTGGCTTTTTGAGAATGACTGGAGAACATCCCCACGTGTTATGCTAACAGCGAATTACAGAGGCGGACGTGTTACGGTACTAGGATGCTTTTCCTATAGCAGGAGAGGCTAAATACAGGAGGATATCAATACGTTTTACAGCATCGTGTACTGTGTGCGGGTAGTGGAACACACAGAAGACGATGATTGTTTGTATCAGCGTGACGATGATGCCTACTACAGCGTCTGTGAGACAATGTTTTATGGACAATAACTTAACTGAAATGGACTGACGTCTCCAGAGTCTCAATCTGAACCCAATGAAACATCTTTGGACTGAGTTGAAACGTAGTGTTCGCTTCAGGCCCCAGCGTCCAACATCGCTACCTCCTGTTTCAGATTTTGAGGAAAGATGTGCTGCCATCTCTCCACAGACATTCAGATACCTCTCTGAAAGTTTCCCTACCAGGGTTGAAGACGTCATAAGAATGAAGGTTGGACACATCGCGTATTAATGTTGGCTAGTAGGTGTCGGGGTAGTTTGATCAGATAGTACATAGAGGCGCAACCACTCTGCAATAGGTCAGGCGAAAGAGCAGAGCACAAAGTACGTGCATTATTTTCATAACACAGAATTTCTTCAGACGATAACGATAACAAACCGTCGAGATAGCTTTCGAGATAGTAGGTGGTAGTCAAATAACGTCACATTAACAGTCACCTGCAGTAAACTGCTACATCTGCATTTTAGTAGGGATACTGATTTTATTTATTATATTTTATGATATAAAACAAGCTACAGAATTTTATTTCATCATTTTTTATGAAGAACCATCCACCCCTCTAATCTACATTATTACTCTACAATTCACAATTAAGTACCTGGCACTGGGTTCATCGAACCACCATGAAGACACTTCTCTACCATTCGGTACAGCGCGTGGAAGAAACGAACATTTAAATCTTTCCCAGTGAGATCTGATTTCTCTTATTGTATTATGATGATCATGTCTCCCTATATAGGTGTGTGCCGACAAAATATTTCTATACTCTGACGAGAAAGTTGTTGATTGAAGTTCCAAGAGAAGGTCCTGCCTCAGCGAAAATTGCATTATCTACGTGATCGTTCCAGTTTACGTTATTCGTAATTTTGGTCCCTAAGTATTGACTTTACAGCCTTTATGTTTGTGAGATTCAACTTGTAGCTGAAATTTAGAGGATTCCCTTATCGTTCCAGTTTACGTTATTCGTAATTTTGGTCCCTAAGTATTGACTTTACAGCCTTTATATTTGTGAGATTCAACTTGTAGCTGAAATTTAGAGGATTCCTTTTACTACTCATGTGTATGGCTTAAAACTTTTCATGATATTACAGTCTACTGCCACTTCTTTACCATACAGAAATCATTTTGCAATTCTTTTTGATCATCTGAAGACTTTACGTAACGGCATATGACAGCATCATTTGCAAACAGTCAAAGAGGGTTTCTCAGGTTATCTCCTAAACCTTTTGTGTCGATCAAGAACAACAAAGGGACTATAACTACTCCTTGTGTAACGGAATTGCTTCTGTTTTACTTGATAACATTCCGTCAGTTATTATAAACTGTATCCTTTCTTATAGGCAATCACGAATCCAACCCCACAATTGTGACGATAATACATAGACAAGAAATTTGATTAGAAGTCGCTTGTGACGAACATTGTCAAAACTCTTCTGGAATCAGTTTCACGTCCTCTGTCAATAGCGCTCGTGTTTCAGAAGAATGGTATTTCCATGTTGGCTATTTGCCAATAGATCGTTTTCTTCGAGCCGATTCAAAATGTTAGAGTACAGTATATGTTCCAAAATCTAGTGCAAATCGACGTTAGTGATATTTGTTTGTAACTCAACGGATTACACCTATTTCTTTTCTTTGGTACTGGTGTGAATTGTACAATTTTCCAGTCTTTGGGTACGGATCATTCTACGAGCGAGCGGTTGTATATCATGGCTACAGTAAATATGGAGCTATTGTATCAGCATTCTCTGAAAGGGACCCTACCGGCTTTGGGCCGGAGGCCTTGTCCTTACTGTTTTAAGCTGCTTCGCTATACTGAGAATATCTACTTCTATGTTACTCAATTCTTGCCACATTCACAAAAAGAGCGTAGTCTCCATGTGCGCGCACTCCATTTACACGCAAATAGCTTAGCGCCAGCTGCTTCGCTTGCGTCTGCAGAGAAATTTCAAGAAAATTAATTTTATAAACATATATTAGGTCTATTGACAAATTAATGTATTAAACATCGGTTTCTTTTTCTAAATTCTCATCTTTTTGCATTTTCTTTAGTTTTAATCTACAGCTCATAACCAACAGATTGTGGTCAGAGTCCACATCTTCCCCTGGAAATATCTTACAATTTAAAATCTGGTTCTTAAATCTCTGTCTTACCTTTATGTAATCCATCTGAAACCTTCCAGTGTCTCCAAGCCTCTTCCACGTATAAAACCTTCTTTCGTCGTTCTTAAACCAAGTATTAGATTTATTAGATATGACTAAGTTACGCTCGGTGCAAAATTCTACCAGGCGGCTTCCCCTTTCATTCCTTACCCCCATTCGATATTCACCCACTACTTTTCCTTCTCTTCCTTTTCCTACTATCGAATTCCTGTCCCCCATGACTATTAAATTTTCGTCCCCAGATTCCGAATAATTTCTTTTATCTCAGCGTACACTTCTTCAATCTCTTCCTCAACTGCGGAGCTACTTGGCTTATAAACTTGTACTACTGTGGTAGGCGTTGGCTTCGTGTCTATCTTGGCTACAATAATGCGTTCACTATGCTGTTCGTAGTAGCTTAACCGCGTTCCTATTTTTTTATTCATTGTTAAACCTAATCCTGCGTTACTCCTATTTGATTTTGTATTTACAACCCTGTATTCACCTGACCAGAATTCTTGTTCCTCCTGCTACTGGACTTCACTAATTCCCACTATATCTAACTTGAACCTATCCATTTCCCTTTTTAAATTTTCTAACCTACCTGCCCGATTAAAGGATCTGCATTTCTACGCTCCGATCCGTAGAACGCCAGTTTTCTTTCTCCTGAATATTCCCCGCCCGGAAATCCGAATGGAGGACTACATTAATGGCCATTAAAACTGCTACACCACGAAGATGACGTGCTACAGACGTGAAATTTAACCGACAGGGAGAAGATGCTGTGATATGCAAATGATTAGCTTTTCAGAGCATTCACACAAGTCTGGCGCCGGTGGCGACACCTACAACGTACTGGAATGAAGGTTTCCAACCGATTTCTCATATACAAACAGCAGTTGACCGGCGTAGCCTGGTGAAACTTTGTTGTTGTGCCTCGTGTAAGGGTAGAGAAATGCGTACCATCACGTTTCCGACTTTGATAAAGGTCGGATTCTAGCCTATCGCGATTGCGGTTTGTTCTTATCGCGACATTGCTGCTCGCGTTGGTCAAGATCCAATGACTGTTAGCAGAATATGGAATCGTTGGGTTCAGGAGGGTAATATGGAACGCCGTGCTGGATCCCAACATCGCGTATCACTAGCAGTCGAGATGACAGGCATCTTATCCGCATGGCTGTAACGGATCGTGCAGCCACGTCTCGATCCCTTAGTCAACACACGGGGACGTTTGCAAGACAACAACCATCTGCAAGAACAGTTCGACGACGTTTGCAGCAGCATGGACTATCAACTCGGAGACCATGGCTGCGGTTACCCTTGACGTTGCTTCAGAGACAGGAGCGCCTGCGATGGTGTACTCAACGACGAACCCGGGTGCACCAATGGCAAAACGTCATTTTTTCGGATGAATCCAGGTTCTGTTTACAGCATCAAGATGGTCGCATCCGTGATTGGCGACATCGCAGTGAACGCACATTGGAAGCGTGTATTAGTCATCACCATACTGGCGTATCACCCGGCGTGATGGTATGGGGTGCCTTTGGTTACACCTCTCGGTAACCTCTTGTTCGCATTGA
Organism: Schistocerca cancellata; assembly: GCF_023864275.1. Lineage (NCBI taxonomy): Eukaryota > Metazoa > Arthropoda > Insecta > Orthoptera > Acrididae > Schistocerca > Schistocerca cancellata. The sequence continues at coordinate 564,816,632 of NC_064628.1, forward strand.
CGGCACTTTGAACAGTGGACGTTACATTTCAAATGTGTTACGACCCGGGGCTCTTCCCTTCATTCGATCCCCGCGAAATCCTACACTTCAGCAGTATAATGCATTACCTCATGTTGCAGGTCCTGTACGGGCCTTCCTGGATACAGAAAATGTTGGGCTGCTGCCCTGGCCAGCACGTTCTCCAGATCTCTCACCAAAGGACACGTCTGGTCAATGGGGGCCGAGGAACTGGTTCGTTACAATACGCCAGTCACTACTCTTGATGAGCTGTGGTATCGTGTTGAAGCTGCATGGGCAGCTGTACCTGTACCTGTACTCTCCATCCAAGCTCTGTTTGACTCGATGTCGAGGCGTAACAAGACCGTTATTACGGCCAGAGGTGGTTGTTCTGGGTACTGATTTCTCAGGATCTATGCACCCAAATTGCGTGAAAATGTAATCACATGTCAGTTCTAGTATAATATATTTGTCCAATGAATACCCGTTTATCATCTGCATTTCTTCTTGGTGTAGCAATTGTACTGGCCAGTAGTGTATTTTTCTTGTAGTTTCCCCTTGCTTTCAGCCGTTCGCAGTACCATCACAGCAAGGCCGTTTTGGTTAATATTACATTTAGTGTATTTTACTTGTAGTTTCCCCTTGCTTTCAGCCGTTCGCAGTACCATCACAGCAAGGCCGTTTTGGTTAATATTACAAGGCCAGATCAGTCAATCATCCTGACTGCTGCCCCTCTTCAGGCGCCACGCATTTGTCTTGCCTCTCAACAGATACGCCTCCGTTGTTGTTGCAAGTGCAGTACGGCTATCTGTATCGCTGAGGCACGCAAGCCTCCACACCAACGGCAAGATTCATGGTTCATGGGAGGGACTATCACGTACTTTTCGTAGTAAAACTCATTAATACGGTTTTCTTGAATTGTTGTCTAGAGATCCGAAAAGAAGGTTTCCTAGACATCCCATCTTTCACAACTAGGCAGGATTCAACATTTTCCGAATGTACTTCTGCCTAAAAAACAGTTCTGGAAGCTGGAGTCGGAAGCTTTGATTATGCCTGCATCTTGAGTTCTGGTACTTCCATGGAAAATTTCATCCGCTACCATGTATGTCTTTATTTCTAACCCTGAAGCCCCATACCAATTTTCATGGATTTACTTTAAAAACCTTTGAATATAAAGAAATATTTTCAGATAAATTTTCATCTCCTGTTTCACCCCCTTAGGGGCAGAATATCCAAAAATACTGAAACAAATATTTTATTTTATTTTTAACCGATAAACCAATTACAAATTTTCATACATTTAGGTTGAAAAATTCTTTTATAATGAAACATTTCCACGAAAATTTTCACCCCTATTTTACCCCATTAGGGTTTGAATTTCCAAATACGTGAAACCTCTATTTTCTTTATTTCTAACTGAGAACTCAAGTACTGATTTTCATAGACGCAGCTTGAAAAAATTCTTTAGCATTTCTTCAATAATGATTCTGTTTTCAAAAAATGTTATCCGATATTTCTCCCGCATTGGGGCTGAATTTTCAAAAATTCTGATTCACAACTTTTTATTTCTTACCGAGAAATCAAGTGGCATGTTTCGTAGTCCTAGCTTCAAAATTGTCTCAGAGCGACATATTTTCATGAAACCTTCCATCCCCTATTTCACCCCTTTAGTATAAGATAAACACCCTCTCCAAGTTTCAGGCTTTTATCCCTAGCGGTTGATATGGGCGATGATGAGCCACTGAATTAGGCAGGACATCCTCCTTTATAAATTGACGGCAAAAAATCGCAACACCAGAAAAGAGCAACATAAACAAAACTTCGTAGGTGTATTTCTGCATCTGAAAGACAATTTCTATTCAAATTTCCCGCCAGTTGCGTAAGAGTAGCGCCATTAGAGCCACTATGGGGATGCAAATCATGTGTGCCTCAAATACACGCTGTAACAGTCGTGAGAATTACTTACCTTCGAGGTTGGACGTGGTGAACTTAGGTTAGTCAAGAATGCCTTTAACGCGACCAAGACGCTATTATTAACACCTCACTAAGTTCTACGTGGCCGTGTAATAGGGCTACGAGAACCTGGATGTTCCTTCCGCGAAATTACGGAAATACTTAGCAGGAATGTAGCCACTGTATATGATTGCTGGCAGCGGTGGTCATGAGAAGATGACCGGCGTCCGGAAGGCCATGTGGCAGTACCGAGAGGGAAGGCAGATGTGTTCTGCGTAAGGCTCTGTCGCGTCGTACTGCATCTGCGGCAGTAATTTGAACAGCAGTTGGCACCATACTGACACAACGAACTGTTACAAATCAGTTACTTCGAGGACAGAGCCGAGCCAGACACCCTGTATCGTGCCTTTCACTGATCCCAGACCACCGTCCTTTGCGCCTTCAATGATGTCGAGAGCTCATTGGAGGGCAGGAAGTCTGTTTTGTTTTGTGATGAAAGCTGGTTCTGCCTCAGAGCCAGTGATGGGCGTGTGTTGGTTAGAAACAGGCCTCTTAAGAGCCTGCAACAAAACATGTGCGCTTGTTAGACACACTGAACCCACACCTGGAATTATGGTTCGGGATGCGATTTCGTAAGACAGCAGGAGCACTGTCGTGGTTTCCCATACACCCTGACTGCAAACTTATACATCAATCTGGTGACTTGGTTTGCAGTGCCATTCATGAACAGCATTCTGGGGTATGTTTTCCAACAGGATACTACTTGCGCGCATACTACTGTTGTCACACAACGTCTCTACAGAGTGTTGACATGTCCCTTGGCCTGCTCGGTCATCAGATCTCTCTCCAATCGAGCACATATGGGACATCATCGGACGACATCTCCAGAGTCATCCACAGCCAGCAATAATTGTCCCTGTATTGAACGACGAAGTGAAACAGCCAGTGAACCCCATCCCACAAACTGAGGTCCGGAACCTGTAAAGCACAATACACGTACGTTTTTATGCTTGCGTTCAACATTCTGACACCTGTAGCGACTATTAATGTACTAGCACTTCAGATTTGCAATTGCTTATTTCGAGCATGTGTAGAGACTTGTTGATAGTCATGGTCACCTAGAATGTAGCACAGTGGTCACAGATTAGCTTGTAGATCGCATGAATGGTTTTACAGGTAGCCGTTCTTTTGATGGATGGGTGATGCTTATGACTCGGCTGGAGTAGGTAATGGTGGGAGGAGGTATGGGACAGGTCTTGCATATAGGTGTATTATGGGGTTATGAGCCATGAGGCAAGGGGTTGGGAGTAGGAGTTATGTAAGGAAGGATGAGGATTTTGGATAGGTACAATGGGCGGCGGAAGACGACTGCGGAAAGCGTGGGAAGGCTAGTAGGGTTGGATGGTAGGACTATGGGAGGTGGTGGGTGACCGGAAAGTTACCGCAGAGGAGATCTGTGTGAACAAGGTTGGGATGCTAATTGCGGTCTGTGAAGGCCCAGTGAGACTCTTGGACTATTATCAGAAGGACTGCTTGTCACTACAGGTGCGACGGTCATGGTTGGCTAGGCTACATGGAAGGGACTTCTTAGTATGGTATGAGTGGTAGCTGTCTAACTGGATTTATTGCTAGTGGTTGGTAGGTTTGATGTGGGCGGAGGTACTGGTGTAGCCATCTTTGAAGTGCAGGTCAACATCGAGGGAGGTGGCTTGTTGGGTTGAGAGGGACCAGGTGAAGCGAAGGGGGAGAAGGTGTTGAGGCTCTGGAGGAACGTGGATAGGGTGTTCTCACCCTCGATCCACATCACGAATATGTCATCGATGAATCTGAACCAGGTGAGGGGTTTGGGATTTTGGATGGTTAGGAAGAATTGGTTTGGCATAGAATGGTGCCATATGGGTGCATATTGCCATACCCCAGATTTGTTTGTAGTTGATACCCTCAAAAGAGAAGTAATTGTGAGTGAGGACATAGTTGATGTTGACGATCAGGAAAGAATTTGTAGGTTTGGTATCCAACGAACGTAGAGAAAGATAGTGTCCAGTAGCAGTAAGGCCATGGACGTTATGGACGTTAGCATAAAGCGAAATAGCACCGATAGTGAAAAGCAGGGCACCTTTATCATGTAAATATATCAGTCTGAGTCCGGAGATACACAAATCTGTTGATATAGAGAAAAAAAACTATTTTGAAATAGCTACCATTATCTTCTTAGCAGTTTGGGCAATAGCTGCTATCAGGTTCAATAAGCACAAAAGAAAATATTACGGTCTATTTTATAGGTCAAGACCGATTTCACACAACCGATGCCTGTTGTAAGTTGCCACGTTCAGCTTAGAGGATAGCCATTGTGCATTCGATAAGTGCCTTTCAGAGAATCCATAGTTAATATCAAGACCGAGACATCCCCTTCAAAACCGTGAGTTCGTAATCACATTAAAAAATCATTTTAATAATACAGGATCTATAAAAGATCTTTGACATAAGATATACACAGTCATTTAGTGTAAGGCTGCAATTAAATCAGCGGTCACCTAAAGAAAGACATTTAACATTTCCTAGAAGCTGCTTAAAACCTTATGGTACTCATATTCTAAAAGCTGTTGAGTACATGAGACAATAAAGGTAGCTGTCAACAATTTAGGTGTTTGCTATACATCCAAACAAACATTTAATCTCCTAACAAGTACGGTGTTACATCGCCACTGGACATCTATGCTGCATCGATGAACGTACGAATATATCTTCATCATATTTCACACATTTGTTAATTTTTTCAGATTGTTATTTTTATTACAATTGTGTTAACTCATATGATCCACATGGCAAATGTATCTATCTAAAAAGTCTGAAGACAGCTTAATTAGTGGGAAACTGATAAATAAAAAGGGTTACCATTTACACCGCTATGATATAAAATTTTATTAGAAACAATCGCTATGCGAGCCAACAGATGAAGTAAGAGTATCTAAAATTATTATGCGTGTTACTACGGTGAGACATCGTGTGTTAGTTGTTACTTTGTGAAGACATATGGTACCTTCCTCGCAACAGACAGTGGGCCTTGTAGAAGTAGGTATCTTGCAAGACTTGACGATACAGATAACCGGACCGTAGGTCCAAGCATTAGTGGAAACACAACTAGCAAAAAACAAGACTTCGTCGTGGAACCTCAACTACCTACGGCAAATTGAGACACACATCTCGCAAACAGTATAACGTCGACGAGTCCTTGAACGTCAGCAAATGTGACTGGGTGTGCCAGCTATACTCCTGCAGCCTAACACCTGACTGACACAGGTAACTGACATTAAACACCAGTAAGATTAAGAGGCCCACCATATATTCAAATTGATCCCTCTGATAAAGACTCGGGTTTGTTGAGGAATGAGACTGTTATTATCAGCAACAGAGTCATTGTTGGTGTCCGGTACCTACCCAAATAACAAACAAGTCCTTATGTCCATGCCTGAATTGCCTTAGCTGACAAGTATAGTCCACCAGTTACTCTACTTCAAACCATACTGTCGTAAAGGTCTTTTTCTACGCGGCTTGACGTGGGACTCCTTTCTGCCGTAAAGCACTACCCTATAGAAGATTTATGCCTATTATCTCCTAGATGGGACCATATAAATTAGTGTACGGATCCAGACGTGTGGGAAACCTCGCACATCTTCATACTGTGAATCCTTTATCGTAACTACATCATTCGCAGTAATAACAGTACAAGACTTTATGACGGTCAACAAGAAAGTGCGGGGAAGGCGGGACATCGCTTCTGCTTCTTAATGCCCGCGACATCGACATCTGGTGGCGATAGATTTTCCTGAACAGAGGAAGGAGAAGTTGGGGTAAAGCGTTCAGGGCGAGAAAGGTGACCACTGCATATTTTATTGTCCTGAAGAGCATTGCTACCTGCCGAGAAGCGCTCATGCTAATTGTATACACCGTGATCATTCTTAGTTTGACAGAGGAAGTCTGTTCACGCTATTTTTTTGTGCAAACTCTTTTAATTTACATTTATGTGATGAAAGATAACTCGTTTATAATTTTGTTATCTCATTTAAAAACAGTATAAAACATTTTTTCAGTGTCAGTGGGTAAACAAGGTATTTTGACTCACAAATGTAGTTCCCTGTTGTTTCTTTCGTTTCGAGGCTCTGAGCATTATGGGACTTAACATCTATGGTCATCAGTCCCCTAGAACTTAGAACTACTTAAACCTAACTAACCTAAGGACAGCACACAACACCCAGCCATCACGAGGCAGAGAAAATCCCTGACCCCGCCGGGAATCGAACCCGGGAACCCGGGCGTGGGAAGCGAGAACGCTACCGCACGACCACGAGATGCGGGCTTTCATTTCGATAGTTTCATCCGTGATCCATTTATGCCCCTATGAGGATCGATCAGGTAATGTGGCCACACAACTCCCTAGCGAAATGTGGGAAAGATGTCCACTTGTCCGAACAGTTCACTTGGTTCAAATGGCTCTGAGCACTATGGGACTTAACATCTGAGGTCATCAGTCTAAAAAATGGTTCAAATGGCTCTGAGCACTATGGGACTTAACATCTTAGGTCATCAGTCCCCTAGAACTTAGAACTACTTAAACCTAACTAACCTAAGGACAGCACACACATCCATGCCCGAGGTAGGATTCGAACCTGCGACCGTAGCAGTCCCGCGGTTCCGGACTGCAGCGCCTACAACCGCTCGGCCACTTTGGCCGGCAACAGTTCACTTGTAATCTGTACGAAATGTGTAATACCCCAATAAGAGTTCACAATTCAGTATACAACGTACATTACACGGGAAGTTCCGAAAGTAGCTTTCGTCATTGTTTTTGAAAGGGAAGATGTTACACCAGGTGGCACAAGAAAACGCCATGTCAGTCCACAGACGTTGCTGTTTCAATGACGGCGTCAGTGGCGGAGGAGTGACGCGTGTGGAAACCACCGAAGAACAGAGTGCCCGAGGTCATTCGAGTACACATAACGATGACAGACGGACGTGAACTGACAATGTGGTTGCAAATGAAGTGCATCTTGTTATCCGGTACGAATGGTCACGTGGTACTAGTGTGTTCGTTATCCATGAACGTCTATAGACCATGTATGGAAAAGAGAATTTGTCTCGCCAAATGGCAGATCACTGCAGTTGCACGTTCAGAGAAGGAAGGCAGATTGGGAAGGATAAGGTCAAAGTGGGCGTCCCTTTACATCCACGAATGAAAACAACATTGCTAGAGTCCAGTACATAGTGTTGATTTCCGCAGCTAAAGGCCGTCGAAGTGATACACTACTGCAACAAACTCACAAAACTCAGGTCCGCCTTTCGGCGAAAGGGACCAGGGCTCTTGAGTGACAACGCAAAATAACACACTGCAAGGCTCACACAAGTTCACTTCGGATGGGAGAGGTGGAATCATTCGATATACAGCCCCGATCTTGCCGCACCGAACTTTCACCTGTTTCCTGCATAGAAAGCCTCCTTCACTAGACGTTACTTCCAAACCAGTGCTGAGACTGAACAGGCTGTGTGACAATTTCCCACAACCCGGGACACCGAGTTTTACCAGAGAGTTTTTTTTTCAAACCGATTTCACGCTACAACCTGAGTACCAATATCGGTGGTGACTACGTCGAAAAATATTGCAACGTGTATAGTTCGTGATGCCATGATGTATTTGTTTTTGACAATAAAGTTTCCATGTGAGAAATAATGATGAAACCCATTTCGAAGCGTTCCTCTAAATACAGACTGACCTCTGAATCCTTTGTATAAAATGGTGTGCAAAACTTTAGGAATTGCTGTAGCTATAGTACGGAAGGTAACTAAAAGAAATGCGAAATGAGACGAACATAAATGACGTTTTTGTTGAAAGACAATAAATACACCGAAGTCACGGTGATTTATGATGGTCCCCTGGACATTTCAAAGGCGGTACACGGTGCTTAATAGTGTGTGTAATCATAGCTGCTGGCAATCCATGTTCTGCCATGTGCTCCCATTCTGGCCACAAGATTGGTAAGGAGTTCCTGTGGTAGGGCGTTCCATATGGAGCGTTCCACTCCTCCACCATCGCGGTAGCCAACAGCTGGATGGTCGTTGCTGCATGTGGACGTATGTCTCCCAGATGGTGAAGGCGCAGACCAGTCCATTCGCCGAATACCCTCTCGCACCTAGAGCTCCTCCACATGCACTGTTCGAGGAGGTTGCGCATTGTCGTCCATAAAAATTAAATGATTCAAATGGTTCTAGCACTATGGGACGTAACATCTGAGGCATCAGTCCCCTAGATCTTAGAACTACTTAAACCTAACTAACCTAAGGACAGCACGCACATCCATGCCCGAGGCAGGATTCGAACGTGCGACCGTTTCGATAGCGCGGTCCCAGACTGAAGCACCTAGAACCGGCCATAAAAATTAAGTCAGGGCCGAATGCACCCCTGAAAAGACGCACATGGGGAGGGAGTACAGTGTCACAATAACGTTGATTAGTGATCGAATCGTGTTCAGAGATCTAGAGGTCAGTACGACCATGCAACATTGTCTCTCCATAACCATAATATTTGGACCCCCAAAACAATAATGTTCGACGGCGCTGGAGGTACCCTCTCACGGCGAGAGATGGGAACACACAATGCACTCCGCTCTGTTACAACTGAGCTAATACAAATATTCGATTGACTGCAGTCTGCTGCAGTGGCTTGGTTTTGATGCAAGCACTAGGACATCAACAAAATGTGTCCGGAAATCAGAGCAACGATCATGGGCCTCTGTTACGATAGAAAATGCTATTGATGCGGGGAAGAAGGATAAGATCCCTTCTTCAACAGCAAATAAATTTCATGTTCGACATAATACGCCGAAATAAAGAGTTCTTGGGAAAAATATACAATAGGCGTCAAAAAGATTAAGGATACCTTGTGGTGTGCTTTTAGTAATGAACAAAAACAAGAGATCGTTGATTATGTTTTGGAAATGAAAAAGCGAATTACTGAATTTTTGAGGAAAGGTCTATGGAGATGAGCATTTTAGTTGGGAGAGCGGAGAAATATCGCATCGTCTTAGAAGTGAGCCGGAGATGGCAGGCAAAGGCAGCACCATAACAAGTAATTAGCAATATCAACGTAGACAAATTTTCTGATATCCTTAAAACACTGCTAAAAAAACGATTTGATCCTCCTCGTCACATTTATAATGTGGATGAAAGCGTTGACTGATCAATTCAAGAACAGCAAAGTATTTGCACCTAAAAGGCAGACGCCAGTCCGTTGGAGTTACTTCAGCCAAAAGAACGTTGCTGCCCATTTTCGAAGTATATGCATCCATGCTGGCCATTTTATGCCCTTAGGCTGGAAAAAAGCGAACATTACGTAAGGACGCAGAACAATGAATATTGGTCGTACTCATTATACATATTTTTACTTACAAACATTCAGTGTGATACCATGTAATACGTAGATTCAAAATATGTAAGTAACAGGCTTCTATCAATACCCATTGTTTGGCGAAAATTCAATTTCCTTTAGAATGGCCTCTTTACCCCATCTTTCCCTACTCATGGTACACCATAATAGTTGAACGTGAAAAGTCCAGTGCCTGCACTACCTCGGAGGTATTCCAAGGGTCGCGCATCCACGATCTGGGGCTATCGGATGCTGCTGCTGTCTCGTGTCTTCCCTAATCTCCAGCCGATGGTGAATACATGTCACCCAGGTCACACGCAGAGCTATAGCAGTCCCCAGGACATGAGGAGCGCCCTCTTACCGAAAACACACCTAACGCCAATTGAAATGCTCGCGAACGTAACTATATTACAAAAAGAGTCTCTGGTTCCTCTCAGTCAGGATCTTTTTTCTGGACGTAATTCCGATGCCGTGTTTCTTGGCCAAGTGTGTTATACCACTGACTACAGACACGTTGAACAGTCCGCCGCGAAACGCCAACAAATCCAGCAACTTCACACGCTGTATGGCGATGGGCACGGCCAAACACGATTTCCAGTTTTGCCGCTCTGTCATCTCCTTACATTTACCATGTTTTCGTACAACGTCCGCCTGAATCGTAAATATCCCACTGATCGCTACTGCGTTGTGCTCACATAGAGGCCACGCGCGCGATTGAGCACGTGACTCGATCGCAGCACCATCTGTAAAGGCTTAACTACTCATCTGTGTCTGTTTTTGTCTGTTGAGCTTATACACGTGGACTATTCGCAAAGCAAGGAACGATCCGTCGGGAAATGAAACCACTGAGGAAATCTGATGAAGGTTTGTCTACATGTGTTGGACAATGTCTCAAGTTCTCCGGTCTCTAGTATGTCACGTCTCTCTTCTCATTTCTGGCGCACAGTGAGCGTGTAAGGATGTCTAGAAAATAGTGTCTCTCGCCAAGTATGGGTGCCTGCCGAAAGATTTCGCCTGGTTTCATACAACACCGCATAACGTACCTGTCATGCAGTTCCATCTTCATGACAGTTCTCGGAAGCACACTGAAAAAAAAAATGGCTCTCAGCACTATGGGACTGCACTGCTGAGGTCATCAGTCCCATAGAACTTAGAATTGCTTAAACCTAACTAACCTAAGGACATCACACACATCCATGCCCGAGGCAGGATTCGAACCTGCGACCGTAGCGGTCGTGCGGTTCCAGACTGTAGCGCCTTTAACCGCTCGGCCTCTCTGGCCGGCTGCCCAAGGCAGAATTCGAACCTGAGATCTTAGCGGTCGCGCGGCTCCAGACTGCAGCGCCTAGAACCGCTCGGCCACCCCGGCTGGAAAGCACACTGAAGCGGCAATATGGACACTCCTGGAGCGCTCTCTATGGGAAGTGCTTGATCACCTACCATACAGCCCGGATCTGGATCCCTCTGTGTTCCTCTGTGCTCAGATGTGCCGCTGGATATGAAGACAACATTTTGGGAGAGATAACGAGCTGCTATTCAGAGTGCAAAAATATAGGAACCTGCCTTCTATCACGAGGATATTAGAAAGTTGGTAGAACGCTACGACTGATCTCTAAGTCGGGATGGCAGCTATGTAGAGAAGCAACTGGAAGGTGTAGCTAACTGTTGCAAATAGAAGAGTTTTGATTTTCACTGCAGTTTCCATTTCGCTACCGCTCGTTCCTTGCTTTCCGAATAGTCCCCGTATCTTGAGCTGCAGTTGGTGAACGTACATTTATTGACGAGGTTTGATTAAAGCTGCCTGACTATTGTAGGGAATATTTTATTAGAAACTGCTGAAAAACAGTGTCCCATATCGCTCTAGATAGTACGAACATAACTGTCTAAACGTATGATGCATATAATTCCAGTGTTATTAACTGCCCTAATGTTATTGAAATGCCTTCACAATATTTTCATCTTTGTTCTATTCAGATTTCACAGAATATTTTGCATAAAAATGAGGCAGAGGCTGTTATGATAAGAAGGTTGTAGGAAGAGGACAGCTCAAAGACTAATAAAGCAAGAGACTGGGATACGGCTTGAGTGCACGAACATTTGAAAGATGTGAGAAGAAGACAAGTATGCTAGTTAAATCAGTAAGAAGAATCTTGTGTTTTGGTTGCACATAGCTTTCGATTTTGAATATTTCTTTGCGTCTAATAATTATCTGTGAACAATATTTTTAAAATAAATACGCCGAAGTATCCCAAAATTATTGATTATTTCACTTTACTGACAAATACGTTAGAGATAATGGACACATATTTACATCATAGATTGCCCAAATATTAAAGTGATTCATTGTACATCTTCTTGGCATAAATCGTTTCTTCGACGACATGAAATCATGTTTTCATTGCCAACATTTCCCTGTAATCTTATCTTCAGTCTCACAAAAGACGTAATTGCCAGCATATCGTCAATCTCAGACACTCCACAAGTATTCAAGGATCTGTCGTTTAATCATTCCGGCAGAGTTTCGCCCAGAATAAATACTATTGGCTGGGCGGCCTTGGTTGTCTGAGGACACAATTTCACTGTTTCCTTAAGCCGACGTCACAACTTGGACTCCCACCTTTTTAATTTTGATGTGGTTTTACATGTGACAGTATGTCAAAGATTCATGAAATGATAATATCTTAATGAAGCACAGTAAAATGTATCCAGAATATCATTTAAGCCACCAGCGAAAAAAATACTCCTGCTGGAGCACATGATAGGCAAATATGATCCTGTTTAAAAGACTGAAAAGTGGGGTACCAGCTGCCTTATTCAACCTTCCTCAGCATCTAAAAAATTTCCCAAAAAATTTTGGCACGCGAACATATTCGCTGTCTTCTTAACATGCAACTCATCTCTCACTCCCACAAGCTACTCTACAGGTACTCGCTCACACCCACTAGTCCATCGCAGTAAGTCGCTCATACCCAGCGAGTCCCGCTTGCCAGTTCTCGCGCACTCATACAGCCCAACACATTGTCGTTGTCTCTCTGCATCTCTCCACTGTCACTGCCTCCTGTGGCACAGTCGTAGTGTCCATCGCTCCCTCCTCTCACTGCCACTGCCTCCCTCTTGCTCTCTCTTACAGCTATTATCTCATTCATTCCTTCCCACTACTGGTGTCTCTTCTCATAGTCACTGTCTCTCCCGTCCTCGTTGTCACTGTCCAATTATCACTGGCTCCCACGTACTTCCATTTTCTCCTTCTCTTTGTTCCTCTCCCACTGGCACTTTTCACTTTCGTCCTACCACTGTTCTGTCACAATCAACTATGATACACAACAGCTGTATCCGTCACTTTCTTTCACACTGTCATTGCCCTCTTCGCTCTTTCAACACCATAACCACTGTCCACTGTCTTATAGCATTTATTACATTTCCGTTAATTTTGCATTGCCACTGTCTCTTTCTCTCACAGTATAAAAAGAGCGAATACGTTTGCATAATTTTTTTTTAATTTTTAAAGGTGTCGAGAAAGGTAGAATGAGGCAGGTGTTATCCAACTGCAGTCATTATTTAAACTGGAGCATAATCTCCTTTCCGCTGGTACACTTCTCTTCCCTGCTTCAGCAGGGAATCTCATTCACATGAAAATAACTTTGTAGGTCAATAAAATTTTGATAGTTTACTTATGTGAATTTGAAATTAAGCAAAATTAATTTTCACCTCAGACCTGATTTTACATACACAAAAATTTGCATGCGCTTCAGTACTACAACATGGAGTACACAGTACCCTTCTCACAGTAACAGAAACACACTTTACACCGTCCCTCTCCGTCCTAGGTCACTTTATAAATTACGTTTCCGCACCACACCGCATTTTACCTGAGTATTTTACGTGTACAATAATGGCATATTTTAACCGCTGTGTCTCGGAAACGAATAAAGATATCAAGAAAAATCTTTAAGGTTGTTAGAGATCGGGATCTTAGCAATATATCATAACAATGACAGCCATTTGCTGTGTCGTAGGTTCGAATCCTGCCTCGGGCATGGATGTGTGTGATGTCCTTAGTTTAGTTAGGTTTAAGTAGTTCTAAGTTCTAGTGGACTGATAACTTCAGAAGTTAAGTCCTACAGTACTCAGAGCCATTTGAACCATTTGCTGTGCATAGACGTCTTGGAAGACGTGTCTCGGTTTTGGAGTGCTTCTCAATAACCGATAAAGTTTTTTTTAAACTGGAAGATGGCATTTCTATATAACTGTCTGTTAAAATTTGAGCAATTTGTTGCGTTTAGCTATTTAGGTGTCCGGTGCTGAAGGTGCTGAAAAATTGTGAAAAACGCTTCTTTCGTGCTTTCTCAGGAACCGCCCATGAACTAAATGATGCCTTCTTAAACTGCTTAAGGCGCGCCGTAGAGGACATCTGATACAAAAAAGAAACGAAAAGAAACATTTGCCTAAGTTAAAGGAAGCGTGTAATTCAAAAACTGGCAATGTGCTGTAGGGTAATTACAGTATGACGATTCTTTTGTCGCACGTACGAATGGTACCTAGCCCAAGGCCTTTACAATATACTTGACCCTATCTTTCTGTCATCAATAGAACCGGAGACTGTAGCAGGAAAGAGAAGTGTACCAGCGGAAAGGAGACTATGCTCCAGTTTAAATACTGACTGCAGTTGGATAACACCTGCCTCATTCTACCTTTCTCGACACCTTTAAAAATTTTCAAAAAAAATTGTGAAAAACGCTTCTTTCGTGCTTTCTCAGGAACCGCCCATGAACTAAATGATGCCTTCTTAAACTGCTTAAGGCGCGCCGTAGAGGACATCTGATACAAAAAAGAAACGAAAAGAAACATTTGCCTAAGTTAAAGGAAGCGTGTAAATCAAAAACTGGCAATGTGCTGTAGGGTAATTACAGTATGACGATTCTTTTGTCGCACGTACGAAAAGAAGAATCCCGTTTTTATTCGCAGCTTACTGGAACATACTGGTAGCACATACAGTGGCGTGTGTACCTGTAACGCAAGATCTCGAAAGGCGATTTGATGCTAATAGTAGGAGAAAAAGAATATTCTGGTCACAGTGGAGAACAACACACTGACAGACAGAAATTCTTAATCTCTAATTGGTTATGTACTGGAACAGTCACACAACAAATAACTCGCTTCAGTCGACATCTGCCAGTTACAGATCAGGATAAGAAGCAGCTGCTTACTTTAATGTTACACGCTGTTCCGACGTCGTTTATTTGTGGAAAATCTTGTTGATTATCACTAATCAATTAAAAGATAAAAGGAAATTTTATGACTCAATTTTCAATAGACTGTGTGATGCCACGTGGGATTAGCCGAGCGGTCCAAGGCGCTGTAGCCATGGACTGTGCGGCTGATCCCGGCGGAGGTTCGAATCCTCCCTCGGGCTTGGGTGTGTGTGTTTGTCCTTAGGATAATTTAGGTTAAGTAGTGTGTAAGATTTCACACACATTTGAACATTTTTTTTTTTTTTTTTTTTTTTTTTGAGACTGTGTGGTCAGTGTGGTCAAGGCTGGTGGATGGCAACTACGTTCATAGCTGTTTGTCTGTACTAGGGGTGTCCTGTTGACCTACACGTCAGTAAATAGCTATCACCTACTGATGGCCGCGCGTAGTAGCAGCGAGGCCTTAGGCGCCTTGTCACGGTTCACGCGGCTCCCCCTCGGGAGGTTCGTGTCCTCCCTCGTGCATGGGTGTGTGTGTTGTCCTTAGCGTAAGTTAGTATGAGTTAGTTTAAGTAGTGTGTAAGCTTAGGGACCGATGACCTCAGCAGTTTGGTCCTGTAGAACTTACCACAAGTTTCCAAATTTTCCTACAAATGTCACAGATGGCAGAGCCGTAAGAAGTTCCCGTGCATTGCACCTCCGAGCTCCTTGTTCCTCCTGATGTAAATTTCACCTAGTAATCTCAATAAAACTTTCCTTCATCACTCAATAAGACTCCTCATAAAGTCTCTACGATGGCACCTTCCTTGCTATCTCGTGAAGAAAATCTAACGATCCTGCTTAAGTTTCCGCTGAAGCGACCCCAAGGTGCTCATTGTTTGGGTAGATAAATATTCAATGAGGCTTCCAGGGCAGGGAGCGACACGCAGCCGGCGGTCACGCCGAAGACATCGATCGCGCCGCCAGCGGCCGTCCCCGTCCGCCGTGACTGGCAGGCCCTCAGCTAACCGCCAGCCAGTCAGCCACTAGTGGGAAACGAGGCGCGCGCTCGCCTCTGCGCTACGCCATTTGCAACGTGGCGGCCGGCGCCAGCCAGTCTGCAGACGCGGCCGTACGCGCCGCCCCGGTCCAGAGGGCGCGCCGTGAAGTGGGCCGCCGCAGAATCTCTACCCGTCTGGCCCGCTTTAAGAACCGACGACTCGCTGTCACAAGAATCTGATGCTGTATAATTGCCGGTTAGTATGGTGGTATTTCGGCTGTGTGAATTCTGAGTTCGTATCGACAATGAAAGATCATAGCGTCAGATCATGTGATAAAATGTACTGAATCTCTTCTGTGGCACTCCAGTGGATGGATTAAATTTACGAAGCATCTTCTATAGCTCTCATGTTCATGGATAGCTTCTCTTTACACTTGTCAGTTTAAAATCATATTCATATGATAATCTGATTATGAAGACTAACGTAATTCTAAAAGTAAGTCATTTTTGAAGTCACCGGCTACTTTTATAGGTAACAGTCATACACGTTACTGTGAACATTCCTAAAGGTAAAATCATGAACACATGCTCTCAAGTGATTCCAATACACAGTTCTTTGAAGCAGCTGGAAAATATGTGGCGCCAGTAAATTACGAGGGCGTGCTAAAAAGTAATGCCTTCGAATTTTGTATGTAAAATCACTTACAGCTTTTTAAATAAAACGAATGGCATTAACATGTTACTTTTTTAGTCCGGGTGACAAACACATTTCTCTCAATGAGATACAAGCTTGCTATTACCGTCTATGTAGAATGACTTCGTTGACGGAGCCACAGCTTCACTGCTTGCTCCGCTTCGTCACAATCTACATCTACATCTACATCCATACTCCGCAAGCCACCTGACGGTGTGTGGCGGAGGGTACCTTCAGTACCTCTATCGGTTCTCCCTTCTATTCCAGACTTATAAAAGTCAAGTCTTCCTAAGTTCTGGAAATAGATGCAAATCGCAAGGGAACAATTCGGAACTGTATTGTGGATGGTCGATGACAGTGAAGCCAAGGCGTCGGATTGTTGCAGATGTCTGCTGCGCTCCTGTGTGATATGGCATTTTCATGTTAAAGGGGAGAATGCTCCATGTATAAACAAATTCCTCGAATTCAAAAGTCGATTACAGCACGCTTTTTCTCACGCACCGACATAGTTACGTTAGACCGCGCCAAGTTATACGCTACAATTCGGAATCCCTGGGGGCAGAGGGCTGCAAAGATGTACACGTGACGTATAAATGTATAGAACGATGGTAACGTTTGGTTTATTTAAAAAGCCTTAAGATTTTTCACAAAAAAACTCCAAGGAATTACTATTCAACACGCCCTCGTATTTGTTGTATTTTATAGATTTTGCTCCATTACAAGCCGTATTATGCCAACTCTCATACTATTTCATTTCATTTTTGCCTTGTATTTAGAGGTTGTGTGCAAGGTAAAGTAGAATTTAGACGTTAGTTAGTAGTATCGACATTGCAAATAGGGTTGTGGCAGTGGCATTTTTGAAAATTACTCTTCAAGTACGAACAGATGATACAACAAAGCAGCGTGGTAACGACGTTCTCATTCTAGAAAGTTACAAACATATGAATTTTTGCAACGGTTGAGGTTGCAGCGCATGTTTGTGTCACGTTCTCCTTAAGTATATCTTATGCAATACACTCTAATAACATTTCCGTTCTTTTAGGAAATTTACTGATTATCGAGATAAAGTACAAAACGGTCCTAGCCTCTTCGCTTCCCCGTATCGCATATGGCACACGGAACTGGTGACGTTTACCTGCAAATAGAACCCATTTAACGCAAATGATATGCTTGCCGACACTTTGCTCATTTTCCACGAGGTATCATTAGCAACTGCAAAGACTTTCAGCGCTCTGTATCGTCAGTTACACGTAACAAAAATATTACATTCATAAACAGTTTTCTACTGCTAGAACGGAAGAGGTTAAAAATCGAACACCTTTGACAATGGCGTGATTTCGTTTAACAGTGACTGTTAGTTAGCACTGATTAAGAAGGTTACTGCCTCAAACAAACTGGCGAAAGATGGCGGGAGAACATTTTGTTCCTACAGATGTGACAGTTGGTTTGGAAAGTAAGTTTGCACGAAATGCTGCCACGATAAATATAGACAAGTGATAAGTATTTGGCTACGATTCAGGAGCAACTCAAAGAATTTGGATACTTACGCGAATTACCATGAAAACTAAGTCGTAAATACGTAGATTTACGAGATAGTTCATATAAGAAATGTTCTTGACGGTACTTGGTTGTCGTATAATTGATGATCGTGTTGTCATTTAAGAGCATAATTTGGCAACATTGTTGTTAATGAAAACTTAGAGACATTCGTAGCTTTGGTCAGTACCACGCTCTGTTAATACAGCTGAGGATGCTCAACGACTCAGTGAACACACATTCAAGGATGTCGAGAAACGGCTAACTTCCGCAAAATGCTCACCTAGATGCGGATGCTGGCGGCAGCAGACAGGTATAAGAGCGCAGAGTCCTGAGCACCGAAGCTCTTCAGCACAGACGTTCCTTTGCCGATAGTCTCATCGTCAGCTACACGTGGCAGACGTTGTGTCGGGAACTGTCGACTGCCCTGATACGAGCAGTGGCTATCCACTGGCGTCTCACGGAGACGAGTTGACCAGAGGACACAGGCTAGGTAATGACGACGGCAGTGAGGAGGTCGCTGCGAACCAGCGACCGGCGCCGAGTTTACCGCAGCGCAGCGCAGCGCGGCGCGGCAGCGGCGTTGGCGGTTGGTCGCGCGCGACGCGGGCACCGACTGGGGGCGGTTGGCTAGCGCCAGCGGCTGCGGCGACGCCGGCGGCGGCGGCGGCGGCGGCGGAGGGGACCACAGCGCCGCGGCGCCTCGCCCGGGACGCCCCCCTCCCTCCGGCGCATGCGCACTCCGCAGCCACCGGCGCTGCCGCCCGATGCCAAAACCACCAGTCCGGCGCCTCTCTGTTTTCCTCTCTTGTATTTGTTCCAGTCGTCCATTCTATGCGAGCGTGAGAGGCTGTCATTTTCAGGCAAGAAAGCAGCTAACCCGCCGCCGCTTGCCGCACACTGACATACGACGTCGAACCTTTAGAACTTCCAGAATACACACGCAAGTTGTAACGTATAACAACTTCACCGTGAACAGGACGTTTTGTTCCTTCAAACCACAAGATGACATAAAATATACAAATACACAAATTAATCCGGCAGTCGTGTGGCATGGAATTCTTACAGTAGTGGTGTGTGGCACGAAGTACACCCCGTGTAATTTTTCATATATTTTGAATATTTGACAGTGAGATTAGTGGTTACCATATGTTATGAATACATAGTAACAACAATAAAATGCAATTTTATTTATTATTACTCACATAATGATGATGATCTGAGTCATCAGTCTTGTGACCGGTTGATGCGGCCCGCCCCCCACGAATTCCTCTCCTGTGCCAACCTCTTCATCCCAGAGTACTACTTGCAAACTACGTCCTCAGTTACTTGCTGCATTTATTCCAGTCTGTGTCTTCCTCTACTATTTCTAGCCTCTAGAGTTCCCTCTAGTATCATGGAAATTAATCCTGATGTCTTAAAAGATGTCTTACTATTGTACTGTATTGTATCAAACGCGAGACCTAGAAACAACGGAGAAGCTTCGTCCTCCCGTAGCTCTCAGGGGTTCACAACCCCACAACCGGCTATAGCAGTCCATTCACCCCTCTGCCGCCCCACACTGAACCCAGGGTTATTGTGCTGTTCGGCCCCCAGTTGACCCCGCCGGGAACGTCTCACACCAGACGAGTGTTGCCCCAAATGTTTGAGCCGAGCGACCGCTACGGTCGCAGGTTCGAATCCTGCCTCGGGCATGGATGTGTGTGATGTCCTTAGGTTACTTAGGTTTAATTAGTTCCAAGTTCTAGGCGACTGATGACCTCAGAAGTTAAGTCCCATAGTGCTCAGAGCCATTTGAACCATTTTTTTTCTCAATACTTCCGCCTTTCTTCGATTTACTCGCATTCCATATTCTGTATTAATTTCACTGTCCATTCCATTCAGAAGATGCTGTAATTTTTCTCCACTTTCACTCAGGATAGCAATGTCATCAGTAAATTTTATCATTGGTATCCTTTCACCTTGAATTTTAATGCCACTCTTGAACCTTTATTTTCGTCATTGCTTCTTCGACACACAGATTGAGCAGAAGCGGCGACAGACTGCATCCCTGTATTAAACCGTTTTTAATCCGAGAACTTTCTTCTTGGTTTTCCAGTCTTATTGCTCCCTCTCGGCTCTTGTACATATTATGTATTACCCGTTTTTCCCTATAGCTTATCCCACTTTTTCTGAGAATTTTGAACATCTTATTCCATTTGATAATGTCGTACACTTTGGCCAGGTCGACAAATCCTATGAACGTGTCTTGATGTTTCTTTAGTCTTACTTCCATTATCAACCGCAATGTCACATTCAGTTGTAAGTATTGAGTCATACAATACTGAAATTAATTTTTTCCCCCCAAAGCTACTGAAAGATATAACTGAAGTTACAATCACCCAAATGTGATTTATGTATAGACAGTACCACAAGACACTCATTATGCGAAAACATTTTCTTGATCCAACATCGAATTTCTCCTTACTCGTACAATCTTTTTCGCATCGTTTCACAGATAATAACTAACGCTGATCTGATCATCGTTTTCCTCTCCTGCCAACTCGGATGTGTCGGTGATCACTGACAATAACAGCATCTTTTTCATCTCCACCATTAGAATCAACTGGACCCTCATTAACTGCATCATAAATAAATGATTGCTCTTTGTACAGTTCAGGCCCATAAGATCCAACTATAACAACATTTTCTCTTAATTATAGAATTAGATATCTCAGCAAAATGCGAACAAAAATGCAATGAAGTGGCAACCTTGACTCTTTCGCCTTGCGGGACGACAGCTAGGAGCCGCTCTAAATTTATGACATTTATTCGCAACTGAATCTTTCTGACATTAGCTACATTAAGTGTAAAGATATTCCCCGTTCGTGACAAGAAAATTTGTGCCGGACCGGGACTCCAACCCCCATTTCCCACTTATCGTCAGTGGTCGCCTTAACAATTTCGGCTATACGATCAAGCCTCGAGGAGCAAAATGATAATCGTAATGCTAAAGTTTAATACCTTTGTGACCTTGAAACCCTGTGGCTAATCCCACGTATGGTTACGAATGTTGGGGTCGTAGACGGTATGAAGTATGGAAGTTTCTGTCGCTGCTGGAAGGGCGCTCGGATAGCCAAAGTGGTTAAGACTGTGGCGTTGTCTTACGTCTTGCAGTGAGAGGACTGCGCTTCAGATTTCTCAGAGATGCGATATTAATTTGACAATCTGTAAATGATGGTTCAAATGGCTCTGAGCACTATGCGACTTAACTTCTGAGGTCATCAGTCGCCTAGAACTTAGAACTAATTAAACCTAAGTAACCTAAGGACATCACGCACATCCATGCCCGAGGCAGGAATCGAACCTGCAACCGTAGCGGTCGCTCGGCTCCAGACTGTAGCGCCTAGAACCGCACGGCCACTCCGACCGGCTCTGTAAATGATGCAATTCACTATAGCATATCAGTCGTGACAGGGCGGCAACCGACATTGGGGATGGCAGGTTTGTGCTTAAATTACACGCTGCGGTGGAGCATATCGAAGTTCATATGATTGTGATGCCCAGATTACCTTATTGCAGGGTCATTTGCGTTACATCCCGCCAATGAGTAGGTTCAGAGAGGTGTACTGTTCAGAGACAGTAACCGATTAGACCTTGGTAATTGTCACTATAAAATACTGCGTACAGAAGATAAATGATCGGATTAAATATTTCATAAGGGTTCTGACTCTTAATATAAAAGCAATTAACGAAAGAACACCAATGGTGACCAATCCTCCGCCAACCTCGCCTGTTTTTCCCCTCTATACAAAACACAACGTAAACGGAATAAATGATTAGGAGACAACGTGGTTCCTTGAATCAGTGGAATAAAAGGTGGATTCGACACTGTACATCTGCTCAGCTTGAATTCCCAAGAACAAGAGACAACTTATCAAAAATATTACGAAAGAAAACTCCTCCTTCACCTTCTTCTCAGTGGCTTTAGATTCATCACCTACACAGATTATGGAAGTATTGATATCTCAAATAGATTCTTTGTTTATGTAGCAATTATTGTCGTCCTTTTCTCGTAAATGAAATTGTCTTCTCTTATTATTCATGTGATACAATCATTAATTAACCGCGGAGAAACTACAGGTAACAGTAAGTATTAAGTAATGCATCGAAGTGACAGATAGCGACAAGTGAGAAATGCGGGTTCGACTCAGGGTCCGGCACAAATTTTCCGATGTCAACCATAAGTAATATCTTCATGCCTAACATAGCTAATGTCCTAATGTCAGAAAGATCCTGCAATTTCGATTAAACTTCGTAAAATGATTTTTGTACCAGATTTATTTAAGTACACTCTGACGTCATTGTCTTTCTTGTATGGTTGAGAAGAATATTTTAACCAGACGGATGGCATCATGACGAGGAGCCCTTGACTCCAGTCATAATTTGAGAGCATCGCCTTGGACACGACTCCAGAAAAGCTTATTTGGTTATTATCGTTTTGTTGACGACGCGGTCCTTGTTTGGCCTCCTGCACGTAAAAGCTGGGAGAGTTCTGAGACTACATCAGTAACATCCATGACAAAATCTCGTTCACGATGCAAATAAATAAGAGCGGTTCCTGAAATTTCGTTGACGTCATCTTCCACAGAAAAGGAAATGAATGTCTGAGACACAGTGTTTGCCGGAAGCTCAGTCACAAAGATCTGTGTCAGCACGCTACCAGCTACCAACACCCATCACAAAACTCTCTGATCTGAGGATCTTGGTGTATCGAACAGTAGCCGTTTCAGGTATCGAGAGACTGCTGAAGGAACTGAGCTACGTATGGGCAGTATACAAGGAAACTGATCACAGCAACCGATAAATTTCCTAAGCCATTTCACACAAGACACGTAATTAGAAAATCCTCAAGGGAGATAGGTAAAAGCTTGCGTATTTGTCTTTCTGTGGCTCAGTAAGAAGAACGATTATCCGGTTCCTAAAGAGGCGTAAAGTGGTTACAATCTTCTGTCCACCATTAAAACTTAGAGGACTTATGAGGACTGTGAAAAACGGTGTAGGCCTCAGAAAGCTAGGAATTTACAAACGACAATGTGAGTGTTACACTTTTATGTGAGTACAATTAATAGCGCAGTACGGACCACGGGAGGTGTTTACAAGTACGGAATCCTGAGAGATCACTGGAAGCAGAAACTGTTCTGGCAAACGGACACCGAACTGCATTCCACAGGACGTCTCTTATTAAACGGACAAATGGTTCCTAGGACAGCGCTATAAAAGAAGAGAAAGATAAATTTTTAACAACACCGTCAATAGAGATAGTGGCATGCACCTAAGCTCAGCTTGGGAGACGACCACTGGAAGGCTGATGCGAGCGCAGCGGGTGTGCGACGAAAACATTACGACATATGGTGCTGGAGTGAGCACCATTGACGCCACAGACAGCAGCGAAGCTATATAAGGGCGGCAGCAACAATCACACAACAAGCACCACTTGAAAACAGCCAAGGAGCAGTCGGCAGAAAACTAGTGGACATTTAACCATGTGATGCTGTGGAAAATTTTATCAAAATGATTTTTGTTTTCAGATACTCGTACGTACTGCCATCATGAAATTTAACAATGGTGGTAGTACTTCTCTAAACAGGGAGCCCCAGGAGGAATGGTCAATATTTAGGGATATGACAGGAACGATCATTTGAAGCAAAGAACTTCATATAGACATATGTTCTATTCCAAGTGATTTCCGTCGTGGAACGCATTTGACGTACATTGTTGTTTATTTTCTGTATTATTTAATACATTGTCCGGCACGCATGTACAACAGTTAGTAAACATAACAACATACATTCTACAAATCAAAAATGAAAGAATACGTGTTTTTAACACATTCGCATCTAAGCACTATCGTATATCATATAAAACTGTTGCGCAGTTCACAATAAATGTTTGAATATCCCATCGTCAACGTCAACGCATATGTACACTCTTGGAAGAACATATTGTGTTGCTTGTCTCATTGTATCTGTGCGTTCCCTATTGAGTGCAGCAGAGTCCATGATGCGACCATGCGGTTCATCTCGCGTATTAACCTTTCATTTGTACACCTCGGATTTCATTCAAACCCATAAAAGAAAACCTAATGGCGCAAGGTCTGGCGATCTCGTTGGTCACTTAACTGTACTACCACGACCAATTCAGCGATTAGGGTAAGTGCGGGTGAGCTGTTTCCTCACACGTGTGGTAAAACTTGGAAGGGCTCCATCATGCGGGAAGTACATTGGAGTCCGCATGCCTAAAGAACAGTTCTCAAGGTATTCAACGAACGAATTTTCCGAAAAATAAAAGTAACTCTGTCCCGTCAATCGCTCTTCTAGAATTACTGGTCCTATCAACATGTTACTGATCATGCCGTACCAAACGTTCGTAGAAAAATGATATTGGAAATTGGTTTCCATTGTAGCGTGTGGAGTTTCGTGCGACCATCCATGACTATTCATATGTTGCTGATTCCATTCGTACAAATGTGACTTTATCAGTGAACTGTATTAATGTCATTTAAACAGTGACAAACTGAAGTCTCAAGTCGTGTGGTATTGTCGCCAATACGAAAAGTGTGGACACGCTGAAAGTGAAACGGGTAAAAGTTTTTGGCGTGTAATATTCGCCATATATGTGTTCATGGGACATTGATACGTGCTGATACGTGTACTGGTAGTAGGATTACGCTGCACCATTCCAACGTGTTGCTGTTCTTGTACAGGCTGTTGAACTACAGGTTCAGAAGGAAAATGGGAACGTGGAAGAATACTTGTTTCACCCAGTGTGCTGGAAACTCTGATATACGCTCTACGATCAAGATTTCCATATGTCGGAAAGAGCCGACGGTATTGTTCGACAGTAGGAATACTAGCTTATCAGAAGCTGCAGACATACACCATATCTGGCACCTTAGCCAGCGCGTTTACAAACACAGTTAACCGATGATTCTCTTTGCTACATTCTCAGTCCCTCGCATTACTTCACTCGCAACACTCCGTGAACAAACGCGCGTTCAACGGGATAGTTTAATTGTCAGTGTCAAGGAAATTCACCAACAGCCGTGTAACCTAAGCTGTTATTTTATTTTGAAGGCTACCAGTTTCAGCGTTCCACTATTCCATCTTCAGGCCCCATATACACATCTCCAAATAAACGAAAATGTCATATAGAGCCATAAAGCTCTGGATGTCGTGAATTCATTCGTTACACTAGTGCTTCATTCGAAGACTTGATAGAGTTGATATCAAAAAATTTATTGAATTTATGTATTCTGAAACACGTGGTTCATGTACAAATGAATAGTATAGAAACAGTGTAGCTGGTCATCTCAAACAGATATTCCTGTACATGGAGTCTCATTTAAATGTGGTATCTATTTCATCATCAGCAATGATTAGTTTGCGTAGTAATTATAACAAAAATAATTGTATCAACATATATTACACCTATTTGAAAAATTAATGTATTAAAGATCCGTTTCTTTTTATTTATTTATTTATTTATTTATTTATTTATTTAACCTGATCAGATTAGGGCCATCAGGCCCTCTCTTACATCGGACCAGTGTTTCACACATGCAGCATTTCACACATCAGAGTTACATCATGAACATAGTTTAAATGAGAAAATTAGCTTACTCTAGTGACAATATGAATAAAGAGTAGTGACTAAGACCTAATAAAGTAAATGCGGAAGTATTTTTACAACAGTTGCTATACATACAGATTATGATAAAAGCAATAATAATAACAGTAAAACAAAAAATCAAATAATAATGATGAATATGACTAAGACCTAATAAAGTAAATGCTGGCAGTATTTTTACATCAGGTGCTATACATACAGATTATGGTGAAAGCAATAATAATAACAGTAAAAAAAATCAAATAATAATGACAAACATGAGAAAGAGTGGCAATAATAATGAAGGTTTGTGCAGATGTACATTAATATATTGGTGTGTAAAGTAGATGTTTACTAGTATAGCGAGTTTTGGGTAAGGGAGGTTTAAGGAGGGGGAGAGAAGGAAGTAATGAGGTGAAGTGCACTCATGTACAGAGGAAGGCATTACTGTTGCTTAAGTAGATACGTCATTAACTGTTTTTTGAAGCCGGTCATGTTTTTAAGTTCTCTAACATAACGAGGGAGGTTATTCCAGAGTCGGGTTCCCGCTACTGTAAAGGACTTGGAGAAGGTGACTGAGCGATGCAGTGGAACGGAGAGGATTTTATTATGATGGGAACGTGTGTTTCTGTCATGTTGTTCCGACATGAGTGTTAGGGAAGAGGAGAGATATGAGGGACAGTGTACATTTATAAGGCAGTAGATGAGACAGAGTGTATGGAAATCTCTGCGTTTGTCTGCACGCAGCCAGGACAATTTTGCATATGCTGGTGAAATGTGATCAAAAAGTCGAACGTCACAGATATATCGGACGCAGGCATTCGTGACCAGTTCTAGACGTCGGGAATTTTCCTGAGAGAGGCCTTGTAGGATATTATCGCTGTAGTCAATGATTGGGAGTATAAGCGTTTGTACTAATTTCTTTTTCAGATCGAAAGGGAAGAGTTTTTTATATTTTTGTAGGACATGAAGGGATGCTGATGCTTTTTTGCACACTGCAGTTACGTGCTCTGTCCAATTTAGATTTTCATCAATTATTACTCCCAAACTCTTTGCTGATGGCGAGAAGTTAATATTTGTTCCATTTAGGATAAGAGGTGGTACGGATTCCCGATGTTTTGGGCTAATGAGCTTAGAGTGACCAACAAGTACCGCTTGGGTTTTAGATGGGTTTAGTTTTAGACCTATGTCCTGTGCCCAGTTTGACAGCGCATCGAGGTCAGTATTGAAATTTTCAATAGCTTTCTTGAGATTGCTTGGTTTCGCACTTAGATACAACTGAAGGTCATCAGCATACATATGGTATTTTCAATAGGTCAGGACCGATGACACATCATTGACATAAAGAGAGAAGAGTATAGGACCTAATACTGAGCCTTGGGGAACGCCTGACACTACCTGCCGCCATTGTGATTTTATATCCCCAGACAGGACGCGTTGCTGACGAGACATCATGTATGAGCGAAACCATTGCATTGCGCTTTGTGAGAAATTTAGACCGCTAAGTTTGGCTAGTAAGATGTCGAAGTCGACAGTATCAAATGCTTTGCTGAAATCTAAGAAGCAAATAATAGTCGCTTCTTGTCTGTCCATGGCAAGTTTCAGGTCATCTGTCACCTTTATCAGAGCGGATGTTGTGCTTCGATGTTTACGGAAACCTGATTGGTATTCGTCTAGTAGGTTGTTAGTAGTTAGGTAGTTGGTGAGCTGGTCATGAACTATATATTCTAAGGCCTTTGATAGTGCAGGAAGAAGGCAGATGGGGCGGTAGTCAGAGGCTGCTGTGGCGATGTCCTTTTTAGGCAGTGGCTTAATTTGTCCCAGTTTCCAGGCCTCAGGGAAAACACTTGTGATTAATGAATCGTTGAAAATGTCTGTTATAGAGGGCAGTAGTTGGTCAATAATAAGTTTTACCATCTGGATAGTGATACCATCATGCCCAGTAGATGCTGATCTAATCCGCATTATGGCTTTCTTGACAGTACTGCAAGTGACGTGCTGTAGATAGAATTTTTCTTTGCTACAGTCGTTCATCCCAATGAAGTAATCAATGATTCTCTGTTTTTTTTGCGGATCAATTTTGGTTGCAGGTAATGTGAAGAATCGGTTTAGTTCTTCAGCTGGGACCATGGGATTTTCTGCAACTTTTATTTTGCCTAAACTGAGACTACGGAGATTTTTCCACAGGATAGCTGGTCTACATCTATTGTCAGCTAATGTACGGGCATGTCTGAGCTTAGCGTTTCTCACCGCTTGACTGACTTTGTTTCGTTTCTGCTTGTATACAGCGTGATTTTCAGGTGTAGGGTGTATCTTGTATGCTGTTTTAGTTCATCAGTCAGCCAAGGTGCAGGTTGCCTTTTTACTTTTCTGGTCTTTATTGGAGCATATTTGTCATATAGCTGAGTAATTTTGTTTGTGAAATCGTGGAGTTTGTCGTTTATGTCCATGAGGGGAGTAGAGGTCATCCCCCAAACTATTTTTTGTGCCTCAGTTTCGAGTTCAGGCAAATTTATGCGTTTGAGGTCTCGGTATGTAGACAGTTTTTGTTTCTTTCTAGGACATTCTAGTGAATACGTCATGGAAATGATGTCATGGGCAGACATGCCAGGCGCAGATATTTGAGAGGTGCGGATTATTCTGTTCGGAGATTTCGTTGCGAATATATCTATGAACGTGTGACTGGTAGTCGTGTGATGAGTAGGTGCCAGCTGAAGTAGCGTCATATTTGAGGAAGAAAGCATCCTCTTAAATTTCCCAGTGGAAGGACTATTGCACAGAAAATTAATGTTAGTGTCACCAGCTATAATTACATGTTCATATGACGATTCGAGACTAGAGAGGGCAGTTTCGAAGCAGGCGAACCCACCTACTTTAGGAGGTTTGTAAAGGACACATATTAAGCACTTTCTGTTAAGTGATTTGATCTCTATGAACATATATTCCACTTGTTTATCTACATTGTTGTCGGATGTGTGTAGTACTGTAGGTGACAAATCAGAGCGTATGTACGCCCCTACTCCGCCCCCTCGTCTGTTGCATCTGTCGTGCCTGAGAAAGATATAGCCATCTAGGTTTACGGAAGTTGTAGGAATACTTGGTTTGAGCCAAGTTTCTGACAAAAGTATTACGTGTGTATCAGCAGTTTGAAATATATATTTGAACTCGTCGAAGTGAGCTGGCAGAGACTGGACATTTGCATGTGCAATATGCAGCTTGGTGCGTTCGGGTGTTGATTGCCCGAGTAGGCTGCCGACCGATGTTTGCGGGTCGTGGTTGGCGGTGACAAGAGGGTCTGGCATGAGGAATGCGGAAAGCGTGTGAAGGAGAGGCGGGTGAGGGAGTGTCCTCCCAGTTCTGTGCAGTGAAAGCGGCCGGGAGGGGGTAGGTCCCCGGGGAGACAACGGGATCTGCGGCCAAGGTCAGCGAGGTCTGCAACGGTTATGGAAGTAGCAGTGGGCTGGCAGGGGAAGGAATTTCGCTAAATACAACGGGAGTAATCTGCACGTTATGAAATAGTGTGATATTAATTGCACTTATGAGGATAACAACTAAAGTATGATGGTGGGTTGCTAATTAAGGATGGAAGTGAGACTACCTAATGCAATAATTAACAAAATTACATGAGAAAAACAATTAAAAATGAAAATAGTTATGTGGAGAAACGAAGAGTTGATAATACAAATAATAACAAATATTACACGAGAAAAAATAATTAGAGATAAAAAAAAATAGTTATTTAGAGAAACGAACAATTTGATGATACATTAGTTACGATATGGTTGACAGTGTAAACAATATAAACATACAGGTTAGTGGCAGCAAGATTAGACATGATTTAGCTTCTAAAGCACAGGCTTTCGAGTTCATTAACACTGCAAGTTGTTTTCTTTCCGTTTTCGGTCTTAACCATTATCCTGCCGTCATTTGTCCATACGTTATGTAGCCCAAATTTCGAAATCGCGCTCTTCAAAATGTTTAGTCTTTCAGAGGTCAGATCCTCGCGTACTGTCAGACCCGACTTCGCGAGATTCTTCTTTGCTCTGAAGATTTCAGATCTCTTCCTATACGACATAAATTTCACAATTATAGGCCTTGGTTTTGTAGAACCTGGCGACCTACGACCCACTCTATGACTTCTGTCAATGTCACTCAGAGTCACCTGCACGCCTAGCTTTTCTTGGACAAGGTTTATCACAAGCTCATCTGTGTTCTCTCTGCTGCTCTCTGGAATGCCGAACAGTCTGAGATTATTGCGTCTCTGATATTGTTCGAGCTCGTCCGTCTTCTCGATCAATTTCTGTTCGAGCAGTCGTGCTTTCTCCTCACTTGCTTTTAAAGATGTGTCCAGTGCACGGATCTCGCTCGCATTCGCCTCCAGAGTTTTCTGTATTTTGTCCGTCACTGCTGCAGTGACAGCATCAGTGATGGTTTGAACAACGAGCCCGAGCGTCTCCTTAGCCTGCAGCGCGGCACTCACCTCAGCCTTCACGAGTGCGGCGATGTCAGCGATCCCGGGCGGAGCGGCCGCAGCTCCCGGTGTAGACTCCACACCTGCGCTGTCTCCGGCCTGGCCGTTGGCTGCACTGCGCGTTGTTCGGCGATTTTCCATTTTTAGTACGATTCCGTGTAATTGGTGCTCAGTATGTGATGTAAAATACGACACTCGGCAGTAGATATACGGCTTTAGTATATGTAGACTAGCCTAACTGCTTAAAACACCTCCAGATTTCACGTAAACTTTTCTATGCAGTTCTGAAAAAGACGATCTGTCGTGATGACTGTTAAATAGCCTTCTTTCAGTTCGTAAATTATAACAGCTTCTAAACTTTCCACACTAATTAAGATCATAGAAGCAAGGTCTTTTCGTGATGTACTTCAGACGAAAAAGTGATTCTGGTAGCTTGAATCGGAGGTTTTGTTAATCCTGCCTTTTGGGTTCTTGTGGTGATATTTCCATAGAAACTTTCAGCCCCTAACACATATTTCTTCATTTCTAACCGAGAAAACAAATACCCGTTTTCACAGATACACATTTAACAATGATTTGACATAAAGAAATAATTTCATAAAAATTTTCATGCCCTGTTTCAATCCGTTTGGGCTTGTACACAAAAACACTGAACCACACACTTATTTCTCACCAGGAAGCCAAATAGCAATTTTCATACATGTAGCTTTAATAATTCCTTAGTACTCCTTTAATAGTTTACTTCCTCTGTAAGAAATTCATCCACTATCTCACTCCATTTGCGGCTGAATTACCAGAAACTCTAAAACACGTATTTTTCGTGTTTCTGACTGAGAAACCAAACTCCATTTTTCATAGTTCTAGCAGCAAACTTGCTT
The DNA here is from genome assembly GCF_023864275.1 of Schistocerca cancellata. Classification (NCBI taxonomy): domain Eukaryota; kingdom Metazoa; phylum Arthropoda; class Insecta; order Orthoptera; family Acrididae; genus Schistocerca; species Schistocerca cancellata. The sequence continues at coordinate 564,847,393 of NC_064628.1, forward strand.
AACAGCGGCATATTTTCGAAAAACTTTTTATCTCCTATTTCAACCCCTCACTTATGCAATTTCGAAAAGTCGCTTTGTAAGTGGTCCATACAGTATAACATCAGCACTCTCTCCAAATTTCAAGTTTCTCTCCTTAACAGTTTGGACTGGGCTATTGTGAGTCGGTCAGTTAGGAAATTACCTTTTATACAAGGTGATTCAGCTGGGCATACCGACGTGTTTTTTGCAACCCGCAACGCTTTCGAATATCCTGTGCAATATTTTCATAATCTCTCCCTCGCTACACACAACTGTTAGCTCTACGGAAAAGATGAACAGGATACCTTTGTAGGAAATGTAGTGTAGTTAAATTTTGTACTGGGATGTGGCCTCCTTTTAAAACGTATCCCAGTAAAAATTTTTATTTCATTAAAGTTCCTGCAAAAAAGTTCAGTTCATTTTTTCTGTAAGGCTAAAAGTTTACATGTAGCGAGCGAATGAATATTAAAATCTGATGTATTGTTTTTGCAGGTATAGCAGGCTGCATAAAAGCCATCGACAGCGCAACTGAATCACCCTGTCTAATGTGTTTGATAATAAAAGTGAGTAGCGTATTAAAATATATTTGCACCCATACAACCTGAGTCACTTTCACTGCTCACTCAACTGTGCTACAAAATCTGTCGTATCACTGGTCAGGGGACGTTACAACACGAAGGTCACGCAATGCAATGGCTTCTTCATCTGAAGAAAGAGAACTATGTGACTGAGCGCCATGCCAGCAGAATACTAACTCTGAGACAAAATGTGACAGCCGAAATATGTAATATTGTCACCGCAGTTTGTGCAGAATAAGTTTGGACCGTATTGCGGAGCAAAATAACCGTCTGGAACTGCTTACCACGACGCTTCGTCTTGACAGCATCGAATGACCTTCAAAAAAATGTTCAAATGTGTGTGAAATCTTATGGGACTTAACTGCTAAGGTCAGCAGTCCCTAAGCTTTCACGCTACTTAACCTAAATTATCTTAAGGACGAACACACACACACCCATTCCCGAGGGAGGACTCGGGTGACCTTGTCAGGCGATTTTTTTACCAGGCTATTGCGACAGTTTGCCACTTATGAGCATAATCCGTTATCACTACCTCATGACAGTCTCAAAAATCGCGCTGCATCAGCTTGCGTGATAATGGTTGGGTGTTCCCCTGTTTCTAGGGTCGTGAACAAAATTGTTATACACTCATAATTCGTCCATGAAAAATTAGGTGCCTAAAGAGGGCATCTGGGTTGGCCTGACACAGTGGAAACATTTCTGCTGTTTGATAGGCTTCTGGAATGTTTATACCAGCACGCAGAGACCTTTTTTCTGTTCATCATGTGGTCCAGCGTAGTGAAATCAGCTCCATGGCTTTTTCCCATTCTCTTCGCTGTCGTCTCGGTTGTGATACACCGGCGTTTGAGCATTAAGTCCTCTAGTATTTTTGTGATTTCTAATTCTTCGCAAAGAGATTATCTGCCATTTTGTTATTTATCATTCATATTTCTTACGCCACACTGGATCTGTCAGTCACCCAGTCATTATGTTATATAAGGGGCTGCCAAACGAAAATAGAACCCGTCATAACACACAGTCTCCGCCATTGTTGTTTCTTTTCGATACTCTGTGCTGTTGCGCGGAAACGTCATTGCAGCACATCACAGGTACACGCAGTTGTTGGGTTATGATCTTGGGTGCTGGAGAATTAGTCTAGTGCGGTCGTCCATCTCTCATTCTATCGTACGGCCAGCGTCCGCGATTCGACTATCCTTCAGATTCCTGTGTTCCAGAAGTGGCCTTCACTCCTCTGAACCGCGCGACCGCTACGGTCGCAGGTTCCAATCCTGCCTCGGGCATGGATGTGTGTGATGTCCTTAGGTTAGTTAGGTTTAAGTAGTTCTAAGTTCTAGGGGACTGATGACCATGGATGTTAAGTCCCATAGTGCTCAGAGCCATTTGAACCATTTTTGCTCTCCTCTCCCGCCCGCTACACTGACTCCGACGATCACATGGAAACAAAGTTCTCGGGTGTGAAACCACAACGGGACGAAGCTTATGCTTCAGCTATTCGACTGGGAAACACTGCGACACCCTCCGTACAAGCTCTATCTTTGATTGTACGGTATGCATATCTTTGGCAACCCGAAGAAAGACATGTGCGGACGACGGTTTCATTCGGATGAGGGAGTGCAAGAGTGGTTGCGATTCTGGTTCCGTTAGCGGCCGATAGTTTTCTACGAAACCGGAATTGACTGTCTCGTCTTGCAGCAGAAAAAATGTCATAACGTGTGGGATGATTGCTCTTGAATGGAATAATTCCATGCTCCCGTCGTAACGAATGTTCGGTTTTCATTTGACTGCCATACGATGGTACATTGTGTCCGTACTCTTCCACCAATTTCTCACGGATTTTTGCAGTGTTGTCCCCCCCCCCTTCAAAAGTGCAAAAAAAGTACCGCACAATACTCCACCTTTCCAGTGGACTGCGCTATTTCGGTTTGATTCTTCTAGCGACGTGCTACGACGCTGTAGCGAGGATATTTCAATGTGTATAGGGCGGTAGGCATGTTCACCTCACAAAGCAAAAATTGGCCAGCAGCAATCGCAGCCACAGTTCGAGTCCGTTAAGGACTGACGTGAATAAAATGAAACATGCCATATCGTTCTGTTTAACTTGGTAACACGCAAATGATGAAATATAACTTCTCGCATTAGGGAGAACGACGATTCAAACCTGCGTCCGGCATCCTGACTTAGGTTTTCCGCAGTTTCCCTTAATCGCTTCAGGCAAATGCCAGGATGGTTCCTTTTAACGATGTGAGTGTATTTCAGACACTCCTTTATTAATTTCAATATCCACAAAATGTGGTGACGCTGTACTTTGCTTTTTATCATGTCGGTTGCACCAGATGATGAGGCTGTAGGCCGCGACACGCTTGTGCTTTAATAAACAAGAAATTTACCAGCTATTAACAGAGTTCTTACTAACATCATGCGTTTCAACAACTGTTGTTTCCCGGAATGTAAAATAGTTAGTTTCACACATCAGTCGATCGACCCTTCTGGAAAATGGCAATGATATAAGTATGTTTTGCCAATCTCTTGAAACATTTCATTGCTCCAGCGACCAAGGATAAATGCTTATAGAAGGTGACGTAGTTCTTCTTCAAGATCTAGACTGAACCGTACATATGTTCTACAATGTCCAGCTGCGTTCCTCAGCGGAGCGATATCAGCCGATTTTATAATTCTGTTATCAGTTGTCCTAGACTTCGCTTTTTCGGCGTCCGTTAAGCGGTTTAAATGAGGAATTCTGTTACAATATGAAGGTGAAATCCCGTTATAAAGATCTGCAGGGGAACACTTCTGATACACCGAATAGCAGTGGTTAGAATTAAGAATCATAATCTTTCAAAGAAGCTGTTTCAAATTTCATTGTCACCAATATGTTCTTTCTGCTTTTACTATAAATTAGATTAGTTATGTACTATATGTCATGTGACAAGTAACAGTTTATAGAGCTCTACCTTCCATACGAGCAAATTATTGCATCTGATATGAAATAATCGTTGCCATTCCCTCCGGTATCGCAAGTAGCACAACGGATTTATAGGCATCCACTGCTGTCGAACAAGTACTTACGTAAACTATTAGGTCGTGACTGGAGCACTGTAAAGTTGTCCTGTAAGTTTCGCCACACATAAAAAGGAGGGGATTAATGTCTGAAAAACGTGGAGTCCAGAACATTGGACATACAAGACCAATCCTTTTTTCTGGGAACTCTTCATTTAAATAGTTACACACATTCATACCAAAGCATGGCGGTGCACCATCGTGCTGAAACCATAGCTATCATTGAACACTAACAGGAATGTTTTCTAATGCGTCAGGCAAAATTGAGCAAAGAAACGCATGATACAGGGACGCATTCAATTTGTCCGCTCAGTAGGTAAGGGGCCAAAAGAACGTCTCCCACGATTCAAACCCACAGATTTATGCTAAAGCGTGCCTGAAAGCCACGTTCATGGGTGATATTTGAGTTGTGTTCTGACCAATCGTAACTGTTGTGAAGGCTGAAAATACCACCACGAGTGAAGCTAGATTCTTCAGTTTGTATCATGTTATCAATAAAATGCTCTTTATCTTACACTTGGTCCAAAAGCCATTCACAAAACTATACTAGTCGAATGTGGTATTCTGACCGCTGGCGTTAACATACAGTATAATAATATAGATGCAGTTGTTCATTACGTAACACTTCAACAACCAGTGACTGAAATATCTGGAACTTCCTGGCAATACCACAGGTACTACACCGAGATCATTGACGAACGGTTTTGAGTACTTCGTCCTATGCTTGTGGATAACGTCTAGTCCTTGGGCGATCTCTGTCCATTAGTTGTGGACGAAAATTACCAGTTTCCCAAAGGCGTTGCTCCAGATGACGAAAAACATTCTTATCGAGACACTGCCTTTGAGGCTACCGAGCAGCATACACACCAACAGCAGCTTTGTTGTCCCACACACCCATCACCATATGCATATTGATGTATTCTGTGTTTGTTTATTCCATCGGGAACCCGCCTTAAATGAGCTTGACAGGTCAAGTTAGGGTCATCCACTGCACAGTTAGTAAAAGTAGTAGGGCAAAGTTCGTATCACTCCACGTTACATTGCTGCCACATTTATTCAATATGGTGGATCCAAAAAAAATGTTCAAATGTGTGTGAAATCTTATGGGACTTACCTGCTACGCTCATCAGTCCCTAATCTTACATACTACTTGACCTAAATTATCCTAAGGAAAAACACACACACCCATGCCCGAGGGAGGCCTCAAACCTCCTCCGGGACCAGCCGCACAGTCCATAACTGCAGCGCCTTAGACCTCTCGGCTTATCCCGCGCAGCGGTGGATCCAAGGTGCCGGCGATAGATGTGGCAACTTCACAATGACGTCATGGTGGGTAGTTCAAATTTTCGCTGGAAAATAGCTCAATTTGGCTATCTGCACTAACCTAACCCTCTCCCATCACCTCCTCCCTCCCCATCCCCAGAAAATGGTGGGAAGTTCAAATTCTGGCGCAAAAAGGTCACTTGGGCTACCTCCACTAACCTACGTTACCCGACCGCCACCTCTTCCTCAGAATTGGATGGAGAAGGACTCAGCCTGTGCTGTGCTGCTGGTTATGATGGACGTAAGTCTTTATTTTGCAGGCAGTCTTTATTTAAACAAATTGAGTCGTCATAGGCAGTAACTCCATCCAGTATGTTCAACATGAGGACTGGAGTCCAACTGACCTAGTACACAGTACTGCCACCAGAATGCACTGTCATCACATGGCAGTCTGCGGAAAAAAAGAGAGAAAAGAACTCGATATGTGTCCAGCTGCTAGAGATAGGAAGGAGTGTACTTTATTTATTCTGGAACCCTTTATTTAGGGATGGATTTCATGCTGTTCATTTATTACACTGATAGAAAACACTCTCCGACATGCTTGCAGTCACAGTACATAGCCTACCGACCTACAAACTACTCGGAAATCACCTAAATTACGCAGTACACTGATGTGCAGACACGAAAGCAACTCGTAAACTGTCAAAATAATGTATATATAAAGCTCTGCAAACATGCTTGCTAATCATAAACTGTAGAAAAAATGCATTGCGCAGCCTACATACCTCCAAACTACTCATATCACCGAAATTATGTAGTACACTGATGTACAGACACGAAAACAACACGTAAATTGTCAAAATAATGGATGTAAAAGGCTCTGCACACACGCTCACTAATTGTAAACTGTCGAAATAGTGCATCGTATAGCCTACACACCTGCCAACTACTCGTAAATCACAAAAATGATAGAGTACACTGATAAACAGAAACGTTCACTATGTGTAAAATTGGTAAAAGAATGCATGTATAATACTCTGCAAACACCCTCACAGCGCTTAAACAGCCGAAAATAATACAGTGCACAAAAACTCTTTGCAAGTAAAAAACGCTTTCCAACTACCGTCTACTGTGACATATCAGTGAACTGTTCCCTCCAGAGAGAAAACGTGCGCACACGCCAGTGCAGAATACCCTGCAAAGCGACAAGCTGCCAGACCATTCAGAGATGTCAGTTCAGGTCCTGCGAGCATTAGTTGGTGGCATCTGTTTCATACTTGGCACCCGAGAAATACCTAGCTAAACACATGTCCACCTATCCACCACTGCTGGCACGATGATCCATAGCCTTTGTACCTGTGGTCCAGCGAGATATTCGCATAGCGAATCACCCTCAGCTAGATGTTTGTACAGTGACTCACATTGCTGCGTCCTGTAACCAGCCGGTGAAAGTTGCGTCTGTTTTCGTGAATACAGTTAGAATTCTTCGAGAGCTATACTGACACCTCATTTCTACGTAAATAACAGCCAATGCTCCCTCCGGGTGCGCTATAGAAATCTTTTGCATTGCTTCCCAGAATAACACAGGATTCATTCTTCTTAGTGATCCTAACAGGACAGCCCGTTTATTACGTATCAACCCTTCCTGGAAATAGTAAAGTGCCGCAGAAATAGTTCACTGTCGGTCTTATTGTTGCCGTAGGAGCTCATACGCATGGAAATTCTTGTCCTAACAGGAAATGTTTACGAAAATAGCCCAGAATAACACCGAACGCATTCCTCCTGGTGGTCCTGACAAGGCACCCTGTACATCACCTGTTATCCTTCCTGTAAATTGTGACGTCATGCTTTCAACAAACGTCTTAGAAACGGTAAACGTTCTCTCCGCTATGTAGAGCCTCCTACATCCCACCACAAAGGATGTCTTGTGAATGAATGCAGCATTCTGATTGTGTCTTACTGTGTTTACCCGACAAACTGCTGCTGCTGCTGCCAGTGCAGGAGCACTGGTCGCCATTTTCTTCTGTAGATGAGACTTTCAGCAGCAAAAATATTTCGTACAGATCGCCATGTTGCACTGACAATTAATCCCTGCAAAAGTGGTATACAGATTGTCAGATACAGAAAGACACCTACTCAATTATATGGCCCTGCCACTGAGGATGGAAGCTTGAATATTACAGTGTGAAACCGATCTCCACATACCATATCAATGGAGCAACCACACAATTCGTATCCTGCACCATACAAAATCGCCACTTACAGCATCCTGCATATAGCTATCGTGCACCAGACACTCGTACATATACCGTGGGGACAGACAGCTTAAACACATGCACCATATATATACTCCTCGCAGCACTAGAGATTTTTCACGATGTTGGGTGGTCATCCACAGCTGCCGACAGTCACAAGTCATCCGCCCCCCACCCACACACTGCCCCGACATACGACCAGAGCGCCCTCAAAGGACCAAAGTCACTCTCCGAACTGTTGTCCAAAAGCTGGATTGGTACCCCTCAGCACAAAGGCGTTACTATTTTTCTGCCCCCAATCTGCTTGCTTGCTTGCTTTCTACAACCATCTCCAGGCTCTGGGGTTACAAGAACATATGTATTTTCAATTTAGTTGCCAGAATATCATACCATTTATGCGATACTTCTCGATGTCAAGCACTTAGCAGTATGCTACCAATCACTTGCACACCATAATTCCGAAGATATAGAATGGAAATTATTTCTCTAGAAACCCAAAACCTTAGCAAGTTTCATAACTAAGATGATTTTAAGCTAATTATAGGTGTTTGTGAGGCACTGAAATACTCGTGCATACATCTGCCTGCTTGACAGATGTCCTGTTTACAGACATAGTGGCGGCATGACGTGTAATTTCATCTACATTTACATGGATACTCTGCAAATCACATTTAAGTGCCTGGCAGACGGTTCATCAAACCACGTTCTCAGTTCTCTATTATTCCAATATCGTGTAGCGCGTGGAAAGAATGAACACCTATATCTTTCCGTACCAGCTCTGATTTCCTTTATTTTAACGTGGTGATCGTTCCTCCCTATGTAGGTCGGTGTCAACAAAATATTTTCGCATTCGGAGGAGAAAGTTGTTGACTGGAATTTCGTGAGAAGATTCCGTCGCTACGAAAAACGCCTTTCTTTTAATGATGTCCAGCCCAAATCCTGTATCATTTCTGTGATACTCTCTCGCATATTTCGCGTTAATACAAATCGTGCTGTCTTTCTCTGAACTTTTTCCATGTACTCCGTCAGTCCAATCTGTTTATTTTCTGCAATCTGGTAAGGATCCCACACCGCGCAGCAGTATTCTAGAAGAGGACGGACAAGCGTAGAGTAGGCAGTCTCCTTAGAAGATCTGTTACATTTTCTCAGTGTCTTGCCAATAAAACGCAGTCTTTGGTTAGCCTTCCCCACAACATTTTCTATGTGTTCCTTCCAATTTAAGTTGTTCGTGATTGTAATACCTAGGTATTTAGTTGAATTTACGGCTTTTAGATTAGACTGATTTATCGTGTAACCGAAGTTTGACGAGTTCCTTCTAGCACTCATGTGGATGACCTCACACTTTTCGTGATTTAGGGTCAACTGCCACTTTTCACACCATTCAGATATTTTTTTCTAAATCGTTTTGCAGTTTGTTTTTTATCTTCTGATGAATTCATCTGCAAATAACTGAAGACGGCTGCTCAGATAGTCTCCTAAATCGTTTATATAGATAAGGAACAGCAAACGGCCTATACCTTACCTTGGGGAACGCCAGAAATCACTTATGTTTTACTTGATGGCTTTCCGTCATTTACTACGAAATGTGACCTTTCTGTCAGGATATCACAAATCCAGTCACATATTTGAGATGATATTCCATAAGCACTTAATTTCACTACATGCCGCTTGTAAGGTGCAGCGACAAAAGCCTTCGGGAAATGCAAAATACGGAATCGATCAGAAATCCCTTGTCAAGAGCACTCAACACTTCATGTGAATAAAGAGCTACTTGTGTTTCACAGGAACAATGTTTTCTTAAGCAATGTTGACTGTGCGTCAATAGACCGTTTCCTTCGAGGTAATTAATAATTTCGAATGCAATATATGTTCCAAAATCCTGCTGCATATCGATGTTAACGATAAGGGCCTGTAATTTAATGGATCACTCCTACTGCCTTTCTTGAATATTGGTGTGGTGTGACCTGTGCAACTTTCCAGTCTTTGGGTGCGGATCTTTAGTCGAGACAACGGTTGTATATGATTGTTGACTATGGAGCTAATGCATCTGCATACTCCGAAAGGAACCTAATTGGTATACTGTCTGGACCAGAAGACTTCCTTTTATTAAGTGATTTAAGTTGCTTCACTACTCCGAGGATATTGACTTCTACGTTACTCATGTTGGCAGCTGTTCTCGACACGAATTCAGGAATATTTACTTCGTCTTCTTTTGTGAAGACAATTCGGAAGGCTGTGTTTAGTAACTCTGCTTTGGCAGCACTGTCTTCGATAGTATCTACATTGATATCGCGCAGAGAAGGCATTGATTGTTTCTTGCCGCTAACATACTTCACATACGACCAGAATCTCTCTGGATTTTCTGTCAGGTTTCGAGAGAAAGTTTCGTTGTGGAAACTGTTATAAGCGTCTCTCATTGAAGTCCGCGCTAAATTTCGAGCTTCTGTAAAAGATCGCCAATCTTGGGGATTTTGGTCTGTTTAAATTTGGCATGTTTGTTTCGTTGTTTCTGCAACAATGTTCTAACCCGTTTTGTGTACCAAGGAGAATCAGCTCCGTTGTCTGTTAATTTATTTGGTGTAAATCTCACAAATGCTGCCGATACTATTTCTTTGAATTTAAGCCACAGCTGGTCTACACATATTATTGATTTGGAATTAGTGCAGATAGTCTCTCTGGAAGGCTTCAAGTGAATTTTTATCTGCTTTTTTGAATAGGTATATTTTTCACTTTTTTTTTTTTTTTTTTTTTGAGGATTACAATATTCAATCTCGCTACGACAACCTTGTGTTCACTAATCCCTGAAACGGTTTTGTTGCTCGTTATCAACTCAGAATAATTTGTTGCTAAGAGGTCAAGTGTGTTTTCACAACGGTTTACTATTCGTGTGGGCTCATGAACTAACTGCTCGAAATAATTTTCAGAGAATGCGTTTAGCACAATTTCAGATGATATTTTATGTATTTTCGCCAATATATCGAGAGTAAATTAAAGTCATCGCCATCTCATATCGTATGAGTCGGGTACGTGTTTGAAATCAAACTCTAGTTTTCTTTGAACCTTTGAGCAACTGTATCATCTGAATTGGGAGGTCGGTAAAAGGCTCAAATTATTATTTTACTCCGGTTGCCAACAAGGACCTTTGCCAATACTAACTCACAGGAAGCATCTATTTCAATTTCCCGACAAGCTAAGCTACTTCTGACTGCAAAGAACGCGCCACCGCCAACCATGTTTAGCCTATCCTTTCGGAACACCGTTAGGTTCTTATACGTGCCTTTAGCCAGCTTTCAGTGTCTATAACTTCTTGAGTATCAGTGCTTTCTATTAGAGCTTGGAGCTCTGGTACTTTCCCGACACAGCTACGACAATTTGCAACTGTTATACCAATGGTTCCTGTATCTACGTTCGTCCTGTGTTCAGCCTGCACCTTTTGCGACTGAAGCCCTTCTTGTGTTTTCCCGAGACCCTCTAACTCAAAATACCACCCGATCCATGCCACACAGCCCCAGCTACCCGTGTAGCCGCCTCCTACGTATAGTGGACACCTGACCTATTTAGCGGAACCCGAAACCTAACTACCCTTTAGTGCAAGTCAAGGAATCTGCAGCCTACACGGTCACAGAACCGTCTGAGCCTCTGATTCAGACCCTCCACTCGTCTCTGTACCAGAGTTCGCAATCGGTCCTGTCGACTATGCTGCAAATGGTCAGCTCTGCTTTCTTCTTGCAAGCAAGACTGGCAGCCTTTACCACTTCTGTTAGCCGCTCGAAACCAGAGAGAATCTCTTCTGACCCAAAGTGACATACATCATCGGTACCGACGTGAGCAACCACCTGCAGTTGGCTGCACCCTGTGCTCTTCATGGCATTCGGGAGGTCCCTTTCCACATTTGGAATGACTCCACCCGGTATGCACAGGGAGTGCACATTGGTTTTCTTTCCCTTCTTGTCAGCCAAGACCCTAAGGGGCCCCGTAACGCGCCTAATGTTAGAGCTCCCAACTACAAATAATCCCATCCTCTGTGATTGCCCGTCAAACGCAGCTGCTATGCGTTTATCTGTTTCCTCGTAAGAAGTATTCTCCTTTACTAATGATCATTTCATATAGGGCTGATACCTGCATAGTATAATTTCTGAACCGTGATCGGATGTGAACAGTGGACGCCATACATCTCTGGAAAGCTATATTGTGCACGTATCACACTGAACCGATATTTTAAGGAAGTAATTTTTTTCATTTTACAATTCATTACCATAGTTTATTGTAGAGAAACCTGGAAGGAAGATGTATATTAAGCGCTGGAAATATATTCTTACATTGGAATATTAACAGCGTTGCATTCCACATGACTAATAGGTCGGAAACTGAAGTGATCTAACATTATGACCTGTTTTAAGTGTAGAACCATGTAGCCTTAGAAGTGTGTGTTTTTATATTCACTCTTACCAATACCCTCCTGGTACTGATCCCAGACACTAGAACAATACTTTAGAATTGATAGCGTAGTTGATTTACGTAAAATGCTTCGAACTCCATCATGCATAAAAACCACCCATTTCTTATTCTTCTTAAGTGTCTGCTATTACATCACAACACTTTCACATCTACTATTGTACACCGATAAGGTGTGCTAACCTCCTTGACATGGGCGCGTCTGGAGGAATCTTGTGCACTTGGATGAATGTGGACTTGGCAAGCTCCATTCATTCACGAGACGCATAATGTAGCGGTCTACTCCTGGTCCACTGCAGATTAAATCGGTAACGGTTCTGCAGGGTGGGTTGTTCAAAGAGAGTACAGGGGGGTCTTTCAGTCTGTAACTTTATCCTAGGAATGCGAGAATGTCTTATGACTCCCAGCTGCATAGACAGATCACAAATTACACACAGTGCTCGAGATGTTAGAAATATGTAGATCTCTATCTGGTATACTTTGATGATGTATATGTTCGAGAATTAACAATGAATGTACGTTCTGCACATTCATCTATCTACGTTCGCAATGGTAATTGCAAAGTAGAAGAGGGGGCGGTTTGGCGATGATACTGAGTCTTGGAAGCATGCTGTCGTATCACTGTCCAATGTTTAAATTACTGTAAAACTGAAACAATTGTTTGCACTATCAACTGTGATGCTAATTATTACAGTACATTGAGTGATGTCTTTTCCACCCCATCTGTCCACTGGGATGCTGTTGGTTACCACATAATGGTTGACTGACATCGATTGTTTCAGATGGAGAAAGAAAAAAATGTGTGTAGTCTTATGGGACTTAACTGCTAAGGTCATCAGTCCCTAAGCTTACACACTACTTAACCTAAATTATCCTAAGGACAAACACACACACCCATGCCCAAGGGAGGACTCGAACCTCCGCAGGGACCAGCCGCACAGTCCATGACTGCAGCGCCTTAGACCGCTCGATGCCTAAAAAGCCACCTTAGAATTTTACTGTAACAGTCAGGTTAAAAAAAAGCTGACTTATTTCTTGATATGAGAGTGCCAGGAATATGATTCAGTAGTGGCTGTAATCATTAAAGAACTTCTCCATAGGATCCAATAAAGGTATGTGGTTGAATGGAAAGACTTGATTCCAAATTGCGGACAGCAATTCTAATGGAGAGCATAACAAAAATGGTTCAAATGGCTCTGAGCACTATGCGACTTAACTTCTGAGGTCATGAGTCGCCTAGAACTTAGAACTAACTAAACCTAACTAACCTAAGGACATCACACACATCCATGCCCGAGGCAGGATTCGAACCTGCGACCGGAGCGGTCGCTCGGCTCCAGACTGTAGCGCCTAGAACCGCACCGCCACTCCGGCCGGCAGAGCATAACACTAGAGATCTGAAAATCCTGAGAGCGTTTCTTACGACCTCAATCAGCACACCATCTGCTGTTTGTGATCCTTCTCAATCATGGCCTATAACCCAGTGGATACATCACAGAACCTGTGACATGACATCAAGACAGAATGCATTACAAATACTGGAGAAATATCTAGCAGCGGCGTGAAGGAGTTGCAAATACCGGCTTCATACCGCATTCCTTAGCCGAATCACTTTCTAAATTCGATTACGAGCCTAAACTCGTCGGCCAGATGTAACCACACTGTTGGTGTGATAAAATGCACTCCGGTGGTCAGCATCTGTATTCAGTGTCGAGGTATTTGTCTGGAAAAACCACATCATTTGGAGGTAATGCAATACCTCAATTTATGAAGCCAGTATAGCTTTTAACATGGATACCTGTGTGCGCCAGTAGAACCACGACTGACTGTGACAGTAACATGGTCGTCGCGATCGTGTTTTTTACCATCTGCGGCTTGTAAGACGATTACGCTTCTCTTTCTGAGACAGAGTGGCACCACTCGCAGAGAAACGTACAAGACATGTCCACTCATCGCTGATTTTCGCTCAGTATTGTCTCAGATCGGCAGCAATCAGTTATTGGCGAAGTATTATACTTAGTAACTGGGGATGCGTGATAGGTTCGTCATGAGCATCAGGCTCATAAAGTGTGCGTGGATGTGTGTGTGAGTTCCGACATGAGCAAAGTAAATAGCTATGTCCAATCGCAAGGAAGGTATGGATTTGATGTAGAATACTGTGATAGCAAAGGGAATGGAAGATTTTGTTTTTACTTGGAAAAGTATGTCAAGTCATAAGTTTGATACAGATATTTCTCTTTCCAGAATCACTGGCATCAGCAGGGTGTACTTCCAATACTTGACTCATTGTCGAATGTCGTCCAATTCAGACCACAAGCGTAATATTTAATTGTAAGTACAGTGATCAAATATACATATAGCCGGTTTCCCAGGATGATTCTTTCTAGGGGTGCATGGCGCGCGGTGGCAGTGGCCTGTGGCGAGAATGATTCACGTTTCCCGCTGACGGCAGGACCTGTCCGAATAGAAAGACTGGTTGGGTACAGGAATGTAGCTGGCCTAACCCTGTCTTTATCTAGATGGCTGAATAGCGAACTCATACTCGTTTGTGTTGGGCAAGCTTAGTGATCGCGTGTCTTCTCCATATAAATTTGAGAAGATTCAATATGGACGTGTGTTTGCGCTGGGCCATTATTCCCTCCAATGTATATCGTCTGATTGACTGCTTCTGCACGTTTCCCGCCCTTATTTAGTTGAGAGAACATCGATTGTCGTGTGTGTTGTGTGCATCTATCAGGTGAAAGACGGGTTTAAGACACGTTTACTGGCTCTCTACACATGAGAAACACCTTAGTTGACTTTGTAAATTATAAGGATGATTTGGGATATGTTATGTCGCCGACATCAGTATTCGCGAGTGCAAATATCAGTTTCCTCTATTTCTTTCGTGTTTTCAAGTAAAGGTCTTAGCAGACGAGATAAGTATCTATTTACTCATTGGTTTACAGCACGCTCCACCTCGCTGAAGTTTCGGGTTTCCAGAGAGTGTAGAAAGCAAGTAAGCAAGCAGGTCAGGGTCAGAAACGTCCGCACAGATATCTGAGTGGTCTACGTGACGGATTGCCATCCTACAGGCCTAGATTCGATTCCCAGATGGGTCGGGGATTTACTTTGTTCAGGAACTGGGTGTCGTGCTGTCTTCATCATCATTTCATCCTCATCCGGCACGCAGGTCACCCAATGTGGCAACGAACGTCATAAGACCAGCACCAAGGTGGCCAGACCTGCCCCACTAAGGGCCCTCCCGGCCAATCATGCCAAACGCTCATTTCCAATTCAGGGCCACAAACAGTAACACCTCTGTGCCGAGAGGAACTGACTCAGCCTTTGTACAACAGTTCAGAGAGTGACCTTGTTCCGTTGAGGGCGCTCTGGTCATGCATACGGGCAGTGTGAATGCTAGGGGCAGATGACTTGCAACCATCGGCTATGGTTAAAAATAAGGATGGGGCCCCTCCACGCCCACACCAACGTGGTGACCAAACCAAAAGTTCTACTGTCACCTCCGTAAACATGTTAGTTTTTGAATCAGGCGTCACAGGATGCAGGCTGTGATGTTATCCATGCGTCTGGGTAAGATTACTCATTAACATGGTCCATCATGAGATAAAAGTGGTCGAAAACGATTGAAGGGTAGCGGTTGTAAGGGCAGAGGAAAAAAAGTGCTAAGGCCAGCGCCAAGGGAAAAAGCCTCTGCGACAGTAGGACGGGTAGTAAGGGCAGTAGCGGCTTGCTAGCTGCGACAGAGCATGCAAGGTGAGGGAAGGTTAGCGTGAGGTATCGTGCAACGTTACGTATGTGCTGCGTGGTCGTTAGCTGGGTCAGTCCGGGTGCTG
Organism: Schistocerca cancellata; assembly: GCF_023864275.1. Lineage (NCBI taxonomy): Eukaryota > Metazoa > Arthropoda > Insecta > Orthoptera > Acrididae > Schistocerca > Schistocerca cancellata. The sequence goes on from NC_064628.1 coordinate 564,862,855, forward strand.
CGGCTTGGCTCGCTTGTAGTCTCCTGGGCCGGCCGCAGTGGCTTCCTCCCTGTAACATAAGAGTCCGGCGCGGCAACGCATGCGTTGCTGTTAGGCCCTCTGCTGCGCCTTGTCGTCGGTGACTTGGTGCAACTTCATCAGGCTGGTGCAGAACGGCGGCGATCGGCTGCCGTTCAGCGTCCTCCTCTACTGCACGGCGCAGGACTTCTGCATTGCAGCTGCGAGCAGCTCCGCTTGTTCAATGAGCTGCGCCGCTTCAGCATCGGAGAAATGCATGCCGTTCGCTCTCGCTGTCGCGATGATGGCCGCTCCCGCAGCGGTCGGCGTCGCCACCGGTTCCGCTGGGGCGGCGGTTTTCTTCTTTGCACCTTTCGCCTGCGGTGCTGCTGCGGCAGCCGCTGGGATAGGCGCGCGAACGTCCTTCTGCGAGGTCGCAGGAGTGTTCGCAGGTACGACTGCGCTGAGGCCTTGGGCGAAGACTGCTCGCAGTTGCCTCAAGGCCTCTTCCTTCTCTGTAGCCACGGCGGCTGCGAAGGCAGCCCTCTCTGCCGCCATGACCGCTTTGAGGGCTGCTGTGGCCTCCTTCACGGCGGTGCCGAATTCGAGGTCACACTTCTTCACGGGAGAGCGAGCTGCGTCCTGGCTGCCCGTTTCCGAGCGGTCGTCCCTGCCCCTGGCAGGTGGATCTGCTACTGCGCCGTCCCTCAGCTGCGCCGGGCTGTTCTGCGCCCTACGCCGTTTCCGACGTCGTCTTCGCTTCTGCCGCTGCGTCGGTGCGGCCGCGGCCGCCTCGCCGCCCCCGGCACGGCTGCGGCTTGAGAAGGCTGCACAACCGCGCCAACTGATGACGTGCGGGCCGCCACACCGGACACAAGTCGGCAGAACGTTGCTGCCGCGATTGCAGGCGCGGCTGTCGTGCTCGCCTGAGCACTTGACGAACCGCGCCGCGTTGCGGCAATACTTCGCAACATGGCCCTCGCCCTGGCACCTGAAGCCCTGGGACAGAGGGTCCATTGCCGTCGGGAGAGCCTCTGTCGTCACCGGGAAGCCCAGCAACTTCCGCAAGTCGAAGATGTCGCTCCCGCCGTCGACCATTTGCACGGTCACGGCATAGAGTGGCGCCCTCTTCCTGTTTGTCCGGTTGTGCAACCTTGCGGCTGCATTACCAAACCCGGCTCGCAGCATCCCTTCCCGGACCGCTGCCTCGTCACAGCACCAAGGTAACCCCCTGAGGAGTGCCTCGGTCGTCTTCATCCTTCCTACGGAAGGTACCTTCTCACGCGCCGGCGGCGCGTCGACGATGTGGTCGGCCACTGCGACCTTGATCGCCCTGTGGTCGGCCACGTTTGCAGCTCGAACGCAGATCAGCGAGTCTGTATCGACAGACTCGTAGACCACCTCGTTCCGAGCGCAATTCGTGATGGTGTCGAACAGCGCTGTCCACCCGCCTTTGCACTTGACGTACAAAGGGGGGACAGGCCGCGACTCGTCTTCTCGGGAGTTCCTTGCATGCTCTGCAGACTCAGTGAGTTGCACAACCGAAGGACCCCTCGTAGCGGCAGGTTTCCTCTGCGCACCCTTCTTTCCCATGCTGCGAGGCGCGGAACACGACAATCTGCACGCGTTGTTAAAACAACGCACGACAATTTGCTCTCCGCGGCGCCCACAGCACAGAAACCTCTTCACGAGCTCTCAACGGCCGAGTAAGCGAAGCCCGCAACGGCAGCGATGCGCTCGCCTCGCCAGCTCAGGCCGCTCTTATCGGCTATGGTTGATGACCGGCCGACATTATGGTAAATCTCTAGTGCCATGGGGAGTATACACGGTGCATGTGCTTATGCTGTCTGTCTTCACGGTATATGTACGAGTGTAAGGTGGTAGATAGCTATATGCAGGATGTGGAAGTGGGGATTTTGTATGGTGCAGGATACGAATTGTGTGTTTACTACATCAATATGGTACGTGGAGATCAGTTTCACGATGTAATATTGAAGCTACAGTTCTCAGTGGCAGAGCAGTGTAATTCAGCAACTGTCTTTCATATCCGACGATCTGTATACGACTTTAGCACGGATTAACTGTCAGTGCAATTTGGCGATCTGTACAAAATAATTTCGCTGCTGAAAGTCTCATCTGCAGAAAAAAACGGTCATCAGTGCTAACGCACTGGCGGCAGCAGCAGTTTGGAGGGTAAATTCAGTAAGAGCCAATCAGAATGCTCTATTCATTCACAAGCCATCCTTCATGGTGGGATGTAGGAGGCTCTACATAAGAGTGAGAACATTTTACTGATTCTAAGACCTTTCTTGAAATCAAGATGTCACGATTTCCGGGAAGGGTAACTCATGATGGACAGGGTGCCTTGTTAGGACCATCAGGAGGAATGTATTCGGCGTTATTCTGAACTCTTTTCGTAAACAGGTCTTGTTAGGACAAGAATCTCCATGCAGATAAGCTGAGACATCACGAAAGGTCCTACAGCAACAACAAAAGCGACCATTAACTATTTCTGCAGCACATCACTATTTCCAGGAAGGATTGATCCATAATGAATGCGCTGTCCTGTTAAGATCGCTAGGAAGAATGCATCCTGTGTTATTCTGGGAAGCATTGCCAAAAATTTCTATAGCACATCCAGAGGGATACTTGTCTTTTATTTATATAGACATGAGACGTCAGTATAACACTTGTATAATTCTAACTGTATTCCTAAAAATAGACGTGACTTTCACCGGCTGGCTGCATGTGGCAGCGGTTTGAGTTGCTATGCAACCATCTCGCTAAGGGTGACCCGCTATGCAAACATCTTGCAGGATTGCAGGTACAAAGGCTATGCATCTTCACGGCAGCAATGGTGCTTAGGTAGACACGTGTTTCGACAGGTATTTCGCAGGTGTAAAGTGTGAGAGGGATGCCGCCAACTCATGCTTGCAGGAACCGAACTGACATCTGTGAGTGGTCCAGCAGCTTGTCACTTTGGAGGGTGGGCTGCACCGCCATGTGCGCACTTTCAATCTCTGAAGGGAACACTTCTCTGATACGTCATGGTTGACGGTAGTTTCAAAGCATTTTTTTGTGCAATGAGTGTTTTCGGCTGTTAAAGCGTTGTGAGGGTATTTGTAGAGCATTATACATGATTTATTTTACCAATTGTACACATAGTGAACGTTTCTGTGCATCAGTGTACTGTATTATTTCGCTAATTTACGAGTAGTTTACAGGTCTGTGGGCTGTACAATGCATTATTTCTACAGTTCACAATTAGCAAGCATGTTTGCAGAACTTTATATACGCATTATTTTGACACATCAGTGCACTCCATAATTTCGGTGATATGAGTAATCTGGATGTCTGTAGGCTGTGAAATTCATTATTTCGACAGTTTACGATTAGAAAGTGTGTTTTCATAGCTTTATACATGAATTATTTTGACAATTTACGAGTTGTTTTCGTGTCTGCAGCGTCCTGCATTATTTTGGTGATTTACAAGTAGTTCGTAGGTTTTTAGGCTATGTAGTGTGACCCAAAGCATGTCAGAGTGAGTGTTTTGTATCAGTGTAATAAATGAGCAACATAAATTCCATACCTAAATAAATTGTTCTAAAATAAATAAAGTACACACCATCCTCTCTCCAGCAGCTGGACAGAGACCAAGTCCTTTTCTCTCTTTTTTCCCCAGACTGCCATGAGATGACAGCTCCCTCTGGTAACAGTACTGTGTACTAGTCAGTTGGACTCCAGACCTTATGGTAAACACACTGGAGACAGCTACTGCCTATACAAAATAAAGACTTACATACATCCAGTGGTCCAGCACAGGCTGAGTTTTTTTCCACCAATTCCAAAAAAGAGGTGTCGATCAGGTGACTTAGGTTAGTGCAGGTAGCCTAAGTGACCTTTCTTCTGCGAAAATTTGAACTTCCCACCATTTTCTAGGAGTGGTGGGGAGGGGAGGGGTGGGGTTTAAGTTAGTAGGGGTAGCCCAATTGACCTATTTTCCCACCAAAATTGGAACCTTTCATGACGTCTTTGTGATGGTGCACACATCCATCGCTACCATCTTGGATCTGCCATCTTGAATAAATTTGGCAACCATGTAATGTGGGGTGGTACGAACTTTACCCTACTACTAGAAGACACATGTAAGCATTTTAATTGATCTCAGTATCATGTGATAGGCTATTGTCACAAAATGATGTCAGTAATGAACAACTAGAACTAGGGAATGGATGTCTAATATATAGAAGAGTAACCTGACAGGGATTTGCACCACAGCACCATCATGGGTGTGGGTTTGATGTCACAGCAGCATACTGAGTGCCTACGACGGCATTTACAGTAGTGTGGGGTGATGCACAATCCAATGTGCTGCAGGATGTGTCACTGTTCTCAGCTCCTCGTTTTCATACATGTGTTTTCAACATGCACCGAAATGATTTTGCTAGAAAAACCTTTATCTTGAATTTGGATGAGGAATCTCGTGCCGACCTCCATACACGACAATTGTTTCTTCACCTACACCCCTAAAGTTGAGTTGCAGAACTTACGTTTATGCTGTCCTGAAACTTGGTAGTCTCAATTATTCGTGAAAGATGACATTAAACTATAATAGTAAGCTATACTAGTTGCACTTTGCCATTTAATCCAATGGACAGTGACTTTCAACTCGTAACATAGAACCGGACGTACATAATTTATTTGGGCGATTTGTCAACGATAACTGCTCCTTATGCAAGACCGCCAAACAACTTTTGTATGGCTTTAAAATATAACATTACCATACAAAACTATATTTCTCCCAAAAAGACGAATTTCTGGCCGAGTCAGTGAGAAGGGTGCGAATCTATGCAAAGAGAGAGGCAGAGCTAACAACAAATGAATATCGAGTAAATAATCACCTGAACGATCTTCCATGATTTGTGATCAATTTAGGACACACCGACGGTGACCACGTACATTGAGAAATTCAACACATGAATTAAAAATGTACGCTGATGGAATGATGAAACCAAACAAAGCTAGATGATGACATGTTAGGTGAAGCCCATTTCATGTGACATATTCTTTTTGCTCTTTAGCTTATTTTACTCCAAACTTCGAGTCAATTTTTATATTTTTCGTGTACTCATTATGAAAACTATCGAAAACACATCTGAATAGAATATTTTGTAAATAACCTGTGGCTATTAAAAACAATTATGTAACTGTTTCAAGGTACAGGTACATTTGAAACGAGACTGACCCTCCAATGTTTAGTGAAGTCATAAAATGACAGTGATCTCCTGTGGATGCATTTATGTGTAACGAAGTACATGTTAAGATCATATATTTAGCTTCAGTCACAATTTCAGAATTCTAAATGGAATAGTACAGTACTCGTTTTTCTAACAGCCTATCACACTTAACAACCAGGCGCTAAGACACTCCTCAGGCGTTGTACATTGCTTTTAAGTGAATAAAGGAAAACAAATATCTCACGGCATGTTACGAATGTGTTAAGCGTGAAAATATCTGTGGAACAAAAGGGAAAGAACTGTAATGGAAAATACTGGAGTCGTCCCAATAACAGGATCTAGCATTGGAGTACAGACAACGCAGGAAAACCGTAACGTGTGATTGCCGTCTCTGTGGCGTCTATGCATTTATCTGCAGTGACGTGCAAGTGCTAAGCAAAACCAGAGATGGAGCGATTTTTAAACTTCCTCTGAATCTCTCACCGTGATTGTTTATCGAGCAGTCCGACTTACTGTCACTCTTTAGGAAAGTAATTTAAAGTGCTGTTCTATCATACTGAGAGATTCCGCTTTAGTAAGACAGTAAAGTGATCATATCATTTTGGTTTCTGTATGTTATCGATGTCCACAGAGAGAGAGAGAGACCAAGTTATGTTACCGTTAAACAATCTTTGGTCTTGTCGTGCCACAGTCTTCGCCTCTGCGAAGTCTGAAACATTCTTAGTTGAAGTGCGGTAGATGATGGATGTATTCAGCAGTGCTGTGTTGACTTGTGATGATATCTGTTACATAAAGAAATATTTGTTGTAAAGGAAAGCAAGGATGAATATGATGTATATATTGGATACAAATTTCGAATAATGTTATTTCTTTGAAGAGAAGAAGCTTGAGGTAAGACTGCAGCACTACGCAACTAAGAATGATTATTGTCAGGTTGTTAAGTTTCTCAGTGCTGAGAGAAAGACTACCCTATTTCTCTGAGTCATGCATTAACATATTGATTAGGCTGTTAGATTTTTATAGAAATTCTCTGTTATCACTTCATCCTTTTAAATCATTGTCCACTTTGTTAAGCATAGCATCGTTCAGACGTATGTTATGTGTGAAGATCAGGCAGAGTTTTGCTCTGTCTTTTTGAATAATACTTTATTCTGAAATCATTGCCATGGAATACCATTTCATAGGAATAGTTACTCTCCCCATCTCACTGTTTATCATTACATATTCTCACATCTCACAGTTTGAATACAGTTTGGAAATTTTATTTATAAATATGAATCTAGCTTAGCCGCAGCCTGCTTGCTGTCTGCTGTTGTGCTTTCGAGAAATCTGCAAGAATGTTGTCAAGATGCGAGATAAGTGGAAATTTTGATTAGCGCCAGGTAAATGTTTTACTTTCGTTGCGCATTTAATATAAAGATAAGCTGCATTCAGATCAGTTACAGTTCAGTTCAAATTAGGTTCTGCTCAGTCAAAGCTTTGCTGATGATATTAATTTGACAATAGTTTGTGGGGATATAGTTTTGGTAATGTATAGACTTTATATAGAGTGGGAAGTAAAGTGGACTTAAATTTCATAAAGATAGAAATATAATTGTGAAGTTACATATGGCGATGCTGTCTGGAAAGTTCGTTGGTTTCGTTTGGTAATAGATAGAGTTGAATTTCTTGAAAGCAAAAAATACCCCTGCGCTAATTTTAATAATGTTGTGTTTCTTTTTCAGGTAATTCATTTAAAATTGTATATTCAGTTTGTGAACTTTTTGTGTCCTGTGGCGATTATCGATTACTTCGTTGCATAAGCAGTTGTAATAATACTACAGGTTCTGTGTGGATTTCTGTCAGTCTTGAGTATTTGCATGCACGATAGTACAGTGTTGTGTAGCCCGTCAATGCAGCAATTTTGCTTCTCTAGGATATAGTGTTTCATCGTGTTTGGTGTAACAGAAAATAATATTGAACGTCCGTCGCAGCACAAGACAACAGAGGGTGCAACAAAATCATGAGTCGGTGCAGAATGAAATAAACCACCTTTAGTGATTAGAAAATACCAATAGTTCACATGAGACTGCAGGAAAGTACGCGGATCCACAATTATTAACCACTTTAGTGCATCATAATGAAATAGAACAAACGTTGGGTGATGAAAACTTTATTTCTGAAGCTGAGTCAGTCGACGGGAAGTCGCCGCAGTGTAGCGATAGCACACTTAAGTCGCCACAGTCGTGCGATACCTTACAACAACTGGTAACAGACACATCAAAATCAGGTTTTGCGTATCTTTTGGATACGCAGAACCACACCGCGCGAATCCGACAAATTTTCTAGAATCAATTCACCAGGCGCTTAAAGAAACACAAGATGAAATGAGTAAGAAAGTCAACAAAACACAGGATGAGTTGAGTAATGAAATCGATAAGTCACAGGAAGATATTAGTAAATCACTTAGGGAAGAAATTAAAAACTATCAGTCAATAATCAGCATTTTTACAAATAGATTTCGTGACCTAGAAACAGACCACGAAAACCTGAAAACAAGTCAGCGTAAAGACAAGGACGAATTGTTAGCTAAAATCAACAGTCTAGTTCCGAGTACGATAGTTACACAGATAAAAGAACAGACGAACATCTTAGACAGAGATTCAAACGACGCAACGCCAGTATAATTTCCAGACACAGGAAAATAAGAGTCTTTAACAAATTTTAAAGACAACCAGGAGAAAATTAATCGGGTAAATGAGCTTTACAGGAACACTATGAATGAAAAGGTCGAGCGTATTGAAAGAAAGGTTAACTGCAGCGACGAAAAGGACGATTTTGACAGTGTACATTCACATCCAGAAAACTTTGGTGACCATACAAATAGACGTCATTTAGGTGATTTTCCACGAGAACAGTACCACATATCCAGATACGACAAGGAATCACCGATGTGGTGCAATAGAGAACAATCTGGTTTTGTAAGTCCGATTACGAACACTTTCTGACAGTATGCAAATTTAAAGTTGTCAGGAATTACGGTAACAAAAGTCACATCCAAGCTTGGACCGATCAATTCCTATATTCCTTACCACCAAACTGTCCACTTAAACATAAATGAAAATTTCTTTGCGGTTGTTTGGAAAACGAAACTCCATCAAGAAAGCGCTCAGTAGTGAAAGATGTCGGAAGTGTGAATGTTTTCTAGCGAGCATTTTTGTCAGCCTACTGGTCGCAGGCCACACAAGATCGAATAAAACATAGCATTACAATGTTACAGAACTTCGAACAGTTTGACTTCCCGAGCCCAGCAAAATACTCTGAAGACACGGTACGCAGTAATCAATACTTATCAGACCCATACAATCTGTCAGAGCTAATTCGCATTTGTTTAACAGCAGAAACTGCAACGCCACGACGCGTTTGTACCACTTGAAAACATAAACTATGGGTACTCGCTTAACAAATACAATCACAGAAACAACTACATCCGTGATAACCGACATCGTCCGCATGATTCACAATTCTCACAATTGAATAATGATTATTCTGATAAAAATAATTTCCAGAGTCCTTCCGCAAAATACGCGGCACAACAACAGTTATGCAAATAGTAACCAACAAGTCAAAACCAACAGAGTCGTAGTAACAAATATCATAATCAACCGCGGCAAAATTCTGGAAGCGCAAGCCCAGCGCGACAGATAGAAAAAGCTGAAGTTAGATCACCAAATCCAAGAGATAATCAACGATTAGGAAGCAACACAAGACAATGACTCGTGACTCCGGCAGCAAACAATACTAAGGATCACACAAAACTCGCAGCTTCCGCAACTTTGAACTCTGTGCATTTTGAAGACAGAGATATTTTACTGGAAGAGACTGATGACAAACAAAACTCTATAGTACATGCAACAATAAACATTTCAGTGGGCAACACTACATTTTCCGATGTATTGGACTTCGGCAGCCCTGTTTCTGTGGTCAGTGACACTGCATTCCAACATGTATGACAACAAGAGGTTGCCCGACTTTACCTTTATGTGAGATTAACATAGGAGGAGCGATTTCTGAAAAAAGTGTTGACGTGAATTAAGAAACTTATTTAGATTTTTTGTGTCTACGCTATTCACTTTCGATGAATTTCTTGATTATTACTTTCTTGTCCACTGAAATAACATTATCAGTAGATTTTCTAAACAAATAAAAAGGTGTTTTGATTTCAATGACACCAAAGTAGGAATTAGTTTCACTAATGTTTCAAGACTGGATCTCGGAACAAGAAGAAGAAATAAATTGTTTGTTTTTTGACAGATAATGCATTGCAAATTCCATCCGAGTACTTTCACAATAACACAAGTTGTGCGTATACTTTTTACGATGACAGAACTATGTCAGCTGTTTCTAAAATATTTCTTGCATTACAGTACACAGCAACATTTGGCGACCAACAATGCTGTCGCACCATCTGCCAGAGCGATTCCCGTCGCGCGGCAGACAACTTTTGAGAAGCATCGGGCGACTACCGTTGCTCAACAAACTTCATTTATCGAGCAAGAACACGACAGATTTGCTGCCACGACACGTACGCTAGACAAGCTGCTACGAACTTCGAAATTTCACCTAGAATAAGAAGACGTAATTTTTAATTTTTTTTAACCAGTTCTGAGAGGGTACAAATGTTATCAGCAATGTGTTGTTCACTTAAGAAATATTTTTGGCTATACACAGTGAGGATCATAGAGAGAATTTAACACTTTCTACCACTTTTGATGAGATATACAGCCTTTTAGGATGGTAATTGTGTAGTCTGGAGAGAAGAGTGATAGGCATTTTGATATAAGAAGATTTTCAGGATCCATTGTGAGATAGTAATGTGATGTTTACTGAACTGTAATATTTACAATTACAGCTATGAAGTGTTGTTTACGTGGAAATAAGTGGACTATAACAGATAAAGGAATTGTTATTTGAAGTTATATTGACGTGAAGACAGCTATTATGATGAATATTGTAATAAGTGAAGAGATTTATGCTCGTGAGGTACATGAGATGATAATTATGAGAGCTACGATGCATACAGTAATAGAATGAGCCAATGATTATGATGATTAATATAGAGAAAGAGTGAGCAAGTAATGGTCACGGCATAGGCACCCTGTTCCTTGTCACAGTCCACTTTTATGCCATGTGGTTGCACTTCATGTTTATATGAGCATAAAAGATAAGTTTTTGAAAAATTGAGGTTGGATGAAAATAGTAAATGAAGGTAACGTGACTTAAGACAACACAGCTATTTCCTTCATGTGGAGTTTATATTTATCTGTTGCAAATTATTCAACCTTTTTACTAAACATATTCGTCATTTTTCCATCGAAACAGCACAACATCTAACAGTTATACTTTACAATAATTCAAGAAGTTTGTTATTTTCTCTCCATTTGTGCACGGAAAATATTTTACAGAGATATGGTTCAGAATCGATTGCTACGCTGTATTGTGACACACTCTTTTAGTATATGGTACCTCATTGAACTTTTTCTGATTAGTTTATTGTTTTTTTCTGATTTTTACATAGATAAATGCTCTCAAAATTTAACTTTTGCTGACTTATGCAGAACTAATCAGCACTTTCTTTGACTAACAGATAAACTTAACATATGCATGAAACGATGTCATAACAGTTTAGGTGTTTGGGAAATTTTAAATTTTTGTGACTTGAAGATGAAATTCATCACTCGCAAGGTGACATAGACAGACAATATGCAGGAAGTATAACGAATTTTAGTGATTACATTTTTTTTTTACTTTTCAGCTTCATTCTTTTTTCTGATGGCGTAGGATACGATTCTTTTATACCTATTTTTATGCTGACGTGTGTGACATTGCAGTCTGTCTTGTTGTATTTACATATGATGTAACATAATAATATGCATTACTTCAGCTTAAGGGACTCGGGAAAAGTCCAAAGTCATGAAATCAATTTTTACTTTTTCGCATTTTAGAAATCTACAGAAATTCCCCTTTCAATTCATGTATAATTTATTCAATTCAGAAGACTACAACTGTTCTTAAAATATTTTTGAAATATCTTCTGTATGGGCTTAATCCACTGTAGTGCTGTTAAACTGCTGTCAAGTGTTGTATTCATGTATTTATATGCTCACCATGTACATTTTAGTGGTGTGAGAGAAAATAACTGTTACAAAATAAGTACTGTGGCTAACCTGTGATAGTTTGATAAATATCACTCGCAAGATTGTCACGTGTTTCATGTTTATTTAGTATTTTGTAATCAGTGAATTCTCTTCATTGAAGTCTCTGTTTTATTGAAGGATAATCATTGGTTAACTTCAAGTGAATAGATATCCTCTGAAAGCTTTTAAGTAAAGGAGAAAGGTAGGTGTTATTACTGTAAACAATAAAGATGATAACCAAGTGTGTGAACCTAACCTTGCTGGTACACCTGCCCATTGCAATGAAAGTGAGAAAAAAAGCACTTTGCAGAAGAAGTTTGGTTCAGCTGGTGAAAAGTATGAATGTTTTATGGACGAATCGGATATGAATGAAATATCTGGTATGTCAGTTGTCAACGGGATTTTTCCAAACTGTATAAGATGTATTCAGTGTACTGAAATCGGTCCGGAAAACTCTATAAATATTACTTAGCATTTGCCAGTGAAATGGAACTGAAGTGTGGTAGATGTTCATACAAAACCACCTTTTGGAACAGTGTAGTAGTAACTCCAAATGAAGAAAATTGTAGAAAAATCTATGAACACAACATTAGATTTGTTTATGTGTACAGTTGGTAAGGATGCTACTGCAGATGCAGTTTTCTGTGGCATGATGAATCTTCCAAATCGCCCAACGAAGTTTACAATAGATTTATATGGTTTAAAGTAGAAGATGTCTCTATAGATTCTAAGAAGAAAGCTGTGGATGGAGCAATAGTAGAAAACAGTGGTAATAGAGATTTGACTGCAGCATTCGATGGTACCTGGCATAAACGGGAACACACATCTCTTCATCGTGCATATGCGCCATGAGTATGTATACAGCGAAAGTTTTAGATGTAGCAGTAATAGCTAACTATTGTAGGTCTTCACAAAAAAGTATAGGTACAAATGAAAATAATTGCACAGCCAATTATAGTGGCAGTAGTGGAGGAATGGAAGTGGCTGGCGTTGCTAGTATATTTCAACATTCGGTTACATGTGATAAAGTGCGTTATGAGAATTACGTTGGTGATGGCGATTCTCAAAGTTTCAAAGATATTCAGGAACTGAACCCTATGGTGAAGATATTGTAGTGCAGAAATTTGAGTGTATTGGACACGTACAGAAACGAATGAGATCAAGGGTCTGGCGATTGAAAACTTGAAGATTTGAATGGGAAGGGAAGGTTAAGTGACAGTGTAATTGACAAACTACAGAACCATTATGGAATGGCTACTAGGCAAGACACACACAGTGTCGATGAAATGAAAGAGGCTGTTTAGGCTCTTCTTTTTAATAGTTTTTCAATCCATTGAAGTCCAAATCATTACTTGTGTACCAAAGGAGAAAACAGTTGGTGTAAGTACAATAACGAATCGCCAACTTGCGAAGTGTACACTCATAAACACAGTGTGCCTGATGTAGTAATGGAGGTGATAAAACCTATTTTCAGAGACTTAGCAACACCTGAACTATTGAAAAAGTCTGTTCATGGAAAAACCCAAAACCCCAATGACAATGGAAATAGTGTTATGTGGTCAAGAATCCCCAAGACTGTGTTTTCTGGAATAGAAACATTTGACTTTGGTGTGTATGATGCTGTTGCTAGTTTCAGTGATGGCAACGTTCTAAAGTGCAAAGTATTTCGAAATATGGGAATGAAGATAGGTTGCAACATGGTACGGACAATTCCTTTAAACAAGGAATTTCTTCAGGTTGCTGAGAGGTTTGTAAATAGCCTAGAAATACAACACAGAATGAACAGGAAAAGAAGGAGCTGGAGGAGATGAAGATAATCCATCCTATTGACCTGGAATAAACTAAAAACATAATGCAGACCTCATCATTAGATTCTCAAAAGTTTAATTGTTTCATATAAATTACATGTTTTCTCAGGATAAACCAAAGCAATCTGCCTCAAATTTTCGAGAAGTTTTACTTAGTCCCTTCTGTGTAACCTAACACAGCCTTTTTCCAAAATCTGTATATTGTTGAATTTATAAAAAAAAAATGACACAATAAAGCAGTGAACTTTCATTACAATAGAAAAAATTAAACTCTAACAACTGAATTCAATTTTCTTTTAAATTCCTGTGTTAAGTTGCACACAATATTCCAATAAACAAGCTGTAAAAGTTTCAACTTACTAGCTTAAATACTTTATGAGAAAAAATGTAATTTATAAGCGCTATTTTAACATGGGAGTTTTCAGGTTGTGTTTGCCTTTTGCACATACGTCAATTTCTGAGTTTCTTTATGATGCTTATTCTGTGTATAAATTGTTACCGTGGGATGCGACGCCAGTAGTATAATAATTATGTTTAGGACTGAAGGGAGCTCTCATAAGTCACTTAAGATGTGTAAGAAATCATGAAAGATGTCTAAGGAGGATTCAAATCAAAAGGTAAGAAAGAACAGAGAAATGGTTACAAGGATGTACGTGTAAAAGCAGTGGAGCTAAATAATATGAACTTACAAGAATGTATGAAACTTTTGACAGAAAGAAGCAAAGAATACAGTGAATAGTGGTATTTGTTGAAAGTTTGATGGAATTATAGGCAACAGGATAAAAGGCGCACCAACTAAAGGATAAAATATAACTAGACAGCATGGTAATTACTGATCATATTAGGTTGACGTTTGACTGACTGCATAAAGTATTTTTTGACGTGAACCTGGGTTCCACCTTGATCCATGTTTTCCTAATTATATACTTCTGTACTCCTTACCGATGTGTGTGACCACTATCCTCATGCACGTGATCACTAACCTTATGCGTATCTTTCTACCTTACTCTCTATACTTTTGTGTATTTCACTGATGTTCACGCATACATATTTGTTTGAATAGATTTAGTATTTTTTGTAGAATATGTGTTTCTTATAATACCTATTACTATACACTGTTTCACATGATTTGCTTTTGTGATTGATTATTGTAAAACCATGATGAGATTTTTTTCTTACTTTTTTATAGACATAGAAATCAGGTATTATTACTCCTATCTTATTATAGGTAAGTGTAACAAATTGTAACTGATTGACCAGTCTCCACAAATATTTGAGACTTGTCAGGACGGAAGAAATACGTCTAGTACTTTTTAAAAACTGAAATATTCTGCCAAATGTAGGCATGCTTCACCGATAAAAGGTGCAACTGATTTTCACAAGGAACTCTTCGATACTACAAGATGGCTTTGGAATTATTAGCGGATTCACAGTCTGCTTCATTTTTCACTGTGTGTGTGGGGGGGGGGGGGGGGGGATTGTCAGCTGAGAACTGCACTTAGCCTCACTTCCCACAACAGTGACGTTATTGCAACGAACTTAAGAAAGTTTGAGCGTCCGTGACAAGGACACTATTCTACCAGCTTTCATCGTGCAAATTACTACTGTCACATGTGACTGTGCTTCAGAAATGAAAGCCTTGTCTTATATACAAACTCTAACCTACTCCCTGTGTGCTACAAAAAAAAAAAAAAAAAAAAAAAAAAAAATCTTTGTAGATCACCAATACAATGTGACCTATAAACTTTCAAAATAGTCCTGTGCAGAACGTTCTCATAGATATCATAAAAAACTGTTGACTTAACAGTGGTGAATTCTCTTGATTAATCATTCACACGTTCTTGACTTTCCTAAATATTTTTACTTATAGTTACTCATGTTCTTGTAAAGCTATTTTACTCTTTGTATTTGCAACATGTGCTATACGTTCCTATCCATGATGTTTAGAATTTTGTCCTCGTCCCATTCATATCTGAAATGACCCTCATACAAAATTCTACTGGGGGAAGGAGGATATGTAAGATGGTCATCTCATCTTCGTTTTTGTATATTATCGATGTGCACGTCAGAGAGAGAGAGCAAGTTACGTTACTGTTAAAAAATCTTTGGTTTGGTCGTGGCATAGTCTTTGCCTCTGTACAATCTGATGCATTCTTAACGGAAGTGTCGTAGGTGATGGACGTATTCAGTTGTGCTCTGTTAACTTGTGACGGTATCTGTTAGATGAAGAAAGATTTGCTGTAAAGGACCGCAAGGATGAATATTAATTTTCAAAATTTTATTTTGAAATAGAAATGTAGTTTATCCCGTGCCTGCTTGCTGTTTGCTGTTGCGCTTTCCAGAAATCTGCATCATTGGTGTCAAATGCGATGTAAGCGGAAATTTTGATTAGGTCCAGATAACTGATTTACTTCCGTTGCTCATTTAATATAAAGACAAGTTGCATTAAGATCAGTTACAGCTTAGTTCAAATTAGGTTCTGTTTAGTCAAAGAGTAACACACGAGTTTAATTTGGAGAGAATATTGTAGGGGCACAGTTTCTATTATTACGTAGACTTTTATTGAGTGGTAGGTAAAGTTGGGCTAAATTTCATAAAGAAACAAATGTAGTGGCGAGGTTATAAGACAACAGCCTAAAGAAATGGAAAACGCGCCTCAAGAATGTAAGAGTAATAACTAAAACCGAATCAGAGAGATCTATTAGTGCTATTGGCATATCAATGTTTTCTTTTTTATCGCTCTGTGTAATGCGACTGCTTCTTGTTGATGTTTTTGTGTAGGGTAACTGAAGTCAAGTAAGTGTGGGCCAGGCATATACTTACGCTGATCAGCCATAACATTTTGACCATTGACCTACTATCGATATAAACCCTTCCAGAAGATAGCAGCGTTACCTGGAGAGGAATGACTGCTAGTCAGACATACGCACGGCGCACTTCGTGTCAGTGAGCGTGCTGTCCGTGTGTAGAACGCGGAAGGCGTGCGATCTGTCTGAGTCTGAACGAGTGCAGACTGTGACGGCCCGGGGCTCGGCATGAGCGTTTCGTGAACTACACGGGTGTTCGAGGAGTGCTGCGCTGACTGTGTTCAACACGTGGCGAACCGAAGCTGAAACCGCGTCCAGACGTGGACTTGGGCGGCCAGCACACGTTACAGATGTCGGACGTCGTAGGTTGGTCAGACTGGTAAAATAGAACAGGCAGCGAACTGTGGCGGAACTAACATCAGACTTTTATGCTGGACAGAGCACAAGTGTATATGAACATACAGTGCACGATGGGCCTCCTCAGCGGTCGATTCATACACGCGTCAATGTTAACACTGGACTGAAATGGGCATGTGACCATCGCCACTGGACGTTTGCGCAGTGGCAGAGCGTTGCACGGTCTGATGAATTCCGATACCTTCTTCATTATGCCGATGGCAGCGAGCGAATCCGTCGTCTTCCAGGGAAACAGCTTCTTGACACCTCTACTACAGGACGGAGACAAGCTGGCGGCGGCTCCGTTATGCTCTGGAGAACATTCACTTAGGCATCCATTGGTCTAGTGGATCAAGCACAAAGCACCACAACGGCCAAGGAGTGTCATACACTGGTCATGACTATGATGTTTCCCGACGGCAATACCATTTTTCAGTAAGATAATGCACCATTTCACAAGGCCAGGAGTGTGATGGACTGGTTCGAGGAACACCGTGGCGAGTTCCAATTGATATGCTGCCCTGGGCCCCCCCCCCCTCTCCCCTTACTCGGCAGATCTGAACACAATGAAACACAGCAGGACGTGATTGAACGTGTCGTCAGAGCTCATCGCCCTCTACCCGAATTTACGGGAATTACGTGTCCTGTGTGTGCAGATGTGGTGCCAGCGACCTACCAAGGACTCATTGCTTTCGTGTCACTACTCGTCGCCGCTGTTATCTGGCTATTAGGTAGATGACCATAATGTTCTCGCTGATCAGTGTATATGAATAGAAATAAGGGATATTCCGAGATACTAATGTAACATTGCAGATACAGATATAATCTGGGAATAGGTACAAAAAAATTAATTCTTTTGATGGTGAGTGACTAATGTGTAGATGCTAATGTGTTTGTTGCAGTTGGACAAAACCTGGACGTCCTTATTACCAATAAAATTGTGTAGGAAACAAAGGCCACGTGAAATTACTAACACAACAGCACCTGGTAGTCCGTTTCCAACACCAATAAAAATTATGGTACCACAGTGATACCACTGAAAGATATACACTGAACGCAAGAAATGAGCTTAATGATCAAAGTGAAAGATTTTACATAAATTCTTATGGATTAGAGCAGTGATGAATTCTCAAGTTATTGTGTTTTATTAATGATGAATGAGTAGAGGTGATGAAGAATGGGAATTAAGAAGAATATTGGTTTGAAATAGAAATAACATCGGTTTTTAATGGAGGTATATGATGAATTGCCACTGAGATGAACGATTTGAGTAAGAGGTGAAGCAGTTTGCCGACGGAAGTCGTTGAAAAAAGAAGGAAGGACTAGGGGCTGGGAATATGCTGTGGGGTATATGTACTGGTGGGAATTCACTGGAGAAATTGGACGCTGGAATGTATGTCAAGAGAAAGGAGACACGCACAAATCTGCTCCAACAGTCTGAGGGATCCAAATCTGGAGTATATCATACCTGTGAATTATAAAGGGGAGATGATGAAGAGGAAATAAATTACGTAACAGAGCGATACATTCACTTAACATGTCAAAGAACAGACATTTTCTTTGTTAACAACACTTCGACGTCGTTTTGATCTGTAATGAAGCACTTCTTCCTTTCTTAGCGAGGATATTGAACCACAGTGGGTGTCTACCGTCGCTCATGCCTTTCATCGACACAGATTCTAGTCTAAATGATGTTTTAAAAGCTTTTTAAAAATTTTATCCATTTTTGCTTCACCTATTGATCCCAAAGCTGAATATTTTATTTTCAAGCTAAAATACTTTGCAGTTTATTTGCTGTCACCCTTGGTAAGCAAAAATACTTTCCCACGTTTCTTAACATTCCATGCAGCATCTTTAGGCTATTGATGCTACAACTGCTGTATAGGCACTAGCCAGGAAGTTCATTCGCCATCTTCTCCCAATTTTCTCTGAAGTACTCCTCTGCTACAACTCCTGAGCCACGTGGTGTATAAAATCATTTAATTAGTGTGTTTGACTCAAATTTTATGATTACCAACACACGAAACGCAATTTCTGCTTGTGTTTTTCAGTCACCGACTCGTTTCCGAGTCTAGTCATCTCTCGGACTGAGATAAGTTTTCGGACATCATTGCCGTAAAATAATACCTGCGCTACAGGTGTCTGGCATAAAACTTGATTCCAGAAGCACTGTAGTGAGGTAGTTGGTACCAATCGAAACTAAATAACTCTAGAACAATGAAACACTATGCCGAAATGATTATTCCGATTATGACAGACGTCAACATTTCTCTTGTTAGGGGCACGTACGCTATTGAAAGGAAACAAAACTCAGCTCAGGGTAACTTTTTTGAATAATAGCTCACAGTCATCATGTAAGTCAACGAGCATGTTACTGCAGCAACCAAAGTTTTGTAATACATTGATCATGATCACGTAATGAAATGCCTTAAAACTTTCAACTACCACGAAAAACCACGTAGGTTTCTGAAAATATATTACAATTCCTTTGTCATACTGACCAGTTTGAAACCATTTGCAACATCCTGAACTGTTGGCAACCGTTGGAACGGTAGGGGTGGGGAGCGATGGCGAGGGAGGAGGGCGGCGGCAGAGAGGACTGGTTACTTTGTTCTTGTGTTACACCACGTGCGCCGGTTCTCGTCTGCTCCAAGACTGTTGACCACGCACTGGAATACTTAAACTCTAGCGACGTCCGCCCTTCTTCTTCCTCGGCGAAATTGCTTTCACTTTGTTTGGCAGCTCTGACCAATACTGCCGCTACCCAGCAGGCCCGCAGACCTCCATACACCAGCTGCTATCCGTGAACTCGATACGCCCACTATTGTCTTCTTCACTAGCGACATTGCGTTGATTGATTAAGATTCTGTAGATTTTAAACGTTCTCTCTTAATAAAATCTTTCAGAACACATAGGACTCTTTTGTTAAATTAGTGATGAGACAACTTGTGTGGAACAGTATATTAATTCGTTCGAAATTTTCGATAAAAACTCAGTCTTTTTAATACTCTATATTCATTTTACTCAGAGGTAATGTTGTTGTGGTTGTTGTTGTGGTCTTCAGTCCTGAGACTGGTTTGATGCAGCTCTCCATGCTACTCTATCCTGTGCTAGCTTCTTCATCTCCCAGTATCTACTGCAACCTACATCCTTCTGAATCTGCTTAGTGTATTCATCTCTTGGTCTCCCTCTACGATTTTTACCTTCCACACTGCCCTCCAATGCTAAATTTGTGATCCCTTGATGCCTCAAAACATGTCCTACCAATCGATCCCTTCTTCTAGTCAAGTTGTGCCACAAACTTCTCATCTCCCCAATCCTATTCAATACCTCCTCATTAGTTACGTGATCTACCCACCTTATCTTCAGCATTCTTCTGTAGCACCACATTTCGAAAGCTTCTATTCTCTTCTTGTCCAAACTAGTTATCGACCATGTTTCACTTCCATACATGGCTACACTCCATACAAATACTTTCAGAAACGACTTCCTGACACTTAAATCTATACTCGATGTTAACAAATTCCTCTTCTTGAGAAACGCTTTCCTTGCCATTGCCAGTCTACATTTTATATCCTCTCTACTTCAACCATCATCGGTTATTTTACTCCCTAAATAGCAGAGGTAAAGGTTTCACGAATTTCTTGGAAGATAGAAAGCAGACCCAAGCTATATGGTTTACAACAATGTTGTAAACGAATCGAAAACGTCCACAATTCTGTTAGGTTAGGTTGGCGTGTAAGTTCGTAGTGCTTTTGTTTTTCATGTTGGTACTCGGGTTGCTATGGGTTTCACTGTTGCTATTTGAATTCCTATTTTGTCATTTTGTCATTTGGCGGTAGTGAGTGGAGCTGTGTACACTAGAAAACGGAGTGCCAATTGTAGAAATCGGCACATGCCCGAAATATTCTTCTGTTCAAGTTCAGTAGAGGGTCGACAGCAGGGGAGGCAGCCACAAACATTTGCACCGTGTATGAGGATAATGCCATTGCATAGAGCACAGCAAGAAAATGTTTTTCTCGTTATAAAGAGGATCGTTTTGGCATTAGTGACTCTCCACTTTCACGAAGAACTCCTGGGTTTGGTGAAGATCGCTAAAACGCATTAATCCACAGTGAACCACATCAGTGTACTCGACAACTAACAAATGTGATGAACCGTGATCATTCCACGATCGTGCGACATTTATATGCAGTGGTAAATGATCAAAAGTCAGGTGTATCGGTACCGACCATATGCTCTGAGGCAAAATCGTAATAATCGGCTGGTAGCCGTATGTATATATCTGCTTCTTCGTCATCAATTGGCTCATGAATAACTCTGACTATTCCTATCCCCAATCGTTACCTGTGACGAGACATGATGCCTCTATGCGAACGTAAGGACAAAAAAGTAGTGGCTGAGCCCAAACAGAGCAGCAGCTCCCCGTACAGAAACCTACGCGCAAGCTCAAAAAAGTGTTGGAAGAGCTACGGCGCGCTGTACTACAAATCGCTTCCCCGAAGAGAAACCATTACTGATGACAACTGAGATGTCTTGCACAAACAGTCCAAGAACAACGACCAAAAAGACTGCGTGAAATGATGCTACTCCGCGATAACCCCAACCCGCGTTCTGCAAGACTGACAAAAAACTCTATACAGCATTTTGGAAGTCACTGCCCACGTACTTTATTGACCTGATTTTGCGCCTTCATATTTTCAGCTTGTCCACTCTCTCTCGAACAACCGTCAAGGATCTTCCTTTTCGTATGAAAATGCGTTCCGAACATGGTTACAAGTTCTTTGCCTCAAAAACAAGCGATTTCTCCAGTCGTGGAATCGAAACGTTACCCCAGCGTTTGCAGACTGTTGTAAATAGTGAATGAGAATATATTGTTGATGAATAAAGTCTCTGTTATGTGTATCTGTTGTGTTTATTAAACTTACGGAAAAATGCTACAAACTTATGCACTAACTCAGTAACTTAGTGGAATACGCCGAGTGGAGTGCTTACATTAATGATCCTATTACCAAATTTATGAACGAGAATATTATTATTCTCAGTAGCGTTTATTCAAAAATATACACTGATGAGCCAAAACTTTACGACCACCTGATTAATAGCTTGCATGTCCCTCTTTGGTACGAAATACATAACTGACCTCCGTATCACCGATCCGGCGGTATGTTGGTGGCATTAAATGTCTGCGAACAGGTCATAAAATCCGCGTAAATAACGTACCACTGATTACGCGGTGATGGGGCCCGATGGCGATCCAGGGGGGGGATTCCATAAGATTTACATCAGTTGAATTTCGTCGCAGGTACATCGACGTGAGTTCACTATAATGATCTTGGAAACAACTGGAGCACAGTTTTGGCTCCGAGACACAGACAATTATACTGCAGAAAGATGACCGTCTGGGAAGTTATCAAGCATGAAGGAATGCAGCTAGTTCGCAGCTGTCAGCGTGTCTTCGATTTCTACCACAGATCAGACACAAACGCAGGAGAATGCCTCCCACAGCTAATATCGCTCGTGCAGCCTGCGTCCGTGGTGCGCTGCACATTTTGAGCCGCCGTTCACTTCAGTGACGGCGTTTGTGGAGACGACCATCGACCTACTGTAGCGTAATTGTGATTCACCCGAAGAGCCGACACGTTCCATTGATCGACGGTCGAATCCCGATGGTCCCGTGCCCACTGAAATGATAACTGACGATGTCGTTGGGTCCACATGTGAACACGGAGTGGTCTGCTCCGGAGCACCGTGTTCAGCAATGTACGATGAACAGTATGCTGCGAAACACTAGTGCGTGCACCAGCATTATGCTCTTTCGGCGGAGGTGACACAGATCACCATCTATCCCACTTCCAACCATTTAGCGCCTAGGGGTAGTTTCACTCTCCTTCCACCACTTTCCACAGAGGCTGCGACTGTAGCACTTTAACATTCGACCAGCTTCGCCGTTTTCGAGATACTCGTTCACAGGATCTGTGTTATAATAGTCTGCCCTTTGGATTTCCCCAATTGGACCCGATCTCTTCGCTAGGGTGATCCCCCGTCCGTGTGTGCGCTAGCATACTTCTGTTACCGATTCACATGCTCGAAACGCCAGCAGGCAGCATTCAACGTCGCAGTGGGCAGTGGTCATAATGTTTCGGCTTCTCAGTGTATTAATCTAGGTTTTAACGTTAATCGTAACCAATATCGATCGCAAATGAACTGGAACTCGTTTTTTTTTCTTTTTCAATACGAGCTTTACTTTAGAAATAAATGGTTAATTAAAGTCTCGTTGTTAAATTGGTTGGTTAAATAAATGGCTTCACAACAATTATTGGACAGATGCAAACGACACCTTCTGCAGTAATAAATTTGCCTGGAGGTATCATGCGAAGACATTCACACCATTGACTCTCCGTGATGTTTTGTTTTCGTGATGAGTTGACCCCCTTGGCTGTTCAAAGTGAAACTTATTCTTAAGAGTTTCGTTCAGTTAGTAGGTACGTCAATACAGCATTGAAATCTGATGCAAATTTCGTCGACAGGGCAGTGATAACGCTACTCGTCAGAAAAAGAACGTGATTTCATTAAATACAACGTTCATTGGAAAGACATGCACCATTTCGTCCTGGAACCAGCAGAAAACGAAATTTTACTTGTCTCAGTGTTTGGGCCGGATATTCTGCATGGCTTTATGAGTTGTGTAGAGCACTGCTGTGATATTTTTGTTGACTTGTATCCAGTTACCATGTGCAGCAGATCCAATGGCACTAATGAAATTACTTTCAGAGGAATCTTTACCCCATTACATCTTTGCTTCTTACGTAATTATTGGATCTGCTGCAATTCCACTAACTATACTGTCTCACTGTAAGATCATCACAGCTAGAACCTCTCAGTTGACCATTTGTGTCCGATTGTTCACTGTTAGAGCGTCGTTTCTAAAGTCAGCTGTTCTCGACCGTTACTGTAGCGCCGTCTTTGTAGCTTACTGCTGAGTGACTCGTCGTCTCCAGCACAAATTAACATTATTACAATCCACTGTCGTCTATGAAACTCGCTTCGCATCTTATCATTACACTGAAATAGCAGGGCCATAATATCAAACATACACAGCTTGTGTTAAACAATTTTATTTACCTTACACAACGTAGTACAACAAGACAGTTTCGTGTTTAACAGCCTCACTACAATTACAATAAAACTTTTCTCAAACCCCTATGAACATTTATTTAAAAAAATTTATAAAGTATTAATTAAAGTTGCTCCTGGCGCAAACATTTAATAAAAACCAACTTGCCAAACTCCAACCGGCTAGACTAGGATGTACAATGCAATAAGATTTTATACCAATGGAATAACGTAAATAAATATTGCAAAACCCAAAGGAAAAAAGGTAACTTCTAAAATCTTAACGCTCCCTACTCCTGGTAGCCGGTGCCCAAACTTCTGACTGAAGAATAATCAAGTAGGTGCCAGAACAGATAAACGCTAATTAAAATAACGAACAATTAATAAAAGAGACCCTAGTCATTTAAAGATTGCTTGGTAACATACGCACATAAAACCTTGCTTTATAGCAATTTAAATCTTTACAACTCACACACAAGGTATAAGTAACATCCTGAATCATAAAAAAAGGACAATGTTCAAAGAAGTGTGTGAATTCCTATGGGACCAACCTGCTGAGGTCATCGGTCCCTAGACTTACACACTACTTAAACTACCTTAAACTAACGTATGTTACGAACAACACACACCTACCCATTCCCGATGGAGGACTCGAACCTCCGGCGGAAAGGGCGGCGCAATCCGTGACAGAGCGCCTCTAACCACGCGGCCACTCCGTGCGGGAAAAAAGGACAATTAACCAAGTGTAGCCCTAACCAATGTGATCGGGCACTAATGACAGAGTACCACACAACATTCTAAGATCGAAGTCAAACTTCAAGCCCAAAGGACATTCGCCAGAGTGACGGAGGAACGGGCTATCAAGCTTAACGACCTGACGAAGGCAAAGACCGAGGAAGAGGGCCTCCACATGGAGCCGGTCAAACGAATCACAGTTCCGCTGGCAACGGCCAAGTGGTCAAGCCCAGAAGCCACGCCCCACCGTACCGGACGAAATGCACGTAACTGAAACATAGATCAACTACAACAGCACACTTGCATTTACACATTCATAATACACAATACATAAAACCATAATATTTAAAACAGGGAAGCTCGCCTAAGAAAGGTTTCTAACTCAGGAAGTTAAGCATTCATGCAAACACCATAACATCACGCGATAGTAACAGCTGAGTTTATTTTAAAGACAAGGCCGAGCAGAATTATATTTTCATGAAACATGATGTGATATTACGAGACAGCATCGTCTTTCGTTACTCGTCACTAATGTGTAGATACTTTGTTTAAAAAGCACGGTTAGGACCACCACAAACATACAATCACTAAATAATGAGCAACTCACCAGTGTTGTTTACATATATCTGCTGATCATTTATCAAGTAGTAAGAAACCAAGATGGAATGCCTAAGGCCCATTATCATGGCATGTGTGACTTGACTTGCCATGGCACACTCAGGACCAAACTCACACTTATGAGCAGGCGGACGGTTAATCCAAGCGACGGTCCGGCAAGTTCTTCTTCCCAACGTTCACTGTGAGGTGAGCACAAAACCAAACACCACGAGTCGTGCCAGAACCCAACATCACCGCCGTCTCCAGCCGCAGCACCCCACACGTGACAAGCGCAGTGAGCATGCGCACCAAGTATGGGCCATACTCCCGACGCTTCAGGCTAAAATAGCCGGACACGCAATGAACAACTGACTCGTGGCCGGCCGA
This sequence comes from Schistocerca cancellata, assembly GCF_023864275.1. Classification (NCBI taxonomy): domain Eukaryota; kingdom Metazoa; phylum Arthropoda; class Insecta; order Orthoptera; family Acrididae; genus Schistocerca; species Schistocerca cancellata. The sequence goes on from NC_064628.1 coordinate 564,888,111, forward strand.
AGGAAAATTGAAAGCAAAGATGTTACTAGCGGGACAGAAATACTGGCACCAGCCGCGCAACGTATCAGTATAGGACGTTACAATAGCAGCAACATGGAAAACTTACTATCAGACATACAACTAACAGATTTACTTTTCATAAAACAATCAATAAAGAGTGAACCAGATTTTTTAAATTCAAATTTGGCGAGTTTCAAATGCTACTCCACATATCTTGGCTAAACAGTTCCCCAGACGTCGATTCTGCCTCTTCGTGTGCCAAAGTTGATGTAGTTTCACTAAACGTTCTGTACGAGAGACAGAAAGAAAACAAATGAGAGAGAGACAGGTAATAGACACCCCGGTGTCTGAAAGGGAGCGTTAGTCACTGTATTACTGGGGTTAGATACACATCGATATCTCGCTTTTGAAAATTAAACCATTTAATCTCCATCACAGTTCCCTGCCCGGAATCGACAGTTATCTGAGAGAACAATATCTAATCTTCTATAGAACGGAACGAAGTCATCGTTGAAAAATGTCGTTTGAGTGATTAAACTTCAGAAAGTTTCTTTTTGTCTTTGTACACAGGCAGGTGCACATAAATGCTAGTGGTAATAACACTGCCTGTACCATATCATACATGGATGACGATCTGAAGTTCAATAGAGCTCTACGAAGTCACAGGTGATCCTCTTCTCGGACCGAAATTTGATCAGTGAACAGTTTCGTGAAACAATGCCTTCCATCCTTCTCGATGGTACACTATTAAAACCGTAAAACGTACCGATGTAATACTGGATGAATATTTGAGGTGGACGGAGCAGAGAAACGGTCTTTTCCATATATGAAATTCCAAAATTCTGTTTCATTTCTCAAAAGGTACAAATTACTCTAGTCGTAATTTCTACTCGTGCAGTGTCCAAAGTGGAGAGTATTGCACCATGAAACACCAACTGATTTTAATTAAATTTTGTAGAGATATTCGTCACATAATTGGTTAGATTAGAGGCTCTAATTCCGACCCTGGTCATAATTTCGTCCCACTAGGAATTTCCAGTTTTCACAGTAGGTAACCAATATTTAGCTGCGTGGACTCATTCCATTGTCTTGTTGAGAGAATCTGTTGAGTGCAACACGGTTAGCTTTTAAGTGAGGAAATTCATCTATATGCACAGGTGAGTTAGTGCAGCAGTCAAGTAACCTCTTGGTACTCCTCATGTGAGCACTGATCTGTGTTCAGATGTTGGGCTATAGTTTAGTTATGTATTGTAGTTTCTGGTGTGATATCGTTATAGTCAAGGGATTGGTGTAACATGTGTTACTGTAGCGGCCATTATAATACCGGATGGTTATAATTAAACTTTCCCTATTTAACACAATATAACACGGAAATTAATTACCGTACGAGGACCAAACTTGCTAGCATTAATGTCAGGGATATGGGGAAGAGAAATAACGCAGGATCAATCCAACTGAAACACTTTTAATGTGCTACTACGGTACACCATTACATACCGAGACCATTATTGCTACAACAGGGGCTCAATACGGCGCCCATCAGTGTCCAGAAGAAACTGAAAGCGCAGTATTGCATTGTACACAGCAGAACGAAGCATGTCCGTAGGTACGCTGGCTAACTCTCTTGACACGCAGCGGTTTGGATCAGCACATTTGTGAATGTTCTCCTAGTAAACCCTATCCTTCAGTTAGGCCAGCAACCAGAAATCACAGGGAGTGAGGTCAAGTGATCGTACCGGCGAAGCGTTTGGAAACGATCGGCTGACAATTCGATCGTTTTTAAATGTGTTTCGGAAAAGCAGGTTAACTTCACGAACTATGTGTGGTGGGGCCTCATACTGCATGATAACTGTTGAGTGAAATGCGTGTCTCTCTTGTAGGGAGGCTACGACATGCTGGCGAAGCATAACGCAGTAACCCTGACCAGTCACACTGTACGTCTTTGGTCAATGAGCGTCAAACTGTTAGTAAAAAATGGGCGAATGATGAAGCCACACCATACGTTGACACGTTCACCATAGAGAGGAACTTCATGCACAGTGACTGTAGGTGTACACTCGGCATTACTGTACGATAAGGATCTTGTTCGGATACCATTTGAGAATGGTTCGAAGCACCTTTCGTACACTGGAGCACAGGATGTTCAACTGTTGTGAAACAGCTTGCGGATTGCCTGACGATCGGGAATTGACGCTATGTTGTCTACCATAGCAATAGCAGTTTCATCAACCACCTGTAGTGCAATCGATCGTCGGCCTCTTCCCGGATCGACGCCTAGTTCCTCAGTTCATTCGAACTTCATCGTGCTCCGCACAGCAGCTGGAGAAAGACAACCCTTTCGTTACCCTTTCAACCGGCGATATTCTCGAAAAGTAGCTACATCATTACTATTGTTTTGATAATATATCTTCACCAATAATACTCCGCTCTTTTTGTCCAGACTCCTCTTGACACATCAACAAGTGAACTGCGATTGGTCAGGTATGTGAGACTATGAATCACGATGACTGTAACTGGACAGTGGCGCTATGATGACTCGTAGAAATTATGCACCCCATTGTGTATAGACTATTGAACTGGGGACCTAGAAACGACGGGAAGGCTTCGTCCCGCTGGTGCCCTCAGTGGTTCACAACCGCACAACAGGCCGCAGCAGTCAACCCACTCCACCGCTGCCCCACACCGAACCCACAGTTATTGCCAGTCCCCAGTGGAAATGGTGTTTGCGCATCAATCGCCGACACACTGTAATTGAGGCGGAATAAAGGGAACCAGCCAACATTCGCCAAGATATATGGAAAACCGACTTAAAACCATCCACAGGCTGGCCGGTGCACCGGACCTCGACACTAATCCGCCGGGCGGATTCGTGCCGGGTACTCGGGAAGCAGCGCGTTAGACCGTGCGGCAAGCTGGGCTGGTTATGCACCCCACGCTCTGGACATTAATGCTACCAAGTTTGATGCTCGTACGGTGATCAGCTTCCTTGTTATAACATATTAAATAGCGAAAGTTTATTGATAACCACCTGGTACATCTGGGGAGGTTCCTGCTTTTATTCCCCTTCCTCTCTGGGGGACACCATCTTGACAAAGCACTGTCCATGCGGGTGGAGAGGCTTGCGTATCCGCAGGAAGCTGAGGGCTATGCCGAAGGGAGAGGACCTACTGCCGGAAAGGCCTCAGCCGATGGATCAGACTAAGTGTGTCCCACAACGTCCCCTCTTCCCTATCCACTCCTAGTCCTACACTATTCCCTGACCCAACCCAACAGCCAGAAGAGGGGACTGTAACCGAGAAGCTAGACGAGATCAAGATCAAAGGCTGGTCTGGGGCCCAAAGGAGGAAGCTACTCAGGGAACAGAAGGAAAAGGAAGGAAAAGAATGGGAGGAAAGTAATGGGACTAGAACCCAAGTCCCCAAGGAAAAAACTGTCTCAGGTTGAAAGAAACACGCAGCCCCCACAACGTCAAAGACAGGTAGTAAGCGGATAAGAGAGGAATCAAAGACTCCCTCTTCCCTGGATAAGCGAGTCCAGAAAAAACCGAGGCAAGAAGTAGGGAAGCAGACTTACTGCAGTCTCGGTATTTAAAATGGCAGTTATCCAGGAAGGTTATCCACTGGTGGCTATTACCTTGCACAGCAGGAGGGACTAGTACAGATGGCCCTCTTTGAAAAGATAGGCGGGAGGGGGGGGGGGCGCTGGCCCAGGTCCCAACTTCAGGAGGTTATATCTAAGATCGTGGTGGTCTGTGAGGGGGTGCATACAGTAGAATGACTCAAGGACAAGGTGCCCATGATATCCCCATGGGAAGAAGCGAAGCTGCTGGTCAAGACGACAGCAGTGCTTCTTAAGACCGCAGGTATCATTACGGGTACCCAAGATCCTTAAGGAAGTCTCTCCCAAGACTCTGTTCAGGAAAATAGGGGCCCAGAACCCAAAAGTCCCGACAGAAGACTGGAGAGTGATTAACTAGAAGGTTGCTCTGGAAGGACGAACCCTGGTGGTGGAGGTTGGTGAGAAGTCAATGAAGGCGATGTGGGAGCAGGATCTGAAACTGTTTGTAGGGTTCTTGTAGGTCAACGTCAGGGTTCTCAAAAAGCTCAAAGATGGCAGTAAAACGGAGCCTGCAGCACAGTAAATGGGGCTCTGCTGCCCTGAACCGCTGCCTGGGGAGACAGGAAGTGGACATGGGCCTGACACAAGAACCCTCTTTACACAAAGGGGGTGTTTCGGGCCTCGGAGGCGTTGGAAGTAAGCTGATCTATGCTAGGAATCTAAGACACTCCAGGATATGCATCTACGTTAGAAACGGCATTTCTTTCATGCCAATGATGGATTTCTGCTCTAGGGACTTAGTGACCATCAAAATACAGCAATGTGAGGAAGGTATCACGAGGGAATTTATCTTGGCTTCAGCATACCTTCCTTATGAAGACAGTTCTCCACCTCCCTTGGAGGTGAGGAGACTAGTAGAGACTTGCCATCGGCAAGGTGACCAACTGCTGGTGGGGTGAGATGCCAATGCCCACAACCTAGGGTGGGACAGCAAGGGCACCAACAGTAGAGGTGAGTACCTTCTTGAATTTCCTCTTAGCTAACAACTTAGAGGTACTGAATAGTGGCAATGAACCTACATTCAGGAATAGCAGAAGGGAAGAAGTAACTGACATAACATTTGGTTCCATGACTATGAGTAGCTATGTAAAACAATGGCATGTGGTGGTGGAGCCATCCTCATCGGACCACATGTGCATTAAATTCATGGTTTAAACTGAGAAATCCCAGGAAAACAGCGTGGGAGATATATAGGAGGGACCGTGACTTAGGCTTATCGGAAATTAAAACCACAATAAGGAAGCCAGTAGAATTTGAGGAAGTAGCAGAGGCTGTCACCTCTGCCATAGTGGCCTCATATCAGAAGAACTGCACAATCACTAGGAAGTGCTCAAATAGGAGTGTTCCTTGGTGGACTAACAAATTGGAAACGCAAAGAAAACAGGTACACAGACTGTTTAATATTGCGAGATGTGAAGGACAATGGGTTAAATATCGTGAAGCCCTTGTCAGTTACAATCTTGCAATAAGACAAGCAAAGGAGGCATCCTGGAAGGCATTCTGTGAGGAAGTGGAAGGTACAGCTGCACAAGCCAGACTTCACAAGATTCTCACTAGAGTACCAACTAATCCAGGAGGTACGTTGAGGAAGGAGGATGGGGAATATACAAAGACAGCAACTGAGACTCTGGAATTGCTCCTCAAAACTCACTTTCCTTAATATGCTCTGCCGGATAACACAGACCAGTATGTGACCCCAGTGAGACAACGGTTCTCAAACACTCGAAGAGAGGACTGGAAATCGGCCAAGGAGTGTGTGAACTTCAACAAAATCCAGTGGGCGGTGGGAACATTCCAGCCGTTCAAGTCACCTGGCCCAGATGGAATTTTTCCAGCTCTCCTGCAACAGGCAGGAGGAAAGCTTATAAGAATCCTAGGCAGGCTATTTAGGGATAGCTTAGCAGTAGGACTCATTCCCAAAGTTTGCAGGGCAGTGAAGGTTGTCTTCATTCCAAAGCCAGGGAGAAATGATCATACTAAGGCCAAGGATATGAGACCAATCAGTCTGATCTCCTTCATTCTCAAAACAATTGGAAAAACTGGTTAATGTATACGTTGGGGAGAGGAGGATATGTAGAGTCCCTTTCACCTGAACCAACACGCATACCAACCAGGTAAATCATGTGAGACAGCTCTCCACCAACTCGCCGGGAAGGTGGAAAAAGCACTTCACTTCCAAGAAATAGCCCACTGCATCTTCCTGGATATTGAAGGGGCCTTTAGTAACACGACCTTCGATTCCACGGTAAGGGCACCAGAGGTGCATGACCTGGGGACCACTATATGTAGGTGGACCAGAGCCACGCTTAGTGGAAGGAAGGTAGAGGCTACTATGATGAATGAAAAGATAGCAATTAAGACCACTAGAGACTGCCCACAAGGAGGAGTTGTGTCTTCTCTATTGTGGAATCTAGTGGTGTATGAACTCATTGAGGAACTAAATTCCAGACAATGCTTCTGCCAAGGATACGCAGATGACCTTGTCATAGTAATACTTGGAAAATTCACTAACACAGTCAGGAATATGGCACAAGGAGGGTTGGAAATTGTGCAAAAATGGTTCATTAAACAGGATCTGAGAGTTAATCCTAAGAAGACTGTTGTGGTGCCATTCACAAAGAGACATATTCAGCATGCAAGTTGGAATCTAAAACTCTTCGATGAAACTCTACCTGTGAAGGGGACAGTAAAATATCTAGGGGTAACCTTGGATGAGAAGCTAACCTGAACCCTCATATTAAGAGTATCTGCTGCAAGGCAAAAAGCACTTTAGTGAGTACTAGGAGGGCTTGTGTCAAAAACTGGGGCCTAAGCCCCAGGAGTATGCACTGGATATACACCTCAGTGGTTATACCTAGGATTTTCTATGGGCCTGTAGTGCGGTGGAAGAAGGTAGAACAGCGGGTTGCTGCTAAAGAACTTTCTAAGGTGAAGAGATTGGCCTGCTTAGCCATAACGGGCGGAATTAGCAGCACACCAACCGCTGGAATGGAAGCCATGCTGGATATGCCTCCACTTCACCTTTGGGTTAAGATGGAGGCAGCAGCTGGCTCATATAGACTTAAAACTGGCCAAAACTGGATCTCATTCGGATATCCAGAATCACACACTAACATAGTGAGTGTGGTAAATATAGGTATGGCTGGGGAAATGCCTGCTGACTATAGAATAACTCCTAACTGCTTCGACAAGCCTTACAACATAATAATTGGAAGTAGGGAGCAGTGGGAGAAAACAGTTCGACACCGTACAGGGGACATCGTTTGGTTCACCAATGGGTCGAAAACAGATCAAGGCGTTGGGGCAGAGTTGTATGGGGTTCAGCCAAGACTGGGGATCAGCATCTCTCTATGGAAACTGGTCTCTGTATTCCAGGCCGAAATTACTGCAATCAGGGCATGTGTAGAGGAGAATATGAGTAACTGCTACAATGACCGTAGCATCTACATCTATTCAGACAGCCAGGCAGCCCTGAAATCATTGGCAGCTCCTGCAACAAGATCTAAGATTGTTGCAGATTGCCACAGGGCTCTGGTGGAGCTAGGGGGAAGCAATAGGGTGTACCTGGTGTGGGTCTCTGGCCACTCAGAGATCTGTGGCAATGAACAAGCTGATAGATTGGCTAGGATGGGGGCAACAACTCCATTTATTGGACCGGAACCTGTCTTGACAATCACCAAGACTATGATCAGATTAGGACTATGGAACTGGCTTAGGAAACAGCACGTAGTATATTGGACCAAGATCCATAAACAAAAACATGGTAAGGTAATGATTCCCAAGCCATATTTTAAAAGAAGCTCTGTAATCCTGGGAATGAACAGGAAAAAGATCAAACTCATGCCTGGACTGATGACCGGCCATTTGAACTTCAAAAAACACCTACACACAATGAGTATAATGGAAGAGGACCCTAAATGTAGGATCTGTGATGAGGGTGAAGAAACTGCATCACACCTAATCTTTGAATGCATGGCATTGGAGAGTAAAAGATGTAGAACCTTGGGGACAACTAGACCTGATGGAATTGTGTCTAACAAAAAACTGGTAGAGGGACTCTTTGCACTATTTAAGGGCACTGATTGGCTTTACTAGATGTACAGGGAGGGATACCACACAATAAACTTAGTTTCAGTGCGGATAGTGGCGGGTTAGACCCAAGCTGTTTTAGCTTTCCTGTTAAAATCCATCAATCAATCAATTCCCCTTACAATTATTTTCATTCCGGGGATGAAATTTGGAACTGTTATTAAAACTGATTTCATTTGCTATTTATGAAGATCATTATAAGTATAATGGCACGGTAAAATGGAAATTTAGAGAAATGAATTAGTTTCAGGAAGTGCTTGATTTGGGATTACAAAGCATGGCCTTCATCTAGGCAAACATACAAATTCGTGTATGATACATGTGTATAAGGCTGGAGATAACCTGAAGTCGTGCTTCATTCATGACTTTCCAGTGATTTATGACAGTGAAAGTGCTTTGCAATATTAGAATGGAAAAATGCATTTAAAGTAATTGTACTTTTGAGGATTTTTACTGGAGGATGGGGTCGAAATTACAAACACTGTTTTTATATTACCATTTTTTACGTCAAATATTTACTGTAGTATGTTATTACTATTTAATTGTAACTTGCGTACAAGGGGAGGATAAATACCGGAGTATACGTGTATATACTAATTTTTAGCCCATCCCGTGTCCACTCAGGGCTTATACAAATCCTAATCTAGTAATGTGAAGAAACATGGCCCCCTACCTTATTATATCATTAAAATTTCATTTCATTTAAATTTATGTCGATCATCGACGCCAGTCTGAGGTGTATTCGTTGTAGCATGCGAGCAAACTGTCCCCGAATATCACTTTTAGGAATTTTTTGCCACGTATGGAAGATGGGTGTGTCAGTCAGGTCATGGGGAACATGGACTGGAAACTGATACACCTCTCCATCGCACCCCATATGTGATCTGTGGGTGAAATGTCAAGGGACCAGCCTGTCCAGTCAATCCTCAAGGCATTTGCGGTGTGAACTGCAGTGTGGGGACTCGCATTGTCCTGCTGGAATGTGGAATTTTGTATCCTGGTTGTGAAGGCCGTAAAAACTGGTTTTACCATTCTTGACATATACTGCCTCCCTTCAACAGTTACCAAATCAGTCCTGTTGTCATATCCAACATTTCCCCACGCTATATCAGACGTTGGAGAGGTTTATTTCATGTCCTCGATCACAGGGTCGTCTAGGAACACGTTGATGTCGATATGACCTCCTCAAACAGAAGATTGACACACTACTGAGCACCATATCATGCCACTCAATTCCCAGTTGATCCTGCACCAATTACGTCTCTCTCGTGATACTAATAAGTGACGCATGGCAACTTGGGACCTCAATCCAGACTCCAGGAATGTATTCTCGACAGTATACGGTGACACTCTGGCTGTGACCTCTGCTCGGACCAGCTGTTGACGTCCATCTACTTGTCGGAACCAATCGAACAGTTCTACTATGTTCTCGCACTGTAGTCCTTCCGAAAGGAGCCATGCATACTCTTTTTTATACACTGTTGTCCAGAGTCCATAATGTCGTAACATATTCTGTAGTCATTGCATTACACCCAAATGCTCATACGATCTGTCGGTATGACGTTCCGATATCCGTTACGTCAGTGGTTCGACCGTTCTCGAATTTCGAAAGATAGCGAAGAGCTGTGAAAAGAAGAACATTAAATACATCCACTAGCCATCATGTACTGATACCATTCTTCATCTGTAGGAATGGCTTTCTTCTGTAGTGAAAAAGAGCTCACATAAAGATGAAAAACTAATAAAACTATCATACAGCTTGAGTAATAGTGGTGTCACCGCCAGGCACCACACTTGCTAGGCGGTAGCCTTTTAATCGGCCGCGGTCCGGTAGTATACGTTGGACCCGCATGTTGCCACTATCAGTGATTGCAGACCGAGCGCCGCCACACGGCAGGTCTAGAGAGACTTCCTAGCACTCGCCCCAGTTGTACAACCGACTTTGCTAGCGATGGTTCACTGACAAAATACGCTGTCATTTGCCGAGACGATAGTTTAGCACAGCCTTCAGCTACGTCATTTGCTACGACCTAGGAAGGCGCCCTATTCAGTTACTATTGATATTGTGAATCATGTACCGTCAAGAGCGACGTTCATCATTAATGGATTAAAATTAAGTATTCCACCAGCTCCGTCCGTTTTTTCTAAATTCTAATTTCCTTGTCCTGTTCCAGACCTCACGCCCGCTTGAGCTAAAACGCGTGCCTTTCGGCCTCCTCTAGTAACACGGTGTTGGCTCTCCTGCCAACCACAACAGTAATACTGGAGTACTAGTTCGGTAGCGTTCGGTCAAGATGTTCATGCTGTAACACTTCCCATTTCGGTGAGTATGCGATTTATTTGGCTGAACACTTTGCATGCAGTGAGGGCTCCATATGTCTGAATCTAGCCATGAATGTTTGCTTGAAATCCGTTGTTTAATCAGCTGTGTTCATATTTGAGTTTAGAGTGACGAGATACGTGGACTGCATAGTAAAATTTTCTATTTCCGTCACACTTCAGGATCACACCACTCGATTTCTGAAAGCGAGGCTGAAATCATCACAATTGCAGTAAGTCATTTAAACAATTTTTTACTCTCTCTGAACAAAGCAGTTGTTTTGTGACTCCAGGGTAGCAATATGGGCAGCCTTCAAGTAACTTACGAGAATGCAGCCGGGTGACGTCATCGACAATCGCCAATATTTAGATAGGAGCACGCCCTGCCATCTTCAAGGCAGAACCGCAGCAAGTAAGCGCTGTGCAAGGGAATTTAAAACCTCGGTTCTCAGAGAAACTCCGGAAGAACACTGACACACACTGTAAACACTCACGCCATCGCAAACTAAAGATGACCGACGTCAGAAGTTATCGACGTTGAAATTAATAATAAACGTATGAGGCAGCATTAACTCCATCCGTCTGTTTTTTGACAAGGGAGAGAGCAGGATTTCACACTGAATTTAAAGAAAAACCACTATCTTTATTTATAAGGTTACTTGCTAATTTGATTTCCACAATTTAATTTATGACACTATCCCAATAAACGGAAGTGCATGATAGAATCTCCATGTAGTTGTACTGCATAGCATGACTGGTGCCAAGACAATGTTCTGCAGTGGGGGATATGCTCGGCTGTTGTTAACGAGTGTGCCGCTTATACTCAGTACACCAGTCCTGCAGTCCTGGTAGCGTGACCAAAATATGACAAGCCACAACTGCAAGGAATGCGGTCTATAAAATAAAAAAAGAAATAAAATAAAATATTAATTATTGTATATGTATGATAGTGGTTGGTTGTAATTAATGTTTGCTTATCTGGAACGAGGACGTTTAATTATTTGGTATCAGACGCTTGACAATGGCTTTTTCGTAAATGCAATGTTATTCGTAGTTGACCGTGAAATAAGACTCAAATGACCGGACTTCGTATTTAAATCGTTTCCACAGACTGCTGCGGCAAGTGCGGACTCAAAATCTAAATCTCAATATTAGAATAATTTGCCAGCCATGTCAATACGTCGTACAGAGGTGACTGTCTACTAAACATAAAAAAGTTTACACAATTAGTTAAATCAGATATATTCAACCAATAAGCCTACAGTTAAATAATTCTACTTACTTCCATAAATATAAATTCTTTACAGAATCGAGTGCCTAGTAAGATTGCAACTCGCAGTGTTCTTATCCAACACCACATATGGCGGTGTGCCAGTTAATAAAATATACGTGCTTCCCGCACCAGCTATTCTACTCGACCTACTTCTTGTTAATGAAATAGAAGAGTGTCATAATTGTATTTTGTTTTATCAGCGGCATAGCGCTGCAGTTCTGTGCCATAGGCTTTATTTATTTGTCAGAGATTAATTATTTAATTAAGATTTCGCGTTTTCGAGGAAACTCATGCACGGCATGCAAATGTGCCTTTCTAGGTCGACACCCGTCTTACGCAATCCAAGATCATCCTTTACGAAACGTAAAAGGATCCTGATCTTACATGGTAGTCGAAAAACCCATTTCCATCATATTTCCACAAAATACACCCTACCCTGTTCGAAATGCTCCCTGCGTAGGGCAAAAAGGCCATAGACTTTGGTAACACCTTGATGTCATCATCACTCAGCCGCTGTACACTTGTTTGATAATGCAACCCACGTCTGATGTTTGACTACAACCATTCTGACGAGAGGTGACTTCGAAATGTGGCAATTTAACTCACAAAATGTCAGGGTCCGAGATGACGTGGGCCCTATGAACCAAGGTAGGAGGTATCCCTTCACGATGAACCGGTTGGTAAAAGCTATCAGCCTGTAGATACAAGTTAGTGTGAGTAAGCTTCCTATAAACGGTATGTCCCGACATAACGTCAACCCCTGTGGTTCTTCAAGTTTTTCCAGCGTACTGATAAATCTGTGAGGTTTCGGGATAGCAGTCCGAATCATGCTGACTTCTTGCCACAATATTTCGGCTGGCAACGGTCAAGCCATCTTCAGGTGAGTGTCCGCCACTGGAGATTGCTTGTTCTCGGTGTCTACCGAACAGCAAAAATTGGGGCGGAAACGCATGCGCATTGTCGGTCGTCGCAGGAGCGTCCTCTATCGAAATCCGCGCCCTCTGCAGATACTGTACCATCTGTGGCGCGCAGGAGCATGCGTAAAGGTGAAATTACATATCCCCCCTCTGTCGGAATGCGTGCTCGCGTCGCTAAAAGCAAACGTCAGATGTCGTCAGACCATTCGGGAAGGGAAGACAGCCATCCTTTTCCACCTCCATCATGAAACAAATATTCTGGTGGCCTGAATTCAGGTGTTCTAAAAAGTCATCCAAAAGGTTGTAATGAGATACAAAACCACACGTGCGTTGAGCTATCAACGAACTGTGCACCGGGTGAATAACGATAATATCGTGAAGGCACCAAAATATATGGTCTTTTTGCCTTACACAGGAAGAATTTCGAACAGGATTGGTCGTATTTTGTGAGAATATGTTGTAAGTGGGTTTTTCGACTACCACGTAAGATCTTTCACGTTCCATAAAGTATGATCATGGATTGCGAAAGAATGGGTGTCGACCCTATTCCTTGCAGTTGTGGCATGTTATACATTGGTCAGACCATCAGGTCTGCAGAGAACCAGTGTATTGAGCATACGCGGCACACACGCTTACAGCAGCCGAGCAAATCCGTCATTGCAAAACATTGTCTTGGCAGCAGTCACCCTACGAAATATAACAGACAGATTCTGTCATGCACTTCCAGGTATTAGAATAGTGTTATTAAGAAGGCAGTAGAAATGAAATTGACAAGTTACCTTATTAATGGAGATAGTGATTTTTGTTTAAATTCTGCGTGGAATCCTGCTCTCTCCCTTGGCAAGAAACAGATGGGCGGAGTTAATGCTGCCTCACCCGTTGATTATTATTTTCACCATCGATAACTTCTGACGTCGGTCTCTTTGGTTTGTGATGTTTGCAGTGTATGTGAGTCTTATCCTTCTGGAGTTTCTCTGAGAACTGAGGTGTTAAATTCGCATGCACAGCGCTTACTTGCTGCAATTCTGCCTTGAAAATGGCAGGGCGTGCTCCTGTCTAAATATCAGTGGTTGTCGATGACGTCACCCAGCTGCTTTTCCGTGAGTTATTTGAACATTGTATACACCTGAAGAAACTCAGGTCTCACAACGTTGGCAGTCATTAACGCACAAGATCCAAAATTCATTCAAGTTACCGAAGTCCAAGAAGTCAATCTCAGTAACAGAAGAACAAAGGAATTGCAGTTCAGTGTATATCATCTCACAGTGGCTTACATGATAATTAACAAGCAGACATTTTTACCCAAAAATAGCACAAGAATTAAAGAAATTGGAAAAACTAAGACGTCATATTCTACAGTGAAACGCGCTATCAACAACATATTTCAGGAAGAATTAAAACAATTCAATAAAATTTCTTGTCATGAAAAGACCTGAAGAAACTTCATGGATTCGGTGGGACTGATTGACGAGAAAGAGAAGCAGTAACAATTTACCGCTTGACTACTGGGCAAGACACTTTTGCTGCCTACCTGTAAAAATCACCATCTCGCCGTCTTCAGAATGTGTTCTGTGTCATTAGATTGGCTCTATCATGAAGCAGAACATTTAAAAAATGTTCAAAATCAAGTGATTGTAATTCAGACTTGACAACATTGTCCTGGAAAGTCAATAATGGGAGTAACGGTCAGTCACATGCCAGAACATTAAAATAATAATAACAATAGTGTTCTCCTGCAGTTTTCTAGCTATTGCACTCCTCAATATTTCCCCTCCACTATAAATTCCTGTTATTGTTACTTAACTGTAATAAAAGATCTGATGCGTCCATCTCCTTAGGTCACACTATATATGTTGTATCATCTTGTAACGGCCCCTCTTCCTTCATTTAAGTCTTATTCGCTAGGGAAAATTATTTGAACTGTCTTTGCCTTTAGAACCGGGCAAGAATTTTAATCAATTAAATAGTGTTTTTTGAATTTATACAGTTGCCTAATAAGACGTAACGAAATCACTATAGTTGTCAGAAGAACTTCCAATCCGTCCCTGCTTTATCCCAGTATCTACCCAGCTATTCACAGAAAAACTTATAGTGAGCCTCAACCGTGACCTAAGTTATCGATCAAGCAATCGGTATCCAAAGGCACGCCGGCCGCGGTGGCCGTGCGGTTCTGGCGCTGCGGGACTGCTACAGTCGCAGGTTCGAATCCTGCCTCGGGCATGGATGTGTGTGATGTCCTTAGGTTAGCTAGGTTTAAGTAGTTCTAAGTTCTAGGGGACTTATGACCTACGATGTTGAGTCCCATAGTGCTCAGAGTCATTTGAACCAAAGGCACAATGACACACTGAACCAAGTTCGTTAATTAGCTGAATCACTTGCTACTCGCTTAGCCTTCTTCAACGTAATTACACTCTGTAGCAGTGTGGTACACAGACTAAGACACAAGTTAGCACTTACCAGTAGACAATCCACCAGAAATTTTTGTTCCTATAGAAGTTCCTGTAGAAGTTCTGGATTATAAATTGAAACCTGTTTCAATCTTAAAGCTATTTTTTACATCAAACTTGAGAAAGCAGAAACTCTGCATTTACTTGAAAAGTTAAAGTTGTCTCCAGAATGAGATTTTCACTCTGCAGCGGAGTGTGCGCTGATATGAAACTTCCTGGCAGATTAAAACTGTGTGCCCGATCGAGACTCGAACTCGTGGCCTTCGCCTTTTACGGGCAAGTGCTTTTAAAGTTGTCTGATCCTAAACAGTGTTACTCTCAATAAACTTCGTAAGAAACAGACGTACGTCATTAACTAGCAAAGGTAAGTATGTTAATGACAGAAAAAAGTCTTTTTAACCAAATTTTGCAGAAGTGTTGGAAATGATTCCTTATACTTAATATAGTTTATGTAACATGTTAGCACAATGCATGTCTGAAGGCCCTTAAACCTTGAGTTAATCCAGACAAAACAACAGTAACTAGCCGCTTTAGAAAACACGATAATTTTTTCGCTGCCAATCAGCAGCAATTCATTTGATGGTTATAAACAATGGACTTTTCCGTACATGAGACACATAATAAGACTTAGAATGCAGGGTATCTTGTAGACAATAAGATACGTCATTTAATTTTGTATTGTATGACATTACAAAAGAAAAACATTCACTTCCCCTGTTTCGAAACTAAATTTAATCTGTATCATCAATTGCGTGTTGTTGTTGACGATGGTAATTTTTAACGCTCAGTCAAAAATGCTACAGTCACCACTTGTAAGTTCTTCTTTCTTGCGTGCCTTTTTGCGAGCGGTTATTATACCAACATCCGCACGTTTTAGCAGAACACCCTTCCGGTGCTAGTCATCATAATTCCGAGCAAAATGTTTTCACATTTTATCTGCCCAGAGAATTCTTCTTGCATCACTCATAGCGCAACAGAGCTACGGCCTTACCAGAGCCCAGCGCATTACGAATTGTGTCGAAAGAAAGACATAAATTAGAGTTCAACGTCCCGTCAGCATCGAGATCACTTGGAATGGAGTGAAAGGACAAGGAAGGAAATCAGCTGTGCCCTTTCAAGATAACCATCCCGGAATTTGCCTGGAGCCATTAAGGGAAATCACAGAAATCCAAACCCGGACGGCCGGACGTGGATTTGAACCATTGTACTCCCGAATGCGAGTCCAGTGTGCTAACCACTGCGGCACCTGCTCGGTGAACTATGTCGAACTACCGATGCGCGCGTGCGCCAGTCTGCAGCGCACTCCCATGTCACACGAGGTTCCCGAACCGAGAATTTAAAATTTTTTAGATTAACCAGGATGAAATTATATACACTCTTTTTGACAGTTATAAGTTCTCTGAAATTCTTAGTACACAATTCTACTGATGTAATTATAAGTAGAAAAGCATAAAAATTAACATTTCAATAATTACATAAAGTGTACAAATGAAATTAGCAGAATTAAAAAAAGAAAGATAATTGATAAAACAAATACGAATATTTGTTAGTTGGAAGTATGTTGTCACTAAAGTTACGCTACGATCGGTGTCACAAGCTTATAACTATACGAACATGCTGATGACGTAGAGGTCAGTATGTTTTGTTTACAAAAAACGAGCCTTGATCGGTAGATTCTCAATGCCACAAAGAATTTGGGTATACACGGTCCAAAAGTAAAGCAACAAGAGGAAATTTTGCAAAGTTGCGTTTATTTCGTCACGAAACAGTATAACCAGGTGATAGTAAAGTAAAAACAATGTAAAAAATACAAAACGTAAACATCTGCGCCATGCATTTTCTTAGTTTTCTCCAACGGATATCCACACAGCCCGTTAATGTGCTCAGTGTGGGGTTTCACCGCCTCTGGCAGCAATATAGGCCTGACAACGATGTGGCATGCTGTGGATGATGTCATCAATCTCATGTTGAAGCAATAACGCCCGTTCTTCCCGCAGAGCTGCTCGCATTTTAACCATAGATCATAAATCTGGACTTGGCAGAAGTACCTCGTAAGTTATTGATGCAATTGGGTCAATGTTTTAATTAATACTGATCACGCCAAAAGCCGAGAAGTGTGTATGTATGCTAGTCATAACTTCCCGCTTTAAGCTGTTTGGAAATGTGTGAGCCTGGTGTAAGATTCTGCTTACCCACTGTTGCGCTCACCACTGTTGCACACAGCGATGTCAGAATTGGTGACGTGTGATTGGTGTGTGAGGGTGGGCAGATGGGTATTTTAATATTCAGGATTGTCCAAAAACATGTTACCACTTATAAGGGATTGACATTTATTTTCTTTCGTTTTTATTATTTATTATTAGTTGATATTTATATTTTTATTCATTTTTTTTACTTATTTTAACATAAAACACGCAGAAGATACAGAAGTCCATATGGAGCTAGTAAACTTCGTCGACCTGTACTCCTTCGTCTTCAATGCATGTGTGAAATCTTCTCACGATACAGGCCACAGCTTGTTCACACGTTTCGTAGATGTAGAGCGGAGAACTTGCGTTATGCCTTATTTAGGGTCATTGACGTCAGCAGGTCTTGTAGCATAAAAGTGCTCTTTTACCAATCCCCACAGCCAGAAATCACCTGGAGTCAAATCGGGTGATTGCGACGGTCGTGCCACTTCTTCCAGTTCAGCGTCTATCAAATGTTTCATCCAGGTACTGTCAAACCTTTAGGCAATAATGTGGTGGTGCACTGTCTTGCTGGAAGTAATCTGATGTTACGATACGGAGATCATTAACAGCAAAATTTTGCACCACTTCTAGGTAAGAATCTCCCGTTACAGTTTGATCATTGAAAAAGGTGCACCCAGTACTTCAAAACTTGCAAATACCGCTACACACGTTAACTTTCGGAGAGCATCGAGTGTGCTCTCATGCTTATTCACGTTGCCGCTGACATGAAATGTGGTTTCACCCGACATAAAGAACACAACATCTGGTTTATGTGCATCATTTCTAATGTCGCTTCTACAGCTAGTACAAGAGAAATTTTATCAACGTCAGATAAAGCTTGTATCATTTGAATGTGGTACTGCTTCGTTTAATCTCGTACAAGACTTCTCTGGGATCCTAATTGTTATGCTTTGAAGATTAATGATGATATTTTCCGTTAGAACACTTATTGGAGTCCTCTGCACACGTACAAGTCAGAAGGCCATCTCTAGTCTACAACAAAAGATTTTACGGTAGGTAGTACAATAGCAGTGACAACATCTTTTCCGACAACCATGTGGTTATGGTACATGTAAACTCTCCTTCCTGAAATCAGGAGTCCAAAACATCAATAAGTACATCAGAAATCTGACTATGCCTTCTTTAATTGTGTCTTATGTGATAATACACATGCATCCTTAAGTGACATAATACACCAAACCTGCTGGAGGAACATTTGCAATTGAGCATTATACGAGGGTTGACTGAAAAGTAATGCCTCCACATTCGTAACTCTTCAAATGTTTCCAGCATTGGTATGCGGCAGATACTGGCTTGTGCCGTAGCCTCTTCTCTACAGCTCCAGTTGACGGGAAGCCTTAGAATTAAACGATTGTGTTATTACAGTGTAAAGTATGGAACCCTGCGTCGGTCAGTGCGATTTAAGCAACGTGCAGTCATTGAATTCTTGACAGCAGAAGGTGTAACCCCAAAGGAGATTCATCAGAAAATGAAAGCAGTTTTTGGTGATTGTGTTTATGTGAGTAGTGCGCGTCGTTGAGCGAGTAAGTTATAAGATGTTGAGGCGAGAACATCAGACCTGTGTGACAAACAGAGTTGGACATCCTGTGACAGCAACCACCGAGTTTCACAAGCATGTTGACAGATTGATTCAGGACGATCGTCTTATCACTCAGAGACAAATTGCAAGCACAATCGGCATTTCGCAAGAACGTGTGGGGCACATTATTGCTTTGCTTGGCTATCGGAAGATCTGTACACGATGGATATCCCGGATGCTGACTCCTGAAATGAAAGCGCACAGACTTGAAATTTGCCAGGAATTGCTCTCGCGTTACGAGAATGAAGGTGACGCCGTTCTCCAGTCAGTTGCGACAGGAGACGAAACTTGGGTACAACATTACGACCCAGAGACGAAACGTCAGTCTATGGAATATCGACACAAAGACTCGCCCCATAAAAAGAAGTTCAAGACGCAGCACTCAGCTGGAAAAATCATGCCCACAGTGTTCTGGGACGCAGATGCTGTTATCAGTGTTGATTACCTCGATCGTGGAACAATAAATGCAGAGCGTTACATCATAACGCTGCTAACTCTGAAACGAAGCCTAACAGGGGTCCCAAACGAAAAGGGAAATTTTTTCCTACAGCATGACAATGTCAAACCACACACTTCAAGTGCCACCACAGCAGAACTTCAGAGACAGAATCTCACCACCGTACGGCATCCTCCATACAGTCCAGATTTAGAACCGTCTGACTTCCATCTGTTCGCGATAATGAAAGACGATCTGCGGGCACATCATTATGCTTCCGATGAAGACACCGAGAGAACTGCGAGACTGTAGTTGCGGAAACAGTCAACTTTTTCCGTGATGGCTTCAGAAAACTTATTCATCGTTGGCAGAAATGCGTGCAGTTGACTGGTGATTATGTGGAAAAGTGAATATTGCTAATTAAAGATCACATTCTAAGTATTATTTCTGCGTTTGATTTATTAAAATATTCCCATTCAAACCCAATTAACGATGGTGGAGCAATTACTTTTCATTCAACCCTCGTAGTAGAGGTTGAAAATACAGCTGCAGCTGTAAGATTTTTTTAAATTTTTCAGTGCTTAAAGCTGTTACAGCTCATCATCAGAAATGACATTGACAACAAGCGAAAGATCGAAACTAATAATAGTTTTTACACGCAATAATTCACATGAGAAAACAAAAAAAAGAATTACCATATAACAGTTTAGAAAACATCGGTCGGGCTAGATGAGGTAAAAGTTAAGTCAATGCCGAAATGACACTAGACGCTACAACGGTCGATTGCCTGGATAAAGAAATATGCAATGAACACCAAGGAAACCTGCACTTTGTGCTCTGACCCAGAGCGCCGCGGTGGGGAGTATAGGACTCTATGTACCACGAGCGAATACAGAGCACGGAGTTGCGTACACAGGGAAAGAAGCAAACTGGTAAATCAGATTGGCAAAGGTATTGCCATCTGTTGACGGGAAGAACGATGTGGAACCAATTAGTGATTTACAGGCAAAAGGAAAAAAATATTACAAGAAAGTTGCATGAAAAGCGTTAAAAGGAAGTGGTGAAGGAAACTACTGAACAGGGGCAGTACAGAACTGTAGTAAAACTCTTAACTGGAGGCCGGTGACTCAAAATTTTGTAATTTTTTTTCCCTTTTGCATGTAAATCACTAATTCAAATTGTGTATAGCTGGACTAGTTGATTGGATGACTCCAGCTACATAATAAAAAAATGAAATTGAAAATATCTACCGAAACATCAGAGAAAATTTGCCTGACGCCTCTTAGGAGACACAATCTGTATATCAGCCTACCTTCTTATTTTGCCTTAGGCCGGTATTACACTATCAAATTTCTTTGTCAAGGATTTGATCAAAGATGTGATCAAATACTCCGTCAAATATATTTGACAAAGATCTTTGCCGTACGCTAGAAGGGGTATTACACTGTCATCAAAATTTTCGTCAAAGTTCAAGATGGCTGACAACAACTTGTTATTAACCGCAGCAGTTGCACGTACCACAATTGCATTGTGTGCACATGCCGTTAAAGAAGTGGGGGGAAAAAGGAACCATACATACGAGTTTGACAGTGTCAAATTCCTGGGATTAAAACTTGATAATAAATTCAGTTGGGAGGAGCACACCACAGAACTGCAGAAACGCCTTAACAAATCTGTATTTGCAATTCGAGTGTTAGCAGACACAGGCAACATAAAAATGAAAAAGCTTACATACTTTGCCTACTTTCATTCCATAATGTCATATAGTATAATATTTTGGGGTAACTCTTCAAGTCAAACAAAAGTTTTCAGAGTCCAAAAGCGTGTAATACGTATTATTTGTGGAGTAAATACACGGACGTCCTGCAGAATCCTCTTCAAAGAACTGGGCATACTAACTACTGCCTCTCAGTATATTTACTCCTTAATGAAATTCGTCCTAAATAATATCTCACTTTTTCCAACAAACAACTCAGTGCATACATACAATACCAGGAACAATAATGATCTGCACAAGGACTTAAAAGCACTTACTTCAGTTCAAAAAGGGGTCCACTACTCAGGACCACTCATCTTCAATAGTTTGCCAGCAAACATAAAAAATTTAGTTACAAATAAATAAAGATCAGTTTAAAAGGAGCCTGAAAGACCTACTAGTGGCCAACTCCTACTCCATTGACGAAATTTTTAATAGAAACAAATGATGTATTGTATTTATTCATACTATTAGTATTGTTATTTCAGCTTAAAAAAATTGACATGTTCCACATCCACGAGGATCTCCTCAGCACGGATCTATGGAACGAAAAACTAATATGACCTGGGTGAAGCCGTGGGTTTTACGACGACACGATAAAAGCATTCAACAAAACTTGTTACGTGAGCTTACAGTGCAAGACATCAAGTCGTACAACAATTACTTAAGAATGGATGAGCATATATTTCTGTATGTGCTCAGTGAAGTGTATCCCCATTTCACAAAGCACAATATTAACTTAAGAACTGCTACATCTTCAGAAGACAGGCTCACTGTAACACTCCGATTCCTTGCTACATGAGAGGGTTATGTTAGGTTAGGTTAGGTTTGGTCAGGTCAGGTCTCCAATCTTCTTAATCTATTTTTGTATTCAGGGTGCCTAACTTTGTAAAGCGCCACATCAGCTTCATATATCTCTAATAATTCTGTAGTTGTCGGCACACACCAGTTGTATTTACCGGCAATGTTTATAATAACACTACAGACGACAGAACGCTGCAGCGATGCTAGCGCCCCATGTGGTAATATGGCACATTGCAGTGAACAGAAGACAAGCGATTTCTTTGATCAAATCTACAGCGAGGCCCTAGGTTTGATCATATATAGGACGACATTTGACAAAGGTCCGATTACACAAAATCTTTGACAAAGATTTTTGACAAAGATATTTGACAAAGAAATTTGATAGCGTAATACCGGCCTAAGGCCCTTTGTGGTATGGGGATACACTTCACTGAGCACGTACAGAAATATATGCTCATCCATTCTTAAGAAATTGATGTACGACTCGATGTCTTGCACTGTAAGCTCACGTAACAAGTTTTGTTGAATGCTTTTATCGTGTCGTCGTAAAACCCACGGCTTCATCCAGATTATATTAGTTTTTCGTTCCATAGATCCGTGCTGAGGAGATCCTCGTGGATGTGGAACATGTCAATTTTTTTAAGCTGAAATAACAATACTAATAGTATGAATAAATACAATACATCATTTGTTTCTATTAAAAATTTCGTCAATGGAGTACAATGAGTTGGCCACTAGTAGGTCTTTCAGGCTCCTTTTAAACTGATCTTTATTTATTTGTAACTAAATTTTTTATGTTTGCTGGCAAACTATTGAAGATGAGTGGTCCTGAGTAGTGGACCCCTTTTTGAACTGAAGTAAGTGCTTTTAAGTCCTTGTGCAGATCATTATTGTTCCTGGTATTGTATGTATGCACTGAGTTGTTTGTTGGAAAAAGTGAGATATTATTTAGGACGAATTTCATTAAGGAGTAAATATACTGAGAGGCAGTAGTTAGTATGCCCAGTTCTTTGAAGAGGATTCTGCAGGACGTCCGTGTATTTACTCCACAAATAATACGTATTACACGCTTTTGGACTCTGAAAACTTTTGTTTGACTTGAAGAGTTACCCCAAAATATTATACTATATGACATTATGGAATGAAAGTAGGCAAAGTATGTAAGCTTTTTCATTTTTATGTTGCCTGTGTCTGCTAACACTCGAATTGCAAATACAGATTTGTTAAGGCGTTTCTGCAGTTCTGTGGTGTAATACCCCTTCTAGCGCTATGTCAAAGATCTTTGTCAAATATATTTGACGGAATATTTGATCACATCTTTGATCAATTCTTTGACAAAGAAATTTGATAGTGTAATACCGGTCTTACGTAGAGGATGAAGATATATATCCATTATTAATTGTAGAGAGTGATCTGTTACGCCATTTGAGAGAAGCACATGCAAATGGGATGTAGTCAGCACTGTACAAAACTGCAACATAAATCTCAAATAAATTATGTTAAGTAAGATTAAGTTCTGAAATCTTAAAGGATTAGAAGTCGCAAGTCCAAACGTTAGTGCGCGAGCTTAGAAACAGAAATAAACGAAAGAAGTATACGAAACATTGTTACTCGTACATTACAAACTATATTAATCACACTTGAAGTTGTGCTCCCAGACTCTGTCCCAATTGTGAAGTTCAAATAATTTTTTTATAACACCTGCCCCAAATTTAATTACCTTACTTGTGTGCTCGGATTGTACGAGACTTATAAAAGCTGGGGTCGATAATACAGCGCTGTCATATCAGGCTATGCAAGATTACTTCGTGAAAGCTGTCCCATACGAAAGCTTTTATGTTAAGTAGTGACTTCCATTGTAGATAATATCTGAAAGAGAAAACAAGTACGGAAAATTGAACAGCGAAGGAAAGCCGTTAAAGTAAAATCAAACGTTGGAAAATTGCACCTTGCTGCGCCAGACCTGGAGATGATCTGCAGCTCAGATTGAAAACGTTTGTCATTAAACAAAAAGTTGTGATCCAGTGAGTTTTGTTTATCTACTAAAACAAAAATATCGGTATGGCAAAGGACGGATAATTTTAAACAATATAGAAGAGGCTGTTATGTTTGTTCAGAACCAAGTCTTATTAGACAAAAGTTTAGGTTGTGATAAACAAAGGGCCCTCCTTCAGAACCAGTCGATTCAGAACGGACTGACTCCTCGCAATCGATTTTTCATCTACAAGAAGTGTGTAGAATGGAAAAGAATTATATCACAACAGTAATCTGTATCTAAATCGTAGGTCTAAATCGTTCCTTCAACGGTTCAGCTATATTTATACGGAACGCAAATCGGAACCACACTGTTCTGCAGTAAACCTGTAACAACATGATCTGTATGTAAGCTACGTTCAATTAACCATAGAACGGGAGGGTAAGTGGTGCATCATATAGCCGGCAAGTCGACGCTTGGCGGCTGAGTCAGGTAGGTGACCGAAAGCAAGAAAGTGTTCAGAGGTGTTGCTGTGAACCAAGGGAAAGGGTGGGCCACAGAGCTCTTGAGACCTACAATTTCCCATGTCGGTTAGACATACGGTATCATCACATGCTTGTGAGCCCCGAGAAAATGTGGCCATAGTCTGATTGTGCTACAGATAAAGCTTCAAATAATCATCAAAATGACTAACATAACTTCCAGACAAGCTAAAGAAAATTTGATGACAGCGTTAAATCTCAGTTAAGGAAGGAATACATGGAATTATCACCATATCTACACAACCGATATTAACAAAGTTGTTAACATTTATGTGTAAAATTGTTTATAGTAACAGTAACAAAATCTACAAACATGTTACATGTGCATTTGGCGTATTCAGTAGGTTTTGAAGTCAGCTATAAAATAACATATTTATCTTCATACTGAACAGTCAAACTACTTATCATAAAAAATTGTTTTATAAGTATTAACTGAGTGACAAAACAGAGTTCTCCACAATACACGAAACATTAACTTGAACATAAAAAATTTGTACTGTTATTCCCATTTGTTTATGCTCGTTTTAATAAGAAATTTCCTTCTTAAATGATGGATGTTTGAGTAACGCAGTGAGGAAGCGTCATGCTAAATAAAGTTGTGTATCTGACTAGCGCTTGTCATTCCGTTTTCTACGACGCAGAAAATATGACATAAAGTTCATTGTTGTACAATGTTTAACATATAATAAAATAATATCTCTCCGCAAAGTGTCTAAATGTACATGAAAATTGTAAGGGTTTTGTTTTTGTATAGTGGTGGTCGGTCACGGGACGGAAGTGATAAAGAGGAAAGCATAGCATATTTACAGATCTTTCAATGTTCGTACGTGGTAGGATTCTTGGTAACGTTGAGCAGCCAGTGAACAGCGCGTATTCAAGTTTGTTCAATGATAGAATTCTTTCTGTGTTCACGTATTTGGGACTTAGCCACTTTCTCAGAATAACAGGTTGCAGCGAGAATGTTTGATAAAAGGATGCTAGTACAGCTGTCAGAGACTGAACTCTGATGTGGTGGATTGGTTTTTGTGTATGGGCTTAAACGTAGTTGTTAAGCATTGAGAATTTTATTAGGTTTAGTTGATTCTGGTGCACTGCACAATGAGTTTGACACATATTAATTATTGCTTGCGTACGCTCTGCTTGCTCTGCCAGGTCAGTTTTTTCTTATCCCATTTGCTTCACTGTGTGCAACGTTAGCCCGTGTAACGGCGCCATTAAAAATAACTTGTGTTCGATATGAATAAAATGAGAGTGAACTCTAATCCAGTGATTAGGTTAATCATTATCCTGAAGACTTATTCCTTAGCCTCCTTCATTTAATAAGCTTTCATTTATTGATCTGCTTTTGTATACCGTTCAGCAAGTGTTGCTGGGCGTATGATTAACAGATGCTTCCATTAGGGCACAATGCCCTGTAGACATGCCATAAACTGATTTAATGATGTGTACTGCCCTATAGTAGTTAAGTAGCAACAAAATGGTTCCAGCTCACGACTTCTCTCAACATTTCTTTGTTACCTTAAATCTCCAGTGTCACTGCATACCAGTGGTTATTATTTTAAAACTATGTACGCATTATGTATTATCGTAGCGTGTTAATTTAACGTATAATTCTTCTGAACTCATACTATAGCACTAAATTAGTGAAAAACGTGATCAAAAAAGCATGCATTTAAAATGTGAACTATGGAAAGTATTTTGTGATAGTTCAACGCCTATTATAAATATTCCATGTATAATTATACATGATAACTGATTTTGCTTAATTGTATGTTGTGCAGCAAGGATAGCCTCACTGAGTAATAAATATCAACTATCAAATATATAATTTAAAAGAAAAATATGCAGAACATGTTTTTGATCCTAACCTATGTTGTACCTAAGAGCTCGCTACAGATTTCACTTTCATCGTTGATACAGCTTCTTACTTGGTATATATCATCCGCATTTTTCTTTCCCAAAACTGAACCAGAAACTTTGTTCCATTGTCAAGATTCTGCTGCCTTCTTTCACTCTCTTCACACTTTCTTCTCTCTCAGCTGTTTCTTCTTTCATTATTTGTTTCGCTGTATTTTCCCTATTATACCTCTCTCTTCTGCTAACCAGTCAACTTTTGCTCCGATTTTCTTCCTGTTCCTTTCATGCCTTTCTGCTAGGATATAATTCCTCTCACTTGGAAGGAAAGCTGTATTATAGGAACTGTGCTTATCGTAGCGTCAATAAAACCGCAATTTTCTAATTATTATGTTCATTGCTGAACATACTCCTTGTTACCATTACTTATTGTTATTGTGTATCACTCATTTTCTGCACCCAGTCTAAATTCATGTGTAATGTGCATAACTAAAGATGCTTGATATGGATCAAGTGAGTGTGCTTGTACGTAGTAATTGCAAGGTAAAAGAAATGTATGAATGAAGAAAGATAACTGAATAAAATAAATAAATAAATAAATAAATAAATAAATAATGTGAACTCTCTCCGTGAAGCAACACAACACGTTTATTTAAAAATAAGGACCTCTTGCTCTACGACGCTTTGGAAAGATCAGATTACTTGCGCTCTGTTCCCAAGGCTCCGACTGCAGTCAGCACGCAAGCTACAGTGACCAGCAGACACGAAACCTGATTACGCTTCCCTTGCAGAAACTTTTAAACAGTCCTTAGGAACAGCGAACACACCCGAACCACACGAATTGCGTGCCTACTGTCTAGACACGTGTTGCTGGAACGGTACCCTTAAAGTGGACTGTAGCTTTTAACTTCGCTGTTTATCTCTGCGCAAAATAACACGCAGTAATATCACTACGAAAGAGCACAGCGTAGGCGTCTCGACAATTTTCTACCAAATTGAGTACACAGAGTGTTCAAATATTCAGGGCCGAAACGCAGCTATTACAACGGAACCAACAACGAATAGTCTATCTCTCTTTAAGCAACTAGGTGTGGAAACCACATACTGACTAAATACTAAGCATATGTTTGAAAGACCGTGAAGAAGGAGATAAATAGAAAGTATTTTCTTCAATCACCGATACTTTAAAATTGATTTGAGGGAGACTGTGCTGTGAAGTCCTGATTTTGACATTGAACTTTTGAACACCATATAGTGCCTGTTTGGCGGTCGCAGTACGTGACACGGATTTCTGCACATGGAGAGAACTGCGAAACTCAATTTGTTTACGACGCAGCTACAGACAGCGGTCAAAATGCTCCCTGTTGAAGATTCCATATTATCGGACATTCAGAAAAATCATGACTGACGCGGCAGTACCGACATTCGGTGCCACAACGGCTCAATGCAGGCAGATCACAGGCGCTGTGTACACCTATCGTTTGTGGAAGATGAGGGAGGGAGGGGGGGGGGATATACGAACAAGTGCCACTGAGTCGGGTGTTGATCACAGTTGCTTCATGTTTTTCGTCCTACAGTAGCAGAGGACTAAGGGCCAGATGATTGTCTCCTTCACTTTGAATTTGGGTTCTATAAGAGGCTAACGAAGGTCCTCAGTTGCCTAAAATTTTTCTGTTTACTGACAAGGGTCAGTTTACTGTGAACAGCATGTACAATTGTCGCAATTCACATTTGTGAGTGGAGGGAAAATCACATGTAGTAGTTATGGGAAATGACTGGAATCAGTTTTGGGTAAGCTTGTGGGCGGGTGTCGTGGGCGACTGCGTTATGATGGCCAGTGTACAGATGGCCACTGTACAGAATGTTCTTCCAGGAGTACCACTGATGTTGTAGGAGATACTTATTCGCATCAGATGGCGGATGTGGCTCCAGCATGATAGGGCCCCTGCATTCTTTGCAGAACTAACATGTGCAGCATTAATGCATGCGTTCGGCGATGGATGGATAGACTTGGGAAGATCTGTTCATTATCCTGCAATATCTCCTGGCCTCAGTCCATCGAGCTTCTTTTTCTGGGGATATGTGAATACCGAAGTGTGTTCTGCCTTGTGGATTCAGAGTAAGAATTAGTTGCAAGGAATCAGGCAGTTGTCATTCTCGTACGAAACACGTCACACATTTTCCACCTCGCTCCAGTCATTCTTAAACTGATTCTTAATGTCATTAGTATAATCGAGCATCTCATCGCCATCGCAGGTGTTAATTTGGCCTTCTTTCTTGGCCTACGTGGCGGAAGATCTGCAGTAATAAGTTTTATTTGCAATCAATAGAGATTCAAATATTTATTCTACACTGCTACAAATCATTTTTAAACTTGACTGCCGACCCTTCTATTGACTTTGTAATTTTGGCGAGCTTACGATCAATTTTTGTACTCAGTTTGCGTTTTCGCCCACATCTTCCTTACCGAGTAGACTGATAGTCTTGCCTATTCCTTAATGCCTTATTTATACGGCTCACTGATTTATGGAAAGTTCGCAGCCTTTTAGCTATTCCCGTCTGAATACTGTTTTTCCTGCGGTACGACTATTAAAACAGTGATTTTTCGTTGTCCATCACAAATACCTGAAAAGAAAGAAAACCAGTCCCTATCTATACAGAATACTGATACAACATTTTAAACTTGTTGTTAAAATATGAAACTCTATAAAAATTACGTAGATCAATTTTTTAGCGAAAGGTAACTGTACAAGAGGGAATCGTGAGCGTACAGAAAATCACGCGATCAACAACAGAATTAATCAAGCAGTGTCAAGAACCGTGGTTTTTAGACAGAGCTAACAGATCCACTAAGGCAATGGAGTTCAAAAATGTTTCAACATTTCAGAAAACAGAAACGCATTATCATATATTGAATGTATTGTCTTGGACTGCACAAGATGTGAGAACAGAGCTGGAATGGAAAAATCAGCCGAATGGTATCGAGGCACCATTCACAGACCGAAACGCGAAGGAGATACATTGCAAATGGGGGACAGTCAGATAGAGAACGTCTGGTAGATACACGCCCGTCTTTATGTTATTACACTGCAGCAGTAATTTCTAAACACAGCGGCATGGAGAAGCCTCAGCCAAACGGCTATGACGTTCGCTGATGATCGTTCAGGTTCCAGAAGTAATGAGATGATGACTCTCCTTCACCTATTTTTTGCATTTTCTGTAAACATCGGAAAGGAGCAATCTTCAACTACTTCCTACGGAGGCACGAGAGCGTAGTGGGCACGCACCTGTATTACGTCCACTGTTTATCACTGGAGGATGCGTCTTTAGAGGGATTATCAACATTTATATGAGAATGAAGACGATAAGACCGCTCTACAATCTGGCTCGTAAGCTAATAGATCCGCAAGAAAATAAATCAGATAATAGGAGCCTGATAAAGGTACCTGATAGAGGTACCTCACAAAGGTACCTGAATCTCTTGAGCCACGGAGGCTAAAATCAGCTTTCGATATTATTCACTTATTATGGAGCTAGTAGCCGCCATCTGTACCAACGTCACACATTGTCATATTAACGTGTTGTAGCTCAGTATAATAACTATCGCTGTTACTTTGCTACATTAAACTGACTCATTAATTTGGTTTCAACAGTTTTCTAGGTCAGATTGTAAATAAACTTAGAGGGAATGCAAGAGTACGCCTAATGCTGAACAAGTGAATAGGAATCTGAGTGACATATTAGAAGAGCGTATGGAACAGATTGCCATAGCCAAACGGGCACAAAGCAACGACAACCGACAGTAATAGAATTGTACACGCTTACTCTCTCCGTGGATGACTAAGAAACTGAAAAAAAGTGTGACGAGATAAAAGAAACTATTTGGCACTGTAATAGAAACTAAAATGTATGATGCGAGACTCAAATTCAATAGTGGAAAAGGGTACATGGTCGGAATAATTTTGGATAGAGCAGCAGACATTTGGTTTAAAAAACACGAAAGACGGCTGTATATGTGGAAGTGGCTTGGAGAGACGCATTAAGTAGTAGTCAAACAAGTTTGCAGCTAGGGTTAAAGTGAAAAACATTACATGATCTGATGTGGATTTCTACATAATTTCTTGTTTCAGAAATGAATACTAATTCTGAACACTTTACAAAAATATGTGGGAAGTTAAGGAGATGGGATCTGAATAAGTCAAAAAACCATAATTGCCCTGAACGTTTCAAAGAAAGTGGGGGTAAGTGATAACTTAAACTGGTAGAAAGAAAATTGATGTAAGAAATAGAATTGATAATTAATGGATATCTTTCACAGCTGAAATAACGGAAGCAGTAGAGAAAGTCCATGAAGCAAAAAGAGAAAGTCCATGATACATAATTAGATGACGCAAGAAATATAACATTTTATTGAGAAACGGAGAAAATATAAAAATGAAGCACATTAAACAGAATAAAATGAAATGCGTATGCCTAAAAATTAGACTGGAAGAGAATACAAAACGGCAAAGCACGAATTGTTGTGGAAAAACGCAGAACTGAAGAAGCATATACTACTGTAGGAATGGTATGTGTCGATTATGGAAAATTTTTAGAAACCTTCGAAGGGAAGCAGGCATATTAACGTCAAGTGTTCAGACAACAACACTGTACTAAGGAAAGAAGAGATGTGTCAACTGAAAATTTATGCCCTCCTGGGACTCGAACCCAGATTTACTGCTTGTAGCAAGCCGTAGTCTTAGATATAAAGTCATCCTACATGTCTTCAGGCTTGACTCCAATATTCATTTCCACCAAAGCTTTCCGAACACTGTTCCCACAAAGTATTCATTACATTAAAGTTTCATTATCGCTCAACGATCTGTGTTCATATAATTTCATGTCATTTCAGCTTTAAGATTTCACCCCAGTCAATCCATTCATTTAATTTCAGTGTATTTAACTCATTTCAAATAGGTGATGACAAAAGTGGAAGGAATACTAGTATACAACTACTGCATAAATAAAAGAAAATTAATTACAATATTACCAAGAGAAAAGAGAATGTGGATGGATATGAGCTGGGTGATGTGACACTGCGGTAGGAATTTAACAAAGCACGGAGAGATTATAGGCGAAATAAGGCTTCTTGACACACTACATATTCATAATTATTATGATAGAAGAACCAGCCATTTCAAAGCTGCCTCATCTGCTGTGCAGTAGCACATAAGACAGGCAAAATATCTTTCAAGAAAAACATAATAAACACAATTCTAAAGAATGTAAATGATAATAAGTTTGAGTCTTACCGAACCAGCAGTTTTAATAAGTCGCGGGTTTGATACAGAGAAATACAGGAACATTTGTAGCTAAACTGACACTAAGAAAAGGGAAATCTACATTTGTAGCGTTTATGGATTTGGAGATAGATTTTTACACTCGTAACTGGAATACACTCTTTTACAATCGGAAGATATCAAGAATAAAATACAGGGAGGTTTGTACAGAAACCATACTCCAGTTATAAGTATCAAAGAACATGGGAAGGTGATGATAACTGGGGAAGAAGTAACACAAGGTTGCAGCCTATACCACAAGTTATTCAATCCGTCAACTAAGCACGCAATCAAGGAATCCAAGGAAAATTTGAAATGGGGATTTAAGTTCAGGGAGAGTAAATAAAAACTGTAAGGTTTGCCGATAACACTGTAATCCTCTCAGAGACGGCAAGGGACTTGGAATGGACTTTTTCTTCCAAAGAAATTGTAAGATGAACATAAATAAAAATAAAACAGTGAAAATGGAGTATAGTCGACTTAAATCAGGTGCCACTGAGGAATTAGACTAGGAAATCATACATTGTAAGCAGTATATGAGAAGTTACGAGACAAAATACTTTAAGAAGGCAGAATTAAAAATTATATAGAAAGCTGACGCAGTAGCAGGAAAAGTGTGTCTGAAAAAGCGAAATATGTTAACGTTCATTGTCAATTTAATAGATAGGAAGGTTTTTCTGAAATTATCTATTTTGAATGCAGCTCTACATTGAAGTGAAACGTGGACAACAAACACTAGATACGAGATGAGAATATGGAATAATGTTAGTGAAGAGGCACTACATCGAGTCGGGGAGAAAAATTAGTTGCACGACTTGACTAAAGGAAGGATTAAGTTGGTGAGATGTTTCTTGGGATATTGGGGAATAGTTGATTTGTTAATGGAAGGAAGTTGAGGGTTGGGGGTAGAGTACAACCATAGGAGGACCAAGGCTTGAATACAGGATGCAGGATTCATGCAGAAGCAAAGCAGATACAATAAATCTTGCACAAGATGGACAGTATCAAACCAGTGCTCGCACCTGTTACTTCAATAAAACAAATACACCAAACTGATGACTGAATAGGCAATACAGATCTTTAGTAAATTAAAGAAACTGTAATTGCTTTTAATGAACCTAACTATACAGGGAGGAAATAAAACGTTTTTAGCGTGTTACTGTGTGTGTCAGTATGTATACTTTCTTTTACTGTGGGCGATGAATACTCATATTAGCTATAACTGCGGTTCCTTGATTCTTTACGTTATTCGGCAGTGGACTGAATTAATGAAATGCTTATCTGCACTTGCTTATGGCGCGTTTGAGACGCATGCTGTTTGTAACAGTTTCCTGGTACCACTTGAAAATAACCACCAACGCCGAAACTGTTCTGCCCTGATACACCGACCAGCCGTATTATAATTTTGAACCATTAACGAAGTTCATTGAGGCTACAGATCAATAACGTGTACTGAATTTCTCTTAATTTCTGTGTTTTAGGATTCAGCAAGGTTCCCAACTTCCGTTATTAGATTAAAATTATTTCGAAATCTTAATAATAATTTCTGTATGCGTTGTACACTATGCCAATGTATGTACTTCTAGAATACACAACTTCATCATCAGGGACTCTTTCATAATTCGTGGTCATTCAAGCGCTGTTAAGTTGCTAGACACGTATTGTGAGAGATATACTTCATTCTTAACTGCAGCTTGCGAAGCGGTGGCCTAATACATACAGAATTATAGAGGATGTACACTATGTGATCAAAAGTATCCGGACACCCTCAAAAAATAAGTTTTTCATATTACGTGCATTGTGCTGCCACCTACTGCCAGGCACTCCATATCAGCGATCTAAGTAGTCATTAGACATCGTAAGAGAGCAGAATGGGGCGCTCCGCGGAACTCACGGACTTCGAACGTGGCCAGGTGTCACTTGTGTCATACGTCTGTACACAAGATTTCCACACTCCCAAAGATCCCTAGATCCACTGTTTCTGATGTGACAGTTAAGATGCAACGTGAAGCACGTACAGCACAAAAGCGTACAGGCCGACGTCGTCTGTTGACTGACAGAGACAGCCGACAGTTGAAGAGGGTCGTAATGTATAATAAGCAGACATCTATCCAGACCATCAAACAGGAATTCCAAACTGCATCAGGATCCACTGCAAGTACTATGAGAACTAGGCGGTAGGTGAGAAAACTTGGATTTCATGGTAGAGCGGCTGCTCATAAGCCACACGTCAGGTCGGTAAATGTCAAACGATGCCTCGATTGGTGTAAGAAGCGTCAACATTGGACGATTGAACATTGAGAAAACGTTGTGTGGAGTGACGAATCACGGTACACAATGTTGCGATCCGATTGCAGGGTGCGAGTATGGCGAATGCCCGGTGAATGTCGTCTGCCCGCGTGTGTAGTATCAACAGTAAAATTCGGAGGCGGTGGTGGTATGGTTTGGTCGTGTTTTTCATGGAGGGGGCTTGCACCCCTTGTTGTTTAGCGTGGCACTATCACAGCACAGGCCTACATCGATGTTTTAAGCATCTTCTTGTTTCCCACTGTTGAAGAGAAATTCGGGGATGGCGACTGCATCTTTCATCACGATAGAGCACCTGTTCATAATGCACGGACTGTGGCGGAGTCATTACACGACAGTAACATCCTTGTAATGGACTGGCTTGCACAGAGTCCTGATCTGAATCCTACAGAAAAAATTTGGGATGTTCTTGCACTCTGACTTCGTGGCAGGCCTCACCGATCGACTTTGATACCTCTCCTCAGTGCAGCACTCCATGAAGAATGGGCTGCCATTCCCCAAGAAACCTTCCAGCACCTGATTAAACGTATGACAGCGTGAGTAGAAGCTGTCATCAAGGATAAGGGCGGGCCAACACCATACTGAATTCCAGTATTACCGATGGATGGCGCCACGAACTTGTATGTCATTTTCAACCAGGTGTCCGGATACTTTTGAGCACATAGTGTACATAAATTTATGTTAAAGGTAGTATCAGACCTGTGAATTACTGTATGTGGACTTCTTTTCTATATGTCATGTACGTTTCTAGCGCGTTGAGAACGCAGTGGTGGTTCTTACATAATGAGACTGTGACAGCTAAATGTCTGTTGTCAAATGAATTGTTTATTGACACTCAAAAAGCCACCAATGGCCGTTAGAATCTTCCTATGTGACTAGTAGCGGAGAGGAGCCACGCTGATGGCCTATAAGCTCGGGCAATGCCGCAACAAGCTACAATTCTTAACTATGGCGTTATCATCGCGATCTTGGCCTTGCCCCCTACCTACCTGCCATTAAAACTAAACAGCCAATCAGCCTAGTTTTTAATCTCCATTAAAATGAAACAGCTCATCTCAATGTAGCCCCAGAGCAGTCATCTTGTCCGTGTTCAGAAGTCCCCAAACATTCTAAATTTTCTGCATTATAATGAAAAGTATTTGGTAGTGACGATAAGTTCCTATTGGACCATACTACTGAGGTCAGCGATTCCTAGGCTTATACACTACTTAATCTAACTTAAACTATCGCTATGGACATGACACGCACCCATGCCCGAGGGAAGACTCGAATCTCCGACGGGGGGAGCCGTGCGAATCGTGTCAAGGCGCTTGAGACTACGCGGCTACCCCGTGCGGCGAAAAGTATTTATCCAAAAAAATTTTATACGGGGTGCATGCAGGCTGTTCCGAAACCATTTATTCAAATTAATACAGGAGGTAGAGAAAATCAAAACAAATATACTTCGATAAGGAACATATGGTCTCTGAAGTCAACTTGTAATGTTAAGGGACATTTTGTTAGTGGTGCTGACGTAAGCTGTTGTGCCGGTGTCGCTGACTGGGAATGTGTAATGATGTGTGGGGATGTGGAAGGATGATTGACGTCTGCTTCGGAACACATCTATTCAAAGCACGATAGGGTGCCAGCCCATTTTAGCATTGTTGTGAGGAATCATCTGAAAGCTACCTTCGGGAATTGATGGATCGGCCGATGTGGCCTTGTAGCCCAGTCGCCCAGGTCACCTGATCTCATGTGTTTGGAGTTCTTCATCTGGATGCATATGAGGTAGCTGGGTGTATGGAACCGTTACGGAAATAGAAGACCTCATCACTGAAATTGCCGTCACTACTGGTACCATTGAGGACATGCGAGGAATCTCCAAACGGACACGACAGTCAATGGTCCGACGATGTATTACGTGTGTACTGGCCAGTGGCCGGGCATTCGAGTAGTCCCTGAGATTGTCACTGCTGTAACTAGCATGCTAAACAGCCTTCCATATAAATCGTCCCTACCATCAGAAATTGCCGTCACGGACCATATGTACCATAGCTAAATGTACAGGGATGATCTCTACTTCCGGAATCAATTTGAACAAACAGATTCGGAGCACTCTGTGTAATACACACTGACGGAAAAAAGTCGCAACACCAGGAAGAAGCGCCACTATGAGGATGCCAGTCGGCTTTACGTTATGTACACACTGAACGGTCGTGAGCGTTAGTTACCTTTGAGACTGGCCGTGGTGAGTGGATGTTAGTCAGGAATGCCTTTAAGGCTACAAAACGCCATTATCAACACTTCACTTAGTATTATTTCTCAAAAATCTGTAAGATTTGGAGCAGAGAACAAACAGCGCACTCCCACTATAGCTTAGTTGTTTCGTAAGATTAAAAAGAAATACACATGTCTTGCATATTGGCGCTACTGATAAAACTTGCAGGTTAACAAGCACTTACTGATCACCAGAGTTCCATATCTGGACCATAATTCGCAAACACAATGGAACCTCAAGTTAAATAGAATTCTCAATTATTTATCAAACTACACGTGGCTCCCTTATAGGCACTACTGAATTAAATTATAGATTAGTTGATCATTGTACTTTGATCTTTTTATCACGCACTAATGAAACCAAAATTAATAGTAATCGGTTCTATAACTTCATAAAACACACAGAGGCACTACTGGTGTTCTAACTTGCGACCTAACAAGCACTTCACGATGAGAATTACCAAAGTAAACAATGTCAGTTCCACGTCTACATTTCTCAAAATACGTATCTAAAACCGATATCAATAGTCAGAAAAAAAATCATAACGACCCCAAGCTATGGTGTTAAGTTCATCTTGCAGTTCAAAACGTTAGTCATCTTATGCAGTCACACAATACTACCTGGCACTTCAGAAACAGCACAATGAACAATTGTAACACACTTTCGTATAGGTAAGAAACGACGATTCGTATCATTTGAGCTACCCACTTTTAAAGTGTTGTCCCCATGCTAGAAGAATTTATTGCAGTACAAAAGTTTGTAATCTCCTGCTGATAGTGCTAAATCATGTTGTCATATAATGGAAACCGCACGACGTTTCGAAGGAATAGTGTGATGAACAGAAGTATATACGAAACGTTCCAGTTAGTACCGATTGGCTCCGCTGTATATCTTTGACTGTTCTGGAATTAAAGTTTAGCCGCCACCCACTCAGTGGGCGCACACGGCATACGTCCGAGTTTTGCTGTATATGTGAGTATCTTTGTTTGGACATTACTATAAAAATCTTATAAGATTTCATTACTACAAGTGCACGTATTCAAAAACTTATTAATTAAAGAGTTGTTTTTTAAGAGTAACTTTACTCATGATGATATGATTAATTTTTTCTAAACGTTTAAATCACTTTAAAGTAAAAGTGCACACTTTGTTGCCTACGGAGGTCATTGTCATGTTTTTACAGGGTATTGTAATTCCTTAATTTTTTCTTCAGTATTAATGTCTATTAAGACACTAGGTAAGTTTATCTGTGTGTTAATAACTATTGCCTATTGCATTATATTGCTCTTGTTTCTATTGCGTGAAGTCCTATTCGTGGCATTACTGAACGGATTTGAGTCCCGTCAGACGTGGCACTAACATGCAAATTAACTGGACCATTGTTGTTTGAATTACTATTTCTCTGTTTCATTGTAATCTTTGTGTAATAAAATTGTTTTAAATGAGTGACGCTCATTTGAGGCGTAGTCCTTCACCTCCTCAGAACCACGTTTCAATGTACATCGATGCAGGTGAGAAACAAGGGACATTATGCTTTTAGCTGCCCACTTTCAGAGTCACTCAAACATTATAGCTACTCCATGTAAAGGTATTAATTTTATCTCGCAGCACAGAATGTTTGCTATATCCTGCTGATAATGCTAATGAATGCTCTCACGTAGTGCAAAGAAGGCAAGGCAATGACAACTGATACTGACAAATTAGCATTCAGAAATGAAGTAGTATGCTGAAGCCAGATATTGACAATGAATAAGCCTTAACCTGATAGCGTACATGTCAACTTCGCAGTGAATGTCAGCTACTGGATGTTAAAACTGTGTTGTAAAACCAGAAGCGGAGTGTATGTGTGTGTGCGTGTGTGTGTGTGCGTGTGTGTGTGTGTGTGTGTGTGTGTGTGTGTGTGTGACTGGGTTATCACGTATTGCGTGTTCCAGGTACTGGGGGTGTCATGTATTGGACGTGGCGGCTACTGAAGGTTCCATCCATATTGCTGCAAAACTGTAACAAAGTGCACCATGTCACAGCGAAACTGCAACAAACTACCCATCCATGTAATATTGAAAATGTTACAAATTGTTAATGTCACCTCAAAACTCTAACAAATGGTCTCCCACGTTACAGTAAAATGTACCAAGTTTGCCCATCTTACAACAAAACACTAACAAATTGTTTGTTTGTAGGTTTGTGGAGGTATGTGGCATTAGACGTCTACGCATAGGTCACGTAATTCGAGTAATTAACGGGCCGCTGATCCGCGTACGCGCTGATGAAGCCCGATAGCGACCAAGATAGGTTCCATAGGGTTTATATCATGCGAAATTGGTCGCCGAGACATCAACGTGAGTTCACTGCAATAACTTCAAACCAGTATAGTTCCTGGCTCCGAGACGCGAACAGTTATACTGCTGAAAGATGATGCTGCCATCTGGAAGACATCAAGGATGCAGGTAGTTCGCAGCTGTCAGTATGTCCTCGATCACTACCATAAGTCCCATGCAATCGCAGGAGAATGTCTCCCACAGCACAATACTGCTGTCACCAGCCTTCATCCATGATGCACTATACGTTTGGAGCCTCCGTTCATCTCGATGAGGCGTTTGTGGAGACGATCATCGACCTAGTGTACCAAAAATGTGATTAACCCGAACAGCCGACGCGTTTCTATTGATCGACGGTCGAATCCCTACGTTCCTGTGCCTGTTGCAGTCGTAACTGACGATGTCGTTGGGTCAACATGTGAACACGAAGGGATGTTCCACTGCAATGAACAGTGTGCTCCAAAACACTTGTGCATGCATCAGCATTGTGTTCTTTCAGCAGAGATGCCACAGATCACCATCCTCTGCCTTACAGAGCAGACAAGCCTCCGAACCCCATGTTCTGTGAAGAGTCGTAGACGCCTAACCATTTAGCACCTAGTGGTGGTTTCACTGTCCTTCTACTTCTTTCCATAGATGCTCACGACACTAACACGTGAACATTCCACTACCTTCCCCTGTTTGAGACACTCGTTCACTGTCTCTGCGTGATATTAATCTGCCCTACGCCAAAGTCGTTTATATCAACGGGTTTTCCAACTTGCAGCCCATATCTCTGCAATAGTGAACTCCTGTCCGCGTCTCCTCCATTTAAATACTTTCGTTACCGCATCTCGTGCCTGGAACGCCACCAGGCGCCATCCAGCGTCGAGGTGGGCAGTGATCGTAATGTTTTGGTTTATCAGAGTAAAAGAAAAACCGTAAATTTATTATTCTGAATGCAATGGGGGAAATGGTAATTAGTTAATGTAATGGCTATCATTCACTTCCATATACTGTTTGGTTGGGCAGTGTTGGTCAGTTGACACTGTGGCTGTCAGTAACCAGCATGTGCATCCATCTCAAATATGACAAGATTGGAGACGGCATCAATGCACATGCACAGACATCAGCAAGTGTAATCATGGAGTCAACTAAGCATCTTCAGACTTGTTTCAACAATTTGGGACTTGCTACAATAAGCAAATGTGGATATCCTGCAAGTTAACACAACTCGATAATGAAAGTCAGGACTTGTTTCAACAAGCAAAAAGCTAAGTCAGATTTGTGACATCACATGTGCAGGTTAGCACCGCAGTAACGATGTTACTGCCACATCAGATTACTATGACAACATCGTGGCATCATGTGTGAGTCCTTGACATTGACTGCATGGCACCACAATCCAAGATGGCGGAATCCATGACATAACAGTGACAATGACATTGTGCTATTACCTGCATGCATATTTATCTAAACCAGTATCAGGGAATGATGACAATCACTGCATCAACTATCATTGCCCCATTCGAATCTGGGGTAATGGCACCAATTTTTTTTTCAATCGCCTATGTGATACCTTCCATTTGGTTCGATGTGGAGGGCAATATCTTAAAGTTTTGTTGTAGCATCGGCAATTTGTGAAATGCTGTAGCTAGCAAGTAGCTGAGACTGGTACCATTTAAGCCAGAAAAGGCAATTTATGTATGAAAAAGGTACTGCAAATATTTATGTGTCCCTTAAGCACATCTTTAATAAACCTGAGAAATACTGACTGAAACAAGCAAAATGACAGTACAATTTGAGAATTTTGAAATAAACAATTAACCTTGGAATAGACATCTATTGAGTTTAATCTCTTTTGAAATTCTGTTCCAAAGAATAAAGAATAAAAATTAATATAAAGACCTTTCCATTAGCAAATATTACATAACAACAGAACTAAGATGAATGGGCATTTAGTTATCAGCTCAGAAAAACGAGCTACTGTTAAACAGCATTGTAAAATAAATAGGAAATTACAAAAGATGTTAAAATATAATTATGAAAAAACGCTCAGTTGACTTCAATGATGAGTAATGAATTTAACCTTGAATGCCCAATCCAGCAGAAATAATAATCCTAAACTACAAACTGGGCTTGCTCACAATAAACGGGAATATTCTTAACATGAAGAGACAGAGACAATAAGCAATGTACATGGCTTGATTTCGAGATTCCTCCGAAAATGATATAAATAAAATTTTAACCAGAGCACCCACACAAAACTAAGACAGAAAATTATATTTGTCTTTATGCTGAGTACACATTACAAGAACAAACCATAATGTCCATAATTTATCCAGAGAGCACAAATGTGTCAGAAAGAAATAAGCATGGAAGAGAGGCAAGTTTATAATGTAACTACCAGAAAATTACCCTTAACAACACTGGGATTAACTGAAACCTAAATCACACAGTAGAAGAGCCTCACGGCACAGCAGATAGCCCACAATAACTTCATGTACTGTCTACACATCAAGCTGCTCACCAAACAAGTCCATAAGCCTTAGCCAGTCCACCCTGCCCACAGCCTCTCTAAGGATTACTTAGCAGACAGTACCAAGCCAACCTCTACCAGACTTGAGACTTATTTTTCTCCATCTCACAATGGACATATCGGCAATGCCCACTTTTGTATAAAGTGCTACTCCAGTTTAGCAGTTCTTTGTACCGTCCACGTCCCACATAACTACCAGGAGCTGCTGTCAGCCGACATCCTCATATTACAGGTGAGCAACAATTGGGTTTGAGCTGATTTAGAGTGACAGCAGACTGCATGCGTAGCCCATGTTGGGACACTAAGTAGGCCATTGCTTAACGTAAAAGGAAGACGGTAAATTATGCTTTCGAAACACATCGAAAGTGTGCATGGCTCATTTTGTTACCGATATTATACCCCTACCTCTAATGTTGTAATTTAGTATGATTTTACCTAAATAACAGAAAAACCTGCCTCTACGTTGTCATGGATACTAAACCCCAACAGGACAAATGGAGATGTTATGGGAAAAGCCACATATAACCCTCTTACTAAAATTTAGTTTAGTTCCCAAATAAAGTACACAACGGGGGGACAGTCCTGTTAATAGGAAGATCTAATCAATAGAGTTACTCTTTTTACAGGATTTGGTTGTATGTTGTGTCTAATGGATAAGTAAATCAGACTATTTAATTCTTTTCCTAAAATTTTACCCAGCGGTAAAACGCAAACACAGTATGAATAATATTATGCTGAAGCTAGGACAAGTCAGTTCCAAGCTCATTTAGAGTTTAAAACGTGTGCTAATGGTCGCCAGCCTATCCAGGCAATGAAACAGTGAAGTAATGGAAAAACAGAAGTATGAATTTTGCCCACGTTTTTCCTGCTGTTCAATATGGTTCTTCAAATATATATTATTCCACGTAAACAAACTTGGTGCAGAACTGGAATTTCTTTTTGACCACTAGACTCTTATGCATTACGTTTAAAGAAAATGCTAGGTAGCTAACGTCAGGAAATCTAAAAAAAAATGGCAAGGGGGTACAAATAGGAAATCATTTTCTGTAATAAACTAACTTAAATAATAAAATACTTAGATACTGAAACACACATATTTATACTGATCATTTCACTTCAAGAAAACCTCTTTCTTGCTGGAATTTACTTTCAAAAGCTATCATCCTTTGAACTAACTCTGTGTAGTGATTTACCAGATCCTAGAAATTAGGCTACACTCTGATTGAATTGTACTTCAGCAAACTTTTACTATAACACTTCGCAATTGTTAAGAAAACACAGAAACAGTTTAAATGGTGCCTCATCATATTAACTTGACACTTCATTAAGTCTATAAAATAGGATACTCGGATTCATCAAACACCAGGAAGGAACCCTACATAAGTGTATGATTAGGATGCAATAACAGGGTGAACCACTTTGTTTATAGTTCAAGAATGATTATTAAAACACAGTTTAAATTAATGGTTCATACTGTACAAAAGTAAATTTACCGTAAAAAATGTTATCTGGCGGCTGTAGGCTTTGGTGTGGCGAACAATCACGGCAGCTACACTACCCACAGTATGGCCTGCAAGTCTCTTGCTGTATGTACTTCATTTCTCATCTCGACGTCGTTCAGTTCTGCATACATTAGCCCAACAACTTGCAGCTATGCCATAAGCCGTTTACAGTCTCCATCCAAGGCATTTTGTGCGAATTTGAGACAAAGCTTCTCCTGCTCCACAAAGGTGTTATCTGAGTCACTGCTGCCTACAGACTGTGTGTCTTATTTCCCGCACTAGCTCTAGGTAGTGCGCCTACTGGGCCTTGCCACCTTTTCCATTCGCCAGAGTTTCAAACAAAAGCACACTGGCTTTTACGTGACACTTATTTCTTATATTGTTGGTAAACGTGAAGATTTCTCATATTGTCAATTTACATCAACATGAACAATTCATACACAAAAATATTTTTAAATACGATGGGTCATTAAAAATTATTTAACATAATAAACAATTTACATAGTATTTCACATACCTTACTCACATACAGTGTAAAGAATTTCAGTCTTCACTTTAACAAACTTTTCTTCATATATACAGGAAATTTAGTACCAATCTGCGATAAATTTTAAAGCAAAAAGTTATAAAAAATTTGAATGAACCATAACAAATATTGTTATATTTGCCCCTTTTTCAGTTATATGTCGGTACAGGTAAGCATGACTGGAATACCCAAAAATAATAGATTTCATTGGTTCATTTACATTAAATCGTTGTCCTCCTGAATAAACACTATACACTTAAAGCTGTTACAAGTTACATCCTACAAACACACTTTACACATAAACATTTTAACATTAATAATACAAAATTACTATACTTAAACAGAACAATTTGTTGCCCCCAGTATGGGTATTATGGCAGTCTTTCCTGGCTCCTGTGGACCAATAGCATACACTGCTTCTTTGGCTGCCTCTTTATGAGATCAAAAGGAGTCGATTTTACATTATCTTTAAGAACACTTTGTGCATTTTTCCTTGTAGCTTGCTCATTTTATTTTGACGTTCTGTTTGGCAGGCCTTTTTCGCCAGAAACCATGGGTTTGTTATGCACATTCGGCTGCAGTATTTCGCTTAACGGTCCTCTAAGTGACACATTTGTTTCAATTTTCCGCCCTTGCACATTCATACAAAAATGTCTCAAAACCTGAAATTTATCAGATATTAATATGGTTGCAATAAAATTTATACATAATACACACATTGGATGATAACAATGGCTACAAATGTTTTATTCATTGAGGGCTATATACTTCTTTACGTCAACAATATTTCTATTTCCTAGTGGTTTTCTGGACTTGGGATAAACCAGGAAGCATGCATTAGGGTGAGGCATTCCTTGAATTTCAAAAGGACCACAGTAAATGTATTTAAATTTTGAAATCTCATGATTTACCTCACTACATTTTTCTTGAGGTTTAACAAGTACCAGTTCACCAATCTTAAATTTCATCATGTCTTTTGGCTCTTGCTTCTGCTTTTTGTCTACTTAATTCACTCACCATTTCCTATGTATTTACCAAAGCCACTTCTTTACTTGGTGGGTATTCTAACATTTCTTCTATCAAACTTTTAGTTTTATGGCCTAACATAA
Organism: Schistocerca cancellata; assembly: GCF_023864275.1. Classification (NCBI taxonomy): domain Eukaryota; kingdom Metazoa; phylum Arthropoda; class Insecta; order Orthoptera; family Acrididae; genus Schistocerca; species Schistocerca cancellata. The sequence continues at coordinate 564,931,827 of NC_064628.1, forward strand.
TTTCTTCAGGTGTGAAACCAGTGGTTTCATGTTGTAATGAGTTCATCATTACTTCAAATTTTGGAATAAGTTTTCGTCAAGTTCTATGGTTTTGGTGACAGTATGTCCTGCATAGCCTTCCTTACTTTCGCATATAACGTGCTTCTGGATTACTAGATGCATGGTATGCTGAAATGTGTGTTACTTGTATTACCTTTTGCTCTATTCCTTCTAACCATATTTTTGCGATAAATTGCGGACCATTGTCAGATACTACTCTTCTTTGTATCTCTATTTCATCAAAGTATTCCAACATTTTATGGAAAACTGCTCTAGCTGTGGCTTTTTTGTTTGGATATAGTTTAATAAATTTTGAAAATACATCTGAAATACCAGTAACTAGAATGTATGTGAAACTTCCAGCGGCTATAGGTAGGGGCCCATATAGATCCACAGACAGTAGCTCTATGTCATCTAATGGTTTAAGACTCTGCATAGCACCTCCGTTGGTAGTTTTGGCCACTTTAGCCCTTTGTCAAACATCACATGTCTTTAAGTGTTGTGTAACCTTTCTTAAGGTATTACTTCCAATTTTGACAACACAGCACTTTTTCGCCCCATGATGTCTATATCCCAAATGAAAGCAATCAATTAATTCTACTTCAAACCGTGGTGACCAACAGACTTGCCATACTTCACTATTTTTTCCCTTTTCTAATAAATAGTACCCCTTTAAATATTTCATAAAATTTTGGTATCTGTGGACAATCATTACTGTCAATATTAACCTTTATTGATTTCCTAATTTCATCTTCGTTTTGGAATCTCCTAACATTTTTTCGTATATTGGCTATTCTTTTCTACCAACTGCTTCTTTTAAGTGTAACATTTAAAAAGTTCCATCCTCATTGGTTTCTATCACTTTCACTTCCTTGTCCTCTTGTTCTTCCCACAATGAGTCTTGGTCTACCATTACATCTTGCCATGAAATGGTATTCATTTCTTTACATTTAAGTCGGTTGGTTCTTATTTCTTACCGATCACAAACTCCTTCACGATATTTAGTTGTGGCTGTTTACTTATCATTTTGCCCGACGGTTCCTTTTTCTTGGGATCCGTTATGTCTTCTGGCTCCTGTATTAAAATTACTGCTTCTTCACAGTTCTCGTCATTGACAGGTTTTAATTCCTCTTGATTACCTTCATTTTCCTTTTTACTGTCCAGTTTCGGCAACCTTTCACACAAAATATTCCCATTCTCTGGTATTCTTATTTCTATCAGACTGAGGTTTTCAGTAAGCTTCGTTTCCTCCGATTCTGAATCACTAGATTGACTGATTTCTTCATTTGCATTTAAGTCGGCATCTTCACTATCACTGTCGGCTTCTAACATGGACGCCCTGTTTAATTTTTTTGAAAACTCTAGATCGTCGCTGGTCTCGTAACTTATGCATTTCTGGATTCGTTTTATAGTGACGGAGCTCCTCTTGTTTATCTTTGGTAGCAACAGTTTGTTTTCCTTTTTTGGTGCAAACACTGGATTTTTTTTTTACTACTACACCCTTATACATTACGTTGAAAAAAATTCTAAGTATATAAATTCATGGAAGCTAAAAAAAAAAAAAATTGGCCAGAGGAGACACATAGAAAATCATTTTCTATAACAAACAAACTTAAATACTAAAATACTTACATACTAAAGCACACACTTTTTATACTGATCATTTCACTTCAAGAAAACCTCTTTCTTGCTGGAATTTACTTTCAAAAGCTATCGTCCTTTGAAATAACTCTGTATAGTCATTTACCAGATCCTAGAAATTAGGCTACACTCTGATTGAATTGTACTTCAGCAAACTTTTACTATAACACTTCGCAATTGTTAAGAAAACACAGAAACAGTTTAAATGGTGCCTCATCATATTAACTTGACACTTCATTAAGTCTATAAAATAGGATACTCGGATTCATCAAACACAGGAAGGAACCCTACATAAGTGTATGATTAGGATGAAATAACAGGGTGAACCACTTTGTTTATAGTTCAAGAATGATTATTAAAAACAGTTTAAATTAATGGTTCATGCTGTACAAAAGTAAATTTACTATAAAAAATGTTACCTGGCGGCTGTAGGCTTTGGTGTGGCGAACAATCACGGCAGCTGCACTACACACAGTATGGCCTGCAAGTCTCTTGCTGTATGTACTTCATTTCTCATCTTGACGTCGTTCAGTTCTGCATACATTAGCCCAACAACTTGCAGCTATGCCATAAGCCGTTTACAGTCTCCATCCAAGGATTTCTGAGCGAATATGCAGGCAAAGCTTCTCCTGCTCCACAAAGGTGTTATCTGAGTCTGCTGCCTACAGACTGTGTGTCTTATTTCCCGCACTAGCTCTAGGTAGTGCACCAACTGGGCCTTGCCACCTTTTCCATTCGCCAGAGTTTCAAACAAAAGCGCACTGGCTTTTACGTGACACTTATTTCTTATATTGTTGGTAAACGTGAAGATTTCTCATATTGTCGATTTATATCAACATGAACAATTCATACATACAAATATTTTTAAAGACGATAGGTCACCAAAAATTATTTAACATAATAAACAATTTACATAGTATTTTACATATATTACTCACATACAATGCAGAGAACATCCATCTTCAGTATAACACACTTTACTTTACATATACAGAAAATTTAGTACCAATCTGCGAAATTTTTTAAAGCAAAAAAAAGTATAAAAAAATTAAATGAATCATAAACCAATATTGTTATAGTATGTGCCAAATTTGTTACAGATTTATATATTTGTGTTTTTAGTTGTTTTATGTGTCAAGAGGTGCGATACAGCTAACAATTTACATTATTTGTCGTATTTTGTTTTTTAAGATATTGGCTGTTATTCGACTACGACTGCGCGTGGTCAATCTTTGACTTGCGTTACTCTGTGGAAAGTGGAATCTATACTAATAAGGTGCAGCGATCCTGGTATCATGTCTTATCTAGACGTGAGTGAAAATGAATCCGATAACGCGACAGTCTAATTGGGAACTAAATTCTGTTGTTGAGTTACCTATTACAGTCTGGCGTACTCGATTCCATTTGTATGACGTTAATTGTGTCAAATTAATGACACTATGCTCACAAACGAATATAATAATTTCATCAGTACAGCAGTTTATGTTAAAAAGCAAAGAATATTTCTTGGTCTTTCAAAGTGATTTACGTGAAGTTACGGACAGCGAATACAGCTGTACGTCCGGAAAATGAGTTTTGGATGCTCCCTCTAGAATCTGCAGATGCGGTCAGTGTAATGGGAAGGACGTTAACCCATTACTTTTATCTGAATTTCCTATGCAAGAAGTTGGACATTCACATTTCATTTGTGTACAGCATTGCACTCTAGCAGGCTCTGAAGGTTCTTTAAGTGAAATTAAAGACTCATTTCAATTTTCAGACACTGAACAACATTTAAGTTTTGCAGCTCGGCGACGAAATTCTCGAGATCATTATTGTGGCGTTAAGTGTCTTCTGGTTTCATTTATAATTTCTACAATGAGTGATGCTGTATACACTTGATCATCAAAGCTAAACCAATCTAATGCTAAAAACAGGGAATCTAAATAAAACCGAAATCTAATAATCACAAACTTAAAATCAAAGATAAATTCCGACTTTTATATGGTTTTGCTGATTTTAGAAGAATTTCCAGTGTAATATGGAACAATTAGTTGTAGTTTTTAATGTACTGCACATCCCAGTAGACGATATCCCCAGTAGTTGACACCATCTGTAGCTGACATCCTCAGTAGTTGACATCCTGAGCAGTTGACTGCCCCATCACTTGACATCGCCAGTAGTTGACATTCTCAGTAGTTGACATCATCAATAGTTAACATCTCCAGTAGCTGACGTCCCAGTAGTCGACACCCCCAGTATTTCACATCATCAGTAGTTGACGCCCCAGGCGGACACAGGCTGCAAATTTTTTATATCTGTAATACCTAAGCATACATGCATGCTACAAAGGGGAAACGTTGTTACCAAAAATCTTAAAAAGTACTCAAGTGATTTACTTCAAATTTATAGACATAACTATAATAAACGTCTGAAATGGTGTAGTCAATATATTTTAAATGGATCAAGCAATATATAATTTTGAAAGGTCGTTAACAAACAAGAAAGTTGTCTTTATGGTTTATCAGCACATGGTTTGAATACAAATATAGAACCTGAATTTACATCAACAATACAGGAGGTTCAAGGTCAGAGAGAAGGGGGAAGAAAGGATGGACAGAGGTATGGGAGTAAATGGACACAGAGTGCGAAAAGGACGAGATGGAAAGGGATGGTAAGTGAGAGAAGATGGAGAGAGAGAGAGCGAGAGAGATAGAGAGGGAGAGAGAGAGAGAGAGAGAGAGGACAGAGAAGATGGAATGAGAGCAGGCAGGAGAAGATGGACGGAGAGGGGAGCTGATTAACATAGAGGGAGAAGGAGGGTGAGATGGACAGATATAGGTAGGAGAAGGAGTTTAGGACGTATATCCAATTCCCACACATACTTTATCAAATAATTTTTCATTTAACAAGAGTGGGACACAGCAGTGCATAGATGGGTACAGTTATTTTCTGATAAAAAGAAATAATTGGCAATCAGTATCACCAGTTACATTTTTTTAGTGTCGCACATGATGCACTATCTTCTTCCCCCCTCAAATAGTACTTGCTAAGGTGAAACATTACTAGAAAATTTGTAAAATCGTCTGATAACGTCAGTTCACTTTACAAACCACATGTAATATAGCGTTGGATGGAACTGCCAACATCCGCTACACTTCACATGAATATTGTGTGTGTGTGTTTTGAGACGAGGAAACACTGCAAGTTACACTCTTGACGTAATTTTTTGGGTAAAAACTTCTGAATATGGCGAAAAAAATCACTTTATTTGTATGCTTTTGAATACATCAAAGATGGCTCATCTGGGGCTACATGGTGACTAGCTGTTTCATTTTAATGGCCACTGAAGTACTAGGTTGTCTTTGTTTCGTCTTAATGTGGGGTGTTGTGTAAGATAATAGACTCTGATTGGTACAGAGACGAGGGCAGGCGTGGGAGGAGGGTAGGGAGACGTATGAAAATATCTTAGAAAGGGGGCGTAGCATGTCATGTGATGATGGTGATGATGATGATGAGGTGTAGCTTGTGACGTCATCGCCGCCGCAAGGAGGCAACTGGAGTGTCACTTCTAAGGTGCTAGTCACGTGGAAAGTGTTTTACAGTCCATTGCAATCCTCCTTACTGCTGATCAGCATTTACTCTTTGTTCGTAAAAGTAGAAATATTTATTTTTAAATTTCATGTTTCGGTATTCTTCAGAAAACTGTACTGAACATTATGCTGAAGTTCTCGTCTTTCGTAATTACGCATTTCTTGCGATTCATGTCACAGAAGCAATCTCCTTCCTTTACACTACGCCTTATATCGGCTGTAAGATATACTGACCTGTAGACAGTGTCGCTAATGGCAAGCAGTAAAGTCTGCGAAACAGAGGGGAACCACCGTCTGTAAACGGAAGGCGCCCTAGCCAAGTTTCGCATTGTGCTTTTGCACTGGCGTCGGCAGAAACTTAATTGGGTTGCCCCAGAAAGGCTTGCATTTGCAACGCAAGAGCCAAGTGTATCGAGCGGTCATAACCCTGATGCATATTTAGATGCCTTAACATGCTCGGTTTTCGCAGCCATTTATTCCGCCCAGTTCAGTATGGACGTCAAATGTTATTTAAAGGACGATCGCAGAAGCCTCGTCGAGGAATCTGAATAGCCATCAGCGTGACTGATTGCCGTGAGTCCCCACCATATTACATCCGGCGTCACATTTTTGCGCTCCCAAAGAAGATCATTGTTCCTCTGTATTCAAAGGAACTGCTGCGCATTTTGTGAGATTACACACACTTCCTTCTCTTCAAAAGGGGGAGATTTATCTATAAAACAATTCCATTTATTTTCATATGTAATCAATATCTTTATGAAAGTCGTAGTTCGAAAGACTGGTACAAGGCACAGAATTGTGTCCAACCACACCCGAAATGGTAAGTGTTATTCCAATGGTGGTTATAATGAAACTTTAATCCAGATGTATCAAAGAGTTTGTTAAATCTCACGTGATGGTTACTGCAGCTTGTCCAGAACAAGAAAGAAAACGAGTTATGTGATGTCATTAACCATTTTGATATGAGGGCTTTGACTGCTGGACAAATTACAACCATGTTTTTTGAAGTTTGTGGGGACTCTGCACCAGCACTATAGGATTAAAGACTTTAAAAGCGACGTGAGGAACACTGATGATCGAGAGCCATCGGACGAACATTGAAGACGTTCAGAAATCCACGATACTATATTTCAAGGCAACCGAGTAAAAAGTGTGTGACGGCTGATAATAACGCCTCTCAGCAGAACGAGTACACCATATCCAGGAAATGTAAAAGATCTGTGAGCGATGAGATCCACAACTGCTGACAGTAGTCCAAAAATGCCATTAATACACTCCTGGAAATTGAAATAAGAACACCGTGAATTCATTGTCCCAGGAAGGGGAAACTTTATTGACACATTCCTGGGGTCAGATACATCACATGATCACACTGACAGAACCACAGGCACATAGACACAGGCAACAGAGCATGCACAATGTCGGCACTAGTACAGTGTATATCCACCTTTCGCAGCAATGCAGGCTGCTATTCTCCCATGGAGACGATCGTAGAGATGCTGGATGTAGTCCTGTGGAACGGCTTGCCATGCCATTTCCACCTGGCGCCTCAGTTGGACCAGCGTTCGTGCTGGACGTGCAGACCGCGTGAGACGACGCTTCATCCAGTCCCAAACATGCTCAATGGGGGACAGATCCGGAGATCTTGCTGGCCAGGGTAGTTGACTTACACCTTCTAGAGCACGTTGGGTGGCACGGGATACATGCGGACGTGCATTGTCCTGTTGGAACAGCAAGTTCCCTTGCCGGTCTAGGAATGGTAGAACGATGGGTTCGATGACGGTTTGGATGTACCGTGCACTATTCAGTGCCCCCTCGACGATCACCAGTGGTGTACGGCCAGTGTAGGAGATTGCTCCCCACACCATGATGCCGGGTGTTGGCCCTGTGTGCCTCGGTCGTATGCTGTCCTGATTGTGGCGCTCAATTGCACGGCGCCAAACACGCACACGACCATCATTGGCACCAAGGCAGAAGCGACTCTCATCGCTGAAGACGACACGTCTCCATTCGTCCCTCCATTCACGCTTGTCGCGACACCACTGGAGGCGGGCTGCACGATGTTGGGGCGTGAGCGGAAGACGGCCTAACGCCGCGGGACCGTAGCCCAGCTTCATGGAGACGGTTGCGAATGGTCCTCGCCGATACCCCAGGAGCAACAGTGTCCCTAATTTGCTGGGAAGTGGCGGTGTGGTCCCCTACGGCACTGCGTAGGATCCTACGGTCTTGGCGTGCATCCGTGCGTCGCTGCGGTCCGGTCCCAGGTCGACGGGCACGTGCACCTTCCGCCGACCACTGGCGACAACATCGATGTACTGTGGAGACCTCACGCCCCACGTGTTGAGCAATTCGGCGGTACGTCCACCCGGCCTCCCGCATGCCCACTATACGCCCTCGCTCAAAGTCCGTCAACTGCACATACGGTTCACGTCCACGCTGTCGCGGCATGCTACCAGTGTTAAAGACTGCGATGGAGCTCCGTATGCCACGGCAAACTGGCTGACACTGACGGCGGCGGTGCACAAATGCTGCGCAGCTAGCGCCATTCGACGGCCAACACCGCGGTTCCTGGTGTGTCCGCTGTGACGTGCGTGTGATCATTGCTTGTACAGCCCTCTCGCAGTGTCCGGAGCAAGTATGGTGGGTCTGACACACCGGTGTCAATGTGTTCTTTTTTGCATTTCCAGGAGTGTAGAATTTGGCTGCGTTTTATCGGAATCTGCAGGATCTTTTTACATAGACTGGCGACTGAGGATTAAATATGCATCCATCAACACACTTAAGTTGAAACATTGCTCAAAACAGTGGACTAATGCTGTGTAATATCCCTGAAAACACAAAGCCCTATTGTAATCTGGTCAAGTAATTGTTATCTAGGATTTTCAAATTATGATACTTATAGATTACTTCGGAAAGCGCAAAACTGTAACTGCGCTTTGTTTGATGAGTTATTTTCTAGTTTGAAACAGGAGTTGCATCAAAAGTGACCAGATTGCCATGCAATCAATATATCAGCCAAAATTGCAGCAATCACAATGGCAAAAGTGGACCAGCTGGATTTCAGATTGGTTTCTCAACTATCCTCTTCTCCAGACTTAACTGCAAGTGACTTCTTCCGAATACCCAATTTGTAAATTTTGGTTGGTGAGAAGATATTTGCATCTTATACGAAAGTAAATCGTTGGCATCATCTGACATTTTATAGAATTTAACAAAATTACTTTCCCGACGAAATGAAAAAAAATACTCCTGGATTATGTGTATAACCACAGGTTTAGATTACGTTGAGAAATAAATGTTTTTCTTTCCAGAAATGTGTAGGGGAGAGTGTTGTATCTTGGTACACTTTTAGATTTTCACTTCTAGCCAGCCCTGTAATAGAAGTTTAATATTTTCGTTTTTCCACTTTGAAATGATGGCATTCATTTTTTATGTGGTTCAGTCATTTCCTAACATTACAAGAATTAAAAAATATTTTGCAATGTACATGATAATGCACCTAGGAAAAGATATTGACTGAAATTGTAGAAGCATTGCAATCGATAAAATAGTGCCAGTTTTGTATTTAATAGTTTATTTCTTACATTATTATTCTTCTACACACCAACAGTCTGCCCGTGACATCAAATACAGCATAAGTATTATCAAAAACCAATTAGAATTCAAATACATTTTGAAATAGAAGCTATTAAGAACTAACATAAATTTCCAGTTTCGAGACAAGTAAAACTGTTGAGACGTTAAATAAGCTCAGTTCATTTGCAAATATCAGGTATTCCATAGTAAAAGACCTTCTTCTGTTTCAGGGTACAAGATCATGTATGACAGACGAAGTATGGCTTAGTTGTATAAGGCTTGTTGTATCGGAATCTACAGGATCTAAAACACTGACAATATCGAGTCGGACTTCCTTTTAGCGGGAGTAGTGCAGCAACTCTACGTGGCGTTGACTCAATAAGTCGTTGGAAGTCCCCTGCAGAAACAGTCAACCATGCTGCCTCTATAGCCGTCCATACTTGCGGAAGTGTTGCCGCTGCAGGATTTTGTGTACGGACTGACCTCTCTATTATGTCCCATAAATGTTCGATTCAAATCAGGCGATCTATGAGGCCAAATTATTCACTCACACCTCCAGAATGTTCTTCAAACCAATCATGGACAATTGTGGACCTGTGACGTGACACGTTGTCTCCCATACAAATTCCATCGTTGTCTGGAAACATGAAGTACATGAACAGCTGCAAATGGTCTTAAAGCAGGCTAACATGACGGTATCCTATCGACGATGGACGTAAACACAGCCCACACCATTATGGAGCCACCACCAGTATGCACAGTGCCTTGTTGACAACCTGGGTCCACGGCTTCGTGGGGTCTGCGGCAAACTGAAACCCTACCATCAGCTCCTACCGACTGAAATCGGGACTCACCGGCTAGGCCACGGTTTTCCAGTCGTCTGGGGTTGAAGCGATACGGTCACGAGCCCAGAAGATGCGCTGCAGCCGATTTCGTGCTGTTAGCAGAGGCACTCGTGTCGGTCGTCTGCTGCCATAGCCCATTGACGCCAAATTTCGCCGCACCGTCCTAAGGGCGTGTGTCGTACGTTCCGCATTGTACGGTTATTTGATGGAGTGTTGCTTATCTGTTCTAACAACTCTCCTCAAATGCCGCTGTTCTCGATCTTAAAGTGAAGGCCGTCGGCAACTACGTTGTCCGTATTGAGAGGTAATGCCTGAAATTTGGTAATGACGGCTCACTTCTGTCACTGTCGACCTCGGAATATTGAATTCCCTAACAATTTCCGAAATGGAATGCCCCGTGCTTGTAGCTCCAACTAACGCTCTGCTTGCAAAGTCTGTTAACTCCCGTCGTGCGGCCATAATCAAATCGGAAACTTTTTCACATGAATTACCTGAGTACGAATGACAGCTCCGCCAAAGCACTGCCCTCTTCTACCCTGTGTACGTGATAGTACCACCATCTGAATATGCGCATGTCGCTGTCTCAAGACTTTGGTCACCTCAGTGAACAGCACTTTATTCATCATAAAAGCCTGTAACTGAAGAATTAACAGAATATTCCGAAAGCCTCAACATATTATACATCGCTTAAATGTGTAGAACCAAAAAAAATTACAAATGATGCGCAAAACACAGTGTCATGTCTGACAACACTAAAAACTGTAGAAAATGACGGAAACTGCTTATGGTGCTCTGTTGTGAGCATTCCTTCATGTGACTGTGGAGTCACTTTTGAAAAGTGAAGACTATGTCACTCCTCGTTGTTCTTTTGGACATTGTGGTGGTTGGAGACCACGTCAAGATCTTGCGTCGCGAGAATGTGAGAAAGAGAAAGCGCTGTGTTTCCAGACTTCTCTCTGGATCTGGGTTTCGTATTTGGTACTTTGTCCATTAACATTACATTGAGTAAATAATTATCTAAAATTTTATTTCTGTAGCTGTCACATGGAAATTGCAAAGATTCTGTAACAAAGGTGAGGGCTGACTATGTTGATCGCAACGCCTACTCAGTCACGTTGAGCACCAGCAGCCATTGAGAGTTAATGTCACCTTCTGGACGATGCTCATTAAGACGTCCAACGCCAGTAGGGATGGACTGTGAATCTCGTTACACATTAGTATCTTTTCGGCCTTCTTGTTACATTGACAGGTAAGTTATTAGAAACAGCGATTGGAAGAGTGTGCAGTAATTAAGACGCAAAGTTAATTCTTGAAAAGAAAAGGTTAAATCAGCCCTGACTTAGCATGTGGTCAGTGGTTTCCCTAAATCTCACCAATCAATGAACGTTTGGTTCCTTCAGAAAGACCATTTCATTTTAAGTCCATGTCATCATTAGTCCGTCATTGGTGCGTAATTGACAGTCAGAAACAGCAGGGGTTTAGCGAGGCTATTTGTCAAAGATGGTATTTGGATATAGTATTACCACAAAATCACAAAATAGCAGCGAAATACAAGAGGTTTCACAGAGAATCTATGCTTGATCTAGGGATCGTAGGCTGACCGTCAGTGTAAACGAATACAAACTACTGCACGTAAATAGATGGATAGAATCAATATTGTCTGACTATGACATTGGTGATCAGTCGCTCCAGTCACAACAGTATCGTACTTAGGATTCTGCGTCTATTCTGCAGCAATTAAGTAAGAAAAAACTATTAAAGTAGAGATGTGAAAAGCAGTTGACTTACAAGCATTCACTGAAAGAAACCTAACGACATAACATCTGTCTGTGTAATAGATAGGCCTACTTACAAAAACCGAAAACAGTTTCCTATCAATGCCCGTTGCGTTCAACTTCTTGAACTGCGTGGATTAATTCAGGACGGCCGCGCGGGATTAGCCGAGAGGTCTATGGCGTTGCAGTCAAGGCCTGTGCGGCTGATCCCGACGGAGGTTCGAGTCCTCCCTCGGGCATGGGTGTGTGTGTTTGTCCCTAGGATAATTTAGGTTAAGTAGTGTGTAAGCTTAGGGACTGATGACCTTAGCAGTTAAGTCCCATAAGATTTCACACACAACAATTCTGGTCATGTTGGAGCGTGCATCGTCCCCCAGAACGTTTAGCTAGCCATCTCACTTCGACTCACAAAAAGTTCGTGGTTCCGATTCAGAAATCAGCTCTTCTTTACTCATTCCAGTGTGTTGGTGACACTACCTCGCTAATTAGTGTTCGTGTTCTGTCGGCAACCCACCATGTTTGGTTGAAGAGGCAGGGTTCCGCCTACAGTATTGCAGCAGTCATCAGCAAAGAACTGCTGATAGTTGTCCAGAGTATGGTTTTCATTAAAAACCACTCGTATTACACTGACGGAAAAAAATTCCAACACCAAAAAACAATTACTGTAGAGTAAGGAATTTTCGAGAATACATTTGTCTGGGTAACATATTTCAGTGATGAACATTGCAAGATCACAGGTTGATGTAAGCACAAGAGAAAAACTAGGCAAATGTGAGATACTGCTATATTAATAATCAATGTAACCGCCACAATGTTGAATGCAAGCATGAAAACGTGCACACATCGTGTCGTACAGGTGATGGATGTCAGTTCACGGGAAAGAGTTCCACGCCCAATGCACTTGGTCGGTCAATACAGGGACGGTTAATGCTGTTTCTGGATGACACTGAAATTGTTGTCCGATGATGTACCTTACGTGCTCCACTGGAGACCGTTACAGCAGGCTAAGACAATGAGTCGACACTCCGTAGAGCACGTTGAGTTACAACAGCGGTATGTGAACAAGCGTTATCCTGTTGGAAAACACAGTGTGCAATGCTTTTCATAAATGACAGTACAACAGGGACGTACTAATTTGCAGCCATAGTGCGTGGGATAACCAGGAGAGAGCTTCTGCTGTCATACGAAATCGCACCCCATGCCATAACTCCACGTGTATGTCCAATATGTCTAGGCGTTAAAAGAGATGGTTACAGGCACTCACTTGGCCTCCTCCTCACCAACATAGGCCATCACTGGCATTGAGGCAGAGTCCCCTGTTCTCATAAAACGCAATAGACCTCCGCCCTCCAATGAGCAGTCCCTTGACACCACTGAAGTCACAAACGGCGGTGCTTTTGGGTCAGTCGAATGCACACTACAGGGCGTCTACTTCGGAGATGTCCTTAAAGTAACCGATCTGAAACAGTTCTTTCTGCCTCTGTGGTGCCAACTGCTGCTCGAATTTCTGCATCAGATGCAGCACGATGCGCCACAGCTATATGCCAAACACGAAGTTCTTCCCTCTCGGTATTGCCACGTTGCCATCCGGAGGCTGGTCTTCTTGCGACCGTAGCTTCCCCTGACCACCGCTGCCGGCAATCACGTGCAATGGCTAGATTAAAATCAAATCTTTCTGCAGTATAGTAGAAGTAACATCCAGCTCCTCGTAACCCTATTACGCGGCCTCGTTCCAACTCCGTGAGCTGCTGATAATGGCGACTTCGTCGTCTTAAAGCTGTTCTTGACAAACATCAGCTCACTAGGCCAAGTCTCAAAGGTAACTAACGAACACCACCATTACAATGTGTATTTAAAGCTGACCAGATTTGCATCCTCATGGCGGTGTTTCTCTGTATTTGTTTCCTTAATAGCATAAATTCTTTAAAACGAGACAGCTGTTAATCTATTTCCACCACTTTAAATTTTGTAAATCGTATATCTGAGCAAATTCCTTACTTTTTTCTGTAAGGTGCAGTTAAATAAATACGAGACAGATAGATAAAAATAAGTAAATTGTTTATTTTTTCAAAAGTAATCACCATACCTGTTAACACATGTGTCCTACTGTGAGATAAGACAGTTAAGACCTTGTCGGAAGAATGTTTACGATTGCCTATGGAACAATGGCTGTACCCACGCGTGCACGTCGACGTCCGAAGGAAATCGACGACCACGAATGTCCTTCTTCAGGACTCCAAAAGTATGGAAATCGCATGGGCAGAGATCGGGACTGTATGGAGGATATGTAACGGCTTCTCTGAGAAACTTCTGTAGCACACTCGAAACAATATTGGCGACGTGTGGTCACTCCATAACGTCCAAAACGTACCCCATGGGATCTCCATATTTCTGGAGCTCTGACGAAACACATTCGAGGTCGTTGATTTGCTTCGGATAAAGAGGTGTACGCTTGGGTACAATTGTGGTTCTGAAGGCCACTGCAAACATTTTTCCATGAAGGCATTGGCCATCTTGTCTCACCGTGCGACAAATGAATTATTGACGAGTACTATTACGATAATAAACAGTTACTTAATTTTTCCCCATTTGTCTCGTTTTCATTTGAGTATATTTTATAGTTAGGCAGATGCGATCTAGGCCTAAATGTAATGAGTAGTAACCGTTTAGAAACCGACCAAAGAATTCGCGTCTCGGGAATTCTCTACGAACAAAGTCACTACTCATGCATTAACCTCTCATCATATTTCAAAATTCCTACAAAAACAATGGCAACAACACAAAACATTTCACTATCGCTTTCGTTTACATCAAGTCAAATTTGATAATTTGGAGTTGGTAACACATCTCTCCTCACTCACAGTGAACGCCCCGAACAACCTACACAATCCGCAGACTCGACTCCAATAATCCTGTAATTTCCCTTCTACTTTCCAACCCCAGTACGCAGCTGCGCCTCTACCGGCACATCCCACCAACCCTACATCTGCACACTCTCCATACACTCTCCTAAAGGAACTGCAACCTTCTCTCCTTCCCAGATCATGAACTCCATCCCGAATGTGCCCCTCCTTTTTCTTTTTCCTCTTTTTTTCATCATTATTTGCCTGGTTTCTACATCTACATCTACGTGATTACACTGCTATTCACAATAAAGTGCCTGGCAGAGGGTTCAATGAACCAACTTCAAGTTGTCTGTCTACCGTTCCACTCTCGAACGGCACGCGGGAAAAACGTATCATGTCTGTGACACTATCTCCCCTATTTCGCGATAATACTAAACGAGCTGCCCTTCTTTGTACTTTTTCGATGTCATCCGTCAGTCCCACCTGATGCGGATCCTACGCCGCACAGCAATACTCTAGAATAGGGAGGACAAGCGTGGTGTAAGCAGTCTCTTTAGTAGACCTTCTACGTGTTCTGCCAATGAATCGCAGTCTTTGGTTTGCTCTACCCACAATATTTTCTAAGTCATCGTTCCAATTTAGGTTATTTGCAATTGTAATCCCTAAGTATTTAGATGAATTTACAGCCTTGAGATTTGTGTGACTTATCGCGTAATCGAAATTTAGCTGATTTCTTTTAGTACTCATGTGAATAATTTCACACTTTTCTTTATTCAGGATCAACTTACACTTTTCGCGCTATACAGATATCTTACCCAAATCATTTTGAAAGTCGTTTTGATCATCTGATGACTTTACAAGACGGTAAATGACAGTATCGTCTGCAAACAGTCTAAGACGGCTACTCAGATGGTCTCCTATGTCGTTAATATAGATTAGGAAGAATAGAGGGCCTATAACACTTCCTTGGGGAACACCGGATATTACTTCTGTTTTACTCGATGACTTTCAGTCTATTACTACCTTTCTGACAGGACATCACGAACCCATTCGAACAGCTGAGGCGATACTCCGTAGGCACGCAGTTTGGTTACAAGACGCTTATGAGGAACGGTGGCGAAACCCTTCTGGAAATCAAAAAATATGGAATCAATTTTACATCTCCTGTCGATAGCACTTATTACTTCATGAGTATAAAGAGCTTGTTGCGTTTCACAAGAACGATATTTTCTGAATCCGTGCTGACTACGTGTCAATAAATCGTTTTCTTCGAGGTACTTCGTAATGTTCGAATTCAGTATATGTTCCAAAACCCTACTGAAAATCGACGTTAGTGATACAGGCCTGTAATTCAGCGGATTACTCTTATTTCCCTTTTTGGGTATTGGTGTGAATTGAGCAAATTTCCAGTCTTTAGGTATGAATCTTTCTGTGAGCGAGTGGTTGTATATAACTGCTAAATATGGAGCTATTGTATCAGCATACTCTGAAAGGAACCTGACTGGTATACAATCTGGCCCGCCACAAATTCCATTCCTGTGCCTACCTCTTTATCACAGAGTACCCTTACAACCTACATCCTCCATTATTTGCTGGCTATGTTCCAATCTCTGTCCTACTCCACAGTTTTTACCTTTAGCAGCTACCTCTAGTACCACGGAAGTTATTCCCTGGTGTCTTAACACATGTCCTACCGTCCTGTCCCTTCTTCTTGCTAGTATTCTCCATAAACTTCTTTCTTCGCTGATTCTGCAGAGACCTTCCTCATTGAATACCTTATCAGTCCTCGCAATTTTCAACATTGTTCTGTAGCATGTAACGCCGGAAATGCATATCCTCCTATTTCCATCTATTGTACTGCAATTTGTTTTCCTTATTTTGTTACCTGAAGATATAACATTTCTGTGTCTTTATATATTGTAATTGTTTTACTATTTGTATACATATATTTATGCATTTATGTCGATGTATAATTGGTTTGCTTTGAAAATATTATTTGTATTTTTACGCTGGGTCTCGCCTAGGGAAAACTACGCTATCGAACAATTACATCGGTAGGTCGTGTGGAGAACCAAAGTGTTTAGGATCTTTGGGAGTGTTAACTCTGCCGCATGGAGCGCGAGCAGAGCGAAGAGTCTGGTGGGAGTAGTGCGGTTGAGCAGGTGTGTTGTGTGACGCTCCCGCGAGTTGCCACGCTTTCGGGGTTTGGCAGCATGTAATTGCGCTCGACTTGCTATGATAGTTTCTGACTCGGTGTCGCGGACGGGAAACATTAGCTGGCGTACATCAAGAGCCCGTTTCGCCTGGTGACAGCGTCGAGAAGAAGGCGCGCCAACATCCAGCTTCTGCAACAGCGACGGCCGACAATGAGTGACTGTCGCCACCTCCTCGACCGACGACTTCAAACCGTCAATCAACCAACAAGGAAGACTGGAAGCACGTAAAGTTTTAGAACTGTATGGCAGACCTCAGCTTTTAAAATTGTTGCATCACAAATTTACAGCAACTTAGCATGAACCTTTGTTGCTCATTGTCCCAATTGCATTACCAAGCAGGGTCCCTTCCTTTTTGGGAATGAACCCGAGTGTCGTTTAAATTCACTGCTTTAATTTCAAAGTTCAGTTAAGGTATTCATAGCTGGCTACAATATATAGATTACACAACCACAATTAAGAGTGCGAGTTTTGTTAGCATATTTTAGCTTACCTGTGAATGCAGCTCAGCTTGGTACGTACTAAATGTTACTATTGTTAATTGTCCAGAATCATTTAATTCAAGTTCAAAGTTAAATCTCTTATTTCTTAATTGCGTAGATTCAAGTAGCTTTTGAAATTATTGTTGAGGTAGCCCAAGACTAACCTTATTTTATTGAATTTCGTAGTGCTTCAGAAACAAATCTCACTATTAATTTCAGTCACTAAATTAACTTTCAATTTTCCGGTTTTATTAATTCTTTTGCTGAATTAAGTCAGAGTGTAGCGAAATTTAGTACTTCTGACAAAGTTTCAGTTTTCACACAACACGTGTCAACCTTCAGTTGCCACGCTTTTAGTGCTAATTATGTGTGCAATAACCTTTCTTTTTCAGTTATTATAGTAGTTGTCCATAGGACTGGCGACCGTAATTTTCCCTAAATCTCAAATATCTAATTAACGCCAATTAATTGTTAACGTGACGACCGCACATTTACTTCCTTTATTAATTTTACCCTTTTCTCAAAATTAATTTCCAGCAGTTTCTTTTGCATTTTTCCTTTCATTTAGATGTAACCCTTTCCTCCCTCTTTACCGACAGATTAACTGCGGTGTCGACTGCTTTTCCCAAATTTCCATTAGGTACACGCGGTTTAATTTTTACTGTCATTAAGGTCGATAAGTGAGGGGGAGGTTACAAGCACCACATTTCAAATGCTTCGATTCGCTTCAGTTCCAATTTTTTCACAGTCCTCGATTCACAACCATGCTACGCTGTGCTCCAAACGTACATTTGCAGAAATTTCTTTCTCAAATTAAGGCCTTTGTTCGAAATAGTAGGCTTCTCTCGGCCATGAATGCCCCTTTTGCCAGAGCTAGCCTGCTTCTTACGCCCTCCTTGGTCCGTCGATCATGGGTTATTTTGCTACCAAGGTAGCAGAATTCTTTAACTTCGTCTACTTCATGACCATAAATCCTATTCGTTGTTCTCATTTCTGCTACTTCTCATTACTTTCGCCTTCCTTCCATTAACTTTCAGTTCCTACTCTGTACTCATTAGACTGTTCATTCCATTCAGCAGGTCGTTTAATTCTTCTTCACTTTCACTAAGGATAGCAATGTCATCTGCGAATCTTATTACTGACACCCTAACTCCACTCCTGAACTTTTATTTCCGTCATGGCTTCTTCGATGTATAGATTTAACAGTGGGGGCAAAAGACTACTTCTCTGTCTTACACTCTTCTTAAGGCGAGCTCTTCATCCTTGATTTTCGACTCTTATTGTTCCCTCTTCCTGAAGATGTTGTATATTATCCTTCTTTCCCTGTAGCTCCTACCAATTTTAATCCACCCCAACTATTCCCCTCGTCACGGCTCCCTCTCCATCCCATCCACATATTTTCCCTAACCACCTTTTTCCCCCTCCCCTCTTCTCTCCCTAGACCCTTTTCCTCATAATGTTTCTGCGTCACGAACAACCGTCTACTACAACCCCTTGCATCCCAACATCCACTCCTATGTCATCGATACATTCGCACCAGTACTCCATCCATATACCTTCTGAATGGCAAACCTTTCCCTTACCTTTTGGTACAACTGTTTTGAAGTAAAAGCGAAGGGA
Source organism: Schistocerca cancellata (assembly GCF_023864275.1). Classification (NCBI taxonomy): domain Eukaryota; kingdom Metazoa; phylum Arthropoda; class Insecta; order Orthoptera; family Acrididae; genus Schistocerca; species Schistocerca cancellata. Next base: position 564,950,436 of record NC_064628.1, read on the forward strand.
GTCATGTATCTTATATTCAAAAGCTTCCATCTTATTTACACGTTCAAAATGTTTTAAATGTGTTAATATCTTACCTTTCTATTTATTATTCTTTCCTCTCATTTGGATTCTCTTGCCACCTGGCTGAAGGATGATTTGAATATTGCACTGACAGCCCACCTCCCACCAATGGCGGACAAGGTGGGATGAAATAGCCATGAAGAGAAAAAAATGCAACACATGGACAGTAGTACTTGCAATTTTACGCTGGACATAGTAAAACAATATTTTTGTGTGCCAGCATGGCAGACTTGTTGGCTAATCGTGCTAGATGTAACAGAATTGAATAGCTGTGATAAAGAGCTGCGGTGGAAAACTCCAAATGTCCTATAGCAAACATACGGCTGTGCGACCCCATATGATAAAAATTATCGCGATTTGATAGTTTTATTACCAACACTTAACCCTCAAATGGTAAAATAAGTTGTGTCACGTTATCGGTAACATCGCTCTCTCAGACCTTCTAATTTTTATTTGATTTTATTTGCATACATATAAATATTTTTAATATATTAAAAAAGTTTTTAAACAACAAATTATGATTAAGTAACTGAAAACACTTATTAGAAAAGTATGAAGTTTGTGTGAAATTCATTTTCATAGTCCCAACTTTAACGTTGATATATTTCACACAATAATAATATAACATGCGTTCAGTAGTGTCTCTCTTGTTCATAAATTTGCATTCTCATCAGCAAAAACTTACAGTTTCATTACATACTCTTAGCATAACCTCTTAGAAAACGCTAAGCAATTTGGTGTCCCACACTTGATGCACTTGTAATTAGTTTTCCTGCATTTGTCATGTGGGCAATAGTGGCATGTCTTTCTTTTTTCAGGTCTGTCAGATCTCTTGTCTGTGTTTCTTTCTGCATTCTGCTGTGGGAAAAATGTCTCTTATTATTTACCTCACTTCTGCTGGTAAATTTGTAATATGTAGCCTGCTTATCATATGGGTTTTATTAGATTAATTGCTAGTGTCTTCATGAAGTCGGATCTGTTCAATGCTGGGCTTTGTTTCAAACCCAGATAACTGTTATCATGAAATGAAAAAATAGCTAAAGGTTACCTCCTTGAGAGGGATAGGGGCTTAGATTCTGATTTTAGGGAGATTAGGGCACGCACAATGTTGTTGGCTATAATACTGCTTGGGACAGTTAAAATTGGTATTTGGAGCTCACCTGGGTACTGTTATGCTTCTGCCAGAGTTGTTTTATATATTTTAGTTTTTCATTGTTTTCACCCGGATTATTATGGCTATTAACGTAAGCTTTTATCAGCAAGTATTAGAACACCAGTCATCTATAATAACTGTCATGGTTTATTGTAATGTCAAGGTTTAGCATCTGAACATTATCTTAGCTCATAGCCTGAGAGCACCATCTGCCAAGAGCTGTGTGCACCAGTCTTAGGGACCGTGTATGCTTCCATCTCCAGTGTGATGTGTGCAGTCATAATATCCACTATAGTTCTCGTATGTTATGATTAAACCTTCACTGTAGATATAATACTGTTTGGTTTGCATTGGACTGTGCCACCTACATGATAAGATAATCTGCTGCTTCCTTCTTATTTCCAGTGTGGCTTTTCAATTTAGGGACAAAGCAGGTTACATATTTTTTTTTTTAAATACCTTTCGCTCATCTTCTGTCTTTATGGTATGTTTTATGCTCGGTATCCTGTGTACCCATCACTACCAAACATTCGTAAGTTGTTTACCATTTTCTTGCTAATCCAGGCTCACGAAATGGGATCACGCCACTATTATAAAATGCTATATTATTTCTGTACGCCAATCCGAAGATTCCCAACTAAAAGTGAAACGCATCATTGGGAAATAATAAAACAATTATAACTCTGAAACCAGGACTGCTTCTTTCGTCCGTCGTACACACTGGTTGCTGTACCAAACCCGTTATGAACTGGAAAATGTTTTGTCTGGGGTTCACTTGAAGCAACGCGCCGTGGTCTTCAGTGATAATCATGCCTGCACACGAGTGATGGTCATTCGCATGTACGACGTACACCGAGTGAGCGCTGTCTCGCAGAGTGCACTCATCCAGGACATATCAGCCACATCCCTGGCCTTACGGTCCGGGGTGCAGTGAGCTACAGCTCTCGTTCACCTTTGGTGTTTCTACATGGGACACTAACTAGTGCTCGGTACATGCAGAACGTTGTTAGACGCTTCATTTGCCGTTCTTACAGCAGAAAGGTGACGCGTGTTCCTACAGGATAACGCTTGACCACACACTGTCCGTCAAACTCTACGTGCTCTGCAAGACATTCAGGAACTTCCCTCGCCAGCACGATCTCCAGACTTGTCTACAATCGAGCACGAGTGGGATATGCTGGGAGAAGAAGTGACTCGTGCGACTATTCAACTAAAACTGTCACAGAACTAAATGAACAGGTCGAGTAGGCGTGGCATAATGGACCCCAGGACAGTACTCGCCATTTTTATCATCGACTAAGCGTCAGAGTCAGCGTCTGTATTGACGTCAGTGGACGCTACACGACGTACTAATATTGGTGTTTTAGCGTGGGCTGATACCTGATACGTCAGAGCCGCTTGTGCTATTGACCTGTGAATTTGATTATTCCACGTACGCTACATGCACTGTTGCAGCAATAAATCTTGAGTGAACTGTAAACCTCTAAGAGGGTGTACTAACTATTTTCTGGCAGTGAAGATATCTCGTTCAACAGACGCCGTACAAAGGGTGATCCTGTAGAGTACTGCCACCAACATCCAGTTTATTGGCGGCATCTTCAGTTTCTCGCGGTGGTGATTAAATCTTTAATACTTCCCTCGTAATACTAATGTTGACCTTGTCGAGTAATACCTTTCATACGGCGCTGATATGGACGTCACTAGTAAATACCATGTGATTCATGAAATTACATTGTTGTGTTCACGATTTTGTTTTTAGCGAGTGCCTAGTTACTCCCTCAAATTACGACGCATTTATACGCCCGAAAGAAATCGCACTGCGCACGCTGCCAGTACTGTATGAGAATGAGCACCTCTGTGCGATGCCAGTTGTTTTGCTAAATTTGTGGGCCAAGTCCGCCAGGAATACTTGGTCTCCCGCGGCTGTTTCTCATGTGGCACGTGGACACGTGCCCAATGCGGTGTCGTTTCCGCTCGGGTGGCTTGCCAAACAGGAAACGTGGAAAAAATCTGCAGATTTACTGGCGGAAACGAAAATGATGAATGACTAAAAAATAATAAATAAATCACAATGCGGATTTTCACGTCTCCAAAGTTTAAGTAATGTCTCTAGCGCTGCACTCTAAAACGTAAGTTCTTCTTCGTTTGACAGTCCTTGTGCTGTTATCTCTTTACCGTGTTGCCAGAGCTTGCTATGAAATAAAAGTATAGGCCTTGCATGTCCGTTAATCACTACCAATACCCTTGGGAAGGACTGCAAATTTCTCTTGCCACACGTAATTTCTTATGGCGGCCAGATTAGATTTTATCGTCGCAGAAATAACTGCGCTACATACTATATACTGGAAGACAATTAGAAAAGGGACTTTACGAGGAAGAACGTAGTAAAATACTTCTGGACATACGATTTTTATGTCACAAAAATATTCTTTCTGAACATAAGAGTCGCATAGCGTAAAATCATGTTTTGCTAGTTTTCCTAGCTGACATAGCATACTTCAGTTTAAAAGTTTGATTTTCCAAATCATGAATGACGGCAATAATAACACGTAGCGAAACAAATAGAGTATTTCAAATGGTAAAGAAAATGCTGTAACATGCACAGTATTTCGCTTTCTCATATTGTTCACACATTTACATGAAAGATATAGTGTGTTCATTTAGCATTTTCAGGCTTTCTTTAACATATACCTGAAGACTTTGTTGTTTTATGCTGTCATCCTGACTACAACGAAACTTCACAAAGAAACTTATGTCTAGGATACAAACGTCACTACATTTATAATTATTTCCAGTACGATTAGTTTTAGAAAAATCAAATTATGCGTTAAATTTGTAAAGTAGTTTATCGATTTACATAAGAAAAGATTATTACACTCCCTTAATTATAGGGTCAATTGGTGTAGGAACATGTGAGAATTTATCAGATTTAATTTTAACTTTTTTAAAATATAATTTCTTTCTTTATATTTTTTATCTCTCACAATAATTTTCAGTGATGTTCCCACCCTTTAACATATTTCTTTAAGCCCTTGATCAAAATATTACCATTAAAATTTTAATAATCTAAGATGTCATGTGATTAAACATTTATACTTACCTCAATAAGCCTTCATTCACCGCTTCGAATAACTTTTCTGTGTCGTCATAATAAAACATTCTAACTTTTGAAAACGTTTCTTGAAGTATTTCAATCTTTGTTCTTTGTAAATGTAAGTATTTTTTGACAAGGATAATAAACGTAGCATGTTACCTGTCTTACTAAATATACTACAAACTTCATTCTACAAGCCGATTATTCTTGTTTTCAGCTGGAAATTTAGGATCTTCTTGTACATGTGCATATTTAGAATAATCAACCTATCTTACTTTCTTTCATTTATCTTTAGAAAACACTTTTTCTTGTGATTATTTTTTATATAAACTGAATGTATACATTCCTTACAAGCAGATATTAACTCTCCTAACTCCTTATCAAATTCTCCTTCGCTTTTTCTCATCTGTACATTTAGTAAATATTTTCATCATCTTGTTCATTTATAGAAATAGATTTTTGTTCTAGAAACTTCTCAGAAGTAAAATTATAAACTGCTGCTGTCATATTTTTATCAATATCAGCACACAGCATACAGTTGAGGTACTGAACAGTTGACAGTTGACTTATTTAAGAAGTAAGATAGATATGGCTTTCTCTCTTATTTACATACCTATTAATTGCTCAACACCTTAATTATACAGTGAGCAGTTACGTTTAATCTTTCATCTACATGTGTTCCACCTGGGGTTTTCCAATATTATGTTACACAAACATTGTACGTTTAGCTAACAGTGGGAACATATTGTGCATAGAATATAAAACACGAAATTTAACAAAAATTTAGTAAATGTTAGAGAAAGCATGAAAAAGCGTCCAAACTGTATTCATAGAGTGTTAAAGAGGAATACCTTTTCACTGATGTTCGTTTTTAAGCGTATAGTCTGTCGTTAATTCTTAAGGATCAATTTTTTTTCTATGTGCTTTACTAGTATTTGTCCAGTATTTGTCGAAAATTGAGAAAAATAGTACTCCAATATTTTTCACTGGACTGATTTATTGCGCTTTAGAAATGAACTCTAGGAGTATGGAACAAGAAACACAACCTACTGATAATAGAGGTTTAGTTATATCTATTGTTCAGATCATTAGTTGTTATTCATAGTTGCACCCATCACTGTTGTCATCAATAACTTCCATATCCTCTTTATTACAATACTCATCTGCGATACCATGAAGGAGTTCCCTATAGAAGGCTATGTTTTCTTCTTCTGGGAACTACTTCAGATTACAAAGATCTCTAGCTTTATCTGGCTGAGTAGCTTGATTCTTGTCATATAAGTGACGTCGATCCAAAGTGATATATTCTGTAATAAGACTTGTCTTAACAGTTTTAAGCCTGCTCCATGGACCAAAGTAAGAGTTTCGCCATGAGACACAAAACCTATTTTCCACATCATTGATAATCATCTGTAACTGATGCACTCTGAGTGGTGCTTTAGGCATTTTCAAACAGAGTGGCTCAGTAACACATTTACTGTCTACAAAATCATAATGTTTCATTATTTCCAAACGGAATGGATGAGGTAATATACAGGTGTTAACAATTTTCCTGAACCTAGTCTCAGGAATTTCTGGAGTCTTCGCCTTTTGCTTCTTACGCCCTATCAATGAGAAGGCTGGAACATCTGATAAATAAGTGTGGCCTCACGCTGCACAGGACACCCATCACTAACCAGAACAAACTCATCACTTCGATTTTTTAGAGGAATGTTCTTTACATAGTTCAGAATTGTGGATGTGATTCCATTAGGACCTTTATTCCCTTCAAGGTAGTGGTAAACTGAAAGAGAGCCATCTGTCAGGCTGTGAATGCCAAAAACATTGTAACATAATTACCTTAATTAGTAAATGGCATTTGACTGCAAGTGCGGTGAGGTCAAGCTTCGCATATAAACAAGCGAAATACAATTAATGAGCACTTGTGTCCCTTTTAGAATATACTTTCGTATCATGCTAACAAAAACTTCTACCCTTTTCAAGTGCAATGTCTTTTGCGTTACTAAATGATTCTTCTCAAAATCTCTTTCCTCAGATTTTATTTTGTTGTTCAATGAATCACATATAGTACATGTATCAGACCTGGGATATCCAAAATCTATGTTAAATGTATTATATGCTGTCCAGTAGCTATTATAATGAAGCCTGACGTGATATTCCTGTAAAAATTCAAGATGGATATTTCGTTTGGTCAAATCCCCTAGCACACATTTTCTGATATGTATATGGATCTAGAGGCGCTTTATGAGCAAAAAATTCAATTTTTTTCTTATTGTATTCCCACAAAACTTTGAATCCCACTCTTCATAAATTCACACAGGTATAGAAAGAAAATGAAATAGTGTGGCAACAAGAGGAAAAAACTCTTGTTTGATGCAAAGGATGTCTACAACAGTTAGAAATGAAAACTTATCATTTTGAAGCAATGATGTCAACGTCATATCCAGTGAGTGGCAGGGGAGATTAGCTGCCACCCACTCTCCCCCCATTAAAAAATATATATGACAAGAAAACTGTCATTTTGTTGCGCCAAACAGCCAGCCAGACCGTGCTATGGATACAGAATAGTAGTAGGCATATGCAGACCCATTTTCCACATCTCCCAACTTTCCTTCGTCTTCGTTCTACGACCTTCTGAAAATGCTAGATGGCTCTTCATTCTAAAAGTTCCCATAATGTTGTACATAGTTTTGTCCATGTTACCTTCCTATCTCAAAAGATACCAAATATTTTAATATAGAAATATGCCATGAAGTAACAGCCTGACAAAAAATAATACATACAGATTTTGTGAAAACTCTTTTTCAAATATAGGCCTAGTGTTTGTAGTAGGTGCACGTCATGAACTGAAAGAATTAGTATAAATAAATGTAATTTTTCACTACTTCTGTGGTTTATTTTGTAAGGAATTGAGGGGGTGGTGGAAGAAAGTACTAACCCATAAAAGCGTATCTTGAGGGCTGCATATCATATGTTTGGGAAAATTAAGGAACAAGAATAAAAATACAGTAAGACAATATAATGCATATACTCGACAGAGATATACAGCAGTGGATATGGAACCACTTGTTAGTAGTTAACGATGAATTCAAAAGCAAAAGATATATTGTGGTCAAATCATTCCTTGCTAAACTGAAAGCTTTCACTTTCTTTCGTTGACCACTTCAATTATGCTTTATTTCCTCCATTCCCACCCTCCCCCTCGTCAATCTCAGATCCTTGGTAAATCATTGAATGGTCGCACATGAAAAAATTTTGTTTGGATATAATACAGGTTGGATTCTGTATATGATATTAATCATAGGCTCGTACGCTTCTGTAGCAGCTGTATGAACGGAATATGAACAAACATACCAATACGTAATGAAATAAGAGTAGATTAAATACAGTTAAAATTCGCAATTCTAATACTACAATCCCCTATGAAGTTATTTCATTGTATTTCGCTTGGATAAAAAGTACATGCTTGACATGTTTCCAAATACAGGAGGCCGCTTTTCATTGAACCCATACAATATACTTCATGTAGTGTAAAGTAATCAACTTATTGTAAGCTACGCCTGGAACTGATCCTCTATGTTGTCGCAATAGAAACATCGCTAATTAGTACCTAGTCAATGCTTCGCTTGTGAATAACTGTCAGTAAGATGAATACAGAAGTTGCTCACATCAGTGAATTCAGAATTCGTGCAAATGCCACTTTCTGTACACCATACGAAGCACAAAGCACCTCATTGAAATATATGAGAAATTCTGGTAAGTAGTCTCAGTGCTTGTAACTCAAGTTGCCATGTACAGTTTCTGACTGTTCTTTGTTCTTCCTCACACTCTCAATGTAGTATTGGTCTTAAATTAAAATGCGATTATGGTACAGTCAGTAATGGTTACCTACTTATCCGTTTGGGCAATTCGGCTACAGTTGTGCATGATGGCATGAGTGTCTTGCTTGCATCATAGACACCAATACTGACCAAACATGAACGCGTTTATTAACCCTTAGTAAATTACTTTGAGGGTAGAGGGAGCTCTTATGAGATGCTTGGAAAGAGCCAAATTTTGCAACGATTGGTTTTGTCAGGATTCTTATACATCCATGTGAATGAAATATGATGTGGATGTGGAATGAATCAATAACACTCTATCTTTGGAACTGGAAACTAAGAGACATGAGTATGATAATGCAAATGTGAGCGGACGATTTGGATGGGATTCGGTTAATGAAAAGGGGACATACAATACAAGGTTTATTTCCCCAAAACAATTAATTAATTGTAATGAATTACACTATGGTTTACAAATTACAGTGACACAAACAATCAAACTGCTTACAATATGAGGTAATAGAAATGTGAATTGTGAACAGAGAAACTTATTTGTGGCGTTTGAATCACTGCCAAACAAACTTTACAATTTGATACTCGTTGCGCATTAAACTACATACTTTCACCTAATACAGTTAAATTTTTAAATGTGAAGCACAAATGAATAGTTTACAATTAAATTTTCAGTTGAAGTTACTCCTTCCTATACCTTCTTTAAAGGAGTGATAAAATTTTCAACAGGTATCTCAGCTAAAAATGCCCTAAAATCCTTAAGACAACAACACTTACATGAGTAAATATATGTACGGCAAGGCCCAACATTAACAGCGCAAATACATACAAACTTTCGCCAACATGGGCCGCTTGCCGGTCAAAACGTGTTACGACTACAGCAGCAGGCAAACTTACACAGGTAATAACACAGGCCACCTTGGAATCTTGCCAAAATCAGTTTACACGAAGGAAGAAGGGGAGGGGGAGGGGTAAAAACAATAAATACCATACGCAAGTGCACTTGCCAAAGCTACTACTAAAAATACAGTACAAAAAGCTCTCAATTAATGACAAATCCGGGATAAGCCCGGCAATATTGCACCTGAGCGCTAGTAGCCAAAATAAGGTTGACAGATACCAAGGTCCGACATCATCTTAGGGCTAACTGGCACAACAAATAAATAAGAGTAAAAGAACAAGCAAATGCCAATGCTCAAGATTTTAAATAGGATTAAGTACACACGAGGCTAAAATCAGTTGCTAGGAACTTGGACATCGTCTTATGCTTAATTGACACTACAACTAAAGGTAAAAGGACAGACAAATGACAATGCCCAGCAATTTAAATAAAATAAGTAAGCACAAGGCTAAAAGCAATTGCTAGCAACTTAACAAGCACACATAAAAATATCAGACTCCTGCCACATCACAAACGGAACAGGTGCGCGCGCAGTCCCCAGCAGGCCAGAAAACCAACAACACACACTCCAGCAACCGAGCCAGCCTGACCACAGTAATTTCAACTCAGAATCAGGGCGCGTGAGGACACCGGATCAACAGATACGGCCGCCCCCCGGGCGGGAAAACAGGGACGTCGACCGGGTACACACCAGCAGAAAACTCGACACCCAGATTCCGGCTAAAACGGAAGCACGCAGAAAATATGAACAAGCTGAAGTAAGGTGAAGTACGGTGAAACGAACTCCGCCACGCAGACCGGACAGAGCAAACACACACAAAACTGCCCTGCAGTCCTTACAACTCCTGAGTGCGGAAACCCAAGCGATATCGTGGCACCCTTTTCAGAGGCTGAGAACCTCTAGCGATCTCGTGCGGGAATCCATCAGTTGTCCACTACACTACACCACATCATCAACACGGCACACTGCCCAATGCACGATGAAAGCTGGTAGAATAGTGTCCTTGTCACGGACGCTCAAACTTTCTTAAGTTCGTTGCAATAACTTTCAACATGAAGGTGATTTCTTCCAAGAGTGTGACACATTGGCAGCTTCCTATCTATAAAACGTCACCAGAATATTTAGGTTCGAGAACTCAAGGAACTACAACAGCTGCATATACTAGTAATAGGGCAAAGAGGGTTCTGGTGCATTTCTTTAGTGCATGTTGCACACATCCAGGGGCAAGCATACATTCAGGGGCAAACTTAATTGATTTATGCCCCATCTCCCTCCCCTTAAAGTATTGTTATACTATTTGACTTATGACCTCTGAGAGCTGGTTTATGATCCCCTGTGGATAATTGCCTTCCAGAGAAAGCCCACCACCCCTTGTTCTCCCCCTCCTCCTTTGCAACCCCAATCCCCTCCCTCTCACCAATACATGTGCACTTTCCATATCAAATTAATTGACTAATTAATTAGATTAATTAATTAATTAATTAACCCATTCCCTCTGGTAAATCCTGCAGCCCCCCTCACATTCCCCTTAGAAACTGAGTGGAAAAGGACTCCATCGGTGCTGGAGAGGAAGCATCTCATGAGAGGAAATTCCAATCAGTGTCAATTACATAGCAAAGGATGTACTATTTATTTATAGAATTCAATTCGTAGGTGTTGGATCTCTCTTTTTTTTCGTGGGAAAGTTCAGCATTCTCTGCTGTGTCAGAAGATGAAAGACTTGTGAAAAACATGGAAAAGAAGTAATTAAATAGATCACTTTATTTTCTCATTGCACAGGGAATACCCTCACAAAATTGAGTCAGCATAACTCACTGCATGTAATTATACTGTTAAAAATTTTCCGATTGCATCCTCACACTGACTGCAAGGTAGACATAACAGCTAGGACATTGGGCACCCCTACACCGACAGCTTCGCCAATCTGCACCACAAGCCACTGTCTGAGTGGCTGCACTATGACTACTTGGACGCACAACTACTGTCAGCCGCAATACCGCCAACCATCGTGTGGTGTTGGGACACCCTAAGTGGCTATTTCCTGTCGTGTGCCACTGCTTGGGAGAATTCTGACCAACCTGTCCAAACCAGGAGATCACAGTGTCTCAGAATACTGAATTGATTTCTTGTGACCATCTGGCAGCCAGGTCACCCCCACAATTGCTGTCCCCTTTGTTTGCAGCAGTATCCTTTCTTCTGGTTGCAGCACCTGCACAATCTGCTTCCAAACTCACAAATTCCATAGCAAGTCAGTGGAAGCAGCCGCCCTATGTGCTTGCACTGCTGCGCAGATACTGACTGAGTTAGTTCACAATACCATTGGCAGAGGACGCTGGTCGAAGCAATTCCCCTCACCCTTCCTCTCTCCAGTTTCTTCCACTATTTCCCCTCACCCCTCCGGTTCCTTCCAGGTGGACAAAGATCAGGTGGTGGCAACTATTTATTACAGTAGGTGGCAACTCTCAAAACACATGCCCTCTCTTCTCTCTCTCTCTCTCTCTCTCTCTCTCTCTCTCTCTCTCACTCACTCACTCTCAGGTGGCTATTTCCTGGCCCAGTGAGCATCAGTCATTTGCCACGCTAACCACTCCCTTGTCCTTGGTAACTCCCCAGCTGTGGATGTCTTGGTAATATTGCCTCACTCTATCAGACTGGTTGACTAATTAATTAAATCGATACCCTTTTTATGTGGGCGATTTTTCCTTTTGGTGGACACTAGGACTGGTATATGTGGTGGGATTCGATCTCACAGCTGCCTGGTTTCCAAACCCTTCTAGACTTTTTTCTCTTTACTTCTTGTTGATGGATAATGGTACATCATTACGCTGGAAGTAGCTGAGAATTTCAGATTTCAGCTCAACTGAATGCTGTGTCCGTAAACAATCTCTGGAGGGTTTGGATCGATGTGTGTGCTCTCAGTACCACTATTGGAAACTACAAACTAACCAAGCGGGGATGTCATGCCTTCATTGGAAGCGGTACTGCATAAAATGACAGTTGGAATTTCAAATTTCGGTGTGAATTTTTAATGTCACGTTTGTGGAATTCCTGATCACTACAGCTCCAATAAGTGTATTTTATAAAGTAGTGTAGAACTTTCAAGTTTGTTCTCTCAGCTACACCAGGATCAAGAAGGAAAAGGGAAATGTCTATTGCATCATAGGATACTACCAACAACAAACACTAATACAAGACAGAGTCCACTGCGATGTATTGAGAAGCACTAAACCATAGTCCTTCTAGTTGTCACAGCTAGATGCCTGATATCGCTGAAAACATTCATACATACAGCCCACTCGCCCCCAGATGTCCACACACAGAGTGCACTGGCAACACCCACGCTCAGAGGCCAGAGAAAACTGTTGCCATGACACCAGCCGCATTCATGCATGCGCATGTGTGCCAGAGTGCACCATCCCAGCCATGGAGGGCATTCAGGGTGATTGGAGTGGTAGGAACTCAGATGTTATCAGTACATCCAGTGCCAATACTTGGCAGTGGTCAATACTGAATTTCTCAATTTTCCACAGAGAACACATGCAACACATGAGATCACAGAGACAGCTCTCTGGTCACTGAGTAGTAGTTCACTATTCAGCTATCCAGAGTGCGCTGCTAGTACCACCACTGGAACTAGTCCCCACAGCTGTGGTGAGAACCGAATAGCCGGCTGGCTGGAACTTTCCTTTGTACCCATCGTTTGTGACACCCTTAAGCCGGAAATGTCAATACATTCCAGACTCCAGCTGCCTCCGCGTAAATAGCCAGCAGAGTCGTCCTCGGAAACCTGACACATATATATAATTGTAATTACAATTAAATGTTACGGCTGCAGCCCCAATATTATGACATTCGACAATGAACAAAGTATCAGAAATACCTCCTCTTGGTGGCTGTGGCTCTGGAAATATCAGTATCTATATCCTTCTTATGACTGAACTTCCCATGAAAAATCTTTCGTCCCTCTTCCTACTAACCATGCATTGAAACGCCAGTTTTCCACATCAAATCCATACCGCCCATATGAACAGACACAGTCATTTTTTTGCACATGTCTATACGCTGACTGTTGTAGCTTTACACCTCAACTAATACTTTCTAAGCCTGACGAACAGAGCCAATCTATCATACATCCCCTACTAAGTATAATACGTATCTCCAGTAATTGAATGCTGGTGGCTCCAAACAATATAGAGCGAAAATACATCATGAATGAATAGGCTTAACTTTTTCCCTTGAAAGTGGTACCAGTTTGTCTTAGGAACAGAGACATAATCGTCTTATAAGCGACCAGCTACTAAAAACACAATTGCAACGATTATGTTACTACCACTCTGTATAAAAAGCTATTCGGTTATAAAACACAATCAAGTATCACTAACGATATCCATGTTAAAAACTATACATGCTTTATAAATCGAGGTATGGTATTGCTTCTGAATGAAGTAGTCCTTCACACAAATACCACAATATTGAATATAAATGGTCATTGCAAGGGTGTTTATTGACAGACCCAAAGTGCGGGTGCACATGGCCAGAGATGTAAGCTCGCAATAAAATCATCCTTCTCACCGAATTTAGAGAGTGATTCAGCTAAGGAACATGGTATTAAGCCGATATTTGCAACTCTCTCATGCCACTGCTAGATATTTCTGACTCTATCAAACAGCATTTCCAATACATTCTATCTTGATATCATGTAGACAGTGTATCACAGGTTCTGCAATGCATTCATGGTGTTATAGGCAAGGAGAATGGTGGTTTATTGAGAACCATCAAATACAGCAAGCAGATGGTGTGGTGTGTGTGGAACTGAAGTCGTAAGAAATGAACAAAATCCTATGACCAATACACTGGCTCTCCAGATCTATATTGTTACGCCTTCTGGTAGAAATTCTGTCTCCAATTTGGAATCAAGCCTCTCCATTCAACCACATACTTGTGTTGGATCCTATGGAGATGTATTTTAATGATTACAGCCACTAGTGAATCATATTCGTGGCACTCTCGTATCTCAAAACGAGTCACCTTTTTGAACCTGTCTGTTAAGGACCCGATACAGGCAAACTCCACGTAGTTTTATACAGTCTCTCTGCATCTTTTAACTGCTCCTCAGTCTCTGCCCCACCTGTCCTGCAGCTTTGTCCATGTCATCGTTCCAATTTAAGTTTGCACCCAATGGAGAAGTAGGGTGTGCTGAGTTAATGCAAGGGGACTGTGTTTTGACCACTCAGTGGAAATGAGAACATGTTTTCATAGCTCCACCAACCATGTACAATGTGTAACTAAGTTTTCTCCTATAATATGTGGTAGTAGTAAAGATAGTATGAGCAATTGTGGTGGTGTTTCTTATCGGGAAGATTAGGAAGGCTTCACATCACATGAGAACTGTAAGAAGGATCTTGCTACAGAATTGCAGTGCGTTCTCAGACTACATACAGTTTCTGCAGTCTGAAGGAGATCTGCGCCTCTCAGGGTGCATTTATGTCTGCCATCCAAAAGCTCTCTCCCTTCTCATTTTTCTGTACCATCCAACAGAGAAAACCTATGAACCACAAAAAGTTCACTAACGTTATGTGGTAGAGAACTCGGATAAGATATTACCACGGCCCTCTCTTCTGAAGTATCAAAAACAAATATCATCTCCTTGCTGACAACGAACATATGTGGCAATCCTATTAAATATTCGGATATTGCTCCACTGCAGGAGGTGGCGAAGTCGCTTGCACAGTCTGGTATAAAGCTCTGTCACATGTACTGTAAGAGGACCATATCCCACAGACTGTCAATCACAAGAAAGTTTCCCTGTGTTGGTCTTTCATAAGCAGTTTTATACATTGTTTTTCCACTATAAAACATCGAAGCAGTGTATGACAACAGCTTTGTGCACTGCCATACAATTTGTTTTTCCACCATGACTTCGAGGCCTGTGTCAGCTGCTAAGCCTACATTGTTGTGTATTATGTATTGTATATTAAACTGGGGATCTAAAACTGACAGAGAGGCTTCATCCCACTGTAGCCCTCAGTGGTTCACAACCTCACAACAGGCCACAGCAGCCCACCCACCCCACTGCCACCCCACACTGAACCCAGGGTTACTGTGCAGTTCAGCCCCCAGTGGACTCCCGGGAACGTCTCATACCAGACAAGTGTAGCTCCAAATGTTTCCTTGGTAGAGTAATTATTGTGTAGATGTATGTGGATACAGTGTTTGTGCAGCAATCGCCAACATAATGTAACTGAGGCGGAATAAGGGGAACTATCCTACATTCGCCAAGGCAGATGGATAAACACTTTAAAAGTCATCCACAGGCTGGCCAACACACCAGACCTTGACACTAACCTGCTGGTTGGATTTGTGCCAGGGACCAGTATGCCTTCCCACTGGGGAAGCAGCATGTTAGACCGTTCGGCTATCCAGGCTAGCTAAACCTACATTAACACATTTTGATCCATTTGCTCTCACGGAAAGTGGGACTACACATGGTGTAAACTATGCTTCTCCCACAATGCACAGGATGGTTGACATAAAAAACAGAGGCTGCGTTTCTTATTGACAAAAATGTGGAGGACATTGCAACATATGGAAACTGGATGACTTTTTGGCTTTGTGGAGCGTTTCCAAACAGCTGACCAAAGGTGATGATCTTCACATTTCATCTTATCTTCCACAGTGAGGGGGTAGCAGATGTTTTGAAGAGACCCTGAGTAATGATTTCTCATGTTGGTGGTGCATATTGCACAAACGTTTATGACCATTGTTCTGCTGTGCTTCGTAAGTGTAGTCATCCTGACCTCCCAATCTTTGAACACTGTGTCATTCATTTCTATGACTTACAGTGCACAGCCACATATGAAACAATGGGGTATTTTGCAGGACTTAATCCCATAGAGCACTGATAGTATGCACCGTCAGTTGTTAATCCCACCGGTGGAGAATGGAATCATTTTCATACATCCAGGCGACTGTGTAAGTACACTCATCCCTCCATATTTTTATCGAATTTTCATCAGCTTTATGTATTTTCCATCAATTTTCATAATTTCACCAGTTTTTCCATAATTTCAACTCATTTTACTCAATTACTCCGGGTCCAAACCATCTCTCTCGACGCATTATCACATGAACAAAACATCTCATTGTGTCAATCTTGTGACGCTATCAGCCAATGACATTGCAGCATGGTTCTCAATTTCCGTATCCCACCCTCTCCTTTACTTTGCGAGTATGATGTACATGTCAACACGTCGTGGACCCTGTTAAACATCCTACATCACATGACACAAATACGGTTTCTTAGTGTATGAAATAACCATCATCAGAAAAGAGGTGCAAAAACTACGTTACTTAGCCAAAACACTCTACATATATATATGGTAAGATTTTATTGTGATTTGGCATCTCCCTCTATGTGGATGGAGTCACAAAGTATTCTTGGGTCCATCGAATAAAGTCGGAAATTCAGAGCTTTAGCACTCAGCCCTCAATTTTGAAAGGACCTACCCCTTCCTTGAACCTATAGCCTCAAGACCCCGAGCAAAACTCTATATGGCCTCTCTCTCTCTATGCATTTCGTAACTCTTTCTCTGTCTTTAACGAGTCCTTCCTGAAACACTGTCTCCGATTTAATTTGAAACTAACCAGGAGTAGGACGGTGCTATACTTACTACATTTGATGTTTTATCAGGGAACAGAACGAGCTGAGTTGCCAATAATCAACACACTTCGATATTTTGCTTTCACAAAGAGTATAACAAGTGTTCCCAACTTGTACTGGCAGGTGCTAGTGATACAGACTGGTTTTCTCATTGCAGTACTGTAACTGTAACAATAATTGTGCGAAGATTGTTCCGCACCAATAGTACTCACGTCATCTGTCCAATCTCTCTAGATACTTACAGTCTGACGAGTTTAGTTGGCATGTGCGAAGATTGTTCCGCACCAATAGTACTCACGTCATCTGTCCAATCTCTCTAGATACTTACAGTCTGACGAGTTTAGTTGGTATATAGTATATGCAAGCTCGATACATTTGAGAGTGTTGTGGTGATATAACAGACAATTAATAAGAATAAGAAGAAACATTTGTGTTGAACTAGGTTTTCCATCGATGGACATGATCCATCACATATGTTATGGAAGTTCTCTGTGGACTGTCATATGGAGAGATTTCCTATTAACGGCTGCAGGCAGACAGAGATCTAAGTCACACACAGAACACTCAGTTACATGCGAGTCAAATGCAAGTTATACCACACAACTGATGCAACAATTCGAAAAATGGTTAAATGCGTGACAAATGAAATGCCGCAACATCTCCCTCTCTCTAGAATGTATCAACTGTCAGCCATTAAATCGTACATCATTACAGTCACTCTCAGCCGTTTACCCCATTCACATTCTATCATCCTTTAATGCAGATCCGTATTAATTTAGAGGCAGTTGGTTCTCTCTTCCAGGTAAGAAACAAAGACAGCAGTCAACTTCCATGTATCCCTCTTACCTCAAAGGCCACAAAGCAGAATGCGGTTAAAACCAACGCAGCAACTTGTAACCGAACCCACCGAGTCGCCTTGGCATTTTAAATGACCAAATCGTGTGTAAATGAGCCCTTTATAATGTTATGTAGCAGGGAAAGGAATGCTTTTAAACTACAAGTTATTCAATGAATATTTAAATGTATTGTAGGCTAATATTGCTTATAATGACAGTAATAACGTGAAGAATAATTTCTGTACCTCTCCAGAAGCGTTTTTTGCGCACTACTTACTAGGGCTGCCTTACAAAAATAAGAACCTTCGTCCCTCCCTCAATATCTACATGTCGCTTCTCAGAAAAAGATATCATTTAGTTCGCCCAGTATAGCGTTTTCATTAAAACTGCACAACAGTACACCTTTTTAACTAACATTAACAAAAATCTCTAACATACATTTTGACACGTGTTACCTACTATAATACTATTATTAGCATGGCACCTATTTATACTTTAAACTTCTCTCCAAAGCGAAGTGTGGGTAATGGGATTCGATTTTCAGGATTGCTACACGACACAAGTTATTATACACACAACCCTTTATATGGCCTACGTGGATTTGGTTTTATCTGCAGCCCTGTAGCAAAAAGCTTGCAGCTATGTAGTCTCACCTTACGAGAGATCCACTGAAAGAAAACTATATCAAAAAGGACTTGTTTGGTCGCCAGTTCTGAAGGAGCAGTTTTAATACTCTATTTCAGTTTATATTTCTGTAAATGTGTCATAAGTAAGTTTATGTTAATGACTTTTGTGGCAACAAATTTACTTAGAAACAAGGTAGAGGCAGGCTGAGATATTGTTCCGTGGCTTAATGGCTGCCATATTTACTTTTAATAATAATGTAAAGTTAATATTCTGATAAAGAAAATTTAGAGGTAAGAAATCTCATTAAACTGAACTTAACAATGACATATGAAAACGTCCGCACTTCTTCTATCTGAATACTGAAAGTAAATAGTTATTCTTTGAAGCTACTTTTATATGACACTGCAACACCAAAATTAATTAATTATGATCTTTTGACCATAAAGACTGAAACTAAAATGAAATTTAGCAAAATGGACAGGGAACTCTGGAACGGTTGATGACTTTGGGACACTGATTCTAACCAATACTTTCAACAAAAATTTGGCAAACTATGGATTTTTTACTGTGACATTCTGATACTCTGTTAAGGACTTTTAGTACGTAAATGTCTTGCTTTGTTCATGAGAGTCATATTGGTACTGAAGTTGATGCTTCCTGTATGAAAATTTGGATAGGCTCTTCATGTTTCTAGTGATGGAATTAATTCGTAGCTACCACACACATTCAGGGGCCATATGAACTTGCTTTGTCATTGGCTCCATATTCCAACCAATAAAACCAGTCAGTTATTCTTGCTTTCCAACACAAAATCAACTGGAGGCAACATCAGGAATGATAAGCTATTGCCACACAAAATATTAACCACTTTCACAACAAATTTTACTGTGTAATCTTCACATCGCCATACATGACATGCCATTTTACGTACAGTTAGGGCTCAACTGCAATTGCTTCTGGTTTTTCGTTCTTTTCCTCTTTTACGGTGCTCACCCCAAGGTCATCCAAAAGACTGAAGGTTGAAAACCATTAGTGGATTCCCTACCCTTATGAATTCATTTTGTTTAAATTAATTATACATTGTGTAAATTTTAAGTTGACAAACCAGAATAACTCGAAAAATAAGCTTCACACGAAAAAATGTATAAAATACAAAGTTGATTATTTTCGAGGGGGACATCTGCTAGTGCTAAAATTAGCCCACTCTTTTAGGTTCTCTTTTGTTCTTACTGCTAAACGCTAATACTTCTACAAACTATTCCCTAAATTTGAAAATATTATTGAAATAGATCAATAAAGAGATCAATGCTCCCTAGGGGTCTTTTGGTCACTTCGTTTTTAGTTGTTTCCTCATGTTTGTCGAGAACTAAATGAGTCTTCCTCAGTCCCCATGACTCCCACTTTACGAGGTGCGGCTAGAAAAAAACCGGACTGATGCTGGAAAAAACATTTATTTACAATTATTTACAATTTCATGTTATCTCCTTCAATGTACTCTCCTCCTCGGTCTCTACACCGCTCCATACGAATTTTCCAGTGTTCATAGCAATGCTACAGATCATTTTCGGTAAGTCCATACATTACTTCCGTCGCTTTTTCTTTTACTGCTTCAACAGTCTCAAATCTTGAAACTTTCATGACGAATCTGCCTAACACTTTCCTTGTCAACTCCTGTTAACTCAGACACTGCTCTGATTGTTAAACGACGATCTTGTCGAACAAGTTTACCGATTTTTTCAATGTTTGCATCAGTTTTTGCTGACAATGGTCTGCCAGTGCGAGTGTCATCACTGGTGTCTTCGCGGCCATCTTTAAATCGTTTAAACCACTCAAACACTTGTGTTCGCGATAAACAATCATCGTCGTACACTTGTTGTAACATTACAAACGTTTCACTTGCAGATTTTCCTAGTTTGAAACAAAATTTGATGTTAACACGCTGTTCTTTCTGTACACTCAACATTTTCCGACGCACAGACAAAACGTCAACTACTTAAAACAGACGCCACGGGCAGACTGAGTGCAGGAGGCAGATGAAACTCGAGCAGTAGGCGGAGCGAGAGTCACGTGACAGGGCACGTGACTTTCAGCCTTATTGCATTCGTTTTATTGTTTCACCAGTACTAGTCCGGTTTTTTTCTAGCCACACCTCGTATTGCACCATTGTGTGAGCCCTTCTCAGAACTCAAAGCTTTTTATTTTACTTCATTAGCAAGGCTCCACTACAGAAGCTCATTCCTGTCTACAATGTCTTTAAACAACGTTTGGTTTCCCTGAAATTTGGAAAATTACTTAATACGTTGTTCACTTTTGCTAACACATATACACTTGAACATAATTCTGCAGTACTTTAATTGATTAAAATATTGATTTTGTACTTTTCTCTTTCTTGCTTTCCAGTCTATATTTTACGTTTGACTACTGTCGTTTTGAACCCTTGATTCATCCTTTTCAGATCGCCCACATTCTGAATACCAATAAATTTTTTGGTATCGTGTATTCTAAGCGACAAGCACTGGTGTGTGATATATTTGCTAGCAGTTTGGACCATTATACACCAATTTAAACTTGCTGATCTCATTGTTAATCTCACTCGATTTCTCATAAAATATCATGAGAACCAAACCGTCTACTTTAAATTTTGGAAGCTTTAAATTTCTGTCATCCAGACAGATTCTATTCTCAGCTTGTTTTGTCATCTTGTTTCGAAGCAATTATTTCTTCTCATCCTTTGTCATCTCTTTACAAGGGGGAAACTCTAATAACTTTTCCACCAAACTATTAGTTTTCTCTTGTTTCAGAATTTCATTCAGAAGTGAATCCCATACTTACATGGTTTAATGAATTCATTATCTGGTCAGATTCAGTTATGTACTTTCCCTATGCTCTGAGGTTTTTATGGCAATAAGTCTCACATAATCGCCCAGTCTCTCACATATAATTCTCACCCAGATTAATTGATGGAAGGTATGCAGCTATATGTACAACTTGTAATTGGTTGCTCGCCATACTGTCCTTCCACAGCTTTGAGCGAAACTGAGAATCATTGTCAGGCAACACTCTCTTTGCTTTACCTGCATTTGGAAAATAGTTGAGAATCATTCTATTGTAAATTGCTCTTGCTGTTGCTTTCCTCATTGGATACAGTTTTCACTGACAGTCCGAAAATATCCAATCAGACTGTATCCAGTACTAGTGGCCTTAATACTTTGCATTGGACCTCTGCTTGTGGCATTTCTCACGTCTGCTTTTTGGCACACGTTGCACGACTTTATTCTTTGTGTCACTCTCCTTAACAATTTATTGAAAGCAATGCAATCTAACAATTTCTCTGCACACTTTGCAGTGACCGTAAGCCAAATGAAAACAATCTATCACTTCTTCTACAAACTGTTCTGGCCAACATACTCGCCACACTCCTCGGTTGGCTGCCTTCTGCAACTACAACACTCCCTTGTATATTTTGTATGAAACCCTAGTATTAGTGCCATTGTCATTGTCAAATTTGACCTTCACCAATGTCAGTGTATAATCGGCATTTTGATAGTACCTCATATTTCTGTTTAAATCCCTTATTTTGTCTTTACCTTCCACATCTTTGAAGTAGCTAATCTAGAAAAACAATAATATCAGAAACTGAGTCCGCCTTGATGCGAAACATTTTGTTATATGTTTATTTCTTTTATCTCCCAAACTAGTTTCGGTGACAAATATCACTATTATCAATGGGTTTTTTTAATCTAAAACTTGCAGAAAATAGCATCGTTATACAACCACAGTAGCACATTATTACATTTTCACTATTCGTTTTTTGAAATATAGTTTTCTATGGATATTTTCATACTACCTTATTTATTCTATGTTACAGCATATTTTAAGAATAATTGTCGCTGTTTGCGACATATTTTCTGTGCGCTTTTATTCTGTTGCAGTTTTTTACTCAGCAAACATAATGTCATCTGCAACCGTGTGAGCGGCTGTTAGTAAACAAAATACTACAAAGGTGAACTTCGTATGTCAGCAACATACACATGGGGTTGTGGTAGTGTTGTGGAATCCAGTTATTTTGTGTGTACTGAGATGTTGCTTAGCTATTCGTGTACTCAAGTTCATTGGATGGTATGTACTTGCTTTTATACACAGAAAAACAAAACTTTCGCACTTTGTTTCTGATCAAGAATATTACGCCATCTTGCTGTTCGCGTGTGTCACGAGAGGTGTATCGCATGTGGCGAGAAAGGCTATGTAAACTTTAGCGCGAATTACGACGGCTTCTGGTAATTATCTATGTCTGGATCCCAACGGCCTCGTATCACTAGCAGTCGAGATGACAGGCATCTTATCCCCATGGCTCTAACGGATCGTGCAGCCACGTCTCGATCCCTGAGTCAACAGATGGGGACGTTTGCGAGACAACAACCATCTGCACGAGCAGTTCGACGACGTTTGCAGCAGCATGGACTGTCAGCTCGGAGACCCTGGCTGCGGTTAACCTTGACGCTGCATCACAGACAGGAGCGCCTGCGATGGTGTACTCAACGACGAACATGGGCGCACGAATTGCAAAACGTCATTTTTTCGGATGAATCCAGGTTCTGTTTACAGCATCATGATGGTCGCATCCATGTTTGGTGACATCGCAGTGAACGCACATTGGAAGCGTGTATTCATCATCGCCATATTGGCGTATCACCCGGCGTGATGGTATGGTGTACGATTCATTAAACGTCTCGTTCACCTCTTGTTCGCATTGACAGCACTTTGAACAGTGGACGTTACATTTCAGATGTGTTACGACCCGTGGCTCTACCCTTCATTCGATTCCTGCGAAATCCTAAATTTCAGCAGGATAATGCACGACCGCATGTTGCAGGTCGTGTAGGGCCTTTCTGGATACAGAAAATGTTCGACTGCTGCCCTGACCAGCACATTCTCCAGATCTCTCACCAACTGAAAACGTCTGGTCAATGGTGGCCGAGCAATTGGATCGTCACAATACGCCCGTCACTACTCTTGATGAATTGTGGTATCGTGTTGAAGCTGCATGGGCAGCTGTAGCTGTACACACCATCCAAGCTCTGTGTGACTCAATGCCCAGGCATATCAAGGCTGTTATTACGGCCAGTGGTGGTTGTTATGGGCGCTGATTTCTCCGGATCTATGCACCCGATGTGCGTGAAAATGTAATCACTTGTCAGTTCTCGTATAATATATTTGTCCAATGAATACCCGTTTATCATCTGCATTTCTTCTTGGTGTAGCAATTTTAATGGCCAGTAGTGTATATAGTGCTTAGTAAAATACACTTAGCAGACCCATATTGGCTGAAAATTCCACAAACGTGAAGCTAAAATTTCACACCGAATTTTGAAATTCCAGCTATCATTTTATGCAGCACAGCTTTCAATTGAGACGTGAAATCCCTGTTTCGTCTATTTATTGTTCCCAATAGTGGTACCGAGGGGCGCACACGTCAGTCCAATCCCTCCACAGATTGTTTGAGGACATGACAATCAATTGTGTTGGAATTTTAAATTCTCATTTACCTTTATCATAATGGACTTCCTACCAAATGACATACATGTTTAATTAACCGCCAACAGGAGGCAAGAGAAAAAAGAGGTCTGGAAGGGTTTGGAAACCACGCAATTGTGGGATGGAAATCTTTTACATGTACCAGTCCTAGTGTCCACTAATAGAATGCAAGGAAAAACTGCCCACACACAAAGGGTATTATTTTAATTAATAAATTAGTCAATCAATTTGATAGAGAAGGACCATTTTTCCAGCTGGGGATTTGCCAGGTACCCACCACTTTATTCAAGACAAAGTGTTTCGAGAGGAACTTTCGAGTATCAGTATCAAAGAGTAGTCACCGTATGTATCCAAGTGTTGACATCACCTGTTGCTTTGTCTGACTGGCAGTAACTGGATGGGAGAAGGGGAGTAGAGTAGCGATTTGGAAGGAGGAGGGGTGAGGGGTTATTTCTCCCAGTCACCTCTACCAGTGGTGTTGTGAACTAACTCAGTCAGTATTTGCAGAGCAGGCAAGCAGATATAACAGCTGCTGCCACTGACCTGGAATGGACCGTATGTGCTTGGGAGCCAACTGTGCACGTGATGCAACCAGAAGTAGCCACTTGAGGCGGCAAAGGACACTGCCACAAACAAAGGGGCCCGCAGTTTCGGAGATGACCTGCCTGCCAGATGCTCACAAGAAAATGATCACAATATTCCGTGACACTATGGTCTGCTGGTTTGGACAAGTTGGTCAGAGTTCTCCCAATCAGTGGCACTAGACAGGAAATAGCAACATCGGGTGTGCTAATATCTTGAGACAGCTGTCGATGTGGTGGAAGACAGTGGTCATGGCTCCCGAGTGGGCATAGTGCGGCCTCTCGGGCACCAGTGCTCGGTGCAGGCCAGTGAAGCGGTAGGCATGTAGGCATGCATGTCCTGGCTGGCATGTCTGGTCTATGGAAAGTGAAAAGGTACGATCAAAAGATTTTTAAGAGTGTAATTACTTGCAGTGAGTTATATTGAGATGGATTCTGTGATGGTACTCCTAGTTTGATCAGAAAAAGGAAGTGATCTGTTTCATTAATTCTTTTTGATATATGTTACAAGACCTGCATTTTCCAGTACAGCAGAGAATGATGAGGTTTTCCCGCCAAATAGAAGAGAGATCCTACCTCTTCGAATTGAATTTTATCAATAAACAGTATATCCTTTGCTATGTAATTGACATTGATTTGAACTTCCGGTGGTGAGATTCTTCCTCTCCAACACAGACTGAGTCCTTTTCCTACCAATTTCCAAGTGGGGGAGAGGAGGGTATCTGGGGATTTACGAGATGGGAAGTGTTAATCAATTGATCGATCAAATTAATTAGTCAATTAATTTGATATCAAAAGTGTGTTCGTATTGGCGAGGGTGAGGGGAGAGGGGTTGGGGATGAGGAGGGGGAAAGGGAGGGGGAAGGTTTGGGGAGGAGGAGGGGAATGGGACAGGTGGAAGGCTTTCTCAGAGGGACAGGTTATCCATAGAGGTTCCTAAATCAACCATCAAGGGTTCATATATCACTTAGCAGTACAACAAGTTAAGATGATAAACCAGTCAGCTGTCACAGTTTAATTAATTTGCATACCAATTTGATACCAAAAGTGTGCTTGTATCAGTGAGTGGATTTCCCAGAGAGTTGGGAGAGAAGGAGGGATAGGCTGAGAAGGGGGGTTTTCTCAGAAAGATGGATTATCCACAGAGGGTCATAAATCAACCCTCAGAGTATCATAAGTGAACGAGCATAACAGTAGGTTAAGAGGAGTGGGAAGGGGCCCTAAATCAATTCAGTTTGCCCCTGAATGTTCACTTGCCCCTGATTGTATGCAACCTACACTAACAAAATGCGCCAGAACCCGCTTTGTCATACTCTGTCTTGGCAACAGTTTCGCAAATTTCATTCTCTTTACCAATGCAAACGCAACTGTGGACGATGGCGCAGGTTATGTGGCCTCCTACAACGTTACACAGCTCTCAATTCGTTAGTACAAATATATTTATAATCTGCATGGCCTACCCAATTTCTAAAATTTCAGTTTTTGTTGGCACTGTTAACTTAATTTCAAGTAGTAGCAAACTGCGTTTATCGGAATGCTGACAGTTTCACAGAAGTACTGATGTAGTCATCATTTCAGTACATTGCAATGTAACTTAGAGGGGGTTTCCACAAACGGCTTCATGATCGAAATTTATGTTTTATATAATTTTCACGTCCCTCTTATGGGCCACCAGTGCTGCAATGAGTTCGATAACTACGATAGCTGTGCACGCTACAACTTCATAAACCTCCGCAACAAGCAGCCAAGCGTATCATTGGATCGAATGTTCTATTACCAGCACCCTGATACATCGCTTGCTCGAACAAACGTTTTCGCTTCGGTGGTTCATTATCCACAAAACTCAATTATCTTTGGCTTGCAGAAATGTAGCCTGTAAAATACAACCTGTACAAAATCGTTGAAATGGAACCTGATATTAATTAAACTGTTTAACAGTTACTTTATTTTGAAGTGCTCAAGCTGCTTCGCTTCGTAGTATGAGGCAAACGTAGTACAATCTCGGCTTGCCTGGTGAATAATCACGAGATTAAATGTAGTTGTTCAGTATTCATGAGAAACCAAGTTTCTAGTAGTTACAAAATAATAAAGCAACTTCAGATTACATGCCCTTACAAACACAATTAATTAATGAAGTGAATTATCTATGGGGGAGGCGAAAATATTTTAATTTCTTGTAAACTGTGATATGAGAGTGACAAGTCATCTACTGTGAGAATGGCATAGTTTTGAATGGCATGAAGGAAGATCATTAAGAAGCTATACGAAGAACTGATACATCTAAGCTTTAAGCTACATCTGTTTTTTTATTCTTTTTTAATATAACATATATAAGCCCACCATTAATTCGCCAAATCGGACAGCGTTGACAGTAGCTTCATCTGTGAAGTACAGACGTATTTGGACCAAACGAACCTTCAGAAAACAATATGGTCGTCTAAAAGTCGTGAAGATTAAGATCACAACTTTCCTCATGAATGTAGAAAAAATTAAGATATCTCAATTATTAAGTTGTTACATGGTAGTATGTGTGGTTATTAAACTTATGTGTTAAAAATAAAATAATATTCATACCTCTCATTATCATTATATAAAAGAGTGCATACCAGAAGGGCAAGTATACTGTATGTCTGTCGGGGAAGTGAAAATATCTTTTGACTGCTAGTTTCTTCATTACAGTTTTCTGTCGTCCCTTCCTAATCGCGGCAGAAGTTTTTCTTTATACGCCATTACGCATTCCCTGCGTTTTCTGTTTGCAAATTTATTTCATATCATTTCATATTCAATAAGCTTTAAAACTGCTGAAGGTCGACAAAGCAGGAGAAACATAACAATCAACGTGGCAGAAGTAGCTCAGTAAACTAGCCTACATCGACGCCTACATCTACATGACTACGCTGCAATTCAGCCATAGGTGATTGGCAGAGGATTCACAGAACCGCTTTCAGACTGTTTCTCGACCCTTCCATTCACGAAGGGTACCCGGGAAAAGTGAACACGTAACTATTTCCGTGCGAGCTCTGATTTCTCTTATTTTATTATGCTGATCAATACTCTCTGCGATATGAAAAGGCTGGACTCAACCAAATATTTTCGCATTCGAAGGAGAAAATCTGATATAGAAATTTCGTGAAAAGCTCTCGCCACAATAAAAAAAAGCCTTTGTTTTAATGATTGCCACCTCAACTCGCGTGTCATATCAGTGACACTCTCTCCCCCGTTCCGCCATGATACAAAGCAAACCGCACTTATTTGAACTTTTTCGATGTCCTCCGTCAGTCCTTAGTGTTAGCGATTCGAAACGGCAGAGCAGCACTCCAGAAGAGAGCATAAAAGTGCACTGTAGGCCGTCTCTTTAGAAGACTTCTTGCACGTATTAAGTGTTCTGCCAATTGGAGTGGTGCTCTGGCTCTGGAGCACGGACCACGGTTAATGGCCGCTGTGGACGAGCGGTTTTAGGCGCTTCAATCCGGAACCGCGCTGCAGCTACTGTCGCAGATTCGAATCCTGCCTCTGGCATGAATGTGTGTGATATCCTTAGGTTTAAGTGGTTATACGTCTCGGGGACTGATGACCTCAGATGTTAAATCTCATGGTGCTCAGAGCCATTTGAACCATTTTTTTGTGTTCAGCCACTAATCGCTGTTCTTCACTATCACGAATGACCATCGTCAGCGGGAATGGTAACGACCTGGGGAGACGTCCCATTATTCCAATGTTTTGTGAAGGCGAAGCGACTAGAGATGAGCAAAACCGTTCCTTTCAGAGATAGGAGCAGAACTGGTCATTCACTGGAGTGAATTAGCTCTTCTTCATGAACCACCACTCACTCACAAAATCAGTAAAAGGAAGGCACGCTGCCTTTTTGATTCAGGTCACTAAACCTGTATTTTTATCTGCTTTGGTCCTATTCTGAAAGATCATATTAAGAGGAGTAGAAATTTTGTGTCAGGTCCCTAGTAATTTTGAGATATAAAGTTTTAAACACCGTCTGCTGTAAAAATGATAAATATTACAACAAAATCCTACTTTTTTTTATCAAGTGGAAAAATTTTAAGAATGAAGAGTGATTCTTATTAGATTTTGATATTTTCATTAGAAAAAATACAACATTAGAATTACAACATGACTCTGAGTAAAGAGTATCTGCAGGCGTCATTTACAGTCAGTATTCCAATATACACTCCTGGAAATGGAAAAAAGAACACATTGACACCGGTGTGTCAGACCCACCATACTTGCTCCGGACACTGCGAGAGGGCTGTACAAGCAATGATCACACGCACGGCACAGCGGACACACCAGGAACCGCGGTGTTGGCCGTCGAATGGCGCTAGCTGCGCAGCATTTGTGCACCGCCGCCGTCAGTGTCAGCCAGTTTGCCGTGGCATACGGAGCTCCATCGCAGTCTTTAACACTGGTAGCATGCCGCGACAGCGCGGACGTGAACCGTATGTGCAGTTGACGGAATTTGAGCGAGGGCGTATAGTGGGCATGCGGGAGGCCGGGTGGACGTACCGCCGAATTGCTCAACACGAGGGGCGTGAGGTCTCCACAGTACATTGATGTTGTCGCCAGTGGTCGGCGGAAGGTGCACGTGCCCGTCGACCTGGGACCGGACCGCAGCGACGCACGGATGCACACCAAGACCGTAGGATCCTACGCAGTGCCGTAGGGGACCGCACCGCCACTTCCCAGCAAATTAGGGACACTGTTGCTCCTGGGGTATCGGCGAGGACCATTCGCAACCGTCTCCATGAAGCTGGGCTACGGTCCCGCACACCGTTAGGCCGTCTTCCGCTCATGCCCCAACATCGTGCAGCCCGCCTCCAGTGGTGTCGCGACAGGCGTGAATGGAGGGACGAATGGAGACGTGTCGTCTTCAGCGATGAGAGTCGCTTCTGCCTTGGTGCCAATGATGGTCGTATGCGTGTTTGGCGCCGTGCAGGTGAGCGCCACAATCAGGACTGCATACGACCGAGGCACACAGGGCCAACACCCGGCATCATGGTGTGGGGAGCGATCTCCTACACTGGCCGTACACCACTGGTGATCGTCGAGGGGACACTGAATAGTGCACGGTACATCCAAACCGTTATCGAACCCATCGTTCTACCATTCCTAGACCGGCAAGGGAACTTGCTGTTCCAACAGGACAATGCACGTCCGCATGTATCCCGTGCCACCCAACGTGCTCTAGAAGGTGTAAGTCAACTACCCTGGCCAGCAAGATCTCCGGATCTGTCCCCCATTGAGCATGTTTGGGACTGGATGAAGCGTCGTCTCACGCGGTCTGCACGTCCAGCACGAACGCTGGTCCAACTGAGGCGCCAGGTGGAAATAGCATGGCAAGCCGTTCCACAGGACTACATCCAGCATCTCTACGATCGTCTCCATGGGAGAATAGCAGCCTGCATTGCTGCGAAAGGTGGATATACACTGTACTAGTGCCGACATTGTGCATGCTCTGTTGCCTGTGTCTATGTGCCTGTGGTTCTGTCAGTGTGATCATGTGATGTATCTGACCCCAGGAATGTGTCAATAAAGTTTCCCCTTCCTGGGACAATGAATTCACGGTGTTCTTATTTCAATTTCCAGGAGTGTATGTACCCAAAAAGGAAAAATGAATCAACATTGTTGTTTATAAATAAAATCTGTTTCTCCTCTCAGTGCATATTTGAGTAGCCCAGAAGCAAAAGCCGTTAAATGTATTTTTAGTCGATTTTGAGTTGAGCACGCTACCGTTATTTTTTTTTTTTTTTTTCAGCGCAGACCCGATGGAATAGGTTTGAGAGTGCAAAACCCGCTACAAACCGTTGAAAATGGCTATAGAAAATCGTGTTCAGTTGCAAAAGCCGCTAACTGCACGTTGTTTCCGGTGCAAAGACCACTAGTTATCCAACGTTTGCAAAACCCACCAACTTCAACAAGCATGGCATCACCGTGCCATGTCTGGATGCAAAGCACGCCGACTGAAATCAGACTTACCAATCTAGCCGTTCAAAGCTACCTTTCAGTTTGTTACGATTCCAAAGGATATTTTTCTTATTCAGAGTTAGGATGGCTGCGCTAGCTAATGCGTACGCCACAATGAAGCTCTCGCTGCGGATGCGTTGTCGAAATATACGCCGATACGCAAAGTTCAGCTGATCAGTAGGATGTTTGTTGACATATTTGCGTGAGTGTTTTGAAGAAAATAAGTGATTTTGTTGACGGTTTAACTGCAAAAGATGGTACAAACGAAGTGGTAGTGGCCCAAAGGCTTCAAAGTGCCATTATCAAGTGTTTTAAGTGTTATAAATTGACTAAGATGGCATACTGTCGTATTAAAATACACTATTAGACACATTGTCTAAGAGTTGATATTTCTGGCAGAGCCTACTGCTTTGTTTCATTACTGAGTACGCCATTTTGACTTGGCGTACTCAGTAACGAAACAAAGCAGTAGGCTCTGTCAGAAATATCAACTCTTAGACAATGTATCTAATAGTGTATTTTAATACGACAGTATGCCATCTTAGGCAATTTATAACACTTAAAACATTTGATAATGGCACTTTGAAGCCGAAATCATGATTTTGTTAAGTGTAAATGTAACACTGTAAATAAACAACAGTCTAATGGCGGTACTGAGTTTAAAGAAATATATTATGACTCTGGCCCCGCATTATGAAAAAGCAAATTATTAAAGGTATGACTTTAGTTCACTCTTCTCAGCTATGAAATATGCACTGAGATCATAGAAACTAATATTTACACTCGTTCACACATCAGACGTAAGGAGACGGTCTTTGCTGTGGCTAAATCATTTTTAATTTTATCGACTAGCTCATGATACAAACTAGGAGTCAGAGAGTTTGACAACGTTTTTCGACTTGGTAAAGTAAAGTTTGGGCAAAACATGTATTATGTATATATTTTTAATTCTGTATCTTCGACTATAGAAAAAGGATGGTATTCTCTCTAAATCATTTTTAAAAGCTGTACATCTAATGCCATACTTTTATTTAACGTGAGTGGCTTTATAATTTTAAAACATTTACTTATTGGTTGTTATAAATGAAAAGCAGTTGGGGCTGAGGGCATCACAAAAGGAAATATATCAGGACCTGGTCCAGAACCTGACGACACTGACGGCATGGACACAGCCTGAGACTCAATTTGCCTTTCTGAGAGGACACATTCACCCGAGATGGAAGCAGACGTCATTGAGGACGGTTCACGTGAAATGATTTCTCGAATTTCTGCATCGATGATGGCGATCTTGATCGGCTTCCTCACTCAG
Source organism: Schistocerca cancellata (assembly GCF_023864275.1). Lineage (NCBI taxonomy): Eukaryota > Metazoa > Arthropoda > Insecta > Orthoptera > Acrididae > Schistocerca > Schistocerca cancellata. The sequence continues at coordinate 564,982,002 of NC_064628.1, forward strand.
ATCGTTCCAGAGGTACTGTATGATGTTTCGATCTTAGAAGCCTCTTCAGATTTGACGATCAACCAGAAGCCGTGACAATTATCTGCTGGCAGTAGCGGCATTTCTACAGTTTGGTAAAATGGTACCGTACATAGCTTCTAACTCTTCCAGTCGAAGGCAGTGTGACTGACATATTGTTGTGCAGCACTGACAACTACGCTGGAAAAATGCAGCACATTTTATAATCAGATGTTGTAGAGTAAGATGTAGGACGTTATGATCTGCGAAACCTATACCCACAATCGTGAAGTTTGTATCATACACGAAAAGGTCTGAAACAGTAAGGCCCAGAAGACAAGTCTGGCAATACGCAAGGATTTCACTGCTGAAAGATAAAATTTTTGAATAATGTGATACCCAAACTTGGACTACATAAACAAGAGAGGGCAGGATAATGGTGCGGATAAAGGCTGAAAAAAAAACAGTGCAAATGACTCTAAAGCCTGTGCTTTAGGAGCTACGAATCTGGCTACAGATGCAGCCACAACTTCCACCAGTGTGTCTGTACTGTTACCGTAGAAGATAGTTGGCCGCTTCCAACTTATTACGACGTACTCCGCCATATATTTCAGAACATCGACATCCATGTCTTTCTTCTAACGAACGTAGATAGTTGGCTCAAGTGAATCATACTCTCCAGTCCCGTAAATATAGACTCCACTGTCCTAAGACACCACAGAAGTAAACAGATGAGCAGGTGCAGTAGCGACATACAAACACTTGGACTTTTTGCCGCCCGTCCTACACTCATCCACTGGTAATGAAGACAAAACAAGTCGAATATACGTTCGTAAACATCAAATGCCTTAAAAACATTTCCCTAATCTGCGTCCTCTACAGACCTCCGGAAGTAGTCGGGATAGCCAGCTTCAGAACTGACTTTTCCAAATTCGATTCCACTTAGGAGCATACAAATAATGCTAGTAACACATAATTATTCTGTCTCTTCACTCTGAAATTCACGTATGTAGTTTCTTCTTCAAATGTAACAGTATTTCAGCTGGCACCTATTCATAATGCAGCCTATAGTCACACTCTCATAAATACATTTGTCACGAAATCAACAAGCAAAGAAATTAGTACCTGGAAGCAGCTCACAATATCATATTCATGACTTTACTCTCTAAAATATCCAAAAATAAACTGTAACTGACAACATACAGATATTTTAAGTGTATCAGTGAACTTGAATTTGCATTGGAGATGCAAGAGATAATCTGGGAGAAGACTTTCATTCCATTCCTGGATTTGAAAGACAAGCTACATGGATTTACTACAAAAATAACTCGATTACACAATAAATATACTCCCCAAAACCGGAAACGTGAAGGGAAAACCTGCACCTTGACTCACGGAAGAGCTGAACAGTTAATGAATCTGGGAGACAGTGCACATCGGCCTTATAAACAGCCTTCTACCATAGAATGAAAAACTGAACACAAGCAAAAAGCAAACAAAGTCAATCATTGTGAGAGAAACAATGACTAAGGCGTGCCAATACATTAATCTAAAACATAAAGACCAGATGATCTATGGAAAAGCTTGTATAATCTAGAGAAATATAGGCGAAGTAGAAGCTACAGCTGCTCCCTGTATCCCAACCAAGGAACTAGACCAGTACTTGACTTTAACCATAACCATCATTGAACCGTAAATATAACATAGACTTAATGATTATTTCACGAGGTAAATGACGATAGTCGCGAAAAATTGTGGAGAGAACGCCGTCGAAAAATTCTTCAGATCATCGTTAACTGTGGAGGACAGCGGCACAGTCCAAATGATCAAGGCTATTGTTGCCCCACTCCGGCTCACAGTAACCGCTGCTCACTAGACTTTAAAGCTCTTGCCTGAACAATACAGCAGAAACACTCGTTCCTATCAGAATACAATACTAGAGATTCGATTGCTAAGAAGAGTAACTGGGTACGTTCTTCATGATATTATTACTCAGTGGGCAGAAGATATTTAAGAAGAAGGAGGAAAATGAACAATTTCAACTAAGAGATGGAAACAACCACATGTCTAATGCGTGCAGAGAGAAGAAGGAGGTGAAGAAGAAGAAGAGATATCATATTAAAAATACTTTGATTTTTTTAAGTAAATATGATTTTAATAAGTATTATAATTACATATAAAACTCTGATCTGATGTAAGAGGGTCCTGAAGGTGTTAATCTGTCTGGGTTAAATTAATTATTGAAAAAGTAAACATAACATACAGATGATCCTACCACGAATGGCTAATATTTAGGGATGATAGGAGACTATCATTTGAAGCAAAAAATTTATGCGGACGTAAGCAGTATTCTGGACCGTTTCAGATATGTTGTAGAACATATTTAATGTACATTGTTATTTATTTTCTTATTATTCAGTACATTATCATTGTTTACAATATACAGAAGTAGTGCAGACGAAGTCGAGACAAATAATTTGATATAGGACACGTGAGCTGTCAAGTCGGGAAACTAGCTCAGATTGGCTTACAAGACCAACCTGCATCTCAGCGCATGCGCCCCGCGCGAGATTTTCATTATTTTCTCGCTCTCCTCAGGCAAACTGTAAGTCCTAGAGAAAAAATTACAGGACATTTTTACAGGAAATTTAATGTAGTTTAATTTTTTACTGTGACACGTTTTTGCTACAGGTTGCGGATTTCGAGTTATTCAAGAAAAACGTACAAAGTAACTTTAAATGTATTCCATCTCAGAAACATTTTAGAATAGGGCATACATCCGTACTTAGTTTTTTGCTTCAAATGATCATTCCTGCCATATCCCTGAATATTAACCATTCCTCCTGAGACAACCTTTATACATGGATTATCATATGCATTAAAATAATTATATGTTACACTCCATTATTTTTATAAAAAGGTGAAATCGGATGGAGAGGTGTTCAGTCAGGAAAGCGAGTTGCAAGCTGTATCACTGTGCCAAGAATGCAGAGAACAAAATTATCTGAAGTCTCCGTATGATTTACTCCGTGTGATTTCATCTGCGACAGGGGTGGAGAGCAGCGATCTACATTGCAGTCCGATCCGTAAGAGTGGTGGGGAGAAGTGAGCTAGTGAGCTATCTTGTGATCCGATCCCTGCGAATGATGGAAGCAGTGAGCTAGTGAGCTACATTTTGATTCAACCCCTGAGAGTAGGGGGCAGCAGTGAGCTAATTGATGGTTTACTGTCTGATTTATGAGAGTGGTGGGAGTGCTGAGCTATTGGGAGGGGCGTGATGCCTGGGTCACCTTGCGCTATGCTCCTGCCACACAGTGGAGGAAGACTGCAGCTTTATGATCGCTGGCAACACATTCTGAGTGCCATGCTAAGTCAAAAGATAAGAATAATCAACTTATTCAAAAGTATGTAAATGCTTATTGAACTTCTGAAATTTGAGGTTTTCATTTCAAATGAAGTGCGGAAACATGAAGCTGGAAGTGTTTTCAACGTTAAAGTACAATTCTAAAGAGCCAATCTGTTGTTAGCCTTGGTACTTGCAAGTCACTGCAGTGGGCTGCTAAATGGAGGGACTTGGGTTCGATTCTTGGCTAGGTAAAAGACTTTTTTTCCACTCGAGACTTTCGTACTGTCATAACTGGCATTGCTATTGACATGGCTACATCTACATCTACATGGATACTCTGCAAATCACATTTAAGCGCCTGGCAGAGGGTTTATCGAACCACCTTCACAATTCTCTATTATTCCAACATCGTATAGCGCGGAAAGAATGAACACCTATATCTTTCCGTACGAGCTCTGATTTCCCTTATTTTATCGTGGTGATCGTTCCTCCCTACGTAGGTCGGTGTTAACAAAATATTTTCGCATTTGGAGGAGAAAGTTGATGACTGGAATTTCGTGAGAAGATTCCGTCGCGACGAAAAACGCCTTTCCTTTAATGATGTCCAGCCCAAACCCTATATCACTTCTGTGACACTCTCACCCATATTTCCCGATAATACAGAACGTCCTGTGTAACGCCGGAAATGCATATCCTCTTATTTCCATCTATTGTACTATTATTTTTTTTCCTTGTTTTGTTACCTCAAGATATGACATTTCTGTCTCTTTATATATTGTAATTGTTTACTGTTTGTATATATATAGTTATACATTTATGTCGATGTATAATTGGTTTGTTTCGTAAATATGATTTGTATTTTTACGCTGGGTCTTGCCTAGGGAAGACTGCTATCGAACGATTACCTCGATAGGTCGTGTGAAGAATCAAAGTGTGTAGGATCTTTGGTAGTGTTAACTCTGCCGCGTGGAGCGCGGGCTGAGCAGAGGGAGTGTGGCGGGAGTAGCGAGTGGAGCAGGTGTGTTGTGTGACGCTCCCGCGAGTTGCCGCGCTTTCGGGGTTTGGCAGCATGTAATTGCGCTCGACTTGCGATGACAGTTTCTGACATGGTGTCGCGGACGGGAAACATTAACTAGCGCACATCAAGAGCCCGTTTCGTCTGGTGACCGTGTCGAGAAGAAGGCGCGCCAACATCCAGCTTCTGCAACAGCGACGGCCGACAATGAGTGACTGTCGCCACCTCCTCGACCGACGGCTTCAAACCTTCAATCAACCGACAAGGAAGACTGGACGCACGTAAAGTTTTAGAACTGTATGGCAGACCTCAGCTTTTCAAACTGTTCCATTTTCGTCACTATAATTACAGCAACTTAGCATGAACGTTTGTTGCTCATTGTCCCAATTGCATTACCAAGCAGAGTCCCTTCCTTTTCCGAAATGAACCCGAGTGTCGTTGAAATTCAAACGCCAGCATTAAAGTAATATAGCTAACTCGTTTTCACTGCTTTAATTTCAAAATTCGGTTAAAGTATTTATAGCTGGCTACACTATTTAGATTACACAAGCACAAATTAAGAGTGCGAGTTTTGTTACCATATTTTAGCTTACCTGTGACTGCAGCTCAGCTTGGTACGTACTAAATTTTACTATTGTTAATTGTTTGGAATCATTTAATTCAAGTTCAAAGTTAAATCTCTTATTTCTAAATTGCGGAGATTCAAGTAGTTTTTGAAATGATTGTTGAGGTAGTCCAAGACTAACCGTATTTTACTGATTTCGATGTGCTTCAGAAAGAAAGCTCACTATTAACTTCAGTCACTAAATTAATTTTCGATTTTCCGGTTTTATTAATTCTTTTGCTAAATTAAGTCAGGGTGTAGCGAAATTTATTACTTCTGACAAACTTTCAGTTTTCACACTACACGTGTCAACCTTCAGTTGCCACGCTTCTAGTGCTAATTATATGTGTAATAACCTTTCTTTTTCAGTTACTATAGTAATTGTCCTTAGGACTGGCGACCGTGATTTCTCCCAAATCTCAAGTACCTAATTACCGCTAGTTAATTGTTAACGTAACGGCTGCACATTTACTTTCTTTATTAACTTTACCCCTTTTCAAAATTAATTTCCACCAGTTTCATTAGCACATTTCCTTTCATTTAGATGTAACCCTTTCCTCCCTCTTTACCGACAGGTTAACTTCGGTGACGATTGCTTTTCCAAAACTCCCATTAGGTACACGCGGTTTCATTTTTCACTGTCATTAAGGTCGGTAAGTGAGGGGGAGGTTACACGTGGCGACCTGGTGACAGGACAATCTTCGGATTTGAGGTTGTTCTGGACACGAATTTTGCATTGTGCAAATCTCGTAACAAAGTACTGGTTACGTACAGGCCGTTACGTCAGCGAGAATAAGTAGTGGGAGTAATCCTAATTATATTTGAGATTTGTCATTTATATTGAAAATTATTAAAATGAGTGAAGGCAACAATTACCAAAATTTGGTAGACTTGGATACGGAACAATCGGTCGAACAGTGGAAAACGCGCACGGCGGTTCCCATTGTTCAGGGTCAGGCGGCTAGCATGAAAGACGCGACCGCCGAAACGCAACAAAGAGCAGAAATGGAATTCCAAACTTTAGAAAATGTTTCGGAATCGGAAGTGAAAATCAAATCTGAATCCCTTGATGACGAATACGGGGGGACAATTAATGAGGAAGCCGCAACGGAAGTAAAACCGGTAGTTTCCGGGAATTTAACTGATTTATTGAATGTTTTGATTAACGAAATCAAGGGTCAATCGGCAGATATTAAAGCTCTGTCTGCCAAGCAAGAAGCTCAGTCTGCCAAGCAAGAAGCTCAGTCTGAAAAAATTGAACGAAAGCTAGACAATCAGAACAAAGCTATTAATGTTGTTAACAACAATGTTGGAGTTGTTAATACAAAAGTTGATAAAATCAAAGAAGATATTGTTGTAATTAATACCGAAATCGGTAATCTTAAACAGGAAATGATAGGCGTTCAGGCGGAAATTGCGAGCATAAATACTCGTTTTGATTCCGAAATTAGCAGAATCGAGAAAAGTGTAGGAGAAGCAGTTGCTCCGATCATCGAGAATAAGGTGACGGAACAAATTCAATTAGTGAAAAAAGAGGATCAAAAGAAGGTGGAAACTTTAAAGGCTTTAGTATCCGAAGTAGACACTAAAGCGAGGGAGCAGGCTAATACCTGCGAAGAGAAAAAGAGGGAAGTGGAAACGCTTGCGACAACCACTTGCCAAGTAATTACGAGAGTGTCGGAATTAGAAAAGAAACTTGACGAAAAACAGAGCTATGTGCCAATCTGTGCACATAGTTCGGAATTGTTGACGAAAGAGGAGCGGTTCGACCCCTTGAAAAAAGGCGGTATACACGCGACGGATTTCATTAAAAATTGTGAAAGAGTTTTACCCAGATCATGGACTAATGAGAGAAAAATTAATGCGGTTATTGATGTGCTGGCTGGTGATGCCAAGCGTTGGGGCTTAAACCTCAACATCACGAACCTGACTTTTGACGAGTTTAAAAATTTGTTTCTGGCTGAATACTGGTCAGAGCAAAAACAGCAAAGTGTCTGGCGCGAATTTGTCGTATCGAGGCCTTTCGATGCGAATTCGCGCGGTTCGATGAGGGAGTTTTGTGAGGGCTGGATCCGCAAGTTGGAATATTTGCGTGATCGCCGCACGGAATCCGAAATAGTCTGGGAACTCTACAAGAAGCTTCCAGATGATACAAAACGCTACGTAGGAAGCAATTACAGGACAATCAATGATTTCCTGGAAAAAGTTGAGGACGAGGACAATTGGCGCAATAATCGCGACAGTGGTAGAGGCCGTGGTAACAACAACGGGTACCACCCCAACCATAACAACGATAACCATGGGAATAATGCATACCGCAGCAATAACAATAATGGTTCGGACCGTAATAACAATCGGTACAATGCAAATAATAACAGGAATGACAGAAACCAGTATCATACTAACGTGATACGGGCTTCAGAGAATAGTAATAACGCCAGAGGGTGTGATCAGCCGCCTCAGCAGCATCCGGGGAGCGTATCTGCTGGGACGAGACAGGGAAACCATTAGCCGCGCCGGTGAGGGGCCGAGCGGGCGTGGAGAAATTTTGGCGGCCCAATAACAGGAGAAAACCCAGGTATCGTCATTATGAAAATTCCGTGTGGAATAATCAACGGCGGGAGAGTGTGCCAGTGTTAGGAGAAAGGAGTGCGCCCACAAGTAGTAGATCAGCTGTATACACGGCAGTAGGAAGTACATTCACTGTCAGTGAGAACAATTTAAGTAGTGTTCCGGAAATCGATTATAAAGTGGCAGCTGTAATACCCACAGCGGAACTGGAGATTGAGTTTAAGAATGATTCGCAAGTGTTGAGAGAATATCAGATGTCGGATAAAACGTCCGTCATCGAGCGAGGCGATGCAGAGAGGGATGAGGTCTGGTTAAGGCAGTTCGGTCGCTTATACGACGAACTAAGAGATTATAGGGGTCTGTATGGGAGAAGTGTTTATGGGGAGCGCGTGCAGGATTTGCCGCGTCTCGTCCCGCAGGAAGATAGTGTTTGTGAAATGATAGAAAGTTCTGGCCCTAATCGGCAGACTTTACTAGAAATAGTTGATGTTAAGGGGGAGCACGAGCAAGATTCGTCGTGTTTCGTCCCGCAGGAGTTAGATGTTGAAGTAGTAACGGAAAGTTCTGGCCCTAACCGGCAGACCTTACCGAAAGTTTCAGTGGTAGAAGTAACCGACCCATCCGACGCAAACCTCCAGTTTAAACTCTGCGAGAGTATTAAGGAGAAAGATTGCGAAAATTTTAGTGATAGCCGGACACGATTGGTAGAAAAGCACATAGATTACAACGTGTATGAGGTTAGAGCTGACATTCTACGGTCAGACGATAGCAGTGTGGGTTGCGCAGATCTAGCGGAAGTAATTGCAGAAACTACTGGACACATTCCTCCAGGTAGATTGGCGGATGAGATTAATCTGACCAAAGTGGAATCAACGAAGGTGACGATTAATGAATTGATAGCAAAGCAACACTCACTAGTTGACGAGTTACAGGAAAGGGTTTCGGTATTGGAGGCGAAGCTACAGACTAAGCCTCAGGACAAACGTGTTGAAATTAAAACTGTATGTGAACAGAGGCTGAAAAGGCCGCCAGATAAGCCGGATTTAGGATCAAAGCCGGATGGTTTTTTCTGGAATGACCTGGATATAGACGAGGATTTACTGTGGGAAAATAAAGAAACAATCGAGGACAAGTGTAGACAGATAGTAGTGTCTGTTAATATGCACGACCTACAACTAAACGTGTTGACACCGGTGCAGAATTGAGTGCTGTATCTGGGAAATTATTTGAGTTACTGAAAGATAGACCTGGCATCGTAGTTATGCCAGTAAGAGGAGTGAAAATTATCGGTGCTACTGGGAAGGCCAGTAAACCGGTCACAAAACAGATTTTTGTCCACTTCGAGATATGTGGGGCACGATTTGAACAAGAGTTTGTCGTCGTGCCAGACTTAACTACGGAAGTAATTATCGGGTTAGATTGGCTATTAAAGTACCGTTCGGTGATTAATTGCGAAAGCAAAACTTTGACATGTACGTCACAAGATAAAACGATAGTAGTTAGTTTTGACAAGGCAGGAGACGGTGTGCATAAGCAATACCAGCCTATACACATTGTTAACTGGCCGGATGACATTGACGTAGGAATGAATTTGAACTGCCGTAACGTGAGGAATCTCGGCATTGACAAAAGTGTAGAAAGTGAAATGGAAGAGATAATCAAATTCCCTCCACGGATTGACATTAGTATTGGTGTGAAAAAAGATCGTTTGCGAGAAGTAATGAAGCTAAAAGCCGACGCTCGCATACGTCGTCATGACGCTAAAGCGCGTTTTGATAAGTTTGCAATCGGAGACTTAGTACTTGTAAAAGCTCATGAGAAATCGAGCGAGATAGACAATGAAATCTCTAAATTTAAGTTTGTTTATAATGGACCATATAAAGTCATTGGTATACCACACACAAATGCTTATTGCTTAGAGTATCCAAGCTCTGGAAAACGATTAGGTATACGGAATATTGTAGACTTGAAATTGTACCAACCTAGGATCGATTAATACCACACAATGGGTAGCTTGTACAGTATGTAAATATAGAGTGTAAGATTTAAGGATGTGCCATGTGACGATGCTTTTGCCTGACCTAGAGGTCATTAAAGAAGTTGTAATTAATAAGTAATTAATTTTGACTAAATGATTTAAGAGTAACTGATTAGTAATCATCTGAAAAATCCAAGCTGCTAGTTTAAGTTTTCAGCTGAGTCACAGTAGATTAAGGAATGTAAATATGCTTTTGTAACTAGCTGTCAGATTTCATGAATGTGTGTTTTATTAGTCATTGCCGATGTACTTAGACGCTGTTTTAAGTTTCAGGCTAGTACATGCGTGTGATGATGGACAGTGTTGAGTTATCCACTGTGATAGTGTTTATGGACTCCTTGAGATTACTCGGGAGTGAGTTTTTCCGAAAGAATTCAGTGAAACGGACGTTCTGGAAACGCCGTTACAAGGGCGAGTGAGATCAAGCGTGCCGCACAGACGGGCGCAACAATACTGGCAAGGCTGAGCCGCTGTCGGCTCTTGTGTTGCTGTCGGCTCTTGTGCCGCTGTCGGCATTCTTCGTACTCGCGAGTACGGAATGTGGAGTTGCTTTTCTTCCCGGACAGCTGATGTGAAAGAATTCTGCTGTCAATATTTTTGTTTTTTCGATCTGCTGGATATTATTTTCTTTTTTAGCGTTAATTGGACATGACGAGAAAATTAATTATGAAAAGGTTACATAAAAATGTGTATTCTATGTAATTAATCATTAGTTTGCGTATTTTGATATACCTGTTTTTTACGACCATGTACTCTGATTAATTTTGCAAATAGTATTCCATTTCTTATAGTGTTACGAATTTTAATGATTTTGGAATAGCTAAACCATTTTCTATGTTTTCTATGAATTTTGATATGTTGTCAACCTGTTTTATTTTGTGCAAGATGACAGAGTGGAATAAGATTAGGAGCGTCTCCACTCAATTATTATTGTCTAAAAATTGGTTTATGGTTAATTAGACGAATGCTAAATTTTTTTGATGTTTTGAGCATATGCATTTCCGCTGTTTCTTTTTTGGGACATTTTCTGAGTCTGTTTATGTTGCACGAACATCCTCAGACAATGTGGGGCACGTGTAACGCCGGAAATGCATATCCTCTTATTTCCATCTATTGTACTATTATTTTTTTTTCCTTGTTTTGTTACCTCAAGATATGACATTTCTGTCTCTTTATATATTGTAATTGTTTTACTGTTTGTATATATATAGTTATACATTTATGTCGATGTATAATTGGTTTGTTTCGTAAATATTATTTGTATTTTTACGCTGGGTCTTGCCTAGGGAAGACTGCTATCGAACGATTACCTCGATAGGTCGTGTGAAGAATCAAAGTGTGTAGGATCTTTGGTAGTGTTAACTCTGCCGCGTGGAGCGCGGGCTGAGCAGAGGGAGTGTGGCGGGAGTAGCGAGTGGAGCAGGTGTGCTGTGTGACGCTCCCGCGAGTTGCCGCGCTTTCGGGGTTTGGCAGCATGTAATTGCGCTCGACTTGCGATGATAGTTTCTGACATGGTGTCGCGGACGGGAAACATTAACTAGCGCACATCAAGAGCCCGTTTCGTCTGGTGACCGTGTCGAGAAGAAGGCGCGCCATCATCCAGCTTCTGCAACAGCGACGGCCGACAATGAGTGACTGTCGCCACCTCCTCGACCGACGGCTTCAAATCTTCAATCAACCGACAAGGAAGACTGGACGCACGTAAAGTTTTAGAACTGTATGGCAGACCTCAGCTTTTCAAACTGTTCCATTTTCGTCACTATAATTACAGCAACTTAGCATGAACGTTTGTTGCTCATTGTCCCAATTGCATTACCAAGCAGAGTCCCTTCCTTTTCCGAAATGAACCCGAGTGTCGTTGAAATTCAAACGCCAGCATTAAAGTAATATAGCTAACTCGTTTTCACTGCTTTAATTTCAAAATTCGGTTAAAGTATTTATAGCTGGCTACACTATTTAGATTACACAAGCACAAATTAAGAGTGCGAGTTTTGTTACCATATTTTAGCTTACCTGTGACTGCAGCTCAGCTTGGTACGTACTAAATTTTACTATTGTTAATTGTTTGGAATCATTTAATTCAAGTTCAAAGTTAAATCTCTTATTTCTAAATTGCGGAGATTCAAGTAGTTTTTGAAATGATTGTTGAGGTAGTCCAAGACTAACCGTATTTTACTGATTTCGATGTGCTTCAGAAAGAAAGCTCACTATTAACTTCAGTCACTAAATTAATTTTCGGTTTTCCGGTTTTATTAATTCTTTTGCTAAATTAAGTCAGGGTGTAGCGAAATTTATTACTTCTGACAAACTTTCAGTTTTCACACTACACGTGTCAACCTTCAGTTGCCATGCTTCTAGTGCTAATTATATGTGTAATACCCTTTCTTTTTCAGTTACTATAGTAATTGTCCTTAGGACTGGCGACCGTGATTTCCCCCAAATCTCAAATACCTAATTACCGCTAGTTAATTGTTAACGTAACGGCTGCACATTTATTTTCTTTATTAACTTTACCCCTTTTCAAAATTAATTTCCACCAGTTTCATTAGCACATTTCCTTTCATTTAGATGTAACCCTTTCCTCCCTCTTTACCGACAGGTTAACTTCGGTGACGATTGCTTTTCCAAAACTCCCATTAGGTACACGCGGTTTCATTTTTCACTGTCATTAAGGTCGGTAAGTGAGGGGGAGGTTACACCTGCCTTCTTTGAACTTTTTCGATGTACTCCGTCAGTCCTATCTGGTAAGTATCCCACACTGCGCAACAGTATTCTAAAAGAGGACGGACAAGTGTAGTATTAACTGCCACTTTTCACACCATTCCGATATTTCTTCTAAATCGTTTTGCAATTTGTTTTGATCTTCTGATGACTTTATTAGTCGATAAATGACACCGTCATCTGCAAACAACCGAAGACGGCTGCTCAGATTGTCTCCAAAGGGTTTATACAGGGTGTTACAAAAAGGTACGGCCAAACTTTCAGGAAACATCCCTCACACACAAAGAAAGAAAATATGTTATGTGGACATGTGTCCGGAAACGCTTACTTTCCATGTTGGAGCTCATTTTATTACTTCTCTTCAAATCACATTAATCATGGAATGGAAACACACAGCAACAGAATGTACCAGCGTGACTTCCAACACTTTGTTACAGGAAATGTTCAAAATGTCCTCCGTTAGCGAGGATACATGCATCCACCCTCCGTCGCATGGAATCCCTGATGCGCTAAAGCAGCCCTGGAGAATGGCGTATTGTATCACAGCTGTCCACAATACGAGCACGAAGAGTCTCTACATTTGGTACCGGGGTTGCGTAGACAAGAGCTTTCAAATGCCCCCATAAATGAAAGTCAAGAGGGTTGAGGTCAGAAGAGCGTGGAGGCCATGGAATTGGTCCACCTCTACCAATCCATCGGTCACCGAATCTGTTGTTGAGAAGCGTACGAACAATTCGACTGAAATGTGCAGGAGCTCCATCATGCATGAACCACATGTTGTGTCGTACTTGTAAAGGCACGTATTCTAGCAGCACAAGTAAAGTATCCCGTATGAAATTATAAGAACGTGCTCCATTGAGCGTAGGTGGAAGAACATGTTGCCCAATCAAGACATCACCAACAATGCCTGCCCAAACGTTCACAGAAAATCTGTATTGATGACGTGATTGCACAATTTCGTGCGGATTCTCGTCAGCCCACACATGTTGATTGTGAAAATTTACAATTAGATCACCCTGGAATGAAGCCTCGTCCGTAAAGAGAACATTTGCACTGAAATGAGGATTGCCACATTGTTGGATGAACCATTTGCAGAAGTGTACCCGTTGAGGCCAATCAGCTGCTGATAGTGCCTGCACACGCTGTACATGGTACGGAAACAACTAGTTCTCCTGTAGCACTCTCCATACAGTGACGTGGTCAACGTTACCTTGTACAGCAGCAACTTCTCTGACGCTGTCATTAGGGCTATTGTCAACTGCACCAAGAATTGCCTTGCCCATTGCAGGTGTCCTCGTCGGTCTAGGTCTTCCCCAGTCGCGATTCGTAGGCTGCAATGTTCCGTGCTCCCTAAGACGCCGATCAATTGCTTCGAACGTCTTCCTGTCGTGACACGTTCGTTCTGGAAATATGTCTCAATACAAACGTACCTCGCCACGGCTATTGCCCCTTGCTAATCCATACATCAAATGGTCATCTGCCAACTCCGTATTTGTAAACATTGTACTGAATGCAAAACCACGTTCGTGATGCACACTAACCTGTGGATGCTACGTACTGATGTGCTTGATGCTAGTACTGTAGAGCAATGAGTCGCATGTCAACACAAGCACCGAAGTCAGCATTACCTTCCTTCAATTGGGCCAACTGGCGGTGAATCGAGGAAGTACAGTACATACCGACGAAGCTCTAACATGGAAATTAAGCGTTTACGGACACATGTCCACATAACATCTTTTCTTTATTTGTGTGTGAGGAATGTTTCCCGAAAGTTTGGCCGTACCTTTTTGTAACACCCTGTATAGATACGGAACAGCAAAGGGCCTATAACACTACCATGGAGAACGCGATAAATCACTTCTGTTTTAATCGATGACTTTCCGTCAATCACAACGAACTGTGAACTCTCTGGAAAAGCCTTCCGGAAATCCAGAAATACGGAATCGATCTGATATTCCTTGTCAATAGCATTCTACACTTCATGTGAATAAAGAGCTAGTTTTGTTTCACAGGATCGATGTTTTCTAAACCCTTGTTGACTGTGCGTCAATAGACCGTTTTCTTCGAGGCTGAATGGGTACTGCCTGACAGCCAATAAATTTAAAAAAATACAGCTTTCTTTATTTTCCGTTGTTTTCGTGGATGATAAAAGCTTCACATAGCAACATGGTATGCAAGTCCACATGTGCGCACGGTTTATAATACATTTTTTCAAGCTTGGAAAACGTTTTCTTAAGGATGTGGCGTGAGGCGCCGTTGTAGCAGGCTACTAGAGAATTTTCATTCTGCTCATTGCATTCACCAGAGATGCATTTTGAAATTAGATGAGCTACTATTCAGTTTTTCTGAATCATCCATCACTCATTCCTTAGAATGATGTAGATTTTTTAATCAATTCGGGAGTGGACTGGCCATCTCTAGAAGCAATGTTACTCCTGGCATTGTGTTGTGTGCTGGCATCGGGTATGACTTCAGTTCACAGCGGGTGGTTGTTGGTGAACTCTAATGGCACAATATGAAATGGAGATCCTGCATTCTTGTATGCTACCATTAATGTCACAGTATTATGCTGTCGTTTTTCAAAAGGACAAGGCTCATCCACACTTGACATGTGTCTATGTGAACTCTCTGTGTGATGTTGAGGCACTCCCGTGGCCAGCACGATCCGCAGACATGTCCCACATAGAACATTTGTGGGATCGTCTCGGAAGTCAGGTATGCCCCAGAGTCAGTGTCCAGAATATCAGGGGCCAGTTAGAAAAGTTGCAGGCCAGGTCACCTCAGGAGAGCATACAACGGCCTTATGACACCCTTCGTAACAGAATCAGTGGATGCATCCAGGCCATAGGGGCTCAACATTCCAGTGGTAAGTGGGCTCTTACTGCCAAGTTCTTTGTAAATGTGATGTCACATACCTCTCAGCCCACGAAGTTTAGTTTCGCTTCCTCCTTCCCTTTTGTGGCGTTTACTTTTTGCACCAGCCCAGTATAGTTTGTCTTCTCCTGGTGGAAGCTGAACTGAACGGACGCGAACAGAGACTCACTCGTGCTTTTGGAACAGCTTTGGTTAAAGTAATGGTGAGCTCCAAAATATTGTGATGTGAACTAACCTATTCGAAGCTTTTATCTTTAAGTCGCCTTAATGTCACGAAAGGTGTGTTATACAGAAAAGAACGAGAGGGTTTCTTCCGCCGGTAGCCGCAGACACTCGCGTGTTGATCGACACACCATTGCGTTGGAGGCGCGCCCCTCTCTGCTGTCGTGCCAACCGAAGCCGCAACAATGGTCGCCGTACTGGGACTCTGTGATGTTCTAGACATCGTCGCACCGTCAGCGTGAATACTAGCCTTACTATCCCTAAGTCCGTTTCGTAACTCGAGTCACATGGCTATACGACCCTACACGGCCAAGCGAACAACATACGTCATCTCGCTCGGGGTAGTTGATATCAGGGATGAGAAAAACCGACCTGTTAAATCCGATGCCGGTATTTTAGTTCTGAAAACCGATATTTTTCATTATTTGTTTGGTCTCCGTTATAAAAGGTCTTTTTTCTAATAACCGTATAAAAACGTGAAACTGTGTATAAATTTGTCACAGTAGCAAGGCTAAAATTGTTGGTTATTAAATAAGCACTTTTTTTTAAACACTAGTAATATTTACTCGCAAAACTTCCATTGCTTTGAAATATGGGGTTGTTATATAAAATTGGAGATTCGATCAGTGCTATTTTAATAACAACGTCGACAGGTAGAAATGAGTGACTAACACATAAGACTCGTTTCAGCATTTTTGAGACTACAATACTCTTATTGCTGTGTGGCGCGGCCTACTGAGCCCCCTTTACAACCAAACGAACACAAGCAAAGACGAATTCGCAACCAGTGTGCACGGGGTTCACTCTTGCACTCCATCACTGAACAATGTCCAGTCACATTAATGTGACCTCCTGTCAAGAGCCTGAATAACCACCTTTTTGCAGAGCGGACGTGCAGGAAGAGAGACGGTGTGGTAAGGAAAGGTACCGAGAGGGATTTGGAGCCGTGCCGACTCCAGTGACGTAGCTGCGCTACATTTCTGGTTTGAGGATCCACGCGCAAACAACCCAATGAGATGGGCCCATAGATTCTGGATTGGATTTAAATCCGGGGAATATGGTGTCCAACAGAGCACAGTAAACTCATCCTGGAGCTCTTCGAACCACACACCTGCACTGCTATCTGTGAGACACGTTGCAAACAAACTGCAGGTAGGCGTGGACATGGTCCCCAAGCATAGATGCATACTTGTGTTCAACCACTGTGCCTTCCAGAGTGACGAGAACACCCAGGGAATGCCACGAAAACATTCTCTAAACCATAAAACCTCCTTCTCTGGCAAGGACGTAGCCTAGAAAGAGGGGGGGGGGCATTTTCTGGGGGTTTGGACATCCCCCCTCCCCCTGCCCGTCACCTACAAGAAATTACATACGAGGTAGTTGTCCTGTAATAAAATTTCAAGATATTTTGATTTTCGGTCATACGATGAATGATAGTCAAAAAGTCTGTAAGTCTATCCATAGATTGAAACTATCGACATATCGAAAGTGCTATAGGCTATCGCCAATTCCTACTTCCCCAAGACTGACTATGTTACTCTAATGGTCTCACGTGCGCTCAGCTAATGTTTTATTATCAGCTCAGTTCTTAGTAAGAGATGAATGTAATATAAGTGCTGCCTTTTTCTGTTTTTGAGCTGAGTACTGTTGTGATAGTTTCTAATTAGGATAAGTCTGTAATGAGAAAGAAGAGGAAAACCGATTTTGATTCGTCCACCAGCGTTATGGCAAGTTAAAAATATGTACCCCTCACCATAGGAGCCCAATTACCTATCTGTAACAGCATAATGATGGCACTGGAGTCGTTATTTGGAGGGTGGTAGAACTCTGGGATTACAGTTTGTCAATATTTCACAAGCCAGCAGAGTGGTAAACATCATTAAAAAATATTAAATTATAATCAGTGCATAAAAATACCGTTGAATTTGCCTGTCGACAAAGAATCGCATTGATCAAAAAAAATATTGCCCAAAGGGCAGTGGTTGCATTTCCTTTAAAAAATTCTCAAAATTCTATCATTATTAGGTCAGATGCCAAGATCTGTGGAGAGCGGTATAGTTCGTTCCCAAAAGATTTTTTCAGCAGGCTGCTTGAATTCGTCCGGGCCAACTGCACTCTGTGACCCCCTCTCGCCTACCATTTATCGTCCAATATCTACTTGAGCTCTTCTAATACTGTAACAACTGAATGCAATAAAAACTAAACATTAAAACATGCAAGCGTTCATGTACTGTCAAATCACCAAACATGCACAATTAAATGAAAAACACGCAATACCAGAATTCCATCTTCTGTTGTGATGCATTTTATTTTATTTTAAATTAAGGTATAAAATCTAGTTTTTTTTTTCAAATTCTCCGCCGAACGGGCTAGCTCTGTGCATTGAGACGCTGAGATGACAATCCATGGATTCGGGAGGCGAGAAGGTTCGCATCTATTTGCGGGCAACATTCAAAATGTTTTTCTGTAGTTTCCCATTTTCTTTTACCTGACAGATTCTAATTTTTCTTAAAGATGCAGCCTCCCTCCTCAAATGAAAAGAGTTCCATCGAAGGGGAGCCGAAAATCTCTTCGGAAACTCCCGGCACTAAAAGCCACATTTACAATACTGGCCATTAAAATTGCTACACCACGAAGATGACGTGCTACAAACGCGAAATTTAGCAGACAGGAAGAAGGTGCTGTGATATGCAAATGATTAGCATTTCAGAGCATTCACACAAGGTTGGCGTCGGTGGCGACACCTACAACGTGCTGACATGAGGAAAGTTTCCAACCGATTTCTCATACACAAACAGCAGCTGACCGGTGTTGCCTGGTGAAACGTTGTTGTGATGCCTCGTGTAAGGAAGAGAAAAGCGTACCACCACGTTTCCGACTTCGATAAAGGTTGGATTGTAACCTTTCGCGATTGTGGTTTATCGTATCGCAACATTACTGCTCGCGTTCTTCGAGATCCAATGACTGTTAGCAGAATATGGAATCGGTGGGTTCAGGAGGGTAATACCGAACGCCGTGCTGGATCCCAACGGCCGCGTATCACTAGCAGTCGAGATGACAGGCATCTTATCCGCATGGCTGTAACGGATCGTGCAGCCACGTCTCGATCCCTGAGTCAACAGGTGGGGACTTTTGCTAGACAACAGCCACCTGTACGAACAGTTCGACGACGTTTGCAGCAGCATGGACTATCAGCTCGGAGACCTTGACGTTGCAACACAGACAGGAGCGCCTGCGATGGTTTACTCAACGACGAACCTGGGTACACGAATGGTAAAACGTCATTTTTTCGGATGAATCCAGGTTCTGTTTACAGCATCGTGATGGTTGCATCCGTGTTTGGCGACATCGCGGTGAAAGCTCATTGGAAGCGTGAATTCGTCATCGCCATACTGGTGTATGACCCGGCGTGATGGTATGGGGTGCCATTGGTTACACGTCTCGGTCACCTCTTGTTCGCATTGACGGCACTTTGAACAGTGGAAGTTACATTTCAGGTGTGTTACGACGCGTGGCTCTACCCTTGATTCGATCCCTGCGAAACCCTACATTTCAGCAGGACAATGCACGACCGCATGTTGCAGGTCCTGTACGGGCCTTTCTGGATACTGAAAATGTTCGACTGCTGCCCTGGCCAGCACATTCTCCAGATCTCTCACCAATTGAAAACGTGTGGTCAATGGCGGCCGAGCAACTGGCTCGTCGCTATACGCCAGTCACTACTCTTGATGAACTGTGGTATCTTGTTGAAGCTGCATGGGCAGCTGTACCTGTACACGCCATCGAAGTTCTGTTTGACTCAATGCCCAGGCGTATTCAGGCCGTTATTACAGCCAGAGGTGGTTGTTCTGGATACTGACTTCTCAGAATCTATGCACCCAAATTGCGTGAAAATGTAATCACATGGCAGTTCTAGTATAATATATTTTTCCAATGAATATCCGTTTATCATCTTCATTTCTTCTTGCAGCAGCAATTTTAATGGGCAGTAGTGTACATTGGGAGGCTATCAATCGTCATTTAGTGCGAAGTATATGTGCATAAAGTTAGCTAACTTGTGAATGGCGACATGCCATGTCTTCAACTTTTATTACAAGAATGGTGTTCTATTATGAAATAACTTACCCGTGATATCCTCTGAATAGCGAGTCCAACCATCGAAACTCTAATGAAAGTCATGTGAACGACGACCTATGTTGTACATCGTGGAGGAGTTTGTGCATCAAAGGCTGTGATCCGTGGCATCTCGTTTCATCTCCTCACGATCGATAGCTTCTACCTGACGTCTCACTAGTTGGTGCGTATTACTCCCGTGTGCTGTCATCGCTGCCCCAACTAGGCTTCAAAAGCGGCCGCTGGGGCGGCGTCGGAGAGAGACCTTGGAGCAGCGTAGTGCTGTGGGTTTGCGTGTAGTCTTCACACAGTGTGGAGCTGCCGCCAGCGGCATTGCTTGGAGCAACGGACACGCGATTCGGATCGGCCCGAAGTCTTCTCCGGATCGTCGTTCTCTCTTCTTCGCCAGTACTGGGTACAAGGCAAAGGTTTGGTTCGCGTATGCCGTGCGTATCTGGTTGTTGACCTCTGTGCACCGATCTCCCCTGCAAACTGTTTGAACAGATGTTCGTCTTTGTATGCAATGAGTCGTAATGCACACTTCATTTCTATCTATGTAATTGTAGAACAAATTTATTGCACTGTCTGTTCTGTGTGTTTTTTTGAAGCGACTTGTGTTTATCTGCTGGCCAGGGTTCTCTCTTAAAAATTTGCCATGCTTAATGTTATGCCCAGCTTTCACGCATAGTTATATCAGGTTCCAATGCATTATGTAGTTTTTGAAATTTTGCATTTATTTTTAAATTGTTTCATGCGAGAGAGCAAACTGTTTCCGACTTTTAATATTTGTTTTCACTATGTTTTAGAATCTCGTGTGCTCTGTGGCGTTGCTATGGTCCATCCCCTTAAGTTTTGTGTATTATGACCACCAGCTAATAGTAATAACTTAGCGAGTTATTTATATTTCTGCCTAGAAGAATTTGGAGTTCCCTTTGGGTAGGTCTCTTTTACACCTCACCTTTGTAGCGAGGCTTATTTCCTAGGGCGTATGACCTTATTTTAAAGGTGTTTTAGAGCAATCATGGTTAAGCAAAACTTTCAGTTGTAGTGTAATTCAATGTGACAAATCTGTTTGGTGTATGTTGACAGCACCAACTAAGTTGCCGGGAGAGCGTTCAAAGTCGACCGCTTCTTTCCGCGTGGGCCTGACTTGTCTGTGGTCGTGTGGATGGCTCTCGAGCATTTCCTATCATGACTTCCTATTTGTATGCAGTGGCGTGTCCTAACAGTCTGTGCTCAAGTTGAGTACCTTATATTATCTGATTTGCAATGTACGTGAAATTTTGCTGTCGGTAAAAAGGCCTTTATCTGATTAATTAGCTTCACACAGGGAATTTTCCCTTTATCATTTTAATACATATTGCAACTTTGTTCTAAATCTTATTTTAAATTATTTTGAGTAAGCCGTGAAGGCGAACTGCTATGTCTTGTTAACTAGTTAATTTTTATTATCTGGGGGTGCCTATTGTCTTGGTTTTGAGTTCGCTCGCAGAAATTTATCTAGAAGGCAGTTTTAAGTATTTTTATTTGCTGGTTTATTTACAGTTTTAGGCCAGTATTGTTGAAGTTGTATCTTGAAGACCATTATTATTGTAATTCAGTGACTGTGATATTGATCATTTTGAACGCTTTCAACTCTGTGAATTTAACGTGGCAAATTAACTTGGAATTTTCCTGCTTTTCTTGTTAAATCGTTAATTTAAAAAACAAATGTTTTTGTCAAAAGGATGAATGATGGTACTTAAAAGGATCTAGTCCTTCCATGTATTTTCCTCGATCCTTGGTATTCCAGATTTCATGCTGTATAACCATATTATCACGTATAAATGCAAATGCATACACTGCGAGTCTAGCTGAAATCAATGTTGAGATCCAAAAACTGTAGCTTATAGTATCTGTGTATTCCGTTTTGTTTTGTAAATAAATTTGTTTGTTATGATTTCAAATTGACTGCTGTAATACTCATTTATGAAAAAGAAATCCAAGCATTTTAATGAAATGAAAGATACTTGACTAAAATTTGAGATTTAATTTAGGAAATTGGGTTGCTATGATGTGCTGAAGGAATCCTGACTTGGTTCCAGATAAGTCGCAAATTTAAATGCAACTTTCTGGTACGAGAGAGGTAACTACTGTCAATGATTTGAAGCCATTTCAGATTATAAGTTATTCAGCCCACTGTTGATATTGTTCTGCTCTACGACGGTAAGACTTATGTTAGAATTGTGTTTCGTTAATAAAGACACAATAAAATATTTAATTGTGCATATATATATATACTTTTGACTACATATGTTAAATTTACCCTAGCTATACCAACGCATTTTGCATAAAGCTTACTGCCAAAAGGCCACCACAAAAGACTTTACACAAACTAATGGTGAACTTTTATTACTAATATCCTTTTAAGTACGTAGTGATGCATAAGTAGTGCCAACAACCGGAAAATAGCTTTTAGCACACTCTGAGCAACACCAACGAATTTTCTGTAAAAACAGAGGGGAAAGGTACAATACGACCTTCACAAAAAATAAAAAATAAATATGGATCTCGATAATTGTAGTTGACTTTCATTCGCAACATACTTTTTAAAGAAATATTGATGTACAAAAAGGAAATGAAAATATGAATGCGACATTTGTTGCTAAAAAGTCACTTTCACTACTAAGACTTAAATTTTAGGGTTACGTTTTACTGAAAAAGTTAAAACAGTTACGAAATCTGGTATAAAAAGTCATTAAAAACAATAAACATTTTAATATTTTGATACATAAATTACTTCACGAGGTAACAATATTTTCAAAAGGCAGGTGTAAAGTCCCCCTCTCCCTCCCCCTTGGAACTGCGAGGGTTGTGAAAAGCTGTTTTTGCTTAATTTTGCAGACCAAATACTATTTCTATGAACGCCTCCAGGAAGCAAATGATGAATTTAAAAACAAAAAAAACAAAATGTGTATTCAGAATAAAATGATGAACATGAGCCTTTATAAAGCCCTCGTTAACAAAAATAACTCCCACCCTACGCCCCTGTGACAAAAGCCTGGCTACGTCCCTGCCTCTCGTCTGGACTCTTCCGACGATTGCCGCAGGACCGTACGCGCCGACGGTCACGTGCGTGATGGAGGGTAAAACGTGATTCATCTGAAAAGTCCAACTGTAACCGCTCAGTGGACGTCCATTTGCGGTACTGACGTGTAAACTCCAGTGTTCATTGCCGATGAACAGCAGTCAGCATGGTGCGGGTTTCAACCGTCGTCCTCCCAAATGCGAGTTCAGTGCGCCATCTCACCCCTTGGTTTATCTAGGCAGTCAGTTTCTCAACAGTTGCACGTCTACTGGTCAGTACACATCTCAGCCAACGTTCACTGTTGTAATCTGTAGCCTGCGGTGCACCACAGTTGCCTCAACGTGCGTTTTGGATAGGCGATTTTGCCATTTGCAGTGTACTTTAACAACGTCAGCACACGAACAGTTTACGAACTTAGCCATTTCGGTAATACACCCACGCTTGGCCCGAAATCCAATGGCCGTGCCCTACCGTATGTCAGGTAAATCGGTCCATTTCCACATTACGACAACGACTGCACTGTTGGTTTATATACCCTCCACTACTTGTATTGTCACCTGCCGTCTGTGAGTGGTTTTTGCACTTTGACGTTTTAGTGTGACAGGACCGTGTATTACCTTACATTCGTTAACTTACTCACTATGAGGAACAGGATTGTGCAGTTTGGCGTAGGACAGAAGAGTTTAGGTGTCTTTTGTACGGAAACGTGAAAAGTGTACGGCTAGCGAACTTGACACTGAATTGCAGCTCCAACTTTCATCAGTATTAGTCCAAATCTATGCTCGTATGACGGCTGACTCTTTTCGCCGGCTTCTCATTACAAGTGACGAAACTTAAAAGCAGAACATTATGGACAGCCGACATAATCTGAACTCTGATTTAGAAACTTCTGCATATATATTTCCATTGGTGATTGTTTACCATTTCAATAGCGGCCTTACATTAGATAGTTTCTCATGTCTGCAGCGACAGAATGCAAAGGAATTCAAGTACAAACATCAAAAAAAGTTTTGCATCACCTCGGTTCCGAGAGTTCCGGAACCTGTACAGGAAATTGGAATAGAGATCAACATAAACATCATTTCCGCCCTTTTTATTGCTCATGAAAACCACACATGGCATATTGTACTACCATACAGCGAGACCTTCAAAGGTGGTGGTCCAGATTGCTGTACACACCGGTACCTCCAATACCCAGTAGCACGTCGTCTTGCATTGATGCGTGCCTGTATTCGTCGTGGTATACTATCCACAAGTTCCTCAAGGCATTGTTGGTCCAGATTGTCTCACTCTAGCGATGCGGCATAGACCACTCAGAGTGGTTGGTGGGTCACGATGTCCATAAACAGCCCTTTTCAATGTGCACGATGGGGGTGGGGGGGGGGGGGGGCGGAGGATGCCATTCGCGTATCGTACAGCCGTTACAGCGCCTTCCATGACCACCAGCAGCGTACGTCGGCCTCACATAATGCCACCCCAAAACAGCAGGGGACCTCCACCTCGCTGCACTCGCTGGACAGTGTGTCTAAGGCGTTCATCCTAAACGGATTGCCTCCAAACATGTTCCGACGATTGTCTTGTTGAATGCATATGCGACACTCATCGGCGAAGAGAAAGTGATATCAATCCTCAGCGGTCCATTCGGCATATTGTTGGGCCCATCTGTACCGCCCTGCATTGTGTCGTGGTTGCAAAGATGGACCTCTCCATGGACGTCGGGACTGAAGTTGGCGTATCATGCGACCTACTGTGCACAGTTTGAGTCGTAACGCGACGTCCTATGCCTGCACGAAAAGCATTATTCAACATGGTGTCGTTGCTGTCAGGGTTCCTCCGATCCATAATTCGTAGGTAGCGGTCATCCACTGCAGCAGTAGCCCTTGGGTGGCCTGAGCGAGGCATGTCATCGATAGTTCCTGTCTCTCTATCTCCTCCATGTCCGAACAACATCGCTTTGGTTCACTCTGAGACGCCTGGACACGTTTCTTCTTGAGAGCCCTTCCTAGCACAAAGTAACAATGCGGACGCGATCGAACCGCGGTATTGACCGACTGACCGTCTAGCCATGGTTGAACTACAGACAACTTAAGCCGTGTACCTCCTGCCTGGTGGAATGACTGTAAGTGGTCGGCTGTCGGACCCCCTCCGTCCAATAGGCGCTGCTCATGCATTGTTGTTTACATCTTTAGATAGATTTAGTGACATCTTTGAACAGTCAAAGGGACTGTGTCTTTGCCGGCCGTGGTGGTCTAGCGGTTCTAGGCGCTCAGTCCGGAACCGCGTGACTGCTACGGTCGCAGGTTCGAATCCTGCCTCGGGTATGGATGTGTGTGATGTCCTTAGGTTAGTTAGGTTTAAGTAGTTCTAAGTTCTAGGGGACTGATGACCACAGATGTTAAGTCCCATAGTGGTCAGAGCCATTTGAACCATTTTTTGACTGTGTCTGTGATACAATATCCACGGGCAACGTCTATCTTCAGGAGTTCTGGGAACCGGGTGATGCAAAACTTTTTTTGATGTGTGTATTTTATTAAAATACATTTAAGGTAGATGATATCAATAAAATATTATTAATGAAGTATGAAACATACAAACAAACTGTCATAGAGGCTGTGTAATAAAATATGTTACATCGTTTGTTTGAAGGTAAATAGCATAATTCCGTGTAGACCACTATCATTTATCACCAAAAATGAGTAACAACTGGGATATATCTCCACTCAAATCACAGACACCTGGAACGTAAACAACGAGAATGATCGCGACTATCACTGTTGTTGTGAATTCTTTAAAACTGTCTATATGTCAGAGAGGGAGCATAGTAGCAATAAAATCCCACTCTGGGAATCAACAGCTAAGTGAATCAGTAATTTAGCGAACTCAAACAGCAAAACATTACGAGATTAAAGGAGTGATGAACAGATTAATTAGAGTATTAAAACTTAATTACTTGTGTTTATTACATTGTCTTTTACACCAAAAAAAATCAAATCTCAGTTCCGATTTAAGTGGGCGTGAAAAATTTGGAAATTTGTGGTAAGGACTATGGGACCAAACTGCTGAGGTAATCGGTCCCTAGGTTCACGCACTACTTACTCTAATTTAAACTGACTTACTTTAAGGACAACACACACACCCATGCCCGAGGGTGAACTCGAACCTCCGACAGGGGGAGCCGCGCTAACCGTGGCAAGACTCCTACACCGCACGGTTATCCCGCGACGCGTTAAGTGGACGTGGACGCGGCTCATTGATTAAGGGGAGTAAACCATCTCGCCCTTCCTCGTCGTTATTCATCGTGTGGTGATGACGGTGACAGGCAGTGGGTCGGGACGGCGCGTCGCCTCGTAGCGCAGCGGTGGCGAGGCGGCTGCCCTCCCCGCGTCCCGCGAGGACCCGGAGCGCTATCCGCGTTGACCGGTCGTCGTGGGTTTCGTAACCGAAGCAGCGTTGTCACGGTGTCCAAAGCGGATGTTAGGCAAGGAAATTGCTATGCCCAGTCGAGTGCTTAGTTCCCGAACACTGGACAGTAAGGAATACGGATCAGGAGAAGAATCACAAGGTGACGGTGAACATTAGGATGGGAGTAAGGATCAGATGCAAAGTCAGCAGACTAAGTGGGCGTCGGATGGAAGCCCCTTCGTTTTCTCTCGCTCTCACGCTGTCTCACCGTCCGTGTCTTCACTTCTTCACTCGACTAAGCTAACAGATTCCTCAAATTTTTCCTCCTCTCGGCGTTACCGTTGGCGGACTAAATTTATAATGCCGCCCAGTGACTGATCGCCGCTTCATGATCACGCTTCCCAGTGCAGGATGGAACTTTCCTATCTCGAGTGGGATGGTGTGTGACTCGAGAATGGCGTATTTCTCGCATTTTCACTATCAAGATTGTTTCCAGCGCTGGTCGCACACTATTCCGATGTTTTTCTGCATTCCTTACTTGCTGTGAAAGCAGCCACGCAACAGTTATCTGTAACTGCTGTATCTGCGAGAGGTCTGGACAGTCTCATGTTTGTGGTTCGCCTAATAAGCTTCTGGTGTTTACGATTTATAAGGAATTTCCATACTGCCCAGAAAAGTTTTCTTTTCAAGACACAAAACAGTTAATGACATGAACTGTCAGTGGACATAGATTTAAACCAATGCAGAAAGTTGAAAATTTGTGCTGGACCGAGGTACTAACCCCAGTCTCCGACTTACTAGGCAGATGCGCTGACCACTGGCCCATCCGGACACAGTAGTCATCGCAACTGCATGGACTATCCTAGCACGCATCCTGTCAGACCCCAATTCTCAACTTATTCACACAACTACTGATGTAGTGCCCCTTACCCATTATCCTCGTTACTGACAGCATTTCACCAATTCCTGGAAGAGTTCGACCTCGTGT
Source organism: Schistocerca cancellata (assembly GCF_023864275.1). Classification (NCBI taxonomy): domain Eukaryota; kingdom Metazoa; phylum Arthropoda; class Insecta; order Orthoptera; family Acrididae; genus Schistocerca; species Schistocerca cancellata. Next base: position 565,008,960 of record NC_064628.1, read on the forward strand.
TCATCTGTACTGATCAATAGGTCGACCTCACCTTCATTAACATGTGGTGTCCGTTCTTCAGGGAATGTCCGAAAGACATTATATATAACTTTTCTTTATTTTTAAGCGGGCTCACTGCTTCCGCAGTTCTTTAGTTTCACATGCCTCCCTGTGCGAAATATTGGCACTTTGAGTCTACACTCAGTTCCAGTTCCTGCAGGGGTCCGTAGTACGTTTCTCGCTTTTTTTAGACAGTCCTAAACTGCTGCAACCAGCCATAAGTGTCACATGCCTCCACATGTGCATTCTTGACAATTTTCTGTCTGTGCACTTAGTACCATCAAGGGTCAACATATTATCTGCACATTTTCATTGTCTGTCAGGTTCTTCGTAACGTGTATCCACTCTTTAAACAAGCCGTGTGGTTGCATATAGCTCCCAACTCCACATCTCTCCCTTCCACTGACTGGGGTCCCACTTTCCCCTCGTCTTTAGCTCCATGTGCTGGTACATGCTGGGTGTTACAAAAAGGTACGGCCAAACTTTCAGGTAACATTCCTCACACACAAATAAAGAAAAGATGTTATGTGAACATGTGTCCGGAAACGCTTAATTTCCATGTTAGAGCTCATTTCAGTTTCGTCAGCATGTACCGTACTTCCTCGATTCACCGCCATGATTTCATACGGGATACTCTACCTGTGCTGCTAGAACATGTGCCTTTACAAGTACGACACAACATGTGGTTCATGCACGATGGAGCTCCTGCACATTTCAGTCGAAGTGCTCGTACGCTTATCAACAACAGATTCAAGGGTGTCATAAGGCCGTTGTGTGCTCTCCTGAGGAGACCAGGCCTGCAACTTTTGTAACTGGCCCCTGATATTCTGGACACTGACTCTGGGGCATACCTGACTTCCGAGACGATCCCACAAATGTTCTATGTGGGACATGTCTGCGGATCGTGCTGGCCACGGGAGTGCCTCAACATCACACAGAGAGTTCACATAGACACATGTCAAGTGTCGATGAGCCTTGTCCTTTTGAAAAACGACAGCATAATACTGTGACATTGAAGGTAGCATACAAGAATGCAGGATCTCCATTTCATATTGTGCCATTAGAGTTCACCAACAACCACCCGCTGTGAACTGAAGTCATACCCGATGCCAGCACACAACACAATGCCAGGAGTAATATTGCTTCTAGAGATGGCCAGTCCACTCCTGAATTGATTAAAAAAGCCAGATCATTCTAAGGAATGAGTGATGGATGATTCAGAAAAACTGAATAGTAGCTCATCTAATTTCAAAATCCATCTCTGGTGAATGCAATGAGCAGAATGAAAATTCTCCAGTAGCCTGCTACAACGGCGCCTCACGCCACGTCCTTAAGAAAACGTTTCCCAACCTACAAAAAATGTATTATAAACCATGCGCACATGTGTATTTGCATACCATGTTGCTATGTGAAGCTTTTATCATCCACGAAAACAACGGAAAATAAATAAAGCTGTATTTTTTTAAATTTATTGGCTGTCAGGCAGTACCCATTCAGCCTCGAAGAAAACGGTCTATTGACGCACAGTCAACATGGGTTTAGAAAACATCGGTGCTGTGAAACACAACTAGCTCTTTATTCACATGAAGTGTAGAATGCTATTGACAAGGAATTTCAGATCGATTCCGTATTTCTGGATTTCCGGAAGGCTTTTCCAGAGAGTTCACAGTTCGTTGTGATTGACGGAAAGTCATCGAGTAAAACAGAAGTGATTTATAGCGTTCCCCAAGGTAGTGTTATAGGCCCTTTGCTGTTCCGTATCTACACAGGGTGTTACAAAAAGGTACGGCCAAACTTTCGGGAAACATTCCTCACACACAAATAAAGAAAAGATGTTATGTGGACATGTGTCCGGAAACGCTTAATTTCCATGTTAGAGCTTCGTCGGTATGTACTGTACTTCCTCGATTCACCGCCAGTTGGCCCAATTGAAGGAAGGTAATGTTGACTTCGGTGCTTGTGTTGACATGCGACTCATTGCTCTACAGTACTAGCATCAAGCACATCAGTACGTAGCATCAACAGGTTAGTGTTCATCACGAACGTGGTTTTGCAGTCAGTGCAATGTTTACAAATGCGGAGTTGGCAGATGATCATTTGATGTATGGATTAGCAAGGGACTATAGCCGTGGCGCGGTACGTTTGTATCGAGACAGAGTTCCAGAACGAACGTGTCCCGACAGGAAGACGTTCGAAGCAATTGATCGGCGTCTTAGGGAGCACGGAACATTCCAGCCTATGACTCGCGACTGGGGAAGACCTAGAACGACGAGGACACCTGCAATGGACAAGGCGACTCTTGGTGCAGTTGACAATAACCCTAATGTCAGCGTCAGAGAAGTTGCTGCTGTACAAGGTAACGTTGACCACGTCACTGTATGGAGAGTGCTACAGGAAAACTAGTTGTTTCCGAACCATGTACAGCGTGTGCAGGCACTATCAGCAGCTGATTGGCCTCAACGGGTACACTTCTGCAAATGGTTCATCCAACAATGTGGCAATCCTCATTTCAGTGCAAATGTTCTCTTTACGGATGAGGCTTCATTCCATCGTGATCGAATTGTAAATTTTCACAATCAACATGTGTGGGCTGACGAGAATCCGCACGAAATTGTGCAATCACGTCATCAACACAGATTTTCTGTGAACGTTTGGGCAGGCATTGTTGGTGATGTCTTGATTGGGCAACATGTCCTTCCACCTACGCTCAATGGAGCACGTTCTTATGATTTCATACGGGATACTCTACCTGTGCTGTTAGAACATGTGCCTTTACAAGTACGACACAACATGTGGTTCATGCATGATGGAGCTCCTGCACATTTCAGTCGAATTGTTCGTACGCTTCTCAACAACAGATTCGGTGACCGATGGATTGGTAGAGGTGGACCAATTCCATGGCCTCCACGCTCTTCTGACCTCAACCCTCTTGACTTTCATTTATGGGGGCATTTGAAAGCTCTTGTCTACGCAACCCCGGTACCAAATGTAGAGACTCTTCGTGCTCGTATTGTGGACAGCTGTGATACAATACGCCATTCTCCAGGGCTGCTTTAGCGCATCACGGATTCCATGCGACGGAGGGTGGATGCATGTATCCTCGCTAACGGAGGACATTTTGAACATTTCCTGTAACAAAGTGTTGGAAGTCACGCTGGTACACTCTGTTGCTGTGTGTTTCCATTCCATGATTAATGTGATTTGAAGAGAAGTAATAAAATGAGCTCCAACATGGAAAGTAAGCGTTTCCGGACACATGTCCACATAACATATTTTCTTTCTTTGTGTGTGAGGAATGTTTCCTGAAAGTTTGGCCGTACCTTTTTGTAACACCCTGTATATGTTCGCACTTGTTTACTTTCAAGGAAATTTATTGTCCTTTTCTTTTTAGGAAAAAAGTTACTAACCTTGTACTTACGATGCAAGAATCTAAGGAATTTATCGTCTTACTCTCGTTGTCAGTAGAACCTTTGCGTGCTCCAGTAATTTTCTACCAACCATATTACTTTTCCTTTGGTATTTGTGCTGCGTATCTCTTGGACCCCAGAAGCATCTATAATACTGTATACTTCTATCAGCAACTGTGTTGTCTTCATACTACTCGGTGGCTCATTCAAATCTCGTAAACAAGTCGGCAACATAGCTTTTGAAGGTTCGCTGAAAAATAAACAGCCAGTGGTAAACTAGTGAACTGTGAACGCCAACTGTGCTCGACCGAATGCCGTTGGCACACACGGGCATAGCGTTTACATTAGAGAGAGATAGAGAGAGAGAGAGAGAATTCTCGCCCACTGTCGCACGTCCAGCGTGCAAGATTCCTCCCACCTGGCCAGTATAGTAGTTCTCTCTGTCATCGTCAGGTATCGGTTGTATTGCAAAATGCATCATCCCTAGTTGGATGTATTTTATCAAGTGTGGTAGCAATGAACTACAATGCCCCACTTGCTTTAAAAGGCTAAAAGCGGGAAGAAGCACAACAAACTTGCGACGTCATGTGTGTTGTGTTGTGGTCTTCAGTCCAGAGACTGGTTTGATGCAGCTCTCCATGCTACTCTATCCTATGCAAGGTTCATCATCTCCCAGTACCTACTGCAACCTACATCCTTCTGAATCTGTTTAGTGTATTCATCTCTTGGGCTCGCTCTACGATTTTTACCTTCCACGCTGTCCTCCAATACGAAATTGGTGATCCCTTGATGCCTCAGAATATGCCCTACCAACCGATCCCTTCTTCTAGTCAAGTAGTGCCACGAATTTCTCTTCTCTCCAATTCTATTCAATACCTCCTCATTAGTTATGTGATCTACCCACCTAATCCTCAGCATTCTTCTGTAGCAACACATTTCGAAAGCTTCTATTCTCTTCTTGTCTAAACTATTTATCGTCCATATAATGAGAAGTTACCCACTAGGTTCCTTGGAAGAGAGGGTAAATTTAATTTAATTACGAGGGGCGTTCAATAAGTAATGCAACAGATTTTTCTCATTCAATTCCGGTTGAAAATATGGGCAAATTGACATCTTGAAATATTCTCGCTTCAGCCCCTGCAGTTTCATGAAGTTACGATAGGTGCCGGTGACATACATAGTCTTCATAATGGCGTCCGGAACGGAGGTGCGTTTCAGGGAGAGAGCTGTCACTGAGTATCATTTGGCGGAAAACCAGAGAATCGCAGATGTTCATAGGTGGTTGCAGAATGTCTGCTGTGGCCTGGCAGTGAACAAAAGCACAGGGAGTCGTTGGTTCAAAAATGGCTCTGAGCACTATGCGACTTAACTTCTGAGGTCATCAGTCGCCTAGAACTTAGAATTAATTAAACCTAACTAACCTAAGGACATCACACACATCCATGCCCGAGGCAGGATTCGAACCTGCGACCGCAGCGGTCGCTCGGCTCCAGGCTGCAGCGCCTAGAACAGCACGGCCACTCCGGCCGGCGGAGTCGTTGAGCGAGGCGTCTGCCATCATCGCAAAGTCGTACAAAACTGTCCGATCACCCAAGTACCAGCCGGCTACACACAGCTGTGCTATCCTCAGGAAATCGAAGAAATGACTTCAGCGTATTCGCCGCCACAAAAATTCGAATGAACTTCTCTGTGACAACGCAAGCCATCACACAAGTCTGCGTACCCGAGAGGTCAGAAACCTCACTGGACTCTTCTTCGTCATCCAATGCACAGACCGGATCTCGTACTTTTCGACTTCCATCTGTCTGACCTAATGAACGTTGCATCCCGTGGGATGCAGTACGTGGATTATGGGGATGTTATTGACGCAGCAAGACTCTGGCTCCAACGTCGACCAGCAGAGTGGTATCAAGCGAGCATACAGACCCTCACAGTAAAGTGCCGTAAGACTGTCGCATTGAATGGAACTTTGCTGAAAATTAGAATTTTGTGGACAAAAGAATGGGGAGTAATACGGCGTATTGGAATCCTGAATATAATCAACCTGCTTTCAGGGGAAAAAAATACACTCCTGGAAATTGAAATAAGAACACCGTGAATTCATTGTCCCAGGAAGGGGAAACTTTATTGACACATTCCTGGGGTCAGATACATCACATGATCACACTGACAGAACCACAGGCACATAGACACAGGCAACAGAGCATGCACAATGTCGGCACTAGTACAGTGTATATCCACCTTTCGCAGCAATGCAGGCTGCTATTCTCCCATGGAGACGATCGTAGAGATGCTGGATGTAATCCTGTGGAACGGCTTGCCATGCCATTTCCACCTGGCGCCTCAGTTGGACCAGCGTTCGTGCTGGACGTGCAGACCGCGTGAGACGACGCTTCATCCAGTCCCAAACATGCTCAATGGGTGACAGATCCGGAGATCTTGCTGGCCAGGGTAGTTGACTTACACCTTCTAGAGCACGTTGGGTGGCACGGGATACATGCGGACGTGCATTGTCCTGTTGCAACAGCAAGTTCCCTTGCCGGTCTAGGAATGGTAGAACGATGGGTTCGATGACGGTTTGGATGTACCGTACACTACTCAGTGTCCCCTCGACGATCACCAATGGTGTACGGCCAGTGTAGGAGATCGCTCCCCACACCATGATGCCGGGTGTTGGCCCTGTGTGCCTCGGTCGTCCTGATTGTGGCGCTCACCTGCACGTCGCCAAACACGCATACGACCATCATTGGCACCAAGGCAGAAGCGACTCTCATCGCTGAAGACGACACGTCTCCATTCGTCCCTCCATTCACGCCTGTCGCGACACCACTGGAGGCGGGCTGCACGATGTTGGGGCGTGAGCGGAAGACGGCCTAACGGTGTGCGGGACCGTAGCCCAGCTTCATGGAGACGGTTGCGAATGGTCCTCGCCGATACCCCAGGAGCAACAGTGTCCCTAATTTGCTGGGAAGTGGCGGTGCGGTCCCCTACGGCACTGCGTAGGATCCTACGGTCTTGGCGTGCATCCGTTCGTCGCTGCGGTCCGATCCCAGGTCGACGGGCACGTGCACCTTCCGCCGACCACTGGCGGCAACATCGATGTACTGTGGAGACCTCACGCCCCACGTGTTGAGCAATTCGGCGGTACGTCCACCCGGCCTCCCGCGTGCCCACTATACGCCCTCGCTCAAAGTCCGTCAACTGCACATACGGTTCACGTCCACGCTGTCGCGGCATGCTACCAGTGTTAAAGACTGCGATGGAGCTCCGTATGCCACGGCAAACTGGCTGACACTGACGGCGGCGGTGCACAAATGCTGCGCAGCTAGCGCCATTCGACGGCCAACACCGCGGTTCCTGGTGTGTCCGCTGTGCCGTGCGTGTGATCATTGCTTGTACAGCCCTCTCGCAGTGTCCGGAGCAAGTATGGTGGGTCTGACACACCGGTGTCAATGTGTTCTTTTTTCCATTTCCAGGAGTGTATGTTTATGTTGCATTACTTATTGAAGGGCCCTTGTACCTACTACTCTATTGACGTACTATAAATTTGGGATAGTAACTAAACCTGAATTTGGAGGTTGCTTCCAGGAGAAATGAGATACCATCCAAAAACGACAATGCAGGAAAGTCTTCACCTTGTGATTTTCGCTACTGCCGTCGCCCTACCCGTCTCTTTCACCTCCACCATATCTGCAGGAGACATCGATTTCTACAACTGTCTCGACTCCTATTGATGGAGATCTCCTACTAGTCCATCTTTTTTAAAGTAGAACACTCTCATCTGAAACCATCCTCGAAAGTGCAGTAAGAAAATTCCGCCCTAAACACAATGCAAACAAAGTCCAATTTCAAAAGTTTCTGAGCAGTCTTAAAGTCAGAAGTGCAAAACTACAGTGACGAAAAAGACATCGCAACACCAAGAAAAGTAGATGTGCGACATGAGCGAAAGTAGGTACGCGTGTTTCTCTGTCTAAGAGATGATATCTATTCAAATATCACGCTACACATGTAAGAGTGCTACTTGTAGCGCCACTGTGAGATGCCGATCAGATCTGCCTTATATAGACTCTGTAACGGTCGTGAGCGTTTGTTTTCTTTGAGATTGGATACGTTGAGTTGGTGTTAGGTAGGAGTGCCAAAAAGGCGCCATTACGATGTCGCGTAATAGGGTTACATACTGCAGTAAGACTTGGCGGGAATGTAGCCACTACACATGACTGCCGACAGCGGTTGTCACGAGAACGTACGATTGCAAGAAGACTGGGCTCCGGACGGCTGCGTGACTTTCCCAAGAGGGAAGACCATCGTGTTCGGCGTATGACTCTGGCGCATCATACTGCATCTGCAAGCAGGAATTTGAGTAGCAGATGGCGTCACAGTAACACAATGAACTGTTACAAATCCGTTACTTCAAGGACAGTTCCAAGGCAGATGCGCATTCCATTGATCCAAAACCAACTCTATTTGCGACTTAAGTGGTATCAAGAGAGAGCTCATTAGAGAGCAGAATAGAGGCCTGTTGCTTTTTGATGAAAGCTGCTTCTGCTTGGGTGCCAGTGATGGTCGTGTGTTCGTTAGGAGGCTGTCAGCTGAGGGCCTGCAACCAACCTGACTGCTTACTAGGTACACTGTGCCTACACCTGGAGTTACCGCCTGGTGTGCAAATTCGTACAACAGCCGAAGCACTCTCTTGGTTATTCCAAGCACCCTGAATGCAAATTTGTGCGTCGATCTGGTGATTCGATCTGTTGTACTGCCAGTCATCAACAGCATTCCAGGAAGTGTTTCCCGACGGGATAACACTCACCCACAGACCGCTGTTGTAACCCAGTCTGCTCTACAGAGTGTCTGCCAGATAGCCATATAGCATTTAAAAGGAAATTAAAAGAATTTCTTAATGGCAACTCCTTCTACTCATTAGATGAATTTTTGGATGTAGTAAGTCGGTAATTTCCCAACCCCAACAAAAAATAAATAAATAAATTAATTAATTAAACCTATTGAGTGTCATGTAATATTTTGTCTAATGTAATATCTTGTATAGACACATTTTATTAACCTGACATGTTCCACATCATTACGAAGTGTCGTATTCATGATCTATGGAACAAGTACTAACCTAATCTTATCTAATCTAATCTGCTCGATCACGAGTTGCGTACATATGGGACATCATCGGACGACAACACCAGCGTCATCCATAAACAGCATTAATCATCCCAGTATTGACCAACCAAGCGCAACAGGCATAGAACTGCATCCTACACTCTGACACACGGCATCTATACAACACAATGCATGCACGTCTGCATGCTTGCATTTAACATTTCTGGCGGTTATAGCGGTTATTATACTACCAAAATTTCACATTTGCAATAGCTTATATTGCCGTCATATTAACCTGTGATCTTACAATTTTGGTCACTTAAGTACATTACATAGACAAATGTATTTCCAAAAATTTCATTAATCCACGTTGATGATTTTATGGTGCTGTGATTTTTTTCGTCAGTGTATTACAGAACTTTTTCAAATTTGACTCAAGAGCCAAATAATTATTTGAACAAAGGTATCGTCAGGGACGCCGCAGGGAAGTGTGACAGCACTGCTGTTATTTTCTGTATACATAAATGATTTGGCAGACATGGCAAGCAGAAGTCTACGACTATTTTTTGAGGATGCTGTGGTGTGTGGGAAGGTGTTGTCGATGAGTGAGTGTAGGACTGTGCAAGATGAGCAAGATGGCTTAGACCTAATTTCTAGTTGGCGTAATGAATGACAGCTTATTTAAAAAAAACATCGATGCACACCAGTAGGAAAAACAAACCCATAGTTTTCGGGTACAGCATTAGTAGTGTGCTGCTTGACACAGTTACATCGATTATGTACTTATCTAGGCGTAAGCAGTTCACAGGTGGCCTCGTAAATTTGTTTCCGTTAGGTTCGGACAACATGCAAGTGTTACGAAGATGCTTCGAGAAGTCAAACGGGAATCGTTGGATAGAAGGCGACGTTCTTTCCGAAGAGCACTATTGAGGAAATTTAGAGAACCGGTATTTGAGGCTGGCTGCAGAACGATTCTACAGCCGCCAATGTACATTTCGCGTAAGTACCACTAAGATACGTTCAGAGAGATTAGGGCTCGTACAGAGGCATGTAGATAATGGTTGTTCACTCACTCTGTTTGCTAGGGGAACAGAACAAAAAATGACTAAATGACTATTAGTGGTACAGGGTACACTACGCCATGCACCGATCGATGGCTTTCAGCTTATCTATGTAGATGTAGAAATTAGTAAATTTGCAGCTCTACTTCAACGGGAGTATGTCAGAACAACTGCAGACCGTCTTTGACTATCACATGATGAAGAAACAGCCAAGAGAGGGGTAGCAGAGTCTTAAAGTTTATTTCTGAACGAAGTAGATCTTCTTTTTGAGCAACATTTAGTATGCAGAAGCACGGATCCTTTCGTTTCTATTGAGCAGAGTAAAAGGTGCATGCCTGGCTTGTCATTCACAGAACTAAAATATTTATTTTTCGAAAAAAGTTATGTGGCTTCTGAAAGATTGGAAGCGTCTCTGAATGAGTTTCTGACGAAAGCAATTGGCTAACAGATCAGCAAATATAGAGCGAGTAACTATGAACAGGTTGGACATTATATGTTGGTTAGTGGGTTAATTATTATTGAAATTTTAGCTGTTCCTCGTAAATGTTGTATTTTGGCTACTATCTAAGTTGCTTATTTGAATATTTTTAAAGAGCAATAACGTGGCTTGACAGTGTATATTGTTATGTAAATGTTGGGTTTGTAAGACCTCCAACCTATATTTAGATTAATGTTGATCCTGAACACTGTATCTGTAATCTTGTGCCATATTAGCTCTGGATTTTTTATTTTTAACAGCACTGATGTGTTGCTTTACTGCCAAGGTACACATATCACAATGATAAAGTTTCTAACAGGGTGCCTATGTGGCATGTGCTCCATCAAGCTCCAACTGTCACTACTTGACGCAATTATGTCAGTAAACTCAGTCAGTTATGAGAAAAGTCTCTTGAAATTAGAGGCAGTTTGTATAAGATGCTTAATTTACTCTGTCTGACCAAAAAGAGTGATGTGCTTATTCCAGAATATGAGAAGTTTTGAAAAGAAATAATGCCCCTGGGAAATGTGAGTAACCTGAAAATACAGCCAAAAAGGACTCTAGTACCCAAAATACCTCAAACGAATCCTAAAATATTTTAGGTGGAATATGAGAAACAGCAAAGTTGCCCTCTTAACTCAACCATAGCACCAAAAATTCTGACATTGAAATATAGTACACATTATTATTTTTCTCATCCATACCGACATATAAAGATTTTACAATCTTTTCTATGAAGTCTCATGCACAGATTCAAAATTCACGTTTCCAAAAATGTTCTTTTACCATTATCAAATGTCTGTATACCAAAATTTTTGATATTACCAATATAAAAAATATCCATATTCTTCAGTATCAGTTGCTTTAAAAAAAATTCATAAAATACTCTGCATCACAAAAATTTTGACCCAGTTATAGATTATCACACACATTCCAAGGCCTAAATTTAATTAAAATGTAGTTGAGACACTCAGACATTAGCTCTTCTCCTAATGTTGAGAAAAACATGTATTTATAGTAATACTGACAAATGTTGTTAACAGTTTTCAAATTACATGTTACACAAATAGTAATGTGTATTTGTTGAAAAGACTGAGGCACAGTTCATTAATTTAAGATAAAGCCTCTATCTAGCATACAATGTGTACATCTGAGAAAGATTGTAGATACATAGAAATATCATGAAATGCGTACTTGTCACACATATTTTAAACAGAAAAAAATTAAACACACTGGGATGTTACATGAGTTGCAGTGGGTATGGCACACATGTTCACTTAAATGGTTTGTCACGCAGCTAGCGTACTTCTTATGTTCCACCTCAGTACAATAACACAGCTGACATACCAGTAAGCATTATCCATGTGAGCTACCTCTGGCTCCAACTTCCTGCTGTCATGTTCATCTGATCAAAATGGAAGATCATTGGCCTGTGGTGTTGGTTGAAACACCAGACCACCTGTCAAATCTTTCCCGATCATTGTCTTCTTTCAGTCATTGGGTGAAATGTTGCTCCCTGCTGACTTCTACTTGCCTCTCGACATCTCTGTCATCATGCAGCCTTAGCTGACTGCTGGTTACTCCACACTAGCTCATAACTGGAAAGAAAAATAATGTGTTAGTCCAGCTTAATATACATGGCTGCTAACATCTGTTATCCTACATGCGAGCACCATATGTAGATCACTGGGCCTGCACATAAATTTTAAACACTCTGGCACAACTATTTTTTAGGTAATTGTTGCACATTAAACAAGTTGTGACATTCACCTGCTTTATCTCTTCGTTGATAGTCGTCGATGTCGATGTACTGCATTGTTATACTGGCTGAAACATGGGGGGGGGGGGGGGGGGGTGTAAGTTCAACACTGACACTAAAAAATTCCTCTTGTCACAAAGATTAGGCCAAAATATTTGTTTCAATAATGAAATTAACAGATATAGTTACACAAACAATACTTTTGACAAACCAGGTAATTATTTTAGAATTAATGAAGGGTTGGCTTTGCTAACATGTTTTCGAACAGAGCCAAATAAATACTTTAAGAATCCTAGTATCTCTTCAAAATGTTTATCATTAGTAGGCTTTTTTTTGTGTTTGTGCGATGGCTGGGGTTCTAGCTCCTTAGGAGCTCGGTCCCCCGTGTGTGCAGGATAGGTTTTTCTTAATTGGGGGCTCCATTTATTTATTAACAAAACAAATAATTGGGTCTCCATTTTCGGCGCTTTGGGACTCACTGTGGGCGCTTTCGCCCTTTAGTGGTCCTGATTTGATGGTGGTTGATGGGGTTTGAGTTTCCTTTGGTATCTATTGGTTGCTTTTGATGTTTGGCGTCTACCTGTTGCCTGTTTGTGTTTTTTGTTTTTCTTCCCTATTGCCTTGTTTCTTGAATTCTTCTTGTCTGTCTTCTTTCTTCGTTATTCTCGGTTAGTGTTTGTTATTGATGGTTCCTAATAATTGATAGAGGTACCTTGACTTTGTGCCAGGCAGTTGGTTCCACTGTGGCAATGTTTTCAAGCCTGTTGTTTGTAGGTCTGAGTCTCTCTATTTTTGTCACCAGTTTCCTGGTGGCTTCTTCGATTTGTTCAGCTATTCGTGGCATCTCAAGTTCCCTGTGGATTGCCTCTGTGGTGGTCCATGGAGGTGCGTGTAGGGTGAGCTTTAGGCACCTGTTCTGCAATGTCTGGAGTTTCTTAATGTTCGTCTTACACGTGATGCCCCATGCGGAGCACCCGTACAGGATGGCTGGCTGTATTATTGCCTTGTATATCCGCATCTTGGTCCGGGTTGTCATTTCTCTGCTTGTCAGAAGTGGGTAGATCGCGTGGATTGCCTTTGTAATTCTAGCCTTCTTTTCCTTGATGTGGTCTGTGAATAACATTTTCTTATCTAGTGTGACTCCTAGATATTTTACTTTGTTTGTCCAGTTGATTCTATGTCCATTGAGTTCTATTCTGTCTTGGATGTCTGGTCTGCATCTTGTGAACAGGGTGGCTTTGGTCTTTTCTGCATTTATTTTTATTCTATTTGTCTTTGCCCATTTTTCGGTTAGGTTTGTTTGTTCTTGTAATCGTCTAATTGTGGTGTCTAACCTTCTATGACTTGTTAGTATTGCCGTGTCATCGGCGAATTGGGCCAGTACTGTGTCCTCTGTTTTTGGAATGTCATTCACATACACTGTGAAGAGGGTGGAAGACAGTACCGATCCCTGAGGAATTCCTTCCTCCAAGGTCTTAGTTTCCGATCTCTGCCCGTTTACTTTAACGAAACATCGTCTGTCTGTCATGAAGCTGTTAATTATGCGTAGGTAGCATCTTGGTATGTCTGTGTCTTCCTTTAATTTCACTAGCAGGTTATTCCTCCACACCTTGTCGTACGCTTTTTCTACATCCAGCATTAGTGCTGCAGTGTATTTTGCCAGGTTCATTGCATGGATGATCTCTTCTGTGATTCTCAGGAGTTGGAGCTCTGCTGACAATGTTTGCTGGTACGCGAATTGTTCTCTCCTGATGACGTTTCCATCCAGGAGGGGTTGTCTTATTCGCGGGAGCAGGACGCGTTCTAGAAGCTTCGACATGGTGCAGAGTAAGCTAATTGGGCGGTGGTTCTCGGGCTTCTTGAGGTCTTTGTCTGCCTTGGGGATCGGTACAATTTTGCTGATTTTCCACGCAACTGGAAAGTAGTTTAGTATCATGCATGCATTTATGATGCGTGTTAGTAGCACCAGCGGTTTGCGGGGGATTTGTTTTAGCTCTTCATTTGTGATGTTGTCTGGTCCAGGTGCTGAGCGTGTTCCTAGTCTTGCTATGATTCTTCGGACCTCTGTTGGTGTCGTCAGTTCTGGCCTGTCATCAGCTGGCGTGTTTTTGATTGCGTCAGCTTCCTGGTTGATGTGTCGGGCGAATTCTATCTCTTCTCGTGTTGGGTTTCCCTCCTCTTCTATCTTGTTCTGCTCCTCATAGGTCTGGGCGAAGAGCTCTGCTTGTCGTAGTGCATCAAATACAACGGTATTTCCGTCCACTAGTGCTGACTTCCTTGGTATTGGGTTCTTCAAGCTTTTGATCAGCTTCCAGTCCTCTCTTCCTCTGAGTGTTAGCTCACTCATGCGGTCCTCCCACTTTTCCGCCTTCCATTCTAGCACCCTTTTGTGTATTTCCCGCGTGAGTCTATTGACCTCTCTTCTGTCTTGTGGGTTTCTGTATTGACTCCATCGCTTTCTTGCTCTGTTTTTGATGTACTTAAGGTCTTGAATCAATGGTGGGAGCTCGTTGTTCTTTTCTTCCGCAAATGTCGTCCTGATTGTGGCCTTTCTTTGAGCGTTTTTGATTTTACTCGATACGGTACCAATAGCCTCCTCAATTTGTTGTTCACTGTTGAGTGGGGCGGTGGGGTTGACATTGTTATTCAGCCAGCGGCTGAATTGATTCCAGTCTGTTGTTATTTTTTGTCTTTGTGGTGGGGGTTCTATTGTCTCCCCTATTTGCGTAATTACTGGAAGATGGTCCGATGTTAGTCTGTTCCTAACCTGCATCTCCATATCTGGGTCCATGTTTTTGACGATGAATATGTCCAGGACGTCTGGTTGGTGTCTGCTATTGAAGGGTACGTAGGTCGCTTCTAGGGGCGCTGTGACGACGGCTTGGAGCCTTTGTTCTAGGTTGTGTAGTGCTTCTCCTCGAGCGTTGCTCCTGCGTGCGTTCCATGCTTCGTTCTTCGCGTTTAGGTCGCCTGCCAGTAGTATGCGGTCGTGATTATCGAAGATCTGTGTTAGATCATTTTCTTCCAGGTTCGCTCTTGGGCTGAGGTACGCTGCTACTAGTAGCAGTTTGCCATTGGACGTCTCAATGTTAACCAGTGTTGCCTCCAGTGCTGTCATTGGAGGGGTTGGCTCTGGGTGATGTATTATGTTTTGCCTGAGGTATATGGCGGTTCCTCCACCCATCCTGTTTACTCTATCTGTGCGGTGACACATCATGTTCCTCAGTTTGCAGCTTTGGGATGGACGTAAGTGGGTCTCTGTGACCATTAGCACATCTATTTTGTTCTGCTCAATGAATTCGTTTAGGAGGTCCCTTTTGTTTTTGATTCCACATGCGTTGAAATTGCAGATGCGTAGTAGTTTTTGTCCTCTCCTGTTAATTTCCATTAAAGATTTCGAATATCTTCATCGCTCCTCCAGCGATAGCCATGAATTTTGACATGGCGTCAGGTGCAGAGTTGACTTCGGCTAGTGTCGTTCGTGCTGTGTTCAGGACTTGCCTCCAGTTGAATGATGCCCATATGGATTTAACTTCATCAATGAAGCCCTTGACTCCTTCCATCATTCCTTGTTGTTGGTTGTTTGTTGTTGGTTGTGTGTTTATGTTGGCCCATGCTCTTCTTCTCCCTCTTTGTTGTGCCTCTGCTGGTGTTGGCATCGCTGTAGGTCTTATCTGTTGTTGTTGTCTTGCTTGTCTTTGCTGGTGTTGTTGGTTTTCTCTTCCGTAAGCTTCTGCCGCTTCTTGGTAAGCCCTGCAGCCTCTGTGGGACGCTGCGTGCCCGTCTTCTCCGCAGTTGATACAGTGTAGGATGGCATTTGTTGGTAGTTGGCAATCTTTTGCTCTATGATCACCTCCACATCTTGCACATCTGGTGGGCATACCACAGTATCCAGCTGTGTGAAAAAATCCTTGGCACTTCTTACACTGTGGCGGTCCATCTCTGTTTTTGTAAGTCTCAATTGTTACTTTTGTGTCGAGTAGGTATCTCAGGTTGTAGATGTTCTGATTTTCGGGTTTTTTGTCTAGTGATATGCAGAACACGTCCATGGGTTTGAGTTCCCTTGTCTCAGGGATCCTTTTCTTGTACTGGTGTACATTATTTGGGTGGAAGTTGTTGTATATTAAGTCTGTATTGAGTTCGTCTTCCGTGACTGTGTCAGGCAGACCTTTGATGACTACTTTGAGCTGTCTGTCTTCTTGCAGCTGGTGGGTGTAATTTCCGATTTGGTGGCGTCTGAAGAAGGCCAGTGCTGTTCTTTGGTCTCTGACCGACTCAAAGTGATACTTTATTGACTTTCCTTTGTGTATCACCCTAATGGGTCCTTCCATTTCTTTTTTCAGTGCTGCGTTTAATGTCAGGTATTGCCCTGCATATTGTATGGTTATGGGGGGTACCCTGGGCTTTTTCGGCGTTATTCTCTGCGATGTTGTCATGTTTTGGCTCTGTTGAGGCGTCTCTTGTGGTGTACCATTCCCTGTTTGCAGGTTTTGTGTGTTCTGCAAGGTGTCAAATCTATTCCTGGTTTCGATTGTAAACTGCTTGTTTTGGGAGTCGGTTTCAGCGGAGTTTTTCCTCTTGATTGTTTTTCTTGGCATTCTGAAGCCCTCGTTATCTTCGTGTAGCTCCATTTGCTGCATTTGGTGCGAGTTTTGATCGATTTGTGGCGTGTCTTGGTCCATTTCTTCGTCCTCGCTCGATGACGCATAATGTTCCGTTTTTCTTCCTTCCGCTCCCACTAGGTGGTTTGTTTCATGCTGGCTTTGCTGGTTGATGCTATATATGTCTCTGATATCAATTTGGTGTCGTTCGGTTGGTGTTATAGCGCCGGCGGCCATCTTGGTTTCTTCCGCGGCGGCGGCAGCTGCGGCGGCCATCTTGCGCTTTTCCGCTTCAATGGCAGCGGCTACGGTTTCAGTTGTGGCCGTGGTGGTTTTTCCCCCGTTGGGGGCAGTTGTCTTGGCTGTTTCCAGGGTATTCGGACGTTCCAAACTTTCCCTTCGTAGTTTTTCGATGGTTTGGAGCATTGCCTGCTCCATGGTGGGCGTCGTACCTGTTGTCAGTTCCCTCTCGGCGCTCGTGTGGTAGTGTCTTTCGACGGTACGATGGAGAGACTCAGACCTACTCGCGGAAATAGGCCTTGCCCTGCTTCTTGATCTGTGCCTGAAGGCGCGCGGACGTACCCCGCCCAGGGAGTAGGCCACCTGTCGGTCGACTGCCTGGGGAGGAGGCCCTGGTGCCTCTTCATTCCCTATGCTAAACATCCCTAGCCCATCCGGCTATCCCGGAGGATCTCGCCTATCACTAGTAAGATGGTCCTATCAGGACACTATTGCTTTTTTAACACGCAGTGGGAGCACTTCAAACTTAAAAGTTCGCAGCGCACCCTCCCGCGCGTGCACACAGCTCGGCTGCTCGGAGACCGATGCATTAGTAGGCTACAAAATTTATATTTTTTTTTATAAGCCAACAATGCAGAGTGGCGCATAACTCTCTTTGCCCCAATACTGACCTCGTATTTCATTTCTTTTTTTTTTTCACTCTTGCTCCACCAACTTGTCACCTTTGCTTGTAGACACAGTGAAACGTATTTTTTTTTTCTTCTGTGGTTAACTACCTGAGAAACTTTGGCAACTGCGGACACTGAATGACTTGAAACAGTGTATCACTTTCATATGTTGATGACTGACTTACACTTTCTAAATTCCTAGAATCTCTGTGTCTGAAACTCACTGCACTATTTTTTTTAACGAACTGCAACTGTTCGACAACGCACCACATCACCTATTGCCGACTTTTCACAGTTGTTTAAGAAAACAGGACCGCAAGTTCCTCCACCTCCGTTTTACATGCTATTCTGCAAAATCAAAAAACGTACTATTGGTTTGCTTTACACTGAGGTAAGAGAAGTCATGGGACAGCAATACACACATATACTGATAGCGCTATAATCATGTACACAAAGTAAAATAGGGCAGTGCATTGGCGGAGCTATCGTATCTACTCAGGTGACTCACGTGAAAAGGTTTCCAATGTGATTATGGCCGCATGACGGGAGTTAAAAGATTATGAACGCAGAATTGTAGTTGGAACTATATGCATTCAGAAAATCGTAAGGGAATTCAATATTTCGAGGGCCACAGTCCACAGTCTCAACAGTGTACCAAGAATACGAAATTTCAGGCATTATCTCTCACCACAAACAACTTAGTGGCTGACGGCCTTCGCTTAACGACCGACAGCAGCGGCTTTTGCGTAGATTGGTTGGTTGGTTGATTTGGGGAAGGGGACCAAACAGCGAGGTCATCGGCCCCACCGGATTAGGGAAGGATGGAGGAGGGAGTTGACTATGCCTTTTCAAAGAAACCATCCCAGCATTTGCCTGAAGCGAGGAAATCACGGAAAACCTAAATCAGGATGTCTTCCACCAAAACTAACCAAGATTAGAGCAAAGTCAACAAAGAAGCTATGGATTACTCAAGGGATAGAGGTATCTTGAAAAAAAAACTGCATCTCTCAATCCGAAACAGTTCTGATGTTGACACTACAGCACATTACAAGAAATACTGCAAAATATTAAAGACTGTAATAAGGACATCAAAGTAAATACATTACAAGAAAAAGATAGTCATGTCAGATAACAAAATAAAGGCAGTATGGGATATAGTGAAGGAGGTGACCTGTAGAACAAGATATGAAGAGGGGCAAATAGCATTAAGAGTAAATGATACATTGGTGACAGATGTGTATAGAGTTGTAGAACTATTCAACAAACATTTTATATCTGTTACTGACAAGATGGTCAGGTTCTGTAGATGCTGCCATGGGATACCTCAGACCAGACATTTCAAGTAACTTTCTTAATATGAATTTTACCCTCACTACCCCAAAGACGTAACGTCCATCATGAAATCTTTAAATTCAAAAACATCTAGTGGGCATGATGAAATATCAACAAAATTAATTAAAGAATGTGATTCTGAGTTAAGTAACATATTAAGCTACCTATGTAACCAAGAATGTGATTCTGAGTTAAGTAACATATTAAGCTACCTTTGTAACCAGTCGTTTATCTGTGGAATATTTCCTGAATGGTTGAAATACACTGAAGTTAAGCCACTGTTTAAGAAGGGATATAAATAAATAGCTTCAAATTTCCATCCAATTTCACTTTTGTCAGTATTCTCAAAAATTTTAGAAAAGGTAATGTACAATCGGCTTGTAACCATATTATCACAAATAACATACTGTCAAAGTCGCGGTTCGGGTTTCTAAAGGGATATTGAGAAGGCTATATACACTTACAGTGAAAATGTACTTAATTCATTAGACAAAAATTGCAAACAACTGGTATATTTTGTGATCTGTCAAAGGCATTTGATGGTGCGGATCACAATATCCTTTTAAATAAATTACAATATTATGGTGTAAAAGGAAATGTAGCAAAATGGTTCAAATGTTATACTTCTGGCACAAAACAGAGGGTGTTATTTTGAAAGAAACATGTATTAAGCTATAAGGCACCATTAAACTGGGAACTAACTACATATGGAGTCCCACAACGTTCCATCTCAGGGCCCTTACTTTTTCTTGCGTATTTCAATTACCTTTCATCGGTAACATTACCAGATGCCAAGTTTGTTTTGTTTGCTGATGATACAAATATTGCAAGTCTTAGAAAGACCGGATAGTAAAATATTTGTGAACATTAATCACTAGTTCCTAGCCAATTCTATGTCATTAAACTTTGGAAAAAAAGCACATTGCATGCAGTTTAGAACTAGCGCGGGGTGTCCCACGAGTATATGCCTAACAACGTGATGACAAGCAGATAGAACAAGTGGACAGTATTAAATTCTTGGGATTACAGCTTGATAATAAATTCAATTGGAAGGAGCACACCACAGAACTGCTGAAGCGTCTAAACAAATCTCCATTTGCAATGCGAATTCAGTCAGACGTAGGGGATATAAAAATGAAAAAGTTGGCATACTATGCTTACTTTCATTCCATGATGTCATATGGAATTATTTTTTGGGGTAATTCATCAAGCCAAGCTAAAGTTTTCCAGGCACAAAAACGTGCAGTAAGAATTATATGTGGTATGAACACAATAACATCCTACAGAGGCCTCTTTAGGGAACTAGGGATACTAACTACTGCTTCCCAATATATTTATCCCTTAATGAAATTTATCGTTAAAAAAATGTCGCTTTTCAAAGCAACAGCTCAGTTCATGGAATCAGTGCTAGAAATAAGAATAATTTCCACAAGGATTTAAAGTCACTTATTCTTGTACAGAAAGGTGTACATTATTCAGGAACCATATTTTCAATAACTTTCCAGCAGCCATAAAAAGCTTAACAACCAATGAATTTCAGTTTAAGAGAAGCCTAAAGAATTTATTAGGTTGCCAACGCCTTCTCCTCCATAGATGAATTTCTCAGTAGAACCAACTGTCTTTGTGTGTGTGTGTGTGTGTGTGTGTGTGTGTGTGTGTGTGTGTGTGTATGTGTGTGTTTGTGTGTGTAAAGTACAATCTAACTTCTGCCCCATTTCTGTGCAGTAATGTGTTCACTGTAAATAAGTACTGTAGTAGTTCTATTATATGTTAATTACCTTAGATATAAAAAAATTAGTTTTTAATTCAGTACATTAATGCGATCTTAGTAAATGAGTCTTGTAAAATGATCCTTTCCTATAGTGTTCATTAAAAAAAGGCGATCTTTCCACTTGGGACCTGTGGAAGGTACATTAGCTTATTGGCTTTAGTTGTAAATATTTGTCATGTATTATTGTTTTTCTGACATTTTCTACATCCTGGAGGACCTCCTCACTAAGGATCAACTGGAATGAAAGTAAATCTAATCTAAGGATGGCTGGACGCGTGTTTGAACCGTCGCCCAGTGGAGTATTTGCCCCGAAATCCTGGCCAAAAAGGCAAAAATTTACGGTCACCCAAAAATTTCGAAAATGCTTTTTGTACTAACTGACTAATTGGTGGGTCGATGGATTAATTTTCAGGAGCCTGACTCATATTTAGGAGCTCCTAGCCTCGTTTGAAGAATGGCTTTTTCAGCCAGACGACGCGTTTCGTGATTGAGTTGTCAGTTTGAATCTCAATTTTTTGTGACTTTACTAAAGGAAGGTAACAGCCTCTTTTTAAACTTATGTATTAATTTAAATACTTTTATCATAACCTTACAAAAACATTTCAGAGTTCAGTTAAACAAGATCTTGGGTCGTCTGCCATTTTCATAAACGTTTTTAAAGGTGTTCGCGTCTTGTCGCGCCATTTCTAGATTACAGTCGCAATTGGTGTACCATTGCGAGTCCATTTCAGAAATAACAAATTGCGCAAACTTACGTCATTTTTATTCATAAATTTTTAAATGCCACGAAACTTTATAATTTTCCTAATACTTACACGTGTGTTTGTGTTCAAAATGAGCTTACTATTAAACATCTAATCTGCATAACTGATGACAACATAGAAAGCATTAAATATTGCTACCTTTACAGCTGTAGAAGAGATTCTTTTTTTAATTTTACAGCCATTACGTTACTGTTGAGTGTGCCGTGACGGCTGCCATTGAAAAACGGATTTAATAGAGCGTTTCTGGTGTTTTTTTTCGTTGAGTGTAAGCTTTGGTAAGTTAACACATTCTTAATATTTCCAAAATTATCTTTATGTTGTGTGCATATTATAACAGTACTCTACTAAAGATCACTTTTGTCAGCAAACAATCTGGATTTTATTTTGATATCCTCATATCTGAGAAGGCCTTAGGAGTATTTAAACGTTTTGTTTGTTAGCCACCCTTTGTGCAAGATATAACTTAGAAATTTACTTACGTTTTGCACCTCAGCATTGTTTCGTTTTTCAACCTCTGAAAATGGAAAAAGAATTTTCGAGACTCGCTTTATTCCATCTCGTTAAGCAATCTCCTACAGGTCAATTGTTGAGAAACTTCAATCTATGTAAATTCTATAGAGTCGCTGATATGACGAAGTGCCCAGACGCTGAGAGAACTTCACTCAGTCGTTCACTCCGGTATTTCAAAACGAATTTTAAAAAGAAATGGATGACTGCAAACAGAAAACAGGAGAGGTTCCTGCAGAAGAATCGTGATTGTTTGGCAATAAACGACCGAGTACTTGTGTTTTCATTCACTGCTGTAGGCCCAGGCCGCCCTCAAAAAGATTTCAGTGAGTCAAGTGAAAGAAGCAAACGCAGGAAAATTGAAGTCCTACGACAATATTCAACTCATGAAGAGCTGACGTTTGCTGCAACTGTGAGTCACATAAGTGCTGGAAACCCTGATGTGGCTGTCATGATTTAAAAAAATAACATAAACTCCAACAAGGGCAACAAAAATAAAACAAAAGCTTTCAACGTCTGAAGAGAAGAAGATAATAAAACATACTCCTGGGGAAGCATTGGCGATTTTAATTAATGAAGAGCTGACAAGGAAGCAATATGAAGTCATCCATAGTGCAAACAAGGCTGTATACCAGTGTTATTCATTAATAAAAAAAAAGCGAAAACACAATGCTATCCTAAAATAAGTAAATTACTGTAACTGAAAAATCAGCAGAAGTAAAGTTGCATGGATTGTTAGATCACACCACATTAAGATTGTGCAAGTATTTAGAAGTGTTGAAGGTCATAGATTTAGAAGAAAATCACAGCTTAGAGTTAATATCAAAATTGGGTTGTGATGGCTCTCGGCAATCATAATTTAAACAAAAATTTCAAAATTTAGGCGACAGTGCTGCTAATATATATCGGAGTTCCTTTGTACCCAATAAGCTGTTTATCAATGTTATTGAAGAAAAGATAACAATGTGACAAAATCCAAACCCTTCCTTCACAAGATTCTGTAGGTCAATGCGCATCCACTTTGCGCATGAAACATCAGACGTTACAAACGAAGAAATAAAATACATACAGGAACAAACAAACATGTTGAACAAAACAGAAGTAGTAATTGATGGAGGACTGCTAAAGATTAAACACACTTTGTTACTGACAGTTGTTGATGGAAGTATCTGCAATGCTGCAACAGACACTACATCAACAATGATGTGCAATGTCTGTGGGCTCACTTCAAAAGATTTCAATAACCTAGATAAAAGCTTACGGGAAAAACGTGATACTTTGAAGTTTGGTTTGTCGAATTTGCACACACACATACGATTATTTGAGACAGTACTTCACTGATAATACAGACTTCCGATTCGGAAGTGGCAAGCAAGAAGTGAAGAAGACGAAAGTATTGTATTAACCACAAAGAAAAATATTCGAAGAAGAATTAGGACTACATGTTGATGTTCCAAAGCCAGGCTTTGGGAATACGTATGACGGAAATACCGCTAGACGCTTCTTTTCAGATCCAGAAACTGCCTCAAAAATTACTGGAGTAGATTTACAACTAATTAAAAAGTTGAAAGTAATATTGGAAGCAGTGACCAGTGGGTTTCACATTGATGAGAGAAAATTCCAAGCATAGGAACATGAAACAGCAAAACTGTATGTCGAACTTTACAGTTGGCACTCCATGACGCCAACAATGCATAAATTTTTTATTCATGGTGCCACTGTAATAAAAGAAACTATAGTACCAATTGGTCAGCTCTCAGAAGAAGGTACTGAAGCTATAAATGAACACTTTCGACTATACCGCAAAAATTACTCTAGAAAGTGCAGTAGAAAATATTGTAATAGATATGTTTTAAACAGGGTACTTCTTATCAGCGATTCTTACATCAGCTGCTCTAGAAAACGGTCAATAAAAAGAAGTAAGCCTTATTGTAACGAGACCTTACAAGTTCGTCCAGACGGTTCTGATGGCTGCTCTCATGATGAACGAGAAGAGAGAGATGAACAAGAAGAATCTGAAGAAGACGACAGAGACTTTAGTTCTGAAGAATCAGACTAAAATTATTGATACAAATGTGTGTATATATCAAACGAATGAAGTTGTACATATTTATGTCTTAACTGCATTTTATTTGAAAGTATATATAAATCCATCACCATTTCCTCTGTAAAAAAGTGTTAACGCAAATTTACAACTTACATTTAGTTTTTAAAAAAAAATTAATAAATGCAAATAAGTAAATACGTACATTTACGTATATTTAAAGTAAAACAGGCCGATTTACTATTAAAATTATGATAAAAGTCAACACCAGTGATTTAAACTTTAAAAAAGTACTGAAAGAATTTTGGCCAGAATTTCGATACAAATACTCCACTGTGCGTCGTCCTCCCGAAAGCGAGTCTAGTGTGCTAACCACTCGTTTGGCGTTTGCGTCGAGTTGTCAGTGGGAAGCGACAAGTAACACTGCGTGAAATAACCGCAGAAATCAATGTGGGGCGTACGGCGAACACATCCGTTAGGACAGTGCGGGGGAAATTTGGTGTTAATGTGCTATGGCAGCCGACGACCGACGCGAGTGCCTATACTAACAGCACGACATCGCTTGTAGTGCCGCTCATGGGCTGGTGACCATATCGGTTGGAGACTAGACGAGTGCAAAACAGTAGTCTGGTTAGATTAATCCCGATTTCAGCTGGTAAGGGCTGATGGTAGGGTTCGGGTGTGGCGCAGTCCCCACATAGCCGAGGACCCACATTGTCGATAAGCCACTGTGCAAGCGGATGGTGGCTCCATAAAGTTGTGAGGTGTGGTTACATGGAATGGACTGAGTCCTCTGGTCCAACTGAACCGATCATTCACTAGATATAGTTCGGCTACCTGGAGACCATTTGCACCCATTCATGGATTTCATATTCCCAAACTACGATTGAATTTTTATGGATGACAATGAGTCATGTCACCGGGCTACAATTGTTCGCAACTCTTTTGGAAAATAATCTGGACAGTTTGAGTGAATGAGTTGTCTACCCAGATCGCCTGACACGAATCCCATCGAACATTTAAGGGACGTAATCGAGAGGTCAGTTCGTGCACAACACCCTGTATTGGCAACACTTTCGCCAGTATAGAGACAGCATGGCTCAGCATTCCTGCAGGGAAATTCCAACGACTAGCTGAGTCCATGCCACGTCCAGTTCCTGCAGTACACCGGACAAAAGAAGGTCCAACAAGATACTAGGGAGTATCACAACCATGAACAACATTCTTGTTCATTATTAATTGCTAGAGAGATATTCGGTTTGTGAAAGGGTGGAAGGCCTTTCAAACCACGACACACGAATGTTAATACTAAAAGAAATTCGTACGTACACAAATGCTAAACATAACCTCAAACTATTTAGAAAAGTGAACCCAGCGGCAACAGCGACTTTTTCGAACATTAAAGAACAGTAGTGGCAGGACGTTTGTTGTGCTGATAACACAGGCGACAGATACATACAGTGGTTTCTTCAATACAGTTATCTGCTCTTCTAAAGTTGCTTTCCATTAGAACGCCCAGAAAAGGGTACTAGCACTAATAGGCAACGTAGGTGACTGACTAATGAGATAAGGATTTTATGTCAACGAAGTGGAAGTTATATCATGTTAGAAACAGTCACAATCGAGCTGCAGTAGCCGATTACATATCTTAAAAATTTTATTATGAAAGCAAAAAGCATGTGATATGCAAAAGAATAGCTAATTCTCAGGACAAAATTAAAACCATATGCTCAGTACTGAAGAAAGAGTCTGGTCATCAGCACAAAGTCGAGCATATAAAGTTATTATGTAGTATAAAATCTGATAAGTCTGATATAGCTACCTATTACACAATCACTTTCTCCATAAAGCAGGTGAATTTAAAAAGAAACTTCGTTTCTAAATAGAAGCACAAACTCTCTTAAAAAAGGTTTTGCAAGACTGCTCTCTCACGTAAGCCTCCGTGATAGTGACAAGGGGTAGACTGAGCTAATAATCAAATAGCTGGAGACTAAGGGGTTTCATGGAGTTGATGGGGTATGTAGCAGAATACTAAACCACTGTGCTGCATATGTCAGCCGAGTGTTTAGCCATGTTTGTAATTTTTTCTTCAGCGGTGATCAGTTTCCTGGATGATTAAAGTACTCAGCAGTGAAACCACTTTATAAGAAAGGAGAAAGGGGTAATGTAGATAAGTTTAGACCTATTTATGTGCCATTGGAGTTTGCTAACGGTTACTGTTCATTTCAGTTCACAAATCTGCTGTCAAACGATCAGGTTGATCTTAGAAGTTTTTAACAACTGAAAATGCTGTATTCTCTTTTCCAAATGCCACCCAGCCACTGTAATGACATGGAGTCTGACTGGTGGCCGGTTATGTAACCGGGGGGAGAGGGGGAGGCAAGGTGGCTGGGCGGGGGGGGGGGGAGAGGAGCCTCAGGGGTCGGTGCTGAGGCCGTTTCTTATGTAAGTAAATGACATGCCTTTCAGTATGACAGATCATTCTGAGATATTTCTGTTCACTGATGACACTAACGTGGTAATGAAGGATGATGAGTGAAATATAGGCAGTGTATCAAATAACACAGATCAATATATAAGTTCATGGTTTGTAGGACAAAACTTGATGCTAAATCGCAATAAGATTCAGATTTTAGAGTTGCTAGCACACAATTCAAGTGAAACTGACATTTTTATTACGCAGGATGGGCATATGACTAGCGAGTCTGAACAGTCCAAATTCCTAGGTGTTCGAGTGGTTAGTAAGCTGTCATAGAAAGCCCACGTTCAGGTTCTTGCTTGAAAACTTAATGCTGCTATATTTGTCATTAGAACAATGTCTGCAGTAAGTGATAGTCCGACACAGAAATTAGTCTAATTTGTTTATTTTCATTCGCTTATGACATACGGTATTATATTCTGGGGTACCAATTCTCTTTCTGAAGGGTATTTTTGGCTGTGGAACGGCCAGTTCGAGTAAAATGTGATATACTTTCGCCGACCTCTTGTCGAGTCCTGTTAGAGGGTCTTGGAATTCTGACATTGGTCTCTCGATTTTTTCTTTAATGTCGTTTGCTGTAAAGAATACGAGCTTATTCCCGGGAAGTAGCAGCTCTCTCTTAATTCATACTAGGTGGAAGACCTCCTTGTCTCTTGGGCCGAAAGACGTGCACCATTCTGGTGATCGATTGTAAATAAGCTGGCATGAAGAATTTTCTCATGGCTCACTCTTTTTATTCTGTCGGAGAGTTCGGGGAGTTACTGGATCATTCTAGTTTTTACTCGGCAACTTGTCATTTGCATACGATTCATGTAAATGTTATCTGTTATCACCGTTTTTCATGTTAATTTAATGTGCTGTCTCTTTCCATGGCGCTGGAGAGTTGCTCCTCGGTATGGTCCATACGTACCGGGGGCGCGCGGAGCGCGTCGCACGCCCCTGCGGGGCCGCCCGCATTGCCAGCCGCGCCGCCCCCGCCCGTCGGCCCACACGCTATTCGTTCGTTTCTTTAGTCAGTCGACTCGACTGAATCGAGTTATCGAGTAGTTGTACCTTCCTAAGTAGCACGCGCGTCTGCGTAATCCTGTTTCATACGTTTCTGTCTGGCACATAGATAGCTAACCCCTACGAGGAAAGTCGCGGCCATTCTAGTGATCTATATACGTTATTCTGTCTGGCATTAGTCCGAGAAAAGTCGTGAATATTCTTCTCTTTTATTGAACAGAGAACCTTTCATACGTAGCGTTATAAATACGGACTATTCGCCGACTATGAAGCTAGTTTACATTCAGAAGCAGAAATATTAAGACTGAAGAATGAATAAGTAAGAAGTCCTTCTTGTAGCAAGTGCAAGTGTGAAGATTAGTGAAGAGTGAGAGTGATCAGTTGATTGTGAAGTATTAATAATAGTAATTCATAGGAACCGTCGTAAAGTAAATGAATCAGCCTCTGTGTCCGTAATGGGTTAAAGGTACACTGAATTGTGCCAAGATTAAAGTTGTTGGTGATGTGACACGTTACTATAGAAACTGAAATAAAGTACGAGTCTCGTAACAATATTTTTACTAATAAAGTAACAATAGTTTTCCGAGTTAGATATGGGAAACTATTGATGCGTATGTCTCCGTTAATATCTCTAGCGCCCCCTCCTTGTGGTTTTTCTGTGTCCGCCACTGCACGGAACTAAAGGAGTAAAATAAAATAAAAGTAAATAACTTGCTTTGATTACTTTAACATAGCGAAAGATTTGTATAGGCCGATCCGTTTTTCTACTTTCATCCATTTTCCCTCCTGTTTTAATGTTTCATTATTTCTTTCCTTTCTTTTCTTCGAGCACCAGAGAAACTTTATTCTAGGTGGCGTTGCACTGGACGTCATAGCTCATGTAGGCCCCTGTTATTATCGCTGGACATTTTATTCCTAGAGTAAACAACACAAATGGCGACATGGAGCAGTTTACAATAATACAGGGCTCTCTTCATCGCCCCATGCCGTGTCTTAGCAACAGTTTGAGCCGAGTCGAATGGAGAGCAACACGGATGTTCCTGTCCGCATTCAGCAAAACCTTAAAAAATCTTGAAATGCACTAGGAGCACAGGCGGTCTCTGGTGAGTTATCAACCAGCATCTGATTTCTGCCAATTCTTTGCAACCAAAACACAAGCTTCATATCGATTATACCTTTCTGCGGAGGTGTAACATTAATTCGCACATCACGTGTATTTAATGAATATGGAGATGTTCGACACAGCAATTATATTTAGGATAATTTAATTTTGCATATTAGGGGTCCAGACAGTTTATTATTGGTAGTGTAAGGCAGCTTGTGTTGGAGAAATATTAATTTTATAAGTCTGGTAATTAGAGTATGATTGGAATAATAATAATTACAAATGGTCATACGAAGCTGTCAAGCCAAGTGCTTACTGTATTCGCTAGTTTAGATAACGTTCGACGAGTGTAGAACATCGCCATGCTGTTTTGAAACACACGTTTTCCGTGGCCCTATCGTAAAAAATAATATATTTTTATAAGAATTTCTGACTGACTGTAGATGAATTTCAGGCATTAAGTTCTATTTTGATTCAGTTCCAGTTCCCGATTCCAACGGTAAGGTTTGACCAATGACATTCTGTGTGTGTGTGACGCCACGAGTTTACGATGCACAGAATGTTAAGTAGCTTGTTATTAAATGTTATCTGCGGTTAGTAACTGACGTAAATTATGCTGTTTGTTAAAAATATGTCGGGACTTCCAAGGGTATGGTTAGGCAGGAACCTTAAATTGCAGCGAGTGAATCAAGTAATAACAATGTGTATTTATAACTTTGATTCTCACAAATATTTTGTCTACGTTTTTCCGAATATGGCATGATTTCCAAAGTTAGCGGTAGCGCAGGAACCTAGAACTTAGGAGCACGGCTTACACTGCTGCGTGTAAAACGGTCTGCAGCTATATTTATAATCTTGGTTCTCTC
Organism: Schistocerca cancellata; assembly: GCF_023864275.1. Lineage (NCBI taxonomy): Eukaryota > Metazoa > Arthropoda > Insecta > Orthoptera > Acrididae > Schistocerca > Schistocerca cancellata. The sequence continues at coordinate 565,038,192 of NC_064628.1, forward strand.
AAATATTTGACTGTTTCTTCCGAATGTGTCACGATTTCCAAGGGTGATGTTAGGCGGGAACCCAAGAGGACGGCTGTATTGCTCAAGTCTAGTGTTCCGTTCTATGGTTCGTTATTTATTCTGATTTTTCATTTATAGTATTTATTGTTATTTCTTTTATGATTTTTTTGTTCTTGTCTTTATGTAAGTAATGTCTAGTTGTCGATCCGAAAGTTAATTTTTCCCTTTTCTCCAGCAGCACAGCGAGCGACACGATAAAGTTAAATTCTTAACTAAATAAGCAGTAGCCAGTAAAAATAACTAAAACTAATGGAACGTGGAATCGACAACTAGAGTGATACAAAACATGAAAATTATCAAAGAAAGCTATGTACACGTCTACTGCAACAACAGTAGTACAGAAAGTATCTCCAAAAATAGATATCCTATAACGAACCACTGCACACAGCTACTGCACATTCTTTAAGAATTTTCATGTGTGTTACCGCTCTAATTGTCGATTCCACGTTCCTTTATTATGTCATCTTCATTAGGTGTGGGTTGCTAATTCCTTACGATTTAACTGTGTGATATCGACTCCTGCAAAAACACAGTAAATAGTAAACCTTGGAATCGACAACGAGAATTGATCTATATAGGACAATAATGGTTACCGAATTGATCTATATAGAAAAATAATGGTTACCGATTCCAAGATTTCTTTTATCGCAGTAGCACAGAAAGCTATACCAAAAATAGAAATCCTGTAACAAATAACTGCGCCCGCCTACAACACAAACGCTAAAAATATGAATCTTTGAACTGACAACTAGGCTTGGGCCATATAGCTCAATTTTATTTATCGGATCTAAGATTTGTAATTTTTTGGTGAGTTTTCGTTATTGTGTAGTGTCTTTTATTTTAGGAATTCTGTGTTGCCTTTTCATTATTTCCTTGTGCCTTTTCCTTTTCCTAATGCCCTACTTGTTTCCTGTATGTGTTACTGTTTATTTCATTTTGCGGCTGTTGTTTTAGATCGTAGTTTATCACTGCCCAAAATCCCCACTCTCCTGCGGCAGTCTCCTTTAATTCAATACCTAGCGTTAACAATTATGGCTGTTCCACAGTATTACGAGCTTACTATTCTAGTGGACATTAAAGGTCGTTTGTGGTGCTTTCCCTTAATCGCGTAAGCTATGATGGTAATTGAGGCACACAGAAGCATAAGGGCCTAAACCACAAAGTTTTAAGAAAAATAGATATACGTGAAAATCAAACTGTAGGCAAACCACCGGTCTCGCAGCTCTCACTTGGTTAAAAAGCAAGTCTCACCATCCTGTATCTTCAATAAAAATCGTATACCCACTTTGTTACGAAATTTTAATTAATATTTAGGATTAAAATTATAACTGTTCAATCTCAAAATTTTCATGTAAAGGATAGTGGCAATAGCGTCTTTTTGAATGTAGTGTAGTTTGTAATTAACGTAAAACTAGAATCAATACATAAATAACACTTACTAAATGCACCACACGCACATTTATGACCTATCCCAACACTTCACGCTCGTCATTATCATCATTTTCATTAAGCACATTCTCTCGCTTGATGTTCAGATAAGATTATCTGTTAAGCATGATGTCTGGTAGTTTTGTTGAGTCTATGTGTTTCAAGTTTGACTTAAAAATTTTTTAAGTCTTTTTGTTTCGAGTTTGGTATTTGCCTTCTACCTATGAATTTGGAATCTAGATTTTGCAAGGCTTCTACAAACTGTGTGGAAATAACAAATTGTGATTTCCCTCGATGTGACTAGAAGAAAATGGTGGCCTACCACACTTCCAATGAAGACTACGTTGCTTTAAACAACAGTTCATGGGAATCTTTTAAAAACAAATCCTCAGCGTTCATTTTACAAATCGGAATGCTGAAACCATGGAACGCGAGATTATGGTGGCTGAGGAGGGGGGGGGGGGGGCTGATGGGCGGGGGCATTTCATTCAAGAGCTTCCAGATTTTGTGAAGAAGTGGGCGTCAATGTAGCCGGTGACCGTTAGCTGCAGCGATGAAAATGTGTGCTTTTGACCCTTGCGGAAGTGAATGTCAGAGAAATCTGGGCGAAAGCTTTTCGCAAATGTTCATATATACAGTTTAGCGGTAAAGCACCAATAAAGCTGGTTCACCCCAAGTGCGTATTGTCTTACGGTATCTATGGAGGTAAAAAAAGAACGGAGATGGCGCTATAGACTTATTCTGTACGTTGTTTTGAATCTGTAGTGGGTGTGGCCTACCGCCCTCTTAAAAAGCCAAAAAAAAAAAAATAGCAGACCACTGTTTACGCTTGCTTCTTACTCATTATTTCTGTTGTGTGCACGAAACAGCTGTTTCAAATACTAAAAATTACGTTGCTTATGTGAGTAACAAAGTTTCTGGAAGGCAATTTCGAACGTTTTTCTGTCTCTGAATGCGTATTTGTTCTAGTTATACGACACAGTTCTCCTCGTAAACATAAATTGTTTTGTGTTGATATATTTCGAAAACCCAAGTAGATAACGATGTACTGTGAACCACTTTTACTGTATTTTTTGTCGATAGTAAATGAAGCTGGAGTTCCGAAACCAATACTTGTTGCTACTGCTTCTTGTTCGTTACATTTTCAGCTTTCACCTCGTATGCACAACATTTTTAATGTTCACGTTTGCAAAAAACTTACCTACATGTTTTTTGTTAGCTCATAAAAATGTTCGATGAAGAAAGAAGCGTCTTGTACATGTCAACAGAGTGAACGATTACTGAAATGTCAAAGAAACAGAACTGTCTAGAGGTATACCTCCACGCGGAATAGTGTTCTTGTTTTGTTGGAATGTCAGTGCATTAGTCTTACTGTAATTTACACCTCTTCTCACTTTGAAATCTTACCTATGATGCGACATTCAGTATGTGGTCAGTAATAGCAATTTTAAGGAGAAAAAAGCTATAATTTTTTGAGACACGTTCCAGCATTGTGCAATGTTATAAATATGATTAAGGGAATGGCCTCAAGCGCTGAGACCCCATAAAATCGATAGGTTGCTTTGATATCTATGTAGGCAATTTTGTAACTACAGATAACCTAACCTGCGTATCATGTATGCCAAGCTTTCCAGCAGTAGCCTCCTTGCTCGTTTTCTCGTAATATTTCTCACCAGGGATAGCCACACGTATCACAATTGGAATGTACTTCTACTTTGATCATCTGTATGATTTTACTTTTCAATTTCCTTTTGAGGTTTTTCAAGGATACATAAGGTACATATGCTTTGTGGTATAACAATAGTTAGATTCAAGTTCTCTGTGGGCCTGTCATTTGCATGATAAATCATAATTCTGTGGAACGAGTCACTTCATATTAATATCATTTTTTTGTAAATATGCCTCCATGCTGATAATTTATTAGTTTTTTTGTTTTTAATTAAAGACATATTCTAGGCAGAAATTCAGAGTGTTGTCAAAGAGAAGCGTTGCCCGTTTAGTTTCAAATTTTACTTTTCTGTCTCTCTTGTATTTTATATCACTGGGTAAGTGATCAAGTGATCAAAACTTTTGGTTGCAGCACTGTGAGCCCCTGTTTGTGCTACAGACAACTTTAATGTGGCGTAATGAATGTCATATTTCTCTTCTGGTTTTGTAATTATGTACAGCATTTTTCCTGTTAAAATGCAATTGATTATTTGCAACAAACTTCACAAGGGAATAGCTATACCGTGAAGCGGTTAGATCGCTACTCACATGTCGAGCAGCAGACAGGCACGAAGAAAAGTATAGGCACATCTGTTCGCCCAAAGCCTTCTTCAGAATACAGATTCTTACAGTCACATACACAAAATACACACACCTGACCTCTGTCTCCAGCTGTTAGAGAAAGAATCTTTTTTTCGTGTAATGTATCTGTTGCTCACTTTGCAGTGTTTCTGCCGTGTCAGCAGGTGTCTCTTTGTTGCCAAGTAGTTGAACACTTGTCTGAATAGAAAAGGGCAAGTATCTCCGACACCCAGAGAAAAGACGTTTTTCAGGGACTTTCCAATTTCCAGCATTGTGCTTTCTAAATATCCTTTCTGTACAAAGACAAACGGCTACAACATTATATGATTGTGGAACTAAGCCACCTGTGCTCTTCCTGTGTGTGAGAGAATAGACGGTATAACTGCCAGGCCGGCCGAGGTGGCCGAGCGGTCCTAGGCGCTACAGTCTGGAACCGCGCGACCGCTACGGTCGCAGGTTCGAATCCTGCCTCGGGCATCTTAGGTTAGTTAGGTTTAAGTAGCTCTAAGTTCTAGGGGACTGATGACTTCAGAAGTTAAGTCCCATAGTGCTCAGAGCCATTTGAACCATTTAAATGCCATCACAGCTCGCACTGGAGAATGCTTCCCAAGCGCCGAACAACAAATCCAGCGCACAACAATATGGGCCGCCACTTCACAGAGAAACAGACCAGCTTCAATAACGTCATGATTCTGAGTTACCAAATGGCTTTGCACACCTATTAACTGTGAACGATCTGGAGTGAAAATGTGTTCCTCAGTGCTTAGCCCAGCATATGTCATTATAGGAATTTCCACCAGTGTCAAATAACTGTTTTTCTCAGACTCACGAATTTCATTGTGTACTAATAGCATATTGTAGCAGACATGAGCTGACGTGCAGTTGGGTGGTTGTTCCATCCAGGACGAATACGAATGGCGGTGAAAAACCATTTCTAAATGATCCTCAGAGAACTTGTAATTGAGGCTCAACTAACGTTGCATAAGGGTATAAAACACTTTAAATACTTATAAGAAAACCAACTAATCCTTTCTTCCTGATCGTGTCCACAACTCTTGGATCTGAGGCAATGGACACACTTTTAAGTGCTTCAATGAACTTCTGTGCATCCAACAAAAATCTTTCCACCACTCTCAAATGCCACTTCCATTGATTTTGGATAAGGTTCGTGGAATTCAGCGCATCAAAAAGGCGGTTGAATATGGGAATGACTCTGATTGCAGAAGAATCGTTGAAACCGAGTACCTTCACGCTAAAGCAATACTGCATTGCATCTGCTACGTAATTGCTGAGCAGTTGGCAGCTAACCTCACTTTCATTTTATTGTCGAGGAAATAAGTGTTGCTGCTTATAATGATGTTGCCTAAATGGAGTCCTTCTTTTATCTGCACCTTATGCACTAATTCAAAGAGAGATCATGAAATGATATCACCTGCTCATCCCACAAATGTTTCGTTTCTCCCAAAGCATTCCTAACGAGTTTCAACAAGTGTAGAAACTCTAACACGATTGACACTCCATAACTGATACCTTCAACAAAAATGCTCATTAACTAACAGGCCGCAGAGAATGGCATTTCTGAATTTCTGACGGAAAGCTTTTGATCTAATTGTCACAAAAGCCTCGGTTGTAAAACCAGGCACACCACCCACCCGCTGACATCGTCTCACTAATGTTCTAAGATGTGCCAGGCATCTAACGTACTTATATGCCCTTGGTGAGTAAAAATGTAAAATTAGGACAAATGAACAGAGTTCTGATTTATATGCTTGAGGCACACACTGACAGATAGCCTTTGCAGCTTGTCGTTGCAACAACTCCTTTTTCATTCCAAACTGTGTTTTCCAGAACACTAAGGCCACTTTCATAAACAAGACGTTCTTTCCTCAGTTCATCAATTACTGCGTTCAGCAACGAAATTTTCTTATTTTTCGCTTTGATTTTTGAACGTCTTTAATTATTTTCCTGAGTTTTTCATTTTTTGCTAAAAGAGTGCTATTAACCCTCTCAAAAATTTTCGTATTCACTGACATTTCATTGGGTTTTCTCTCACACTGAGAATCGGTATCAGCGAGCGAAGACACTTCTGTCAGTTCCAGTGGCAGCAGCTACATCGACAATACTTGTAGCAGCCTTCTTTTGCTGCTTTGATGCTGCTGCTGGTGGTGGTGGTGGTCCCTGTGTCTCATTCTAAAGAAAATGACAAAATAGAAATTACTGCACACAAATGTAATTAAAGATGCTGCATGTTATGAATTCAAGAAATGAATCGTATGTAATAAAATATCAATTCTGTATTAATGTACATAGCAACAAAAATAATGTATCAGACACCACCTGAAGAAGACTGAGATTCAAGCAGTTGAAATATCGCGCAGGAAAGATTGCGAATAACCGGTAGAAAACCGATTTATCAATATGACAACAAAAGTAATGTCTGTACCTTGGTAGAAAGCTTTTATATTGTAATTGTGTACAGCTGAATTCAAAATTGATGCTCTGCACTTTCCTTGCCTTTTGTAAGTGAGGAGGAATCGCAGGAAAATTAATGGCACTCCCGAAACTGATGTTAGGTCTGTGTCCTCCTCCTCAAAATGCCGTGAACATATTTTGCTAAATTTGGCTGTTTCCCAGTCTTTCCTTCGCACAGCGCTCAGCCGCTGGCTTTAAGAGACGAAGTGGTATGACATCGAAAGACAGATAACAGAAATAAAACCACTACAATAAACAGCACAACCATAATTCACGTATACAAAAGAAAACATTGCTTGAATTGTGAATGAAATGTGGTGCCTTTACATCTTAGATTACGATCGGATCGATTAGTAAACCCGTAAAGACGCAAGTTGTCATATTTGGTGAAACAACTTCGTCTTCACACAGTCAAACTGCCAAATGCTGTTTGGTATACGACCGTAGAAGTCGACTGATGTTCCCAATGATCAAAACTGTGCACGGCCAATCAGTGACATACGGAGAAGTGTCACTCGATGAACCGTGAAGATATAAATGCGGTGAAGCTAATGTTTTGAGCTGTGTAAGATGGAAGACGTCGGCTTCAAGTTTTTTACTCGATGACAGCTCCCTTGTTTATTTACCTCCGTGCAGATAACGCCTCCATATAGCGTTTCTGAATTACGTATGTCGTTGGTCAAAGACCGTGGGTGGAAACAGAAACAAGTATTTATCCTCTATTTCTGACAGAATACTAATTTGCCCCTCAAGTTATAGGTGTTCACGGAATGAAATGGCTTTTGAAATTTACTTTTCTGCTTACGTATCTTTAATTAAGATGCGTATGCTTCATCGTCTTTGTACCAGTGCTGTTCATACCTTTAATACTAGTTGAGTGCTGACACAGTTTCTTGGCTTCTCTTCTCTGCAGTACCGAATTGGCAGCGATCGCTCGAATTCGAGCTGTTATATGTTTATTCATTCCACAGCAAATTTTGCAACGCAGATGATGCTGTGCGCCATAGGCTTGACGCTATAGCCGTCATTGCTTAATGATGTGTTTCGTTTCGGTGACAGGTAATTTACAGCAGTGAGCCAAATTAATACGCGACCTCCTACGCAGTTGTGTATCGCATGACCTGACACAACAAGCAGTTATGCCGACAACGAGTTCATTAAGAGCTCCCACACACGAGCGATGTCGCGAGCAATTATCGCCTGAAATCGGTCACGCAACACAATACTGATTTACCTAGCAATTTCAACCAATATTTCGAACGTCTCTGTCAGGAAGTCTAGCTATCGAAATTTATCTGTAACGGTTAAGGGGAGCCGGAGGTGCCTATGCTGCCCATGTTAAAATCACTAAGTTTGAGGAACATTTATGAATAAACTACCAAATAGAAAAATTTGAATTTTTTAACATATAGAGTGGTTTAGTATTGCAGTTATGACAGGGGGATTTTGGAGTATCTTTTCTAGTTTCCTTCCAATTATTTTTTTTATTAATGACCCAATTTTTTTTTACAAATTGCTTTATAATTAAACTGAAATGAAACTACTGAACATATTGCCAAATGGCTGTGTTACAATGTAAGTTTGACCAGTAGGAGTGCTGTATAAAAATTTCATCTCTCTAGCTTGAGTGGATTTTGAGAAAATGTTCCTTATATTCGAAAAATTCTAATTTACGGGAAATGGCTATCAAAGTTTCTCAATATATTCCTGCACTATAGGATGGATTATCAGGGTCTTCTTCTTCATCCTCCAAAAGCTTCCTCTTCCGTCTTCTTTTCTGGTCTGTTGTTCCATCATACTTCATATGCCTTTCTCTTCTTTCTGCTCCTCTTATCCTTTCTCTGTCAATATTTCTTAGTGCTCGTACAGTGTTCACCCCAGCTGTAAATCCTAATGCCTTCAGAACTTCACACTTCACACTGTTCCCTTGGTTGTAGGTTGCTATTGCATCATAAATGCCAAACTGCAGTGTTTTTATACTTACAAACACCCTTTTAGGAATCACTTTCCAAATAAAATTGTTTACGCTCTCATTAGGATTCTGCGTCTTTCCGTGTAGACATTTGTGTAACAATGCTGGCTGTGCTAAGTCATGAAAAATTGGTTTTATTGCATTTATCACAGCTGCTGGCAAACCATGTTTGTGATCATAGTCCTTTTTTGCATTATATTTGCACCAGGAATCTTTTGAGCACAGGCTGTGTTGAGGGTGTTCATTGGAAGAGGCAGTATGAAGGAACAATGCCCACACTGCTTTTCGCATGTCACTAACATTACTAGTATTTTGCCTTATATCATACCCATAGTATCTCTGTAGACGTTTAATCACCTCATCAGTAAGCCTACCTCTCCCTCCTATTGTCTTTCCATCACTGAGCATACTTGAACCCAAAGTTTGTTTGAGCCTTCGAAGCCGTACACCCATACGCTTTTGCACATGTCCAATGCATTCCAACTTTTCAACTACAAATTCATTTCCATATGGTTTCAGTTCCTCTATAGTCTTGAAACCTTTGGAGTCACCATCCCCAAGGTAGTATTTGTACCTAACGTTATATCTGGGACCTGAACGTTCAAAAATTTGTTTCACTCCATCCACTTCCATTGCTCCACTTGATCCACTACAATTTGCCTCATAGGTTCCACGGTGCTCTCCTTTGATTTTAATGTTTTGATAATATTGCAACATCTATCACTTTTGCACTATCACCACAAGTAGCAGTTACAACCCCATTCAGGGATTTATGACCCCTCTTTTGCCAGGAACCATCTAATGCCACTACCAAATCCCTAGAACCACCATCCAGTTTTACAGATTCCTCCACTGCTTCCTTCATGGTTTTCAAAGCCACATCTTCAACAGAGGATCCTACCAGTTCGCAGTAGTACCCAAATTTGCTTGGAGGCAATGGCAAGTTCATACTACCACAAAACAGTTTACCAGCAGCAGACCCTTTTCCAATGGATCGAAGACCATACACAAGTCGAACTTTCACATCAAACACTCTAGATCTTCCATTTTCACCAAAGAGACTGGCATGTGAATTGTAGAAAGTCCCTTGATACTTGCAACATGCACAGATTATCTTCATCTCACGAGCTAAACCAAAGTGCTTTGTTATCTCCAGTCCCACTCCTACACTTGAACACATTTTGCACAGTAATCTTTCTTTCAGTACAGAAGACAATAATCCAATATTCAGTACTTCGTTAATATCATCACTGTCACTAACATATTCACGAAATCTGCCACTTCCACCAGTCAGCTTCTTGCTAGAAGATGTCTCAGGGCTATGGCCGGCCATGTGTTGCTTAGCAGAAGAACGCACTGTTTAAGTAATTGCAGTATCGCAACTTGGTATTAGTGTTAATTTTCTTTTCCCTACGTTCTTCCTCTTCGTATATACACTGTTACTAAAACGTGGCATCGTAACCAGAACAACGCTTTACACAAGAAGTATAATACTACCAACAACAGGCGCAACACTGAACTAATTCGAAACGGTAAACAGCAAAGAGACGATGTTCCGCTCTCTTGGCGCTTCATTTGTCACAGAAAACAATGTAGCCAACCCTTGCACGCTCGCTGTATGCGTGACATAAGGCGCTGTATGCGTAACAGGCCGAGAAAATCCCAAGCAGTTCGCCAGGAAGTCACGAAAGGGTGTTAGATGCATTCAGCGGCCGCCCATTTCCTCTGCAGGCGTGGGGGAAAATGGTAATAACTTCACTTATAGGGCGAGTAGAACAATAATTCAAAGTTTACATTAAAGAGGAATGTTCCAATTAATTTTCGGTAGCAAAAGAAAAATCGTAATTTTTTGGATTTGACCACCTCCAGCTCCCCTTAACAAGACTTCGTATGTCGATTAATGCTTGTAAAAAACAAGAGCTGAAATGTATTAAACTTTTCTTGGAGTATTTCCGGTCACAAAGCGTAAGTAGCATATCAACTAAGATGGTGATCAGATTTAAATTATCTGCTACTTATTTTGTGACCTATATCTCGTATGTTTATGGGGTCTGTATATCATACTATTGGTATACTATTATATTATACTATTACACTACTTGTTATACTACGAGGGTAATCCCAAAACTAAGGTCTCCTATTTTTTTATATGTACATAAACCTGTTTATTTCTACAATGGTTTACATCGGTTTACAGCTCGAACATTCAGCTATTTTTCTACATAATCACCACTCCTCTCGATGCATTTTTGTAGACGCTGCGGCAGTTTTTGTATGCCCATGTCATACCAGCTCGCCGCCATGCTGTTCAGGAAGTTATGAACTGGCGTGATTGTTGTTTGGTCTCAGGTGTAAAGTGGTATGCCCAGGTTTCGTCACCCGTGACAATTTGAGACCAGGAAGTTGTCCTGTTCGGCTGCAAGGCGGTGAAGAAATGCGCGGGAAGCATCAACTCGTTGCCGCATGTGGTCCTCAGTCAGCATGCGTGGCACATACTTTCCGGTAGTTCAATATTTCCGTTAAAATTCTGTGAGCGGTGTTTTGGGAACCTCAGGAACCAACATGCAGAGATCATCCAGGGTGATCCGCGGATCTTCACGCATGCTTTGCTCAACCATCAACACTGTCTCCTCAGAAATTGACGGTCTCCCGCGCCTTTGTTCGTCGTGAATGTCGGTCCAACCACCTGCAAACTCTCTACACCACTTACGAACATTTTTGACATCCATGCACGACTCACCATACACTTCCGTCAATTGGCGATGGATTTCAATCGGCGCAGTGCCCTTTGTTTTCAAAAACCGAATAACTGCTCGCAATTCGCACTTGGAAGTAACATCCAACTGCCACATAAACATAGCTCTAAACTTATAAAAATAGAAGACCTTACTTTTGGGAATACCCTCGTATTTATGGTATATGCCAACCCTCCCACCCCATCCGCCCTCATTTTCGGGTGGCAGGGGAAGAGGGAAGTGCAGCTTTGGTAATGTTAGCAAGGACGCTTCCTTGGCAAAATTTATTCAGGCTACTTCAAGAGAGATTTCCACTGGAAATGAAATAGATGGGGAAAAAGATTTTGTCGTGATTTAGTGTGATTATTTTTTCGACACTATCACACACATGCACACACTCCAATGCCAAGAACTTAAATTTTACAACAGAGGAGCAATCCATAAAAAATACAATAAAACTGAAACTATCGGAATAATTGTAATCCCAGATCACTAATTGCACTGGAGTATATGTGGTGTCCCAGTAGGAATGGAATATTCAGGAATATGACAGGAACGATCATTCGAAGCAAAAAATTCTGGTAAACATGGGTTCTAAAAAGCATGCCTGAAGAGCTATGAGCGCATGTTCGTCTTCGATATTGGGGAACACTTCTCTCCTAGTTAACAAGTGCTCAAAGTTCTTACGGATTGCATTTTACAGCCCGTGTTTGCTTCACAATTTTTTCCAGTTTTCTTACATACTACCTTCTCACCAAAGTATGGAAAGCAAAGAGCTTGCAGTAAAGATGTTTTTCACAGTATCGAAGGTGCGCAAGTGCTCATAGCTCTTAAGGTATGAATTTCAGAGCACATGTTTACTAACCTCTTTTGCTTGGAATGACCATTCTTGTCATATCGCTGAGTAGTGACTTTTCCCCCTGGAACAACTCTGTACAATTGTGTACGTCAGGTACGTTGTAGCGCAAATATCTAACGCAAATAATCTGACGGAGTTAATTCACGCTCCCGAAACTATAATTCACGGTACTATTGCACCAACTGTTTGCCACCAATACGGCACCAGGGCATTCGTTTCATTCACAATTACATTTTCGAATTCTGATCATCTGTACGTCACACAATGCGTGATGAAATTAAAGCTGACATCGGCATCAAAGTAGATGTCACCAAATTCGTACCATATAGTTCCTGATTCTCACACCGGAAAAACTGAAGCGACAAAAGGTATTCGAAATGTATAGAAAGGCATGCTTTTTCGGCATTAGCCACAACACATCTAACTTTTTACTAGTTGTGAAGCACAGTCTATAAACAGAAACGCAATATCAGTTACTGTATCGGTTCTGCCGAAGAAGGATTGTTGTGGAAGATAGAGAACGCTAAAAAACATGTGCATTTTGAGTACAAGCCTGGTTCATACGGGGTGGTATCCAAAATTTTCGGGACTGGTGCTACCATTTGGAAAGTAGGAGTAGTAAATCTTGCCCCGCTAAGTGGCGAGAACTGCATTTCTGATGAGTCAGTGTGCAGAGTGGCATTCAGCTGGGAAGACATGTTGCGTGTCCACAGTGATTTCCGTAATATTCTGTGTTTGCTGTGTGCCGATTTTACGATGGATTCGCGAACAGAGCAGCGCATATGTATCAAACTGTTGCGGATCTCGGGAAAAGTGCTACGGAGACCCTTGCAATCATTCACCAAGTGTTTGGAGGACAGAGCAAGAGCCGTACGCGTGTCTGAGTGGCATGCTCGGTTCAGGGCCGACCGTACACACGTCGAAGATGATGCTCAAACTGGAAGCCCCGTTAGCCGCACAACACTAGGCATTGTTGCCAAACTTCAACAATTGGTTCGCGCGGGTCGACGTCGAACCATTTAAGACCTTGCGGATGAAGTGGGTATTGGTTATGGGACATGTCAAATAATGTTGACATGAACTGGGCATGCATCGTGTCGCCGCAAAATTTATGCCAAGGATCGTAACTGCCGATCAGAAGGCATAGCTTGTTGAAGTGTGCACAGACCTTCGTCAGACCGCATCTGATGAGCCACCCTTCTTGTCATGGGTTATCACTAGCGATTTCATCATCATTGACTCGCAAGTCGCCGGTGTGGCGTCAGCGAAAAAGGACTTGCAAAATCGGCGGTCGAACACCCCGCATGGGGTCTCCCGGCCAACAATGTCGTACGATCATTTCATTTCACTAGCGACGAGATCTGGATTTACCGTTATGACCCAGGGACAAAGCAGTAATCGTGCCAGTGGAAGAGCCCGGGCTCTCCAAGACCCAAAAGCGAGACAGGTGAAGAGCAAAGTGAAGAGCATCATCATCGTTTTCTTTGATACCAAGGGAATTGTACATAAAGAATCCGTCCCACCCAACTAAACAGTGATTTCCGCGTACTACTGTGACGTTTTGTGACAACTCCGTGAAAACGTGCGGCGACGATGGCCCAAACATTTCGTGTCGAGGGAACTGGCTGCTGCATCACGACAACGCACCCTGTCACATGTCCTTGCTCACCAGGACCTTTTTGGCAAAAAATAACATATTGGTAGTACCCCACCCACCGTACTCGCCAGATATGGCACCTTGCGACTTCGCGCTATTTCCAAAAATGAAACTCAAGTTGAAAGGCCCTCGGTTCGACACACTGGAGAGGATTCAAGAAGCATCGCTGGTGGTGATAAACACCCTCAAAGAACAAGACTTCCAGAAAACGTTTTACCAGTGGCAGAAGCTCTGGGACCGGTGTATACGTGCGAATGGGAACTACTTTGAGGGTGATGGTGACTATTAGTCCAAAGGTAAGATTTTCAACAGATGGCATCTCAAGTCCCGAAAATTTTGGATAGCACCTCGTATATGTTAACTTATTATATGAGTGCCACAAACTACGTGGGAGAATTTCATCACTTTTAATAGGTCATATGGAAGGAAGTAACACGTGTCACAAAGATCCACAACTTCTACTGGGCACAGTCACCACTGTGTATGGCCTTACTTGGTGAAATATTCTAACCTTTATGCCAAGAAAACTTCCTCGCCCAAACTGAAATCTGGAATTCAGATCTCTTGTTATTGGTCTCTTTAAAAGAAAACTAGTAACTTCAAATGTCAGCTTCTGTAGATAACGGAGTAATCATAACAAGTGCCGAAAAGGAGTAGTGTGTTACTTACGATTTTCTTGTAACGCACAGTCAGCAGCTCGTGTTGTGATCTACCTAAAGGACACTTGTCACGTCCTTGAAGCTAGAAAAGATTCCATCACAAAAACTTCGATGTTCTACTCTACACTGAGGTGACAAAAGTCATAGGATAGTGATATGTGCACATATAGATGTCGGTAGTATCGCATAAACAAGGTATAAAAGGGTGTTGCATTGGCGGAGCTGTCATTTGTATTCAGGTGAGTTATGTGTAAAGGCTTCCGACATGGTTATGGCCACACTACGGGAATTAATAGACTTTCAGCGCGGAATGGCAGTTGGAGCTAGACGCATGGGACATTCCATTTCGGAAATCGTTAGGGAATTCACTGTTCCACAGTTCCAAGAGTGCTGTGAATATCAAATTTCAGACATTACCTCTCACCACGGATAACGTAACGACCGAGAGCAGCGGTGTTTGCACAGACTTGTCAGACAAGCAACAATGCGTGAAATAACCACAGAAATAAGCGCGGGACGTAGGACAAACGTATCCGTCATGATAGTACGGCGTAATCTGGCGTTAATAGGCAGTGGCAGCAGAAGACCGACGCGAGTGCCTTTGCCAAAGCACCACATCACCTGCAGAACATCTCCTGGACTTGTGACCATATCATTTGGACTCTAGATGACTGGGAAACCGTAGCCTGGTTATATGAATCCCGATTTCAGCAGGTAAGAGCTAATAGCAGGGTTTGACTATGATGCAGACCTCACGAAGGCATGTTGTCAACAATGTACTGTGCAAGCTGGTGGTGGCTCCATAATGCTGTGGCCGGTGTTTACGTGGAATGGGCTGCGTCCTTGGTTCAAATGGCTCTGAGCACTATGGGACTTAACATCTATGGTCATCAGTCCTCTAGAACTTAGAACTCCTTAAACCTAACTAACCTGAGGACAGCACACAACACCCAGTCATCACGAGGCAGAGAAAATCCCTGACCCCGCTGGGAATCTAACCCGGGAGCGGGAAGCGAGAACGCTACCGCACGACCACGAGCTGCGGACGACTGCGTCCTCTGGTCCAACTAAATCCATCACTGGCTGGAAATGTTTACGTTCGTCTACTTGGAGACCATATGCAGCAATTCATGGACTTCATGTTCCCAAACGACGAAGGAATTTTTATGAGTGATAATGAACGATGTCACCAGGCCATAAATGTTCACAATTGGTTTGAAGAACACTGTGAACAGTTCGAACGAATGACTTGACCAGCTAGATCGACCTACGTGAATCCCATCGGACATTTATGGGACACAATCGAGAAGTCAGTTCGTGTACAAAATTCTGCATCAGCAACACTTTCACTAGTATGGACGGCTATAGAGGCTGCATGGCTCAGTATTTTTGGAGGGGACTTCCAACGACTTGAGGCGATGCCACGTCAAGCTGCTGCATTATGCCGGACAAAAGGAGTCGGAAACGATACTGGGATGTATCTCATAACTTTTGTCACCTTAGTGTCTGTGTTTCATGTTTGACGTAGTAGTTTTGTCAAGTCTTTGTGTTTCACAGTTTTTTTTTCTTTTTTTTCCCTTCGCCTGTGTATCTGGACACTAGAATTCACAAGGCATCTACAAACTTCGGGGAATAACAAAATTGTGATCTCCCATTATGTGACTTGAAGAATATGGCGATCTCCCACGTCTCCAATGAAGACAATGTTACTTTAAACAACAGTTAATGGATACCTGTTGAAAACATCATCATTGTAAAATTTCTGATATGTACATTGTGACCACCAACATCAATTTTTAGTTTGGTAGTGAGGTCGGTAACACACTTAAGGGTCCTAAAATCCTCAGCGCTCATTCCACAAACTGGAATGCTGGAACCATGGAACATGAGGTTATGGTGCGAAATTTCTTCAAGAGTTTACACATTTTATAAAGAAATGTGTGTCAGCGTAGCAAGTGAGCTTTCATGGGACTATAACAATGTATGCTTTGGGCTCTTATGGAAATGAATATCACATGAATCAGCTACTTTTTGCAAATGCCCATATATACAGTTTCAGGGTACAGCACTGATGAAGCTGGTTGACTGTAAGATTAATACATGTCATGAACATACATACATGCTATAATCTCAAAATCTATGACGGTGTGCTTTACTTCATTACGGTTCTCAGCTCATCAATTTATTTCATACATGTTGTTTCCTGTTTTTCTCTTGTTACTTTCATTTTCGTAATTAATTTTGTGAACTGCGATTGTATTTTATCTGTGTATGTGTATTATCTATTTTTCTGTGGTACACTCGTTTCTTTAGGAATAAGCCTGTATGTAGCGACTTTGACTCAGGTATGACGTCATTGGTCAAAGTTGCCGGGTGGAAACGGAAACAAGAAATTATCCCTTATTTTGACAGAGCGCTAATTTGCCTTTTAAATCATAGCTGTCTTATTCATGAAATGAAATGCCTTTTGAAATTGTCTTTTGCTGCTTACACATCGTTAAGTTTGGTGGGTCTGCTTTAGTTTCTATCAGTATTTCGAACGCCACTATGTCAGGAAGTCTTATTATCGAAATTTATCTGCCACGATTAACAATACTTAGGTTGTCAATTAATACTCGTAAAGAACAACAGTTAAAATGTATTAAACTTGTTTTGAAATACTTCCCGGTTGAAATTCATAAAATATCGACTATGATGGTGTTCATACGTTCCCTGCTCTTATATTGATTTTCCCTGGCCTGTATCCCATATCTTAATGGCGTCAGTATGTCAGTCTGTTCTTCTTGCCGATCCTCCTCCCTCCCACTTTTCTGTTGGGGGGAGGGGGGGGGAGGCACAGCTTTGGCAGATCTACCATGGACGCAGTAACCTCGGTAAGGCTTCTACGCCTTACATAAAATCTTTGTTGCTCTAGATTGTTGTTAGTTGATTTTTGCCAGAAGCATGAAATGGTACAGTACAGCACAATTTCTGTACGATTCTCTTTTAACGTACAGTTAGCTCTCGATGCCGTGTGGTGCTCCCAAAGAACACATTCGCATTATTGAAGTGAGGACAAATTCCATCACAAAATCTTTGGTGCTGCAGTGTAGAACTGGAGACTGTCAGACAATACTACATTGGTTCGCCTAGCCACGGCAATACTATACAGAAGGACCTTCCTGTCACCATCCACACATCTAAGACAAATCATCTGTCCTAGAACGAAATGGTTGCGTGTGTGGATTAGTGCACATCGGTCTTTTCACCTCACCAGTATCGGTGGCAGTGGTACTCCGTTGTCAATGACGAACTGGTGACGCGAGTGAAACTGTTGCAAATCAGAATGTCACCGGACCCGTACTGCACTAAGTGTACTCCACAAGACAATCTTGAGCACCAGTCCGTGTGCGTCGATAAAAAGAAAACGTGGTCATAAGCTCGGAACAGCTTGGCCCACATTCTCCACATTGCACCTTCAGCAACAGGCCTACAACTAGAAAATATGTTACGACCAGATGTCTCTTCTGTCCGGCTGCAGAGTCAGAAACAAAGGCCATTCGAGACTATTTAACCCAGCAACACTGACTATTAAAAAAGAAATTACCGTATAACAGAAGTGTAAATAATTTTTCGGCAAGTTTTGCATATCTCTCTCAGTAAAGTAGTCTGAAGTTTTTTCTTGCTCTTCGAGGAAAGCCGTATTGCTTTTTCCTCAAGAAAAAGTTCCACCATTCCTCATAAAGAGTCTTTGAGCTGTTTTTTTTCAAGTTATTTTAATTGTTTCTTTAAGAGGAGTGGCCATTGGTTTATGTGCAAGAGTTTTTTTCCAGTTATCTTTCAGAGTAATTAGTCACAACGCTTTTCTTCCCATCATGAATTTTCTCACTTTTTCAAGAGGATATTTATTTCTTTCCATGAAGAGTTTATTTTATTCAACAACAACAAGAAGTTATTTCTATGTTCTTCATGAAGAAGCTAGTCTTCTACCGCACCGAGTTACTTAAAGAGTCTGGGGGACGTCTCAGGACAATTTATCCTCTCGGGCTGGGCATGTGCACTTTTCTTATCATCATTTCGTCACCACCAAAGTGTCTGACGTCAACTAAAATGACTTGCACAAGGCGATAGAAAAACCCGACCAATACTTCCATACTCACTTTCCATTTTTTTATAACGTACAGACATTTACTGAAGAATGTCGCCTTTAAGAACAAACAATGATTAGCAAACAGCAGAAGACCTGTCCTTTTGCAAAAAGACCTCGTATAACTACCCAACAACGTGAAGTTTTGTTCGCTACGCCCCTAGCCAAATCAGTGAATGCAGAACATAGGAAACTTCTATGGAATGCAATATCTACATTATTTAACGTACCAAATAAACCATCACGGCTTTAGCGGAAGAGAAATCACACATCGATAAAACATCAAAAACAAGCAAACTGTTTCCTAACACAGAAGAAACCAATGCTGTAATTTTTGCTACCTCTGAGCCACGAACAGTGAGAATCTTCAACACAGCCATATTTTGAAGATAGTTACATTTCCATAACATTCATATATTTGAAAGCCGAATGAGGTGTGAGAAACTGCTAATGATTAGACTCCATACCGTATAAAGTTTATACGTATCAAGAACAAGTGGCTGTCGTAACAAGGAAGGATAGGAGCATAAATATCTGCTTCTCATGCATGAAATGCTGTGTTGGTGTTATATTGCTTTCAGCAGAGTAAGCTACAATAATTCCTTTTTCGAAATTATTTCTTCATTAAAAAGTAGTTCACTGAAACAGTGAGATCTGGCTTTTCTTACATTACTACAAGTTCATTCACGTCTCTTGATACTTTACTGCTGTCTGGAACGCAAAACTATAACAACTATTTTTGAATTAACTTGAAATGTAATTGAAGAGGAGCATTAATTTGAGGGCTAGCCTACTCGCCGTTAGGAGCTGTTAATGTTGGTTAGATTGTGGAGTAACTGTGAAGCAAGAAAAAATCAGAGAATAATAACTAGTGGCGGTAAAAACAATCTCGTATCGATCATAATTAAATGTTTGCTGTCAATCGTCGGCATAGTTTACATCCTCTCAAAAACTCATATAATAGGGAGTCAAAATTAAGTGAACTATACATCTGAAAATAGCAAAGTCGATAATATTAGACCCCTGTTATTCAGTATATTTATAGAAATGATCCTCCAGTTTTATCCAGTTACTGTCGTTTCCCCCCTATGAAGAACAAAAATTCAATAATTAAACTGGGACATAGCGTCATTCTCACTAAGACAAAATTAGATGTATGCATGCTACCACGTTTTTTTGTTTGCTATGGATGATATTAACTAGCTTTATAATAAGCTTCTCACACTAATCTGACTTTAACTCTGCACTCAACACAAAACATTTTCTCAGAAAAGTACTTGATACTACGTTGTACTTTATGTCCCACGCCTGGTGGGTCTCTACATATTCGGAGTAGACACAACTGAGACGAAGTACCTCATGTTTCCGAATAACATACTCTTTATGTGTGAACAGAGGCGCTGAGTGTCATTACGAATGGAACTCAATACCAAATGGGCTGTAGTGAAATTCTGCATGTTGGTTGAAGAGTTAGATGAGAGAAAACTCTACTGCAAATGACAATATCATCAAACTCTTTCCCTCTCACGAGTTTGCCATCTTCAAAATGCCATTTACGAGTAGTGCTAGGTCGTAGATATGTGTTTAGACATACAAAAAGTTATATTTTAGCGTTTACTGAATTACACTGAACCACATTTTGCGTTCTTTTTACTAAATTTAAATCATACGATGGTTTGTAATGGTGATTAATGTTTGTTCCTGCTAACTCGCATTGCAATATCAGGTACAGTACACAAAATGACAAAAAATGGAATAGGAAACAACCCGCTGTGATAGTCATCAGATTGGAAGAATTTGTCTCCTACTGCCTCGTATGCAACTGTATACCACCGGTGTATTAGGCCTACGTTGCTCCCTAACTGAAGTCTTTAAACTTCAAGCACTGCATGAATGACTACACAGGCAGTAGGAAGTGCTTTCTACAGTAAAGAGTCCTAAGAGAAACGCCGACTATTTCGACGCTGCTTATTTATAGTTGGACTTCGGTACTCGTATTATCCATAACTGGTAATGGATTACACTGTTACATATACGTTAAGTTGGTTCCTCTTAAAAGTACTTTGAACAGCGCATGAGCCCATAGTAACCTTGAAAATTAATTGAAAATTTGCATGGGATGCAGGTTTTTAAGAAGAAAGAGATAAGTTGTTGATACTTTGCGCGAAGCTTAGCAGACCTTACTCTGTCTTGCTCTATAGACAGTGAGGCAGGTCGGATCCATACGCCGATTCTAGTTCTTTGATTTCGAAGCGCATGTGGATGAGATGACAGACTGTTGCAGGGACCCGAAGGGTAAGGAAAGTGCTGGAGGAAGAATAGTTGATCTTGACCATCCAAAGTAGGAGATAAGATTTAAAAAGGAAGCAAACAGAAATAAATACTGTCCCACTATCTAATACAATACTCATATACGTTTCCTGTGATTGACAGTCGAATGTTTGGTCCCAGTAATTTAAAAGACATTAAATTAGCCTTGTCCGATCTAATCTTGCCCATAGTCCACAGAAATTGGCTGGCATTACCGTCGGAGAAAACAAGCACTTTCCTTCATGTAGGGCAAACGTTCGTCACGGGTAGAGCTGCTGTATTTGAAGTACAATCATAAATTCTGATTTAAATTTTAAAGTAGATAACGTAATATTACAATTTTGAGGGCGTTTGGGTGCGTCTTGGGAGGGTTTCTATTCAAATGCCCTGGGTAAAATCCAGACCGTTTTTTGGATCTGGAGAAATTGATTTTTGGAAATAAATAGATTTTAAGAAGTCTTATTTAAAATTCTAGCGCAATGGTAATTTAGCTCTTTTTACATTAAACAAAAAACAAGCACACTTGGTGCTCTCCTATACACATATTTTCGATGCATTTTCGTTGAGAACAACTAGAAGTCGCTGGAAATACGTTTACAAGTACCTCCTCGCTCCAACCTGCTGTCAGCCAACTTGTAGTCGATAGACTCTGTGTGTCTGGAAAAATAATGCAGTTTGACCCAAATGTCAGAGGGTTTCGAAGTCTCTGTTCGGAGTCGACAATTTAAGTGATGGCAGGCGTACCCACTGCCTGCAAGTGAATGCGCTGCTCCTTGTTGACGTCACAGTAACCACCAGTAGCAGAACAGATGTCTTATTGCTCATTTACTGTTTCTATAAGCTTCCCAGAAGACAGCGATATGCCAATGGCTCAAAAATAACTCTCGGATCTGCACGAACGAGTTCGAATATAGAGAGCTGCCCCCTTCGCTACGCTCCCCTCGTCCCTACGCATGCTGGGTACGCCCACTGTCACATGTCTCGAAATATGTTTTGAAAAGCAGACAGTACGATCAAAGAACAAAGGCAACTTTCCACCACTATTCGATTGCCCTTATATTACTAATAGGTTATTATTAATCTATTAGTAAGATAAGAGGCCATCAAAAAATTTCCATTCGAAGACCGTACATTCCAGAATCGATATGCCAATTAGGCAGAAGCGGCGTAATCATTGAGGCAATCATCCCATCGACGTACCAAGTTGAAGATAACACGATTGGCAAAACACCATGTCCTGCGGCCTGAAGAAGTTCTTAACTGCCTGCTGCACATCCACGTTCGACAGGAATCGACCATTCAAGGTCCTTTTTAAGGGGCCGAAGGGGTAATAATCGAATAGGGAGAGATCAGGATTATACGAGTAGGGCGTGTGCTTAAGTGTGTCCCATATGAGTTGACGCAACTTCATGGGGACATGCATTATCTTGAAGCAGCAGTACCCTTGCTGCAGTTTTCCCAGGCGTTTCGCCTTCATTTGCACACCGTAATTTCTCCGGCGTTGCACAGTACCGTTCCCCAGTGATGGTGACACCAGGTTCCTTCAAATAAGGCTGGTCTCCCAGATCGGCGGGCGTCTTGTATTGAACCGCGACCAGCGCGAAACTTTACGCTCCTTTCCAAAACGGTAGTTTTCGACAAACCAATGGCCCATACACATTGTTTATTCTCCGACGGGTGTCAACCGATGTTTGTACTTCGCGAAACATGAAAATAATAACAATATGTTGGAGCTGTTTGGAAGCATTTGGTCATAGTTCTCGTTTCCGCATTTACTGCAAAACATCGGAAAGATACGAATGCCACACTAATCCCATGCTTACATATCGCTGTTTGTATACCTGCATCTGTGTCGCGCTACGTTGCACATACTCTGCATCAACGCCATCAAGAGGAAACTTTTTGATCGGCCCGTAAATAATGATTTTGCGTATACGGCGGATATTTCTTGTTGGTGTCAGCTAACATAGTGCATGCTCTGAGCAAAATGACAAGAAATCAGTGTGATCCCTAAGCTGACAGTTCATTATTTTAGGATTTCAACTTACTGAGCTGCCACTGGTAAGCAAATGTCACTTATGAGTGCCGAGTTTTCTCTTTTGTCTTTGACGCATTTCTTAATTCCTGAAAACATCTTTAGTCGTAATACAATTTTTGAAAACCACATACCCAATAGGAATAATTCGTTAGCGGTCTAGAACCACATGATTCATACGTCATGTATAAATATTGATTCTTCATGTGAATAAACAAAGGATCTTGCAGAAGTTTATTCCTTTATTATGCAGGTCTGTGACAAACAAAGAAAATGTAAGATACACAGTTCCTTTGCGTCCATGTATGACGTTCTCAGTTAGAAACTTAAAGCTGCAGCACTGAGCCCCTTTGCCTGTAAAATGTTCATAGCGTGTACTCATGCATCAAGCAGTCACCAAATAAAATCAGTAAGGTGACCGTAACAGCAACGTAGAGATAAGTGTGCTATTCTCTTATGTGTAATCTATTCAGACACAGATCAACTCCATAGAGCGACCACGTGGATAATACAATTACCTCCATGGAAATAATAGTTCCTCGCCACTGTTGACATCCAAGCCATTAGTGAAGTTCAGTGGCGGGAGGAACAAGACTTCTGGTCAGGTGAATACAGGGTTATAAATGCAAAATCAACTAGGGGTAATGCTGGAGTAAGTTTAATAATGAATAAAAAAAATCGGAATGCGGGTAAGCTACTACAAACAGCATAGTGAATGCATTATTATGGCCAGGATAGATATGAAGCCCACGCCTACCACAGTAATACAAGTTTATGTGCCAACTAGCTGCACAGATGACGAAGACATTGATGAAATGTGCCCACGCCTACTACAGTAGTACAAGTTTATATGCCAACTAGCTCTGCAGATGACGAAGAGACTGATGAAATGTATGATGAGATAAAAAAAATTTTTCAGATAGTGAAGGGAAACGAAAATTTAATAGTCATGGATGACTGTAATTCGATGGTAGGAAAAGGAAGAGAATTAAACATAGTAGGTGAATATGGAATGGGGCAAAGGAATGAAAGAGGAAGCTGCCTGGTAGAATTTTGCACAGAGCATAACTTAATCATAGCTAACACTTGGTTCAAAAATCATGAGAGAAGGTTGTATACATGGAAGAAGCCTGGAGATACTGGAAGGTGTCAGATAGATTATATAATGGTAAGATAGAGATTTAGGAACGAGGTTTTAAATTGTGAGACATTTCCAGGGGCAGATGTAGACTCTGACCATAATCTATTGGTTATGAACTGTAGATTAAAACTGAAGAAACTGCAAAAAGGTGGGAATTTAAGGCAATGGGACCTGGATAAATTGAAAGAACCAGAGGTTATAGAGGGTTTCTGGGAGAGCACTAGGGATCAACTGACAAGAATGGGGGAAATAAATACAGTAGAAGAAGAATGGGTAGCTTTGAGAGATGAAATAGTGAAAGCAACAGAGGATCAAGTAGGTAAAAAGATGAGGGCTAATAGAAATCCTTGGGTAACAGAAGAGATATTGAATTTAATAGATGAAAGGAGAAAATACAAAAATGCAGTAAATGAAGCACGCAAAATGGAGTACAAACGTCTCAAAAATGGGATCAATAGGAGCTGCAAAATATCTAAGCAGGGATGGCTAGACGACAAACGTACGGATGTAGAGGGGTATATCACCAGGGGTAAGATAGATACTGCCTACAGGAAAATTAAAGAGACCTTTGGAGAAAAGAAAACCACTTGCACAGATATCAAGGGCTCAGATGGAAACAGTTTCAAGCAAAGAAGGGAAAGCAGAAAGGTGGAAGTAGTATATTGAGGTTCTATACAAGGGAGATGTACTTGAGGACAATATTATGGAAATGGAAGAGGAGGTAGATGAAGATGAAATGGGAGATATGATACTGCGTGAAGAGTTTGACAGAGCACTGAAAGACCTAAGTCGAAACAAGATCCCGGGAGTAGACAACATTCCATTAGAACTGCTGATAGTCTTGGGAGAGTAAGCCCTGACAAAACTCTACCATCTGGTGAGCAAGATGTATGAGACAGGTGAAATACCCTCAGACTTCTAGAAGAATATAATAATTCCAATTCCAAAGAAAGCAGGTGTTGGCAGATGTGAAAATTACTGAACTATCAGTTTAATAAGCCATGGCTGCAAAAAAACTAACACGAATTCTTTACAGACAAATGGAAAAACTGGTAGAAGCCAACCTCGGGGAAGAACAGTTTGCATCGGACTGCATGGTTCAAACATTTACTCTCCCATCACCTTGTGTTTCTTGCTGCAAATGAGACATTACTTACAGCAGAGATAATTGTGAGCAATGCAGAACTAACTACATCTTTTTTTTTTTTTTGTACCTCCCATTTTTTATACTTTGATAATTTTATTCTCTGTGTTGTGTGTACATCACCTGTTGGGGGTACATAATGTAGTAACAGGAACTTCCTCTGTTGTTCTCAGGAGGTTCATCATATTACATGGTTGCAAACATTTACTCTCCCATCGAATGTGTTTATTGCTGCAAATAAGACAATACCTGTAGCAGAGATAATTATGAGTGGTGCAGAACTAACTACATCTACTTTCTTTCGTTATGTACGTCCCACTTTATTATACTTTGATCATATGATGCTCCGAGCTTGTGGTTACATCACCTATTTGTGGTACGAAATGTAGTAGAGGACATTCCCTCTGTTGTTCTCAGCAGGTTCATCAGATTGTGCGGGTGATTTGATTTGATTTTCTTTAATATGATATTTACTCTTCCATGAACTGTGTATGTTGCTGAAAATGAGACATTACCTTTCACAGAGGTAATTAAGAGTGGCACAGGAGTAACTACAACTTCTCTCTTTATTTTTATTTATATTTGAAGTTCCATTGTACCAAACTGAGGAGCAAATCTCCAAAGTCATGGTATGTGTCAATACCTGAAATTACAACATGGAAGTAATAATAGAAAAAATAAAATATTTATAACTTGTAAAATGTCAATCCAAAAGTTTAAGTAAACGCAATCGTCAATACGAGAAGTATCAGTTTATTTTTCCAGGAACTCCTCGAAAGAATTGAAGTAGTCATGGGGAAATTTTTCAGTATGGATTTGAAAGTGCATGGATTACTGCTAAGATTTTTGAAATCAAGTGGTAGCGTATTGAAAACATATGCAGCAGTATGCTTTCTGGGGATTAAATGAGAAGGGAACCACTGCCTTGTAGTGGAGGAGAAACTCCAAAGGCTAAGGGAGACAGCCCCAACAGAAAATACTTTCTTATGTTAGGCATAGCAAGCAAGTAAGAAAGTCTTCGTATATTGATTTCAAAACACAGATGAGCCTCAGAACAAACCACTCAGGATTTGACTCCACTGCTTCTTCAAGTACTAGTGCATGTGATGGGAGACCTGTTGATATGCATCAGCAGAAGAAGATAAAACCAAATAGACTAGTAAATAACTTAAATATTGGCACCCTTAATATATTAACCCTCAATGGAAAAATTGAAGAAATTACAGATGTACTAACAGAGACAAAGTTAGATATTTTGGGCTTAAGCAAAACGAAGTGGAAGGGAAATGTGAGAAGAATTTGAGAGGAGGAGGGGGAGGAAAACTGTACTGGAGTGAGAATAACAGGTTTGGAAGAAATGGTGTGGCAGTGATGAATAAGAATGCACAATGCTGTATTAAACATGTGAGATCTATATCAGACTGGATCATGATCTTAAACCTGAGATTCCAAAAATAAACACTAAAAGTTATCCAGATTTATGCACCTCAAGTCGGATGCAGCAAAGAAGAGAAGATGGACTTTGAAAATGAGTAATAGAACTGTATAGAGAGTGCTAATATAGTGATGGAAGATTTAATGCACAGGTAAGCAAAGACAGAAAGGGATTTGAGCAAGTGTTGGGATGTATTGGATATGGAGGCCGAAATGAAGAAGGGGAAAGACTCCTGGATTTGTGCCACAGGAATGGAATGAAAATAGCAAACAGCTGGTTTATGAAGAGAGAAAGTCACCGTATCACCAGATACGGTTGGAATGGAAGAACCAAGAGTGTAATTGATTATATTCTAGTAGACAGTGAATGGGGAGAGAATGTAACAAATGTGAAGGTAATTCCAAATGTGAGTGCAGATGGAGACCATAGATTACTGGTGGGACAATGGATAATGGATCCGTGTGTGACAAATAGAAAACAGAAGAAATTGATGAGGATACAGGATTGGAAACTGAAGGAGAGTGAGAGTGCTGACAAGGGAACATCCCCATCGCACCCCCCTAAGATTTAGTTATAAGTTGGCACAGTGGATAGGCCTTGAAAAACTGAACACAGATCGATCGAGAAATCAGGAAGAAGTTGTGTGGAACTATGAAAAAATAAGCAAAATATACAAACTGGGTCGTCCATGCGTAAGATAGGCAATATTAAAGGCAATATGAGGCAAGGAGCTCCGTGGTCCCGTGGTTAGCGTGAACAGCTGCGGAATGAGAGGTCCTTCGTTCAAATCTTCCCTCAACCGAAAATTTTAACTTTTTATTTTCAGTTTCTGTGAAAAACTCTTATGTTTTCATCACTTTTTTGGAGTGATTATTACATCCACAAGAAAACCTAAATCGGGCAAGGTAGAAGAAACTTTTCACCCATACGCCAAGTGTACTAGTTAGGTGGGTCGACAACATATTCCTGTCATGTGACACACACGCTGTCACCAGTCTCGTATACAAAATATCAGATGTGTTTTCCTGTGGAGGAATCGGTTGACCTATGATCTTGCGATCAAATGTTTTCGGTTCCCATTGGAGAGGCACGTCCTTTCGTCTACTAATCGCACGGTTTTTCGGTGCGGTCGCAAAACACAGACACTAAACTTATTACAGTGAACAGAGACGTCAATGAACGAACGGACAGATCATAACTTTGCGAAAATAAAGAAAGCAAAATTTTCAGTGGAGGGCAGATTTGAACCAAGGACCTCTCGTTCCGCAGCTGTTCACACTAACCACGGAACCACGGCACTCCTCGCCTCACATTGCCCTTAGTATTGCTTATCTTACACATGGACTACTCAGTTTGTAAATTTTCCTTATTTTTTCATAGTTCCACACAACTTCTTCCTGTTTTCTCGATTGATCTGTGTTCAGTTTTTCAAGGCCTCTCCATTGTGCCAACTTATAACTAAATCTGAGGGGGGTGCGATGGGGATGTTCCCTTGTGAGAAGTATAGAGAATTAATCACACAAAAATTTCCAAAAGAAGTTTTCTGCAATGTAGAAAAAGAATGGAGTTCATTCAAAGACACTTTAGTCAGCACTGAAAGTATGTGGTAGAACATCTGGAAAGAAAAATATAAGACAGACAAGTTGGTGGGATGATACCACAATTCAAGCAGTTAGGAGAAAAAATTGGGCATTGAGAAAGTGGTGGAAAACTAAAAATGATGAGGACCATAAAAGATATATAGAGGAAAAGAAAAAGTGCCAAGAAATAGTGGAAACAGCAAAGAAAAAGGCATGGAGGGAGTTTACAAAAAAACTTGAAGATGTGAAGAGTAATAAGAAAATGTTCTATAAAATGATGAAAAATAAAAGGAAGGCTTCTGAAGTACCAGCAAAGATGGAAACAGAGGATGGTATTATGATTGAAGATCCAGGGAATATAAAAGATCTCTGGAAAGAACATTTTAAGAAACTGTTAAATGCTGAGGAGCAGGTACATGAGGAAACAACAAACAATGGAGAAATTGAGAGCAGTTGGGAAGCAGAATTAGGACAAATTACATGAGAAGAAATGGAAATACCTGTGAAGAAGATGAGTGGGGGGAAAACCCCAGGACATGATGAAGTATCAGTGGACATAGTAAGAGCAGCAGGTCCAGTGGGAATTCAATGGCTGTATAGAGTACTGTCAAGTGTGTGGAGAAATAGTGCAATCCCCCCTGCGGGTTCTGGGGTAAGAATAGGCCCAGGGTATTCCTGCCTGTTGTAAGAGGCGACTAAAATGAGTCTCAAACTTTTCGGCCGTATGTGATGGTCCCCTGTTGGGTTTGACCTCCATCTCTCAAAATTTTTCCGAAGAGCCGATTGGGGAAGGGCGCCTTACTTGGTGCATTGTGTCCATCTAGCGATCAGACCTTTCACCAGCTTCTTTGTCATTGCATTGCAGTTCTGCCCGCTCTCCATCTCTTAGGGCATGGATACGTTCATGCGTGCACTTTCCACCTTGCGCTGTGCAGTGCCTCTTTCTGCACTGACGGCGACCATGGACCACATGTCACCTAACATCCAGCACGGTAGCCAGTCCGTTGCGGTGGGGCCGCCATGTACCCTGTTGGTTGTAGCCCCTGACATCACAGGAATCACTCTACTGATGCCTGCGCCGTTAACTCCCCACGTATGCCTGTCTCCCTGGGGCATCAGGACTCCCAGCAATGTCCATCCTGCTAGGTGGCTATTGCTGCGGCTGGGTGGCGCCTGTGGGGAGGGCCCTTGGCATCAGGACGGATGACCCGCAATGAAGCGTGGTACATCATCTCTCGCTGGCGGCGAGCCGCCAACAGTCTCTAAGCATTCTTGGGCTCAATTTAATGCTCAGAAGTATGATCCGAAAACATTCCCCTCTCTGGCCACGCCGTGGGAGGAGCGTAAGTCTCAGGATGGAGATAACAGTTATTCGCCCCGATTCTTAGTTTGCACGAGAGCTAATGGGGAGTCTTTTCTATTCATAAAGCCTCAGTTCTTCATCGAGCATTTAGAGGACAAGTTTGGGGAGGTGGAGGGCTTGTCCAAAATGCGCTCTGGGTCAGTACTGATACAAACAGCATCCTCCGCCCAGTCACATAGGTTACTTGCTTGTGACAAGTTGTGGGATGTTAACGTTACCATTACACCACATAAGAGTTTAAATATGGTCCAGGGTGTTATTTTCCATAGGGACCTACTTTTGCAGTCTGATGACGAGCTGCGTGCCAACTTAGAGCGTAGAGGTGTTCATTTCATCCGGCGCGTTCATCGGGGTCCCAGGGACAATCAGGTTGCTACCAGTGCCTTCATCTTCGCCTTTGAGGGTGATACATTGCCGGAGAAGGTCAAGGTGATGGTCTACCATTGTGATGTCAAGCCCTATATCCCTCCCCCGATGCGGTGCTTTAAGTGCTGGAAGTTCGCCCAAATGTCTTCCTGCTGCACTCCAGCCTCACATGTCGAGATTGCGGACGCCCATCACATCCCAATATTCCATGTGCCCCGCCTCCCATTTGTGTCAACTGTGGAGAGCATCATTCACCTTGCTCGCCAGACTGCAAAGTCGTTCAGAAAGAGTGCAAAATCATGGAATGTAAGACCCTGGACTGGCTGACCTATACTGAGGCCAAAAGGAAATATGACAGACTACATCCTGTGCAAATGACATCTTCTTACGCAGCTGCTACAACAACTGTGCTAGCCCCATCAGTTTCGAGATTTCTGGCCAGATCACTGAGCAGTACAACTACTCCTGCCCCCTTGCCCGTGGGGGGCTCTACCCAACCAGTTGCTCCTGCACCACCTACCTCAGAAGCAACATTCTCCCACCCATCGGAGACGTCCGTCCCCACTTCTCCGCCGGAGAAGCATCTCACTTCTTCAGCAGCTCTCACCCGCAAGGGTTCCCTTGGGAACCTCCCTCCCCAGGCTTCCACCAGCGGGAAGGATGACGCCCGACAGTGGCATAAGTCCCCACCAGTGGCTGGTAGTAGGGCTTCACGATCCTCCTCAATCCCGGAGACTGATTCGGTGGGGCCTTCCCAGCCGGTGAAACCAACAGTTCAGCGAGAGAAGTCCAAGCGCTAGACCTTGTAATGGTCGCCTAGTCTTAGATATAGCTAATTGCTATAATCGCACTATTTCACTCCCATTTACGGAGCTTGTTAGCACTTGATGTTAGGTTGGCGCCATTAAAATGCATTGTGTTGTAGTGATCGCTGCTACTTGCTGGATCGCTGCTGTCTCCCGATGCTGATGCTGGCTCTACATCTGGTTGTCTAGGGTTAAAAACATGAGGTCCCGTGTTTTTTATGTGCTTTTGATGATAAAGAACGAGCAAAACCAACAAATATGTAAACTTCAAATATTTATTACTCTGGTGGCCATCTTAATTCCACTGTCCACCAAAGACCATGACACAACACAAAGTAGTACATCCTTTACATGTTCTTTGCTTTGTTTATCCACCTCAAACAATAACACGCAAACACACTTTACCAAAGTGACATTCCGACTGCCTC
Source organism: Schistocerca cancellata (assembly GCF_023864275.1). Classification (NCBI taxonomy): domain Eukaryota; kingdom Metazoa; phylum Arthropoda; class Insecta; order Orthoptera; family Acrididae; genus Schistocerca; species Schistocerca cancellata. The sequence goes on from NC_064628.1 coordinate 565,069,057, forward strand.
TCGACCCTTCTTGCTGCTTGTATTTATAACATTGTCAAAGAACTACTAAAAAGAGATATAGTTTATAAGTCACATGTACATCTGTTATCATAATTTGTGCAGAAAAGTTATTAATTTGCATCGAGTGACATAATTTAACATGTTATTAAAATGACAGACAGATTTGTTGACTTGACAGAATAATTCTTTGTTACAAAAAGGCCGTTTTTTAGAAGTTTGTCAATTGACTTCTCTAATTTGCATAAATAAGTAAATAACATGAATTATTAAGAATTACATTGGTTTTCGTCTAAAATAGGATTGATTTCGTGAATACTGAGTGAAACCGCTCATAATGAACAAATAGGTTTCACTGGGTGAATTTTATTTAAGGAGATCCAAAATACCTAAGTTGGCCACTTTTCGTACTTCATATTAATTATTTAAGATGAACTTAGTGTTTTTACATTATGACATTTGCTGTATCAGTGATCAAGTGATATAAAGTTTTGCGTGGGTCAGTTACTCAGTATAATTTAATGGGTTGACTGTTTATGCAGACATGTTATGCAATCATTGTTAACATACACAATAACTTTTCTATAATCATAAATACTCGTTAAACTGGTTGAATTTGGAGGGTATCGCATACTTCGGCAAAGTAAAGCCTTTAATATGTTCCGTTACAACCTCTAAGGCCAAAGAACTTGTGGTGGCACCGGCCCCACCGCACCCTTCGAGCTCTGCGTCTGAGGATGAGGTCGAGATTTTGGCGTCCGCTGAGGACCTTGATCTCGCCGGTCCCTTAGATGCCATGGGTGTCATTCGCACGAGTACTGAATTGGTGGCAGCGAGTGAACAAGCGGCGTAAAATGGCTTCCCAGTCCCTTCACGCCTTTCTCAGCCATGGACAGTATCATCCTCCAGTGGAACTGCAGCGGTTTCTTCCACCATCTAGCTGAGCTCCGACAACTTATCAGCCTTCACCCTTTCTTCTGCATTGCTCTTCAGGAAACTTGGTTTCCAGCAATGCAAACCCCTGCCCTCCGTGGCTATCGGGGTTATTATAAGAACCGAGCAGCTTACAAAAGGGTGTCTGGTGGCGTCTGCATCTATGTCCATAACTCTCTTCACAGTGAGTCTGTCCCTCTACAAACAGCTTTAGAGGCTGTTGCTGTTAGGGTGTGGATGCCACAGGCTATTACCGTCTGCAGTCTTTACCTTCCACCGGATGGTGATGTTGCGCATCATGAGGTGGCTGCGCTGCTAGCCCAATTGCCGTCACCTTTCTTGTTACTGGGCGACTTCAACGCCCATAACCCTCTGTGAGATGGGTCAGTGGCAACAGGTCGAGGCGCCACCATTGAGCATTTATTGGCACAGCTCGATCTTTCACTGTTAAATGATGGTTCCTTCACACACTTCAGCGTGGCACATGGCACGTACTCCGCCATTGACCTTTCAATCTGTAGCCCTTGCCTCTTACCGTCTGTCCAATGGAGTGTGCATGATGACTTGTGTGGCAGTGACCACTTTCCGATCCTTCTGTCACTGTCACCACGTCACTCTTCTGGGCGCCCCAGCAGATGGGCTATGAATAAGGCTGACTGGGACTTGTTCTCCTGCATTTCCACTATTGAGCCTCTCTCTAATGACGACATTGATGCAGTGGTTCACTCAGTCACCACCAGCATCGTTACTGCCACAGAATCTGCCATTCCCAGTTCTTCTGGGTCTCCTCGGCAGCGGACTGTGCCTTGGTGGTCGCCTGAGATCGCTGAGGCGATTAAAGATCGCCGGCGGGCGCTACAGCGTCACAAGCAGCATCCCTGCATTGAACACCTCATCACCTTCAAACGACTGCGTGCGCGGGCCCGCCGCCTTATCCGCCAAAGCAAGCAGGAGTGCTGGGAGCGGTATGTGCCCACCATTGGCCTCCAGGTCTCTCCATCGCAGGTCTGGGCCAAGATCCGACGCCTCTATGGCTATCGGACCCCTGTCAGCATCCCTGCACTCTCACTGAATGGAGCAGTTTGTACAGACTCTGACGAAATTGCCAACCTCTTGGCAGAGTATTTTGCCCTTAGTTCCGCTTCTTCCAATTACCCACTGGCCTTCCGCTCCACTAAAGAGTGGATGGAACGTCGGAGCCTTTCTTTTTGCACCCACCATTCTGAATCTTACAATGCTCCATTCAGTGAGTGGGAATTTCACAGTGCACTTGCCGCTTGCCCTGATACCACTCCCGGGCCAGATCGATTTCACTGTTAGATGCTGAAAAACCTTTCAGTGGACTGCAAGCGACGCCTCCTCGACCTTTACAACTGTCTCTGGGTCGAGGGTGAGTTTCCGTCGCAATGGCGGGAAAGCATTGTCATCCCTATTTTGAAACCGGGCAAGAGCTCTTTGGAGGTGGACAGCTACCGCCCCATTAGCCTCACCAACGTTCTTTGCAAGCTTCTCGAACGGATGGTGAGCCGGCACTTGAATTGGGTACTGGAGTCTCGGGACCTTCTGGCTCCATCTCAGGGTGGGTTCCGTAAAGGCCGCTCCGCCGCCGACAATCTAGTGAGCCTGGAGTCGGCCATCCGTACTGCCTTTGCCCGCCGTCAGCACCTGGTCGCTGTCTTTTTCGACATGCGGAAGGCGTACGATACGACTTGGCGTCATCACATCCTTTCTACGCTTCATGGATGGGGTCTTAGGGGCCCTCTGCCGATCTTTATCCGAAATTTTCTCTCGTATCATACCTTCCGCGTGCAAGTTGCAGCCTCTCATAGTTCCTCCCGAGTCCAGGAGAACGGGTTACCACAGGGATCTGTCCTCAGTGTCTGCCTGTTTTTAATTGCAATAAATGGGCTCGCTGGAGCGGTGGGAGATTCTGTCTCCACTTCCCTGTATGCTGACGACTTTTGCCTTTACTACAGCTCTACTGGCATTGCAGCTGTTGAACGTCAGCTACAGGGCGCTATCCGCAAGGTGCAGTCTTGGGCTGTAGCGCATGGTTTTCAGTTTTCGGCTGCCAAGACCCGCGTTAAGCATTTCTGCTGGCGCCAAACAGTCCATCCTGAGCCGCGGCTTTATCTTGCCAACGCACTCCTTGCTGTGGTGGAGACCAACAGGTTTTTGGGTGTAGTTTTTGATGCCTGGTTGACTTGACTGCCTCATATTCCGCAGCTTAAACAGGCATGTTGGCGGCATTTAAATGCTCTGTGATGCTTGAGCCACACCAGCTGGGGCCCTGACCGATCTACTCTGTTACGGCTCTACCAGGCATTAATCCAGTCTCGTCTGGACTATGGGAGCCTGGCTTATGGCTCAGCATCCCCGTCTGCGTTACGGGTGCTGGACCCAGTCTCACACAGTGGAATATGACTTGCCACTGGTGCCTTCCGGACCAGCCCTGTAGACAGCATACTAGTGGATGCAGGTGTCCCTCCCCTGTGGTTACAGTATCAACGTTTACTGGCAGCTTATGCTGTCCATGTTTTTAGCTTTCCTGGGCATCCCAACTATCGTCTCCTGTTCCCACAATCGGTCGTCCATCTGCCAGAACGTCGGCCCCGGTCAGGTTGTACGATCGCGGTCCCCGTTAAAGAGCTTCTCTCCGGGCTTAGGGTTTTCACTATTCCACCTCCTTTCCGGGCCACTTTGCATACACCCCCATGGTGTGTTCCTCGCCCTTGCCTTCGGCTCGACTTGGCACAGGGCCCGAAGGACTCAGTCCCTCCAGAGGCCTTCTGCCGTCGCTTTTATTCCATCCTGGCCCCGTATCAGGGCTCTGGCATTGTATACATTGACGGTTCGATGGTTGCTGGTCGTGTCGGTTATGCGCTAACTCTAGGGGACCATTCCGAACAACGTTCCTTGCCGGATGGGTGCAGCGTTTACACTGCTGAGCTGGTCGCCATCTTTCGTGCACTAGAATATATCCGCTCCTGCTCAGGTGAGCCCATCGTTATCTGTAGCGATTCCCTAAGCGGTTTATGAGCTCTCAACCAGTGTTTCCCTCGTTCTCGTCTGGTGATGGCTATCCAGGAGTCCCTGCATACTCTTGCCCGTTGCGGCCGCTCTGTGGTCTTTGTGTGGACCCCCGGTCATGCCGGTATCCCGGGCAATGAATATGTTGACCGCCTGGCGAAAGAGGCCATCAGTAACCCATCTCTGGATGTTGGCCTCCTAGAGACGGATTTGCGAGCAGTCCTTCGCCGAAAAGTTTTTATGCTTTTAGATGCTGAATGACGCAATCGGATCACGCCCAATAAACTCCGTGCCATTAAGGAGATGATGACTGTGTGGTGGTCATCCATGCGAGCCAACCGCAGGGACTCAGTCGTCCTTTGTAGGCTCCGAATTGGCCACTCCCAGCTGACACACAGTTACTTACTTCGTCGGGAGGACCCTCCTCTGTGTCGCTGCGTGGCAGCTTTGACAGTGGCCCACATTTTGCTGGCCTGGCCCCTTTTAGCTGTGGTCAGGCAGACATTTGCGCGGCCTGATATGCTCCCTGCCCTTTTAACTGATGACCCTGCTATGGCTGGCTTAGTTTTACGTTTTATTCAAGCAGGGGGTTTTTATCATTTAATATGAGTGTTTATGTTTTATTTTATTGTTTTGTGTTGATTCTGGCCTTTGGCCTACGGTTTTAAACTGAGTTGTTAATGTGTTCTCGGTGGTTGGCTTTTCCTTTTTTTATTCTATGGTCATCCAACCACTGCCACACTCCGTGTGATTTTCATTTGTTATGTCTGTTCTTTGTCTGAGTTTTTCTTGTCCTGTGTTGTCTGTTGTATCTATTATCCGTTTTTTTTTTACTCTGTGTGGTAGTTTTTAAGTTTTGGAACAAGGGACCAATGACCGTTGCAGTCTGGTCTCTTTAATCCCACAAACCAACCAACCAACCAACCAAATAGTGCAATACCTGATGATTGGAGAAGAGAAGTTGTTTCCATCTTCAAAAAAGGCAATAAAAGACTTTGTAAAAACTACAGAGGAATAACCCTTATGAGTCATACAGCCAAGATTATTGAAAGAATTTTACTAAATCGAATGAGTGAAAAGATAGAAAAGAAGCTCAATGAAGAACAGCATGGGTTTAAGAAAGGATGAAGCACAATTGATCTGATATTTTCTGTCCGTCAAGTGATGGTAAAAAGTTAAGAGTTTAACCAAAGGGTGATAATGGTTTATATAGACATAGAAAAGTCATAGGACTCAGTTAACAGGGATAGACTCTGGGAAGAAATGAAAAAGGTAGGTATAGAAGATGGATACATTAATGTAATAAAGAAAATGTACAGAGGACGCAATTGTAGAATTGGAACACCACTGGGTAATTTAGAATACTTCGAAATAAGACGACGACTTAAACAAGGAAGTATTCTTTCTCTTGCACTTTATAATGTTGTGATGGAGGGAATTAACAGGGCAGTTAAAGATACAGTAAAAGACAAAAAGATGATTTTTGCAGATGATATTGGAATATGAGGTGATAAAGAGGTAAATGTACAGCTACAACATGATGAAAACGTGTGAATTAAAAATAAATAAAGATAAGAGTGAAGTAATGGTATTTGGAAGAGACAAAGGGATCAATGGAAACATTACTTTTAATGGAAAACCCCTCAAAGGGGTAGACAGTTTCACTTATTTAGGGAGTGAAATATCTAGTGATATACGAATAACCAACAAAATTAATAGGAGGTTACAGAAGGGAGGCAATTTCTACCAAACAATAAAACACCTGATTTGGAATAAGGAAGCTTCAGAAAAAGCAAAACTCCTTATGTATAAGAGTTATTACTTCCCTATTGTCACCTATGGAGGAGAAACATGGACAATGACAGAAAGTGACTGGAGCAGACTGCAAGCAGGGGAAATGAAATTTCTCAGAGCAGTTAAGGGAAAAACAAGAATGGACAGAGTAAGGAATGTAGATATTAGAAAGGACCTTAAACAAGAATGTACGAGAGAAGAAATTTGAAAAAAAAAAAGATTAAGATGGTATGGGCATATTAAGAGGATGTGCGGGCAGAGACTCCCCAAAATTATGGAAGAACTAAAGATGGATGGAAAAAGACCCAGAGGGCACCCAAGAACACAGCGAAAAATGGGAGTGAGACTATCTGTGGAAAGGAGAGGTTTGACCTGGCTGAAAGTGGAGGAAGAAAAGTGGTGGGAGGACTGAGCCAAATGAAGAGGACTCGTCAGTGCCCAGACACAGCAGCAGCTGGAGTGGGATCTGGATATAGATAGTATACTGCACACCCTTCTGCATAAGTGTTAAGGAAGTCCAACCCAAATGCAGGTGATTTCTGCTGAGTATTAACTGAGTGAAAGCTGCTTATTCTTGGAAATAAGCTAATATTGTTAACAAGAAATGACATAGGTAATATACATATTTAAAATCCAATGTCAAAATATGCAGACTTGTGAACTGGGATCTACAAGAGGTTCGTGAACTTATACCACTTACTGCTCGAACTGCCCATTTCTGAGCCAAAAATATCCTTTTAGAATGGGAAGAGTTACCCCAGAATATAATACCATGTAACATAAGCAAATGAAAATAAACAAAGTAGACTAATTTTCATGGTGAACAATCACTCACTTCAGATACCATTCGAATAGTAAAAATGGCACCATTAAGTTTTTGAACAAGATCAGGAAACTGGGCTTCCCCCAACAGTTAATTATCTGTCTGAACACCTAGAAATTTGAACTGTTCAGTTTCACTAATCATATGCCCATTCTGTGAAATTAATATGTCAGGTTTTGTTGAATTGTGTGTTAGAAACTATAAAAACTGAGTCTTACTGTGATTTAGTATTATTTTAGTTTCTACAAACCATAAACTTAGGTCATGAACTGCACTATTTGAAACTGAACCAATGTTGCATGCAACTACCAAGCTAGTGTCATCAGCAAACAGAAATATTTTAGAGTTACCCGTAATAATAGAGGGCATTTCATTTATATAAATAAGGAACAGGAATGGCCACAACACTGATCCCTGTGGCACTCCCACTCGACTGTACCCCACTCACACCTCTTATCACAGCCATTCTCAGCATTTTGAATAATGACTTTTTGCTGTCTGTTGCTAAAGTAAGAGGTGAACCAATTGTGTGCTACTCCCCATATTCTGTAATGGTCCAACTTCTTAACCAATATTTTGTGATCAACACAATGAAACGCCTTAGTTAAATAAAAAAATATGTGTAGTGTTTGAAACCTTTTGTTTAACGGCACATAGAAAAGATGATATAGCATTTTCAATTGTTAAATGACTTCTAAAGCTGAGTTGTACATTTGATAGCAAATTGTGTGATACAAAATGATCAATTATCCTTACATACAAAGCTTTTTCAGTAACTTTAGCAAACATTGATGGCATAGAAATAGGTCTAAAATTGTCTAATTATCCCTTTCTCCCTTTTTATCAAGTGGCTTTACTGCTGAGGACCTTAATCATTCAGGAAACTCACCATTCGTAAAGGAAAATTACAAATTGGGCTAAATATGGGGCTAACATGTACAGCACAGTACTTAAATATTCTGCTAGGCACTCCATCATAACCATGAGAGTGCTTAGTCTTCAGTGATTTAATTATTGACTCAACCTCTCCCTTGTCTGTATCACAGAGGCGTATTTCAGACATCAATTTTGGAAAGGCATTTGCCAAGAGGATTATATGATTCCCTGGAGAACCTAAATTTTTATTTAATTCACCAGCAATGCTCAGAAAATGATTGCTAAATACCGTACATATATCTGATTTATGAGTAACAGAAATATTTTTACTGCGAATTGATTTTATATTGTTGACCTTGTACTGCTCACCAGACACTTCCTTCACAACTGACCATATGGTTTTAATTTTATCCTGTGAATTAGCTTTTCTGTTTCCATCCCACATACTCTTTGCCTTCCTAATAACACTTTTAAGCACCTTACAATTCTGTTTGTAATGGGCTACTGCAGCTTGATTGTGACTACTTCTAACATTTTGATATAATTCCCACTTTGTTGTACATTATACACTTATCCCATTAGTTAGCCACCTGGGCTACCAACTGCTGCTAACACCCCATTTAGAACATTATAATGGAAAACAACTCTCAAAGAGCATGAGAAATGTGTTAAGGAAAGCATTATATTTATCATCTATGTTATCGGCACTACAAACATCCTGCCACTCTTGTTCCTTAACAAGGTTTAGAAAACTTTCTATTGCTGTTGGATTAACTTTCCTACATAGTTTGTAATTAAATGTGACATTTGTTTGAGTACAACAGCCTTTTAGTTTTAAAATTTGTGCATCATGGTCTGAAAGGCTATTTACACTTTTATTAACAGAATGCCCATCTAGTAATGAAGAATGGATAAAAATATTGTCTATGGCTGTCTACTGTTCCGCAGTACCCTAGTTAGAAAAAACACCATCTGCATCAGATCATATGAATTTAGGAGATCTACCAACATTCTTCTTCTTTCACCATCAAACACAAAATTTATATTTAAGTCACCACATAAAGGTAATTTCAGGTACTTGCTACAAAGTGAATGAAGAGTCCACTCTATCTTGAGCAGAACTGCTCTGAAGACAGAGCTAGGGGACCTATAAACAACAACAATTAGGAGTTTAGGTTCACTAAATTCAACTGCCCCTGCACAACATTCAAATATCTCTTCAGTGCAGTGTTGTGATAGGTCTATGGACTTAAAAGAAATACTGTTAATACTGAACATAGCCAAACACTTACTCCTCAAGGAACTGTGTGAGAAACAGCAGGCAAATCTCTATCCTGATAAGGGAAGGTGCTGAATTGTCAAATTATTTAAGTGGTCCTCCCTTTGTTGTTCTCAGCAAGTTCATCATATTTCATGGTTGCAGACATTTACTCTCGAGTTGACTGTGTTTGTTGCTGGAAATTAGACATTACCTGCAGCAGAGATAATTATGAGCAGTGCAGAACTAACTACAGCTTCTTACATTTGGTATGTACCTCTCACTTTTCTATAGTTTGATAATATGATTCTCCAATTTTATGTGTACATCACTTATCTGTGATATGAAATGCAGTATCAGGAACTTCCCTCTGTTGTTCTCTGCAGGTTCATGATATTGCATGTTTGCAGACATTTTCTCTCCCATCAACTGTGTTTTGTTGTTGTGAATGAGACATTACCTGCAGCAGAGATAGTCATGGGCAGTGAAGAACTAACTACATCTTCTTTCTTTTCGTATGTACCTCCCACATTTTTATAGTCTTATAATTTGGTTCTCTGAACTTGTGTGTATGTCCCCTATTTAGGGACTGCTACTACACCCATGAGCTGACTACTTCAGATGTTAATTATCCTCCACATATACTGACACCTTTCTTTTTCATTTTACCTTATCTCTTTGTTTGTCAGGAATTATTTAACCATAGTACCACTTTATTTTCTTCCATCCTCTTATGATTACATTATTTATCACTAACACAGCATAATATGTATAAATAATATTGGTGAAATCTTTAAAAAAAATATTCTTATACTAAAGACTACTACTGTGCAAAATTACATGAAAGTCAAAGATAGAAAGTTTCTGATTTACTTATAAACTGCAGATAAGATAGGATAAAAGTTTGAATGTCTCAGGAAACACAAAAAATAAGACAGACAGCTGGGGTAAGCATTATCACCACATGATGAATACATCATAGAATGTTGAATCACCTACTTGCTATTTGCACAGGAAATTATTCTCAAATATTACATCAATGCTGAGATTTCGAATTACTAAGAAAGTACTGTCCACAGCTGTCCTGCCAATTCCACAATTAATAGTATCTCATGTTTCACACTCTTTGTTAGCTTAGCAGTAGCACCAACTATTTTTATTCCAGAAACATACACCACTTGTATGCCCCCTGTGTTCTTAATAGATCCAAAAAATGCCTTTGAAATGCCATTCAGATCTCTACCACTGTCATGTAAACACTTGTATAACTTGTACACTTTCTGTTATTACAGGGTGCCACCCTTACTTTTTACTTACCATGTGATCTTCTTCATACAACACATCCTCATTAATCCTTTCCATGCAAAAATTAGCATTCTGCTTATAAAAATGATTAGCAGACCCACTGTCACTTTCTCTATGCTTTAGATTTTGTACTACTTCCCATTTTTCTCTATTTTAGTCAATTTTGAATCTACATTTTCATTTACTTTTACCAGTTTTTCCTTTAGCACTATTGCACACTTGGTTTCTACCTCCATCATTTTGAAACTGCTCAGTTTGGTTCTCTTGTTTAACCCTATTTCCAGCACATTTTTTCTTAGGAACTTCCACCTTCCTACTATAGTCGTCACAAAGCATATTTCTCTCCTCCAAACATTCACGACTCACTGTTAATTTCTCATTAATTTTATCACAGTCCTTGATTATGTAATGGTCGCCTGGTTGTAGATATTGCTAATTCCTATAATCGCACTATTTCACTCCCATTTACGGAGCTTGTTAGCACTTGATGTTAGGTTGGCGCCATTAAAATGCATTGTGTTCTAGTAATCGCTGCTACTTGCTGGATCGCTGCTGTCTCCCGATGCTGATGCTGGCTCTACATCTGGTTGTCTAGGGTTAAAAACATGAGGTCCCGTGTTTTTTATGTGCTTTTGATGATAAAGAATGAGCGAAACCAACAAATATGTAAACTTCAAATATTTATTACTCTGGTGGCCATTTTAATTCCACTGTCCACCAAAGACCATGACTCAACACAAAGTAGTACTTCCGTTACATATTCTTTGCATTGTTTATCCACCTCAAACAATAACACACAAACACACTTTACCAAAGTGACATTCCGACTGCCTATCAACCCTTCTTGCTTCTCGTATTTATAACATTGTCAAATAACTACTAAAAAGAGATATAGTTTATAAGTCACATGTACATCTGTTATCATAATTTGTGCAGAAAAGTTATTAATTTGCATCGAGTGACATAATTTAACATGTTATTAAAATGACAGACAGATTTGTTGACTTGACAGAATAATTCTTTGTTACAAAAAGGCCGTTTTTTAGAAGTTTGTCAATTGACTTCTCTAATTTGCATAAATAAGTAAATAACATGAATTATTAAGAATTACATTGGTTTTCGTCTAAAATAGGATTGATTTCGTGAATACTGAGTGAAACCGCTCCTAATGAACAAATAGGTTTCACTGGGTGAATTTTATTTAAGGAGATCCAAAATACCTAAGTTGGCCACTATTTTTCGTACTTCATATTAATTATTTAAGATGAACTTAGTGTTTTTACATTATGACATTTGCTGTATCAGTGATCAAGTGATATAATCTTTTGTGTGGGTCAGTTACTCAGTATAATTTAATGGGTTGACTGTTTATGGAGACAAGTTATGCAATCATTGTTAACATACACAATAACTTTTCTATATTCATAAATACTCATTAAACTGGTTGAATTTGGAGGGTATCACATACTTCGGTACAGTAAAGCCTTTAATATGTTCCATTACAATTACCACATCAATCATCTTATTTAATTCTGAAAGATATGTGCTAACTTACTTAATTTCCTTTTTAATTTCTTTCTTCAGTTCATCCTTTAAGTAAACCATGTCAGTTCTAATGTTATCACTTTTCTTTTCCACCCTACTAAAAGCTTCTTTCATACTACTTGCCATACTATTCAGACTACTCATAATTTGCCTTAATATTGCTTCCACATTTCCATCTGCCATACACTTTTGCTCTTGCTGATTTCCGCTACTAGATTCCTCCTCCTTAACCTTAACAATGTCACCCACTTCAGTACTGTTTTTGTCCATTTCGCTCTTTAAAATAGGACTTTCGTTCCCATCCTTCAAAGTTACATTCATGTCTGATTTATAACTACTATCATCCACACAGCCAGTCCCACTTAGGTCTTTCTGTTCATGTAAAACTTAACCTCTACTGCTATGTCCTCAGTCACACTGACTTGTTTGTTAAGGTAACTCATTATGTATCACTTAATACAAATCAGCATTTGCAATGAATTACCTTCTATTAATTACTTGTCTGCTGCTGCTCTGCTGTGGTTGTCATCTCAACCAATCATCACTCATCTGCATGGCTGCGGCAAGTTGTAATTTTCTCGGCGAGGTGTCTTGTTTATCCCAGTTGGCTGTGCTGATTGGCTGCTCCTGTACTCAATGGATGCTTCCATAGAACTTGCTCACATATTGGATGCTGCCCTACTGTGGCCATGAAACCCATGTGCTGATTGAGTGTTGCAACTCCTTTGTTAAAACTGTACTGCAAACCACTCTGAAGTTCACTGTCCTTATTTATTGTGCCCACATTCAATATTCCTCACCCGGGGCACTAAATGTGATGGTTTTCCTTCTCTATTTTTTTTCATTGTTGTCCTCGGTGTCAACATACTGCATTTTGATACTGGCTGAAAAATAGGGAGTCAAAGTACAACACTGACTACTTTAAATAATGTAGCCGAGAGGCGCACAGTTGCATTTCACAGTAGTTTATACTTTCACTGTTCACAAACCCCCAATAATACACAATTATATATCGCCAGTGTACTATTGATTTAACCTTTCATAAGCCTCATTAATAATTTGCAGGCAAACCTCCACACACTGCTACAATAGTTGACTATTGAACGTCTATGAGCAGTAAAAACCTAACCACAAAATTCACAGATCTTGAACAATAGAACAGTACATATAGAGCAGGCACTGTCATTATTTTAACATACAGCCTAATTGAGTAACACTTATTTCACAGTTAAACTGAAGCATTGTTATTGGTCTAACCATCACAAGTTTCTTGTCTGAAACTTGGCTGTGGACTGATAGTCTCAGGACCAAAAATTGGCCCCTTATACATCCTCACAATAATAGGTGCTAAAACTAAAAATTGTTCGAAGTTACATTTACGGAAAATACAATTAACACTTACCTCATTAAATTAACCAAATACATCACAAAATTGTTTCTTTTTAACAGTTTCTTCTACTACAACATTTAGGTCGAATTATTGTTTAAATCATGAAATTAACAAATATTGTTACCCAAACAATACTTTTGATTAAACTGAAAATTGCTTTGGAATTATTAATTCAGAGCTGGCTTTGCTAACATGTTTTTGAATAGAGCCAAATAGAACCATTAAGAATACTATTAGTTATTCCTCCAAATGTTTATAGTTATTATAGAAATTATATTTGTTTATAAGTCAAAAACTGATTTAAGTTACAAAACAATTTCTGATTTCACCCAACAATGAAAGTATAAACTAGGAATAGTCAAAATAAATTAGAAAATCAATTACATACATAAAACTAAGCACAAAATTCGATCTGGTGTTACATTCTTTAAAACTAAGGGCCAACCTTTCTCTTGGATGAAAATGCAGACTATACTCATGTATGTTAATGTTAATTATTCACAAGTGAAAAAAAAATGAACTTTAAGGTCGCTTACGGCAAAACAAGAGGGGAATAAAAATATACCAGCTTGCTTCATCACACACGTTATTGTAGCTTGATAATTTGATTCTATGAATTTGCGTGTATGTCACCTATTTGGGGTACAAAATATAGTAACAGGAACTTTCCTCTGTTGTTCTCGGCAGGTTCATCAGAATGCATGATTGCGAACATTTATTCTCCCATCAACTGAATTTTTTTGCTGCAAATGAGACAGTAGCTGCAGCAAAATAATTAAGAGTGGTGGAGAACTAATTACATCCTCTTTCTTTTGGTATGTTCCTCTCACTTTCTTATAGTTTGATAATATGATTCTCATATTTTATGTGTACAGCACTTACTTGTGATATGAAATGTAGTATCAGGAAGTTCCCTCTGTTGTTCTCAGCAGGTTCGTCATATTGCATGGTTGCAACATTTACTCTCTCATTGACTGTGTTTGGTGCTGTAAACGAGACATTACCTTCAGCAGAGATAATTATGAGTGGTGGAAAACTAACTCCATCTTCTTTCTTTTGGTATGTGTTTCAACTTCAAGTTGAACAAATATATTTCAAGGACAACGCAATACATGAAAGTCACAGATCAAGTAAACAGAGTAAGACATGTGTCACTTTAACAGTCAAATCCTCACTGAGTCCGAGTCTAGCAGCCACTGGGTGGCTGGCCGCTTAGGTGGGGCTGCTGCTGCATGGCTGGTAGACAGTGCCGCATGTAGAGGACGCGTGTAACTGCGTGGCGGCACTTTGAAAGATCAGCGAGTCACAACAGTATGCACCTCTCACTTTTTTATAGTTTTATAAATTGTTCTGAGTCTGTGTATGTGTCACCTATTTGGAGTATGAAATATTGCAACAGGACCTTCCATCTGTTGTTCTCAGCAGGTTCATCATACTGCATGTTTGCAGACATTTCCTCTCACATCGACTGTGTTTGTTGCTGCAAATGAGACATTACCTTCTGCAGAGGTGTTTATGAGCAGTGCAAAAGTTACTACATCCCAATTCTTTTGGTATGTACCGAACACTCTTTTACAGTTTGATAATTTGAGTCAGTGAGATTGTGTTGATGTCACCTCTTTGAGGTATGATATGGAGTAATGTGTCCTACCCTGCATTGTCCTCTTCAGGTTCATCAGCTTGCACCATTCCAAACATTTACTCTCCCACCAACTGTGTGTGGTGTTGCAAATGAGACATTACCTGCATCAGTGGTAATAATGAGTGGTTCAGAACTAACATCATCTTCTTTATTTTGTTATGTACCTCCCACTTTTTTATAATTTGATAATTTGATTCTCTGAGTTTGTGTGTGTGTCACCAACTTGGGGTATGAAATATAGTAACAGGAACATCCCTCTGTTCTCAGTATGTTCATCATACTGCATGGTTGCTAATATTTACTCTCCCATTAACTGGGTTTGTTCCTGCAAAGCAGACATTACCTGCAGGTAAGATAATTATGAGTAGTGAAGAAGTAATTAAATCTTCTTTCTTTGGTTCAAATGGTTCAAATGGCTCTGAGCACAATGCGACTTAACTTCTGAGGTCATCAGTTGCCTAGAACTTAGAACTAATTAAACCTAACTAACCTAAGGACATCACACACATCCATGCCTGAGGCAGGATTTGAACCTGCGACAGCAGCAGTCGCTCGACTCCAGACTGTAGCGCCTAGAACCGCACATTCTTTCTTTGGTATGTACCACTCTCTTTTTCATGGTCTGGTAGTATGATCTCCAATATTGTGTGTAAGTCATCTATTTGGGGTACAAAATGTAGTAACTGGAATTTCCCTCACTTGTTCTCAGCAAATTCATCATATTGCATGGTTGCAGATATTTGCTGTCCCATCAACAGTGTTTGTTGGTCCAAATGAGACATTAGCTGCAGTGTATGTAATTATGAGAGGTGCAGAATTATATACAGCTTCTTTCTTTTGGTATGTTACTCAAACTTTTCTATTTTTTGTTAAGTTGATTCTCTGAGTTTGTGTGTAAGATACCGGTTTGGGGTACAAAATGTTGTAACGGGGCCGTCCTTCCATGTCTCTCGGCAGGTTCAACAAATTGTTTAGTTGTGAACATTCACTGTCTTTTCAACTGTGTTTTGTTGCTTCAAATGAGACATTACCTGCATCAGAGATAATTTTAGCACTAAGGGACTAACTACATTGTCTTCCTTTTGGTGTTTACCTCCCACTTTTTATAGTTTGACAATTTGATTCACTGAGTTTGTGTGTATGTCACCTATTTAGGGTATGAAATGTAGTAATGGCAACTTCCCTCTCTTGTTTTCAGCTGGATCATCATGTTGCATGCTTGCAAACATTTATTCTACCATCAGCTATGTCTGTTGCCACAAATGAGGCTTTACATGCATCAGAGATAATTATGAGCACTGCACAACTAACTACATCTTATTTTTCTTGGTATGTACTTCCACTTTGTTGTAGTGTCATAATTTGTTTCTCTGAATTTGTGTGTAAATCACTAATTGGGGGTTGGAAATGTAGGTTGGGAATGTCCCTCTGTTGTTCTCAGCAAGTTCATCATATTGCAAGTTTGCTAACATTTAGTCTCCCATCAACTTTGTTTGTAGCTTCAAATGAGTCTTTTCCTGCAGTGAAGATAAATAGGATCAGTGAAGATCTTCTACATCTTCTTTCTTTCGGTATGTACCACCCCCCACCCCCCCCCCCCCCCCCACCACCAATTTTTTATAGTTTTTTAACTGGATGCTCTGAGTATGTTTGTATGTCACCTATTTAGTGTATGAAATGTAGTAACAGAAACTTCCCTCTTTTGCTCTCAGCAGGATCGTCAGATCCCATGCTAGCAAACATTTACTCTGAAATGGTCCCTGTTCGTTGATGAAAGTGAGACTTTATGTGCATGAGAGATTATTATGAGCAGTGCAGAACTATATACATCTTCTTTCTTTTGGTATGTAATGCTCTCTTTTTTATAGTTTTATAGTATCATTTTCCAATTTTGTGTGTACATCACTTATTTGCAGTATGAAATTTGCTATTCTCAGCAGATTCATTGGATTACATGGTTGGTAGGATTTACTCTCCCATTCATTGTGTTTTGTTGCTGCAAATGAGACATTACCTTCAGCAGAGATAATTATTAGTGGTGCAGACCTAACTAATCTTATTTCTTTTGGTAAGAACTGCCTACTTTATTATAGTTTTACAACTTGATTCTCTGAGTTTGTGTGTATGTCATCTATTTTGGGGACAAAATGTAGTAACAGGATCTTCCATCTGTTGTTCACAGCAGGTTCATCAGACTGCATGGCTGCAAACATTTACTATCCCATTGACTGTGTTTGTTGCCACAACTGCGACATTACCTGCAGCAGAGATAATAATGAGTGGTGCAGGGCTAGTTTCATATTCTTTGTTTTGGTATGTACCTCCCACTTTTGTATTGTTTGATAATTTGATTCTCTGAGTTTGTGTGTACATCACTTCTTTGGGGTACGAAATGTAGTAACAGGAACTTTTCAATCTTTCCTTCACAGCAGGTTCATCAGATCGCATTGTTGCAAAATTTACTCTCCTCTCGACTGTGATTGTCGATGCAAATTAGGCATTATCTGCAGCAGTGATAATTATCAGTGATACAGAACTAAATAGATCTTCTTTCTTTCGGTATTTTAATTCTGCCTTTTTTATAGCTTGATAGTAAGATTCTCCAATTTTGTGTGTACGTCACCTATTTGGGGGATAATATGTAGTAACAGGGCCTTCCATCTGTTGTTCACAACAGGTTCATCAGATTGCATGGCTCCAGACATTTACTATCCCATTGACTGTGTTTGTTGCTGCAACTGAAACAATACCTGCAGTCCGCAGCTCATGGTCGTGCGGTAGCGTTCTCGCTTCCCACGCCCTGGTTCCCGGGTTCGATTCCCGGGGGGTCAGGGATTTTCTCTGTCTCGTGATGACTGGGTGTTGTGTGATGTCCTTAGGTTAGTTAGGTTTAAGTAGTTCTAAGTTCTAGGGGACTGATGACCATAGATGTTAAGTCCCATAGTGCTCAGAGCCAATACATTACCTGCAGCAGAGAGAATGAACAGTGCAGAACTAATGATATCATCTTTTTTTGGTATGTACCTCCCACTTGTTTATGGTTAGATAATTTGAATCTCTGAGCTTGTGTGTATGTGTCCTCTTTGGGGTATTAAATGTAATAACAAGACCTTCCTTCTGTTGTTCTCAGCAGGTTCATCAGTTTGCATGGTTGCAATCGAAGGAGTTTTGTTGCTGCAATTGACTCATTACCTGCAGTAGAGATAATTAGGAGCAGTTAAGAACTAACCACATCATCTTTCCTTTGGTATGTACAAGGGAGGACCCAAAAATAAATGGAATTTCTTTCCAGAAAGCATATACTTTACTGTTTTCAAATACAACCTTAATCTCCTTCAAAGTACTCTCCATTAGCATTAATACATTTGTCCAAATGTTCATTCCAGTGTTTGAAGCACCTTTTAAATTCATCCTCTTTGATACCTGATAGCACTTTTATGACATTGGGTTTTACATCTTCCACAAATCCCAAAACGCTTCCCTCTCAAGTCTCTTTTCATCCTCGGGAATAGGAAGAAAGCCGAGGGTGCTAAATTGGTGAATAGGGCACGTGGGTCAAGGTAGTTGTCTTCGTTGAAGCCAAAAACTGTCAAACGCTGAGAGCCGTGTGCATGGTAGCATTGTCATAATGCAGGAACCACATGCCACAATCCCACAAAGTGGGATGTTTTCACAACAAACTTCTGTGATGCCATTTCATAACCTCGAAATAGAATTGTTGGTTTACTGTCTGGTTTTCTGGGACAAATTCAGAGTGTATGATCCCTTTGATGTCAAAAAACAGATCAGCATCGTTTTCAAAGAAACCACACTTCTCACTGTATGGTGAGCATGGCAGAATGACTCAACAGTGCTCTTATTACAACCCTCTGGCGGCACAACCTGCTACTACAACTGCGCGATGTGCAGCATTACGATTCCAGTTACTTTTGGGTGCCCCCTCATACCTCCCAATTTGATCCTCTGAGATTGTGTGTGTGTGTCACCTATTTAGGGTACGAAATGTAGTAATGGGAAGTTTCCTCTCTTGTTCCCAGCAGGATCATCATATCACATGCTTGCAAACATTTACTCTCCCATCAACTGTGTTTGTTGCTGCAAATGAGTCGTTTCCTGCAGCAGAGATAATTAGGATCAGTGAATATCTAACTACATCTTCTTTCTTTCCGTATGTACCTCCCACTTTTTTATAGTTTGTTAACTGGATTCTCTGAGTTTGTGTGTACATCACCTATTTAGGGTATGAAATGCAGTAACAGGAACTTCCCTCTTTTGTTCTCAACAGGCTCATCAGATTGCATGCTGCCAAACATTTACTCTCCCATCGTCTGTATTTGTTGCTGAAAATGAGACTTTATGTGCATGAGAGATTATTATGAGTTGTGCAGAACTAAATACATCTTCTTTCTTTTGGAATGTACTTCTCTCCTTTCTTTTGTTTGATAGTATCATTCTTCAATTTTGTGTGTACGTCTTTGACCTTTTTTGTTGCTGCAAATGAGACTTTGCCTTTAGCAGAGATCATTATTAGTGGTGCAGGCCTAACTACATCTTTTTTCTTTTGGTAAGTACCTCCTACTTTATTGTAGTTCACAACTTGATTCTCTGAGTTTGTGTGTACATCACCTGTTTCGGGTATGAAATTTAGTTATGCGATCTTCCCTCTGTTTTCAGCAGGTTCATCAGATTGTACAGTTGCAAATATTTATTCTGCCATGATCTGTGTTTGTTGCTGCAAATCCAACATTACCCTCTGAAGAGATAATTACAAATGGTGCAGAAGTAGCTACTTCCTCTAACATTTTGTATGCATTTAACCCTTTTTATATAGTTTATAATTTGATTCTCTGAGTTTGTGTTTGTCACCTATTTGGGGTTGAAAACTAGGTCCTTCCTTCTGTTGCTCTCTGCTGCTTCACCAGTTTGCATGGTTCCTATCATTTACTCTCCCATTGACTGTGGTTGTTGGTGCAAATGAGACATTACCTGTAGCAGGAATAATGTTATCTCCCTAGACCTAAATTTCATTTCCTTCTCCTCTACTTTGTCCTTCACTTTTTTTGTCAGGCATACATGTAGATTCACAACAGCTTTCTATCTGCAACTGTGAAGTGTGTATCACATGTGTTTCAAATGAGAATATGTCTTATCAGTCCCCTAATCAACCAAACCCTTCTATTTATCTCTCTACTCTTCCACATGTTTCATCACACCCTGACCTTCTTCCACCAGTATCCGCACATCCTGTCACTCATCACATGACTCCCCACACCTTGTGCCTCTTCCACCTACCTCTTCACAACCTTAAACTTTTCCATCCGCATCCTCACAATCTATCCCTCTTCCACTTGCCTATCTATACTGCCTCCAAATACCACCTGCTTTGTCACTCCCACTCCCTCTTCCACCTGCGGGTCAGATCGTGTTAAATCAATCAATGGGTTGTTTCTTGACATCTCAGATTTAGATAATTTTGGTACATTTATAGTAGTAGTGTGTACATGAAAAATCTCAAATTAAAATTCGTTTGAACCTTTCATTTTGGAGTTATTAATTTTTAAAACTTCAAAAATAATGCTTTTTTTTTGCCTTTTGAAAAACTTAAATCACCGTACCTCAAAAACTATTTGACTTACAGACCTAAATTTGAACCACTTTATTCAGTTTCTTATGATATTCATAGCAATGTTGAATTTTTCTAGCATGTGCATTGTTTGTTAATGTGTGTGCCTAATTTCATGAAGGTACTCCAGTGGGCATTTATGAAAATAAATTTTATTGTACTAGTATGCATGACACCCAGTGCATAATCTGTAGGGCTTTGCACATGTTACTAAGTTGTAATATGTTAAAAATCAAATATTACAGTCAGATCACAATTTATCATTTAGTGACACAGAATTTATTACATTATCACAATTATACACTTGAATATGTATTCACATTTGGCTTTTCCATTTTAACTGTGAAGATATTTTATCATACATCATAATAACACATGCCCACTTAAGAGAATATGAATAGTTTACTTAATTATATATTCATTTCACAAAAACATTAATATTAATCAGTATTATTAATTACACAATGATGTACCTGTTATTATTTAACAATGCATATTTGAGTGCCATGCAAAGAGAATTTGTTCACTCATTTTCAACAAGAAAGATGTCATGGTGATCAACTAACAATCTTATTAGAGTCAACACAATTTTCTTTCAAATGATATAACCCAGTACTCCCAAGAAATAATGACAGAATACCAATGTAAAAACATGTTGTTTTCCAAAATAATATGAGGCTTTTCACAGCTCTTATGATAGTCTGTATGTTCTTCTAGTGGCAGTTGCACATTTAATTTAAGAAGTATGAAGTTTATTTTTGCAGTGGAAGTCCTATTTTACATTTTCGTGTAGTCCAGACTTAAAATACGCAAAACTGACGAAAATGGAGAAATGAGGAAAGTGTTAAAACCCCCAAAATATGAGCAAAAAGACATGTAACTGGCATATATGATTAAAAGTGGAAATCCTGTCGAATACTTTGTACAAGTTCTGTCAAAGTGATGGCAGTGAAGTATACAATACAATGTTTGTACATTAATTTGTGGTAATGAATTTCATCAGTTCTCAAAAAATTACAGATATGTAACAGAAAATAAAAGCTCATAAAAAAATTGAAACTGCTTTCTGGGTACAAGGTAATCGAGCTGTTTTCTGACATGCTAGGACCGCAAATTATGTGTTCAAATCACGTGTTTTTGGTAGATCTTCCTTTGTACTTAACCTAAAAAAAGCAAAAATTGATGACCATGTTGAATTAAACCATAAACATCACAGCAGCTAAGTAGTTAAACCACTAGCATAAATGCAGACACCTGCTTAATGACATACTTCATCACCATTGTTATTATTGTTTAATGCTTTTCTTGTGAGCTGCACTTCATTTACTCACCACCATTAAAGTGTTATTTTAGGCTTGATGAGAGAAATGTGAAAAAAACAAGTTTACTTCCCCAAGTGACGTTACAAGCTTACTAGAAGTTGGCTCAGTGAACTTCTGTACAATGTGTGAAATGCAAATTTTGAAGAATGCTCAGGTGTACAGTTTTGCTTCATGGCCTTTATCACTGCTGCTAATCTTTATGATCTAGAGAATAAGATGTGTGCAGCATGAAGTATATACAGAAGTATGTGATGTGTGCAGCACAAAGTATATACAGAAGTAGTCTATGTAGTTGTTGCAACTGTATCACGTTAGTCTTTAACACAAAAGTCTTTAAAATGTGCTATTGCAACACCCTTGTTCTGTTTCTGTATGACATCTCTGTCAAGCACATCATCTACACAAAAATTATATTTTCAGGACTGGGTGTTGAGTTGTCCTAATCATCATCATTTCATCCCCATTGACATGCAAGTCGCCGAAATGGCGTCAAATCGAAAGACTTGCACCTGACGAACGGTCTACCCAACGGGAGACCCTAGCCATATGACATTTACATTTTTAGCACTTCACAAAATGCTTTCACCCCTACCTGCACTCCCATCACTGAAGGGCCATTCCCACTCTCCACACATCCATTAGGCAAACTCATCATTATGTGTGTTAGTGTTGTGTGGTGGTGGCGATGGCTGTTGGGTAACTTCACAAGTCACCAGCCAATAAGACTTCACTAGCTGGAAATGGGCGATGTTTCCTCAATTATGCCTGAGCATATTCTTTGAGACTCAGTGTCTGAATTCAAAAGGCTGACAGTTGCTATCATTGCTGAATACAGTTCATTGGAAATATAAGCAAAAAGATGAGACTTGAGTTATAAGTGGCACAAGGAAAGGTGATGGCTGGGCCCCTTCATCATGTATTGACTTAGACCAGAACACTTTGCATCAAGGCTGTCTTATTTTTCCATAACCGCTGCAACCTAGCAGTAGTTGTATCATAATTGCATGGTGAAGCTAAATGTTGCAAGTTGTGTTGGCACACGAATCGTGGAATACATCAGCATTTCCTCTTTCACATCTCCCCTCTCCACTATAGCCTAAAATATTCCTTTAACTCCACCACCACCCATGGTGTGAACCATCTGTCTTTCGAGCAAGATGTTGAGTGAGAACTTAGAATCGAGGTAAACCTTACTAGGAAGAAATATAAAATCAAGGAATTTTTAGCATTGATCTTATGGGTTTTTCACAGGGGCTATGAATTTATGGTGTAGAATCATGAAAAAGAAAGAGCTAGTCCACAACAATACATAAATAAAATCTTTACTTCCCCTTTTTCATGTCTTGATATACACAAGCCATCACCAATTTGCTGTCATAGATGCACAAGCAATAAGTCCGGTAATTTTTTAAAAAAAATATGCTCTACCTGGACCCACTTGAATTTTATGAATATCAAGTTCCGTAAAATCAGAAACAGTTTTTACTTACCTTTGACACTGCTCATATGAATAAATGCATGATACTTCTGAGTCATTGTGACTGCTATGGCTTATACAATCTTTTTCAAAGCTCTTTTTTATGCTGTGTGCTCATCATTTGTCACATATAAGTGATTGATGGCATATTTATACTTTATGCCACTCAAACAACTGATTAATATTTATGTTCAGATAAACACTTTGACTTTTATTTTATGTGCATTTATTAAGGCACTGGTTTCATCCTATATGAAAATTCTCATGTAACATAGTGGAACAAATGTGCCCGTGTCACGATTTAAAATGCTTGATATCTCAATAAAATGCTGAACTGCACATGTTGGAATACAAAAAGTATAATATTCCACTTTATTGGCTGTGCTTGGTATTTGTCGTAATCCACCATGTGCCTTTCAACACTTTACTGAGTGATTAAGCATTTTAAATCATGACACTCGCACTTATCTTCCACTTTACCCCTGAGCATGTGCTTAATGAGTTATACATGTACACAGCAATCTGGAACTCTTTCTCTCACCAGTGCTTCTCTATTTTTCTCTCAACAGTTTGTCTCTACTGAAATGAATTGCTGTCAATAGAAGAACTACAACTACTGTAAATTAAAAGTTACTGAAAATCGTAAGTAAATATTATCCCTTACATTATTTATGTTAATTGTGAAATAGTGCAGTTTAGTACAATTTTAAAGCAAACTTCACTTAGATAGTACTCAAAAATTTCATTTTACCAATAGTTTTATGAACCAGCTTGCAAACCAAGTGCAGTTGGGTTACAGTTAGCAATACAAACAGCAATAAAGTAAAATTTATTTTCATATGTCCCCTCTGGAATACCACCATGAAATTGGCACATACATTAACAAATAGTGTACTATTAATACACTTTTTTCAAAACAAAAAGTAATTCCAATTTTGAAATTTTCATAACTTGAAAAAGTTTTGGTTTGGGAAAATTAGCATTTCACTGAATTTGGTCAAGCAGCACATATTTTAAAGCCCACAATAAACTGAATAAAAAGGTATAAATTTCAGGTCTATACATCAAGTACTTTTTGAGATACAGCCATTTTGAAGTTTTGAAACATAGCAAATTTCACAATTTTGGAAACCTTAAAAATTAGCAAGTGAAAAAAGAAACGTCCAAAAAAAAAATTAATATTGAATTTTATCTTATTTTGAAGGGTAGAATAACAGGACCAAAACTTACCGAACTATAAATTATAAATGTTCATTTTTTTTCAATGTTTGACTTCATATGGAATGACTCCTGCCTAAACACATCATCATTTTTCACCTGCCCAGCACCTCACTCTATTCTCTTCCTCCTCCTCCTCCAGCACATCTCTTCCTCCTCCTTTCTCAGTCTACATCCTCCTTTCATCTCTCTCTGTCCATCGCCCCTTCCCCCTCTGTCCATCTCCTCCTCCTCCCCTCTCTCTGTCCATCTCCTATATCACCTTGTTTTCACTACCACCCTAATGTGAGGTGTGAGGTAGTGGTCCTTACCACCACAGTATGTCTTTTCAGATAGTGAGTGATACATGTACCAAGTAATTTCATTGGTCTTCCCTGTTACAATCCATGCAAGGTTGTGGAAAGCTTTATCTAAATCAACAAATGACATAAACATAGGTTTGCCCCTTTCTGTCTATCTTCTCGGGATAAGTTACAGGATCAGTACTACCATGAGTGTTCTAATATTTCACAGGAACATAACATTGTGTCCAAGTTCATTTCAATAACCTCTACTTTCTATATATTCCTTCCACCTTCCAGCCTTCCCTGCTTTACTTAGTTCTGGCTTGCATCTGAGTTCTTGATATTCATACAGCTCCTTCTCTTTGCCCCATTTATTTTTTAATTTAATTTTCATATACATTGCATCTGTCTTTTACAAGCATGCTTCTACAGCTTTGCATTTTTCCTGTAACACTCTCTATCAGCCTCAATTTTTACACATCTGCATTTCTTTTTGGCTATTTCGTTTGCTACATTTTTATATTTTCTCCTCTTCCTATTTAAATTCAACAACTCTTGTATTACCCAAAGATTTCAATTGTGCCTTTTTCCAAATTTGATCCTCTACTGCATTCAATGCCATATTTCATCTGTCAAAGCTACTGATTCATGTTGTAGTGTATTTCTTTTCCCTGTTTCAGTCAGTGATTGTGTATCAATGCCTTTGAGATTTGTATCTTAACTTACCCAGGTCCTATATCCTTAATTTCCTAACTTTTGCACAATCTGATTGTAATCTGCAGCTCACAACCAGTAAATTATGGTTGGTCTGCATCTGCACGTGGAAATGTCTTACACATTAAAATCTGGTATCAGAAACACTGTCTTACCATTATCGTAATGCATCTGAAACCACCTGGTGTCTCCAGGTGTATTGCACATACATAACACTTTTTCATGATTTTTAAAGCAAGTGTCAGCAATGATTAACTTATGCTCGATGCCAGTTTCTACCAGATGGCTTCTCATTTTATTCCTTACCACATGTTGTCCTACAATTTTCCCTTCTCTTCTTTTTGCTACTACAGAATTCAAGTTCCTCATCATAATTAAATTTTTGCCTCCCTTAACTATATAAGTGATTTCTTTTGTATGACCAACTGTACTTCACTGATAGTTTCAATAACTAACACTTCCAGAGTGGTTAAAATATGTGATTTTGGTATAACAAACACTGAGGAGCAATTGATAGACATTTTCAATTGCAGTTTTAAGTAAACACCTACCACATAAAAGGTAATGTACTGCTATAATAGTAAACTGAGTTTTTGCATGGAAAATTACAATATTAAAAGCTGTTATAAGAGTCATCTCCACCATGAACCATGGACCTTGCCGTTGGTGGGAAGGCTTGCGTGCCTCCGCGATACAGATAGCCATGCCGTAGGTGCAACCACAATGGAGGTGTATCTGTTGAGAGGCCAGACAAACGTGTGGTTCCTGAAGAGGGGCAGCAGCCTATTCAGTAGTTGCAGGGGCAACAGTCTGGATGATTGACTGATCTGGCTTTGTGACACTAACCAAAACAGCCTGGCTGTGCTGGTACTGCGAACGGCTGAAAGCAAGGGGAAACTACAGCCATAATTTTTCCCGAGGGCATGCAGCTTCACTGTATGGTTAAATGATGATGGAATCCTCCTGGGTAAAATTTGCCCGAGGTAAAATAGTCCCCCATTCAGATCTCCGGGTGGGGACTACTCAAGAGGACGTCGTTACCAGGAGAAAGAAAACTAGCGTTCTACGGATCGGAGCGTGGAATGTCACATCCCTTAATTGGGCAGGTAGGTTAGAAAATATAAAAAGGGAAATGGATAGGTTAAAGATAGATATAGTGGGAAGTTTGGTGGCAGGAGGAACAAGGTAATAAATACAAAATGCAGGAGTAGGTTTAATAATGAACAAAAAAATAGGAGTATGGGTAAGCTACTACAAACAGCATAGTGAATGCATAATTGTGGCCAAGATAGACACAAAGCCCATGCCTACTACAGTAGCACAAGTTTATATGCCAACTAGCTGCTCAGATGACAAAGAAATTGAAGAAATGTATGATAAAATAAAAGAAATTTTTCAGATAATGAAGGGAGACGAAAATTTAATAGTCATGGGTGACTGGAATTTGGTAGTAGGAAAAGGGAGAGAAGGAAATGTAGTAAGTGGATATGGATTGGGGGTAAGAAATGAAAGAGGAAGCCGCCTGGTAGAATTTTGCACAGAGCACAACTTAATCATAGCTAACACTTGGTTCAAGAATCATAAAAGATGGTTGTATACATGGAAGAAGCCTGGAGATACTGACAGGTTTCAGATATATTATATAATGGTAAGACAGAGATTTAGCAACCAGGTTTTAAATTGTAAGACATTTCCAGGGGCAGATGTGGACTCTGACCATAATCTATTGGTTATGAACTGTAGATTAAAACTGAATAAACTGCAAAAAGGTGGGAATTTGAGGAGATGGGACCTGGATAAACTGACTAAACCAGAGGTTGTACAGAGTTTCAGAGAGAGCACTAGGGAACAATTAACAGGAATGGGGGAATACAGTAGAAGAATGGGTAGCTTTGAGGGATGTAGTAGTGAAGGCAGCAGAGGATCAAGTAGGTAAAAAGATGAGGGCTAGTAGAAGAAATATTGAATTAATTTATGAAAGGAGAAAATATAAAAATGCAGTAAATGAAGCAGGCAAAAAGGAATACAAATGTCTCAAAAATGAGATTGACAGGAAGTGCAAAATGGCTAAGCAGGCATGGCTAGAGGACAAATGTAAGGATGTAGAGGCTTATCTCACTAGGGGTAAGATAGATACTGCCTACAGTAAAAACAGAGACCTTTGGAGAAAAGAGAGCCATCTGTATGAATATCAAGAGCTCAGTTGGAAACCCAGTTCTAAGCAAAGAAGGGAAAGCAGAAAGGTGGAAGGAGTATATGGAGAGGGTCTATACAAGGGCAATGTACTTGAGGACAATATTATGGAAATGGAAGAGGATGTAGGTGAAGATGAAATGGGAGATATGATACTGTGTGAAGAGCTTGACAGAGCACTGAAAGAGCTGAGTTGAAACAAGGCCCCGGGTGTAGACAACATTCCATTAGAACTACTGGCAGCCTTGGGAGAGCCAGTCCTGACAAAACTCAACCATCTGATGAAAAAGATGAATGAAACAGGCGAAATACCCTCAGACTTCAAGAAGAATGTAATAATTCCAATACCAAAGAAAACAGGTGTTGACAGATGTGAAAATTACCAAACTATCAGATTAATAAGGCACAGCTGCAAAATACTAACCCGAATTCTTTACAGACGAATGGAAAAACTAGTAGAAGCTGACTTTGGGGAAGATCAGTTTGGATTCCATAGAAGTATTTGAACACGCGAGGCAATACTGACCCTATGACTTATCTTAAAAGCTAGATTAAGGAAAGGCAAACCTATGTTTCTATCATTTGTAGACTTAGAAAAATGGATCTGAGCACTATGGGACTCAACTTCTGAGGTCATCAGTCCCCTAGAACTTAGAACTACTTAAAACTAACTAACCTAAGGACATCACACACATCCATGCCTGAGGCAGGATTCAAACCTGCGACCGTAGTGGTCGCACGAACCCTGACTGTAGCGCTTAGAACCGCTCGGCCACCCTGGCCGGCATAGACTTCGAGAAAGCTTTTGACAATGTTGACTAGAATACTCTCTTTCAAATTCTGAAGGTGGCAGGGGTCAAATACAGGGAGTGAAGGGCTATTTACAATTTGTACCGAAAACGGATGGCAGTTATAAGAGTCAAGGGACATGAAAGAGAAGCAGTGGTTGGGAAAGGAGTGAGACAGGGTTGTAGCCTCTCCCCTGTGTTATTTAGTCTGTACATTGAGCAAGCAGTGATGAAAACAAAAGAAAAATTCGTAGTAGGTATTAAAATCCATGGAGAAGAAATAAAAACTTTGAGGTTCGCCGATGACATTGTAATTCCGTCAGAGACAGCAAAAGACTAGGAAGAGCAGTTAAACGGAATGGATACTGTCTTGAGGGGAGGATATAAGATGAACATCAACAAAAGCAAAATGAGGATAATGGAATGTAGTCGAATTAAGTCAGGTGATGCTGAGGGAATTAGATTAGGAAATGAGTCACTTAAAGTAGTAAAGGAGTTTTGCTATTTGGGGAGCAAAATAACTGATAACGGCGTCTGGAAGTCATTTCTGAAAGTATTTGTATGGAGTGTAGCCATGTATGGAAGTGAAACATGGACAATAAATAGTTTAGACAAGAAGAGAATAGAAGCTTTTGAAATGTGGTGCTACAGAAGAATGCTGAAGATTAGATGGGTATATCACATAACTAATGAGGAGGTACTGAATAGAATTGGGGAGAAGAGGAGTTTGTGGCACAACTCGATTAGAAGAAGGGATCGGTTGGTAGGACATGTTCTGAGGCATCAAGGGATCACCAATTTAGTATTGGAGGGCAGGGTGGAGGGTAAAAATTGTAGAGGAGACCAAGAGATGAATATACCAAGCAGATTCAGAAGGATGTATGTTGCAGTAGGTACTGGAAGATGAAGAAGCTGGCACAAGATAGAGTAGCATGGAGAGCTGCATCAAACCAGTCTCAGGACTGAAGACCACAATAACAATGACAACAATGACATGAGAGTCATAACTAGTCATCCTTATGGAGTAACCACATAATGAGAGATGAAACAATTCTAAATAGCAGTCATCAAATTTGTTGATGGTGAAAGAAGTAGACATGAAAAATGAAATATTTGAAAGAATGTAACTGATATGTGTTCACGCAACTTCATCTTTCTTTTGTATAATTTCATGGTATAGTTAATCACATGTGCTGCCATTTTTGCAGCAATCATTAACATACAACCTCTGGACAACATGTAGAATTTAAAACTACCACAGCAGCATATTAAAAACTGTCATTTATCTTCATCTGAGGTGCCAGCTGCTAGATTCATTCCATAGGTTTCCCATCCATAGGTCTGTATGGCATTGGTTACCATTAGTGACAGCCACTCCATATGGGAATTCCAGTACCACATGCAAATTTGATGCCATGGAAAATGCTTTTCCTCTGCCTCTGCTGCTTTCTGCCCTGCAGAGGGAACTGATATATGGGTTGTTAACCCTGAGTTATTATCAGTATTTTTGACTATCACAACTGCTATCGTGGGGTCATTACTGATCCGAAAAATTATTAGTATCTCCATTTACTTTGATTCAGTTTTGATTATAATTGTTTTATACACATTCATTTAAACTTGTTAACAACTGGTTTAATCTAAACATGAGGTGTAAGGAAGCCAGAAACTCATACAAAACATGCTTATTTTAATCTCTACATTTTTCAATTCTCAATGCAAATGTAATTTTAAAGTAACAAATTTTTCATTTAGTAGTAGCTCTTCCTTTTTGCTTCTTGTGCCTAGTTGATTGAGGTCCAGATTAATCTCTGAAAGGGGAAATGTAAATCTGAATTCATAGTAAAGAAATAACACGCTTAACAAAAATTTTGATTTCTAAAATATTGTTGTTCATAATGAAGTTACTCTTTGTTGCATTGTATACATAATGTCTTCTGCTGAGAGTGGTTTCGGCAGACATACTGTAGTTGTTGTATCTTGAACAAATGACTAACACTTTTTTGTCATGATTTCTTTGCAAGAGTTACATCTTTCACACTTTTTAGGCCCACATGAGCTTGATGGTTGGAACTGCTCTTCCAAATGAAATGCTGAATTAATTAATGTTTTCACACTTGTTGGTAGAGTTGGTACAGTAGCATATTGTTTCATGTTCTTTTCTGTTAGAGTTGTTGAGAGTTCTTTCATAAACTGAAAATGTGACATCTTTGTAATATGATTTGACTACTGTCATGTTACGAAACTGTTAATAGTATCAGTATTCATTACAGCACACTGTACGGCTAGGGACCACCTTTTACATCTTTTTCTGCATTTATAGAGAGCACTCTTCTGATCAAGAGCATCCATGTTCCCCTTTGTAGAATTGTAAAATGGTATAATATAAGGTTCACCACTCTGCTGACCAATGTGTTCATCATGATGCATTGGTCATAGCCTGACTACTGATTTATTTTTCTTGGGAGCATTTTGTTAAACTGTTTGTGAAACCAAATTTTGTATGTCCCACTTCTTATGATTTATGGGGCAAGAATTCTGCCGGAATTTCACATTTCTGTTTCCAAAGTTTACCAATGTATGTCGGGCCAATCTTTTGTAATTCATTAGCCATTTCTACAGAGGTGAACCAGTTATCTCCACTTAAATTTCTGTTTGTCTTAGCAATAGGTTGAACCAGCTTCAGAAAAGATTGTTCTGGGATGCTTAGTTTTGATGGATTTCATGTTGTCGCCTTCCATGAATAAATAAAAGCATTTAGCACAACACAAACTCAGAATTTTTAACCCAATTTTTTGGGGTTTGTTTTATAGATACTCTAAAAGAACAGCATCCACAAAATCCTACTATCATTTCATCAACTGTTGCAAATTGTGAACACCTATAATTTACTGTGGAGTTAGAACTTGTTAAACAATTCAGGAATAGCTGCCAGCTTGTCACCTGATTGTTTTCTCTGCTCCCTTGTTGTTTGGTTGTCAAATCTGATAACAGACAGAAGAAAAAGAAACTGTTCCTTGGACATTGTTGCTCTAACTATTGGTCTTCCTGTTAGTTCTGTAGCAGAAAGTGATTCTTCATTCTCATGATCAGACTTACAAGCACCTGTGAGATAAATCAGTCTGAAAAAAGCTCGCATTTCTTCTAGAGACACACAATTAACATCAGTCACAGACACACCATAATTTACACTCACTTCAGAAATTAGTGCATTTGTGTGATCTGCTATAGTGTTCAGCATATCATCTGTAATAAGCAGAGACCACGCTTAAAATGGCACAGAAGGCTTACATTGCTGAGCAGGTCCAATCAACCCCGGTAAGTGAACAATAATATTAGTTTTTCTAAGTCTAGAACAACTGGGTGGGTTTCGTGACCATTTGAGCCTGTTTTTCCCTTAGTAGTAACTAAAATAATCATTTTCAGAGATTTCTTTTTCTGAGACATCCAAATCAGAAATTGTTGTTTGTATTGTGGGTGCTGTGTTCACTTTCACAATCACTTATATTGAAATCATGTTCCGGGCTTCATTCTCCTTCTGCAGATTCATTTTCTATGTTATCTAAATAGTCCATAACCTCTACAGCCATCGTAACAAGTCTGTCAATGTGAATGGATTCACTACTCATTGTCAGGTCAGACACACAACTCAGAAAACACAATGGAATATTCAGAAATAATGTGCACGTAAGTACTATCCTGGGGTCCTCAGTGACCCTAAAATCCAATTACTCTGTAAAAATCTATGCCACAACTTGCACTAATGCATTTCCTTGATGACAATTGGCTTCTAAGAGACTACATACAATCTTTGGAGCAGGAGTGGTGTCATTACAGAGATAAATAAGATTATGTTTATGCTGGGGTCAAAAATGACTCCATGATAGTAACTGGTGGTTGAAGAATATACATACATTACATTAAAATTCTGCTTACTACATGTTGTCTTCTTTGTTTTAAAGCCTCTTTTTCCTGCAGTCACTATGTTACTAATTACATGTCTTTTGTAACTCTAACAAAAGTCTTATTAAGGCCAAACAGGTTTCATTTTATCCTAAAGCATCTTCAGTGGTTACTGTAACAATATGGATTATCTTATAATTTTGTTTGCTGGGAGCATGAACAGATCTCATGCTTCTGCTTACTGCTATTAACGGTATTAAATTATAATTGTTACTAATGGTTTTTAATTTCTTATGTCATCCTTCACGCTCTTCTGAACACATGTGGTAAATTTTAACACATACAAATTTGACTGACACTAAATTCATTCACATTTTTTTGTTTCATTCACATTGTTTTGATATTGTAGGATACATTCACCTTTTGTTTTGTTTTAGTGGTAGAAGGTTACTGCTCTTTGTTTTAGACAGAGCTTTCTCTCTCTCTCTCTCTCTCTCTCTCTCTCTCTCTCTCTCTCTCTCTCTCTCACACACACACACACACACACACACACACACACACACACACACACACACACACACACACAAATACCAGTTGAAAGATATAAACAAACACAGAGAAGTGGCAGATGCTCCTGTTTCCCTTTTTTTTTAAAAAAAAAGTGTATACTGCAGTGACCAAAACAAAATACACAAAATGGTGACACGGCAGTGTACCTTAATAAAAAAAGAAATGTGAATATGATTAGTGTTTGTCAAAGTGCTGTGTACTAAAATCTACCAAATCCGTGTAGAAGAATGTAATGATTGACATAAGAAACAAAAAAAAAACAAGATTGACAATTATAATTCAATAATTCTTATAGTAATAAGTGAAAGCAAAACTATTCATGATCCTAGCAAGCAAAATTATAAGGAAAGCCATATTGCTACAGTGATCACAGACAATGCTTCCGAATAAAGTGAAATGTTTTTGGGCGTCATAAGACTTTTATTACAGTGGCTAAGACAGTATAACCTATATAGCTCCTCTTTACTGTTTCTTCTTTGCAACCATCCCACCTGTCCCAGTAAATTCATAAAGCAAGTTTTGGTAGTAACAGTTGCAGCGCAATGAGTAGTCCAATTCTACCAAACCTGGGCATAGGGAAACTACTCTGGAGGTAAGAAATTTCTTATCTGAGAGTAGAGGAGACTCGTCACAAGAGTTAAAAGCTGGATTACATCCTAGTGAGACATCAATTCTGAAATCAAGCATGAAAATATAGAATGTGCTTACCAAAACTAGACAAAAATGTCCAGTAAACATGGGCTCTAAAATGCACTACAAGCATTTGTTCATCTTTGCTACTGTGAAAAACATCTCTACCACTGCAAGCTCTTTTCTATTATGAACAACCTACAAAACACTATAAACAAAAGAGTACATAGATTCAAAATTACTCTCTTACTGTGTAACAGCAGAGCTTGTAACATAACCTACTTGTTACTATGAGAGACTTGCACTTGCAAACTTCAGTAAATATGATGCTCAATATGGCATCCATTCATAGTAAGGAAATCTTCTATCCAATTATTTGTTAACCATACACACTCTGAAAAATCTGAGATTAGCCAAAATACATTGTCAGACATTGAAAGTGCATTTCTGTAGTTATAGCACATCATTAATGGGGTTTTCATACACAAAAGATTTCAAGTGAGTAGACACTCAAAAATCCAAAGGCATTAAGACTGGGAGAATGACTTGTCCTACGTACCAGACCTCCCTGACCACTCTATTCATTAAATGTTTCTGTGAGGTGTTCTTGGACATTTTGGAGAAAATCCACTGAGGTCCATCATGCATGAGGCATATCTCCAGCTGTTATTGGGATGGTACCTCCTCTACCAGGACAGACACACCTTTTAATAAAAACTGAAGGTACCTTGCACCAGTCAACCTGTTTGATAGTACATAATGTTGTATTAGGCTACTACCAATAATTTCTGTCTACACAATAGTTCAGAATCAGAATTGATGCCTTCCTCAACTGCACATGGATTTGCATCATCCCATGCCTGATGCTTATGAAAATTGACAATCCCACCTCATATGAAACCAATATTGTCTGTTAATATTACCTTTCTCATCAAATTTGGATTGTCACCACACACTGGCAACAGTCACTGGCAGAACTGCATTCTGGCAGGCTGATGTGGTTGATGGGCCTGGACACATTGTACATGATATGGGTATACTGACTGTTCATGTAGGATTGCCCAGACTAGAGAATGAATAACCCTGATAGGTGCTGAAAGTTTATGTACGCTAGTACCAGGATTTTATGCCATTCACTGCAATATTCTGTCCATAACAGGAATACAGATGGTGTGAAGTCTGCCATGATCCATCATTGTCGGAGTTACAGAGCCAGAGTCAGTCAGTTGCAGGAAAAGATGGCTGAATAACTGTGCAGATAATACCCTGCATTCTACATGTTTTTCAAAATACAGGACACACAAGTGATGGTTGCTTCTGTTTGACACACCATATCAGAAGATAATGTCTGCCATTTCCCATGTGGGATAAGAGGCTTCCACAATGCTGGTAAGTGAAACAATTAAACTACAAAGTAAAAGCACTTCATAAACTTATCATAATACAAACTGATTACATTACAATAAATGTATGCATTGACTTACCTAAAACTGTGAATGCAATTTATAGATCTAAGATGGCACCTACTGTGCAAACAGCATTCAGTATGGCACACCAGTTCAAAAGTGTTCTTTTATAGTGCTGATGTTGTGAAGCTCTACAAATCACATGTTGAATGTTTCTGAGAGACATGCTACACTTCCTTACTTTACAATCTTAGCTCTGTCCCTTTATAAATAATGGTAAGCATGCAGCAATCCCTCCTCCAGCAGGAGCTCAGCCACCCCTAGTAGAGGCATCTGAGTAGATCAGCATCCCAGCATTGTGAGCTCATCTGCACTCATGTAATGGCCATGCTGCAGCATACCGATACATTAGACCAAGTTGGGCAAACATCACTGCTTTGTCTCCAATGCAGTGCTCAAGAAAATCCAGAGCACAACTGATCTCAACAAAAAGATCAGTGTCTTACTAATGAGAAAGTATGTATCCTCAAAAAAA
The DNA here is from genome assembly GCF_023864275.1 of Schistocerca cancellata. NCBI lineage: Eukaryota > Metazoa > Arthropoda > Insecta > Orthoptera > Acrididae > Schistocerca > Schistocerca cancellata. The sequence goes on from NC_064628.1 coordinate 565,104,313, forward strand.
AAAAAAAAAAAAAAAAAAAGGAAACAGGATGACTCACAGATCAAATGAGATTGGACAGTACCAAAGATGTAATGACCTTACAAGTATTCAGTGTACTAGAAGAAACTGGTGGGAAATACAAAATATTCTTCAAAAGCACCGTGAAAAAATTAGGCACAAAAGTCTCATAATTTCCTATTGACAGTAACCACAGAGTACATCACAGGATACCAGATTCCAAAAATCCAGGACCTTCTTAACATAATTCATGTGCTATAGGAGATTCTCAGAAATCTTTTGGGGAAACAAAGAAATTAGAAAAACCAGGAGTGACCATACGTGAACATCTTTCACCTGAAAGAGTGAAAGTACTGATCAGTGTGATCATGCAGCCCTGTGGGATTTGCATACAGGATTGCCTCTCTGCGATAGATATGGCTGGTCTTCAAACCCAGACATATTTTAGATTTCACTAATTTTAAGAAAGATAGTACACCATATTTTACATTAGAATCTCTGTTTTTTAACATTTTAGATGTGCATCACAGTTTTACCATCGTTTACACTGATGGCTCCAAACAGGAGAATTTAATTGACTGTTCTGTAGTGTTCCCTGATCATGTTACTTGGATTCACGTCCCTGATGAATATACCATTTTCGCAGCAGAGCTCCACTTGGTCCTGATGGCACTGGAGCAGATGAATCGTGTTCGAGGCAATCAATTTCTCCTCTGCTCCGATTCTCTTAGTGCCTTACAATCATTGCAGAATCTGTAGCCAACTGAGGAGATGGTCTAGCTGATATATGACCAACTGTACTTGCTCCAACGGCAGTGTAAGGAGGTGTCCTTCTGCAGGGTACCTGGTCATAATGGAATATGGGGCAATGAACAGGCCGATTGGGCTGCCAAGGAGGCTTGCAGAGAGCAGGATGTGGTCCAGTGTCCTATTCCCTTGCAGTCTCATTTCTGCACTCCATGAGAAGTGCTTGGAGTTGGGGGAGGAAGAATGGCTGGCGGTGACAGCCAATAAACTGCGGTTGGTGAAGTCAACAACTCGGCCGTGGCGTACCTCCTGCCAGGTGCTCAGGCGAGAAGAAGTGACCCTCACGCATCTTCATATTGGGCACTGTCCTCTCACACATAGCTTTCTATTACACCGAGAGGATCCCCCATTTCGTGATGCTTGTGGTGTGCACATCTCTGTCCGGCGCATTTTAACAGACTGCATTTTATACCGTGATGCAAGGGCAGAAGCACAAGTTGATGGGGATCTGCCCTGTGTTTTAGATAATGATGAGATGTGTGTGTCTAGGGTTTTAAAGTTTTGTGATGTGTCTGGACTCTGGCCTAAACCTTTACGCTGGAGGTTTTAGTGTATTGCAGAGAGGCTGGCTCCTCCCTTTTTTCCTTGCAGTCAGCCAGCCACTTCCATCTGCTATATTGTTTTAGCTCCCTCTACCACTTTCTTCGTGGGTTGACCATGTTTTACTGCTGCCGGCATGCTTCATCTCACGCGTTGGTGTGGATAGGCATATATTTTTCCAGGCTTGTTTCCTGTGTCTTATTTCTGTTTTACCTTATTGTTCTAGGTCTTTTCTTGACACGCGTCTGAATCTGTTATTGAGTGGGCGCTGAAGACCTTGCCATCGTGCACCCATAAAACCCTCTCCATCCATCCATCTCAGTTTTGGTTGCAGAATGTGAAGCCTAGGGATGCCAGGATAATTATAAAGACAGCTACAGAAAAGCACTCAGTGAGGAACAACAGAGAATTTAGAAGCCAAAGCTGTGTGAGCCCAAACTGGTCTTTTGTAAAGAAACATTTTACTTTGTAGTATGTTCCTCAAAAACACTTTTCTGTCATCATAGTTTGTTTATTTAGGTTTACTTTTAATACTAGTTACACATTTTCATTCAAGTTTCATACTTTTAGTACCAACATAATCATTATTTCACTGTTACTTCACTAGTCTCACAGGATTTTAATTGAGATGCTTAATTTACTATCAAATTAATGGTTTGGTGTATAAATTCATAGCGTTCATTTCCCATGTTGGTATTCTGGTTCCTACAGTTTTCTTCATTGATTGTCATTGTAGTTCACTGTTGCTGTTCGAGTTTACATACTGGTATTTTGTCAGTAGACCCTAGAAAATGGACTGTTAAGTGGGAAAATAAGATTATTTCTGACATATTCTACTATTTGAGCTACATAGAGGAGGAGACAGCCAGAAAGATTTGAGCCACATGTGAGGATTATGCCAGTAAGTAGAGCACAGCAAGTAAACAGTTTTCTCATTTTAAAGAGGATCATTTTGACAAAAGTGACTCTCCGCATTCTGGAAAACCTTCAGGGCTTAGTGAAGATTGTTTAAATGCATTAATCTACAGTGATCCACATCAGTGTACTGAGAAGTGGAAGATATGTGATGAACTATGATTATTTCACCATCATACAACATTTGCATGCAATGGGAAAGGTTTAAATCTTGAGTGTACAGATACCACATTCTCTAATCCAAAAACACATGAATCAGTGGGTGATCACATGTGTAGCTCTGCTTGCTTGTCATAAACTGGCTCAAGAACAACACTGATCATTCCTAACCTGTTTCATTTGTGGTGATGAGAAATTGTGTCTTTATGCTAACATAAGGAAAGGAAAGGAATGGTTGAGTACTTATAAAGCAGCAACTCATCGTACAAAGACTCTTGCACATCTACAAAAGTTGTTATGCATCTGGTGGAACTTCACTGTGTGCTGTATTATGAATCACTGCTGACATTTATTGGTAATAACTGAGACATCTTGCAGATGCAGTCTAAGAACAGTGAACAGGTAGACTCCTTGAAGTGATGCTGCTCCACAATAACACCTGCCCACATTTTGCTGGACTGACAAAAAACACTATACAAGAGTGGGATTGTGAAGTTATTCTGCATCCAACTCATTCAACAGATCTTGCACCCTCAGATTTCCACCTTTCCCACTTTCGCACTCTCTATCCAACAAGTTTCATGGAACTTCCTTTCTGGATGAAATGTGCTGCGAACATGGCTTGACGAGTTCTTTGCCTCAAAACCACGTAATTTCTACACTTGTGGAATAAAAAAATTACCCTAGCATTGGCAGACTGTTGCCAATAGTGAAGGAGAATGTATCATTGGTAGCTTCAGTCTCTGTTACACATATCTGTCATGTTTATTACACTTACGGAAAAATGCTATGAACCTACACAACAACTAATTATCATTTTACTTATTAGCAACATAACCTCAGATGAACAATTTCTCTGCACTGCTAATCTTGTCAACATGTTTTGTTAATCTCTAGAAAACACACAACTTCAAATTTTACGATCTGTTTCGGGAAACATATCTCACCTTGAACTACCCATTTCCACTAGTCACTTTCTCCTGCTTTCAACCTGAATTTTACATCTCCTTGCACCTCCATCCTCCCCTGCCCACTATATTCTGCAAGGTGCTGGGCTATGACTGTCCCTGGGGCAGCTGTCTCTCCTGTCTGCCCTCTAATAGCAGAAACGACCCGTGATAGCTCTACTCTACAGCTTGCTCACACAAATGTGCAGTTCTTATCTACTCCATCTGACTGAGTTCTGCTGCATACTTCAGCTTTCATATCATACTCCTGTCAGAGACATGGCTGAAGCTGAGTATCCATTTCCTTTCTCTAAGCCTTGACAGTTTTAATTTTTCTGAGACATAACAGATGTAACAGACAAAAGGGGGGTGTGGCAGCATATGTAGACACAAATTTGTTCCCCAATAAGATTCTCAGATCTAAGACTGAGGACAAACAACACAATTACTTTTTCACTGAGATTAAAGCACTCAATGGAAAGTGTGTCATCTGTATAACATATAATGCACCTAAAGTTGGACAGCTCTCTACTTTTGAATCTGCTCTCTCGAGTCTCAAATCTTTGTATTAATATGTAATTGTAGTTAGAGTTAATAACATAAATTTTCTAAATAATAGTCCTTCGGTATAGAAAGTCACGTGCATAGTTACCAGCTCAAAACTTATACAGATTCCACTTGGGCATACTCCCCCATATAGCAAACATTCATGTATCGATATAGTGGCAAACATATATTCAGAGTAATTCACACCAATCAGATTGCTGCACCTGGCTTGTCTGCTCTCAATGCAATATTCAAGAGTTACTTGTTGCAATGCCTGAAGAACAAACTGCAAATAGTGGATTTAAGAGATTTTAATTTTGTATGTATGTCTGAGCTTACAGCTGATATATATGCTATTTGTTGGCAGAAAATGGTGTGATAGAACTTTGCCACAAATAATGAAGTGTCCAATTTCACGAAGAACCTCAATAATTTATATGACATTCATGCACAACTAAAAACGATAAGAATAAGGAGAAAAACTGTACCATGGCTTACATGCTATCCGAAACACCTTACGTGACCAGATGCAGCATGCAGGAGATACAAACAGCACTTGACCTCTGATAATCATCTCATCTACAAGCACCTATGAAACTGAATTAGTCAGTCTGTGAGGAATGCAAAGCTGAGATATCCCTACTTGATGAGGATGTCCACAGACCTGCAGTTCTGTGGAAAAACCTATGATGTCTGGGAAAATCCAAACCCAGATCTTCATGTGTAGGATCTAAATGAGTATTTAATCATGTCAGTATCTTTAATTGATATTAATTTGCCAAAAAGCCTTCCAACTACAGGCACATTTGCATTCTACCAGCACTATCAAAGTCATTAGAATACATATTTAATGAACAGCTAACCAATTATTTAACATCAAATAACCTTTTAGATGCCTACCAATCCTTTTTCTGGCAAAATTGCTGCATGCTGACTGTTCTTATAAAAGTGACTGATTAACTGAAAAAAGCAATAGATAAACAACAGGTGACTAAAATGTGCATTTTGTATTTCAGTAACGCTTTTGACACTGTCAACTTTGACATTCTATTTGCTGAACTCACAAGTTGAAATTTTTCTTAAAGTGCTGTACAGTGATTCTATTCATACCTTACATCTTTCAAACAGTTTGTGGAACAAAAAGGTCACAATTAGGGATATAGTATGAGGGATCAGTACTGGGCCCATTACTCTTCTCACTAAATGTTAATGTTGTGTCATCTGTCCTCTCCCATTGCAGATATCATTGACACACTGACAACATTCAGTTATATCTAAATGCAAGTCCAACAAACCTGTACACAGCCTTGCTTTATCAGTATGGGCCCAGAGCATAGCCTTGAAATTTAACCCATCTAAAATGTAAGCAATCTTAGTTACTCACAAAATTACCCCTCACTTAATAAGATCTCTTCCACCATTAATTCTAAATGGCACGGAAATAAACTCGTCTTCTTCTGCACAGAACTTTGAGATAATTCTGGACCAAAATTTCAACTGGACTGAAAATACAACTGCAGTGTGTAAGAAGGTTTCAGCATCACTTCTTCACTCACTGCAGAAATATAAAAAAATTATTTTCTTTTGAGCTTAATAGAAGCTTGTAGATACAATAATACTCCCCATACTTGACTATGGTGATGCCATTCTCCAGGGACTTTCATATAAAAGCACTTGTAGGCTGGAACTGATGATGAATGCTTGTGTACAATATGCTTTTTTGACCATATAACACCAGACTACCAAAAATTGTGATGGCTACATTCCAACAAGCTTAGAAACTATCATACTGTGTGTTTGCTCTATTGTCTTTTCAGTCACTCCACTCATTCTTAACAAAGTGAAAGTCTCTCTGTACCATCACACAGCACCGAAATGTTGTCTAAATCACTTTCTGTATCAGAAACTGAACCCTGGAGCAATCTTATCATAATATCAGATAAATCAAATTCCTCCAAACTGCAAAGAACAGCTAATGGTCCACCTTCAGCCACAACAGCCATCTCTCCTACATTCTGTGCAGCTCATTCTCATCAGTCCCCTTGTCCAGAACTCTTCCCTACACCTTGGTGCCAGAGTTCTCTATCTATATTCTGTTCTGTCTTAACAGCCACTGTCACCCATGTTTCCATTTTCACCTCTTTCTTTATCCAGTCCAGTTCTTATGATACTAAACATGGTTTCAAATGTACTAAGCTAATATATATCTTTCTAAATGCCCTTTCTTCTTCTTCTTCTTCTTCTTCTTCTTCTTCTTCTTCTTATTGTTATTAGCATCAGTTATTTTTATTATTACTGGGAAGATTTTGTCATGATTCTGGTATGTGTTGCTCCTGAACACAGGTAAGAAAGACCTCAAAGCTAAAAAAGCAATAAATAAATAAATAGTGGATGTTTACTGAATGCAATATCCGTGGACAATAACAGAGGAATGTGTACCATTACTTCTGTATTCTGTAGGTCATTCATAATAGCAGAGACATTTTTGTCTTGTTTCTGTCCACACTACCATCCTCTCAAAATATGGAATATTTTTTTTAATAGGCATTATATCTGTTGCTGTGTTTGCTTTACATTCTAATGCATGATATCAGAATCTGTGTTTCACCATAATGGAATCCAGCTTGTAACTCTGGGGGTAATTACACCCTGAGGGATAAAATGAAATATTCTGAGTAGTAAAAACTAAACAATTTAATTCTGTTTTGCCACAAAATTAAATTATTTTCAAAAGATCATTACTATTATCATAATTTTGTAAGGCTCTACACTGATCATGTAAGTTATCAAAAAATACTTTTTCTCAGTTAGTAGCATTAATGTGGTGGAGGCTACGTATTCCTCATATAGTTTACCCACTACACACATATTTTGTGCTTTGTCCTGTTCATCACTGATGATAAAGTGAGACATATACATAAGAAATGCTAAATATCTTATGAAAGTGTTTCAGATAGCACCTGTAGTAGCCCATAAAATTTCTTCATTACTCAGTTCAAAACAGATAAATGAGTTAATTGACAGCATAAAACAGCAGTAAGTACATAAGTGCTACTACAGTGCTGTACTCATTATTATTATTATTATTATTATTATTATTATTATTATTATTACTTTTTCAATTACTTCTACTGGCTGTGGTCAGACACAGAGGCATGAACAGCCTGAAGTCTTCCAAATTCAGCAATTTCCGAAGTAAGGAGGGAAACAATAAAGTAATTATGACCAGTACATATAGCATATACATTTTAACTTGGATGATTTTAAATTGGGTTGCACTGTGCAGCTCAAGTAAGAACTAAAATGGAGATTAGTAATGCAGGGCAAGTGATATGCTACAAGTGTCTACCCTCACTGCGGATAGTTAGCTTTCTTATCTGAGAAGGAGTTGTGCATCACACCTTGAATCCCTTTGATATGCATTCTAAGATGCGCACACACACACACACACACACACACACACACACACACACACACACACACACACACACACACACAGTAAATATGATTCACCTTTCATGGTTTCAAAAATAAAAATGTTCCAAGAAAGTTCTTTCATTCTACAGTTTAGTTAGGTTCTAGACATGGTGATAATATGGGGGAGGGGGAGGGCACCAGATGGCAGTGGGCAGCAGGTGAAGGGGTGGGGGGAATGTGGATACTAGCTAATGTCTAATTGCACTCAGGGGTAATCACCTAAGAAAGGTTGCTACCCACTCGTAGTTCAAGCAGTGTGGAGTATTGGACATTACCTGTTCCAAATAGCACTGAAAAATTTCAGATGCACTTGTGACCTCAAACAACAACTATTGGTATTGATAAAGGCTGAATGGTGTATTAATGATCATGATTGGCTTGGGTTCATCATCCAGAGGTAACTGGTGATACACTTAGGAAAGATCAAGTTTGAAGGAGAATTCACTCCCCACAAACCTTATTAACAATATGTCATGACATGGTAATAGGTATGAATCGACCACAGATTGTGAATTCACAGTGTCCTTAAAATTGCCACAAATGCACAGTTTACCAGGGGGTTTCATAATGATGACAAGGGGTGTGGCCTATTTACTAGAGGAAACAGTAATGACAACTCTGAGAAATGGGAACCACAGCCCCAAGAGAGGCAGGCTGGTTCAGTTTTACCTTGACTTGAGAGGAGAATGCTGGGGAATCCACCTAGCATGAAAATTACAGGATGAGCTGACAGCTTCAAGGGTATGTAGGCTTGAAAGTCTGCAAAGATATCCTGAAATTCTGAACACAGAATTCCAAAGGCTCATAGGGGACCTTGGCAAATACCAGCTGCGTGAAGTCCATGACCTAATAGGCAAAGGCTCATGAAGGCATCAAACTCAATGAGGTTTGCTGCACTAGTAATATGGATCACAAAAACAGTAATAGGTCAAGTCACTGATTTAATGGTGATTTCTGCCATTGTTTGGCCAAGCAAGGGGATTTTCTGTTTACATATCCCCATGTCTACCTGCAACAGAACTAAAATCTCAATAAAAAGCTTGCTGGAATCATGGTCAAAAACCAGTCCTGACTATGACACTTAATGAATATCAATATCTGTGGTCTCTGATGCAGTGTTCTGCACAGTTGAGTGACAGACTGCCACAATGTGGCCTTTTTACAGACACTTATGACAGATGGCCCAATGCTGGAGACACTCTGATCTGTCATTTATGGAGTAACATTATGGTGCACGATGGTAACAGGAAGCAGCAATTAGAATTATGTATTAGCCACACGATCGACCAGCTGTCACTGCCATGACATCATCTTCCACAGATGCAGTGGATACAGCCAGGCCACCCTGTACCACCACAACATTATACCAGTTTTCTAGTTGCAGACCAGCAGCTTGTGAGAGCTCATTTGCATGGGAATTTGAGAAAATCTCTTTGAGTGAGGGGTTCTCTATCTGGAGGGCCATTGTTGGATTTCCTTAGCCCTGGATGAAGCAGATAAGATCATGAACCATGACATCTGCATATGACTCTTTTGGCTTGTCCATGACAAAATAGCACTTGCAGCTAAGGGTGTATATGTGTGTGTGGGGGGGGGGGGGGGGAGGAGGGAGGAGTGGGGGGGGGGGGGTTTGTGGCCCAGGCATAAGACTGATGGGGGCTGCTTCTTGTGTTGACAAAATTCAACCCTAATGGCTGAAACATGCATTCAGCAGCAATTATAGGACCAAAACAATGAACGTAAGGTGTGAGGCTTATTAATGAGAGCAGGACACAATGTTTTAAGAGTAAGCTAAAATGAGTGGTATGGGATGAGGTGTATGTAGGAAGACGTGCTGATGTCAAACTCAATTTATTCCATACTTAATATATGTCATTATTTAAGGTTACTTCCCTAAAATGTTATCAAAAAGATCTACGAAAAGAACTAGTAAGACTTGGATAACTAATTGAATTAAAATCTCATGGAAGAGAAAGAGGTAAATTTATGTGAAGGCCAGAGTAAGTCAAGATTCGACATTACTTGTATACAACAAAAAATACTGTAGGATTTTAAGGAAAGTCATTCAAATGTCCGGAAGTATGCATGTTTTGACAGAAATAAATAATGCAGATAGTAAAATTGGAACTATATGGGACATTGTCGAACAGGAGACAGGACAACCAGTCAGTGTAAAAGATTCCATAACAATTAAACTAAATGACAGTGTTGTAACTGATCATTCACAAGTCCAAGTATTTTCAACCATCCATTCCAAAATGTAGCAGCAAATATAGGATTAAATGGTTCATTTGCAAAAAACAAGAGAATATATTAAAAATGTCATTCCATGAAACTTTAAGCAGCTAGAAATAGTACCAGCATCCATCACTGAAATTAACACAATTCAAAAAATTCTTAAAAGCAATATCTCTTGTGGGGTTGAAGGTATTTCAAACACAATTCTGAAAATGCTATTTCTACATTCCATTATAAACTAGTAAAAGACTTAAATGATAATACATCATGTGTTGGCATTTTTGTGGTCTCTCCAAGGTCTTTGACTGTGTAGATCATGATACTCTATTAGAAAACCCGCATTTTATGAAACTGATGGCTTTACGCACAGCTGGTTGGAATCATACTTGGCAAAATGAATGCAAAAGGTTATGCTGAATAATTCAGATGATGTTGGAAAGATAGAAAATTTTATTGACTGACATAAAATCACAAAAAGAGTCCCAGAGGGTTCAGTTTTGGTTCCATTTCTATTTCTTTATATGTGAATAACATTTCACTTATGGGAACGAGATGCATGTACAGGTATACTGAACAAACTGTCCCACAAATATATGCACATAAATACATATTTCCACAGTAGTCGTACACATGTACACAGCAAGAGACATCAATGCAGAATCCTAGAATTACATGGCGGCTCGAATCCGCGATCTCAGTCAAAGATTATGTTGTTCATGCTTGATATGACCTATCGACAGAACACACTTAACATTCAACAAGCAAAAAGCAAAATTGATATGTTTTGCAGAAAATACTAGTGTTATAATAAATCAAATTTACAGAGAAAGATACAGAAGAGTTAGTAAATGATATGCTCCACAGAATTACTAACTGGTTCTCTGAAAATGGACTAGTCCTAAGAAAAAATAAATAAATAAAAAATAAAAAAGTAAAAAAATACAAAAATACAAAACAGTGCATTTAGTTCTGTACAACAAATAGAGCCATACCAACGAGTGATGTAGTACATGTACGTGACCAGGAGTTGGTAAGCTGGGTACAACGCTCCAGATTATTGGATTTATATGTTGGTGAAAACTTGAAGTGGAATAAGCATATTACTGTGCTTCTCAATCAATTAAGTTCAGTTACTTTTGCTCTCTGTGTAATTAATAACCTTGGAAACAAACTTATCAACCTCCTGATATATTTTACACATTCCACTCTACAACATCAAATCAAATAATTTTATGGGGTAACTAATTATGTAAAGAAAAAAAAACGTTTGAATGCACAAAAGCAAGCAGTATGAATAATATAAGAATAATACTTGGTGTTCACCCAAAGACTTCATGCAGGTACCTCTTCAAGAAGCTAGTTATTTTAACTGAACTGCCACATTACATTTTCAGTACAGGTATATGCGTGAATAATCCATCACTATTTGAGAAGAACAGTGATGTATATTCCTACAATATTAGAGGGTGAAAATGATGTTTATTGCCCTATTACCTGTTTTTAAGGCTGTCAGTGGCTCAGAGGACATTTGATATGCACCAATAAAATTTTTTGAACATTTACCAAAACATAAAATGTCTGACATGCAGCGAAGTAAGTTAGAAACCTAATTTAAAATCATCTCTCTTGGACAACTCCTTCTATTTCATTGATGAATTTCTATTACCAGCAAGTAAAATAGTTAGATAAAAAATAAAAATTTAAAAAGAAATCTTGATTATAAGTGAAATGCTTGAGTAGGAGTACTGATAATGAGTTCATTAATGTTAGCACTAATCATGTATGCATATCCTGTAAACTGGCTCATCCCACATTATTTCAATAATAGAATAATTAATATCCTCTACGGAACATGTAACTAACCAACTATGTACCTCAGATTACAATGAGAATGGTTACTGCAATGGGGCCAATTCTTGCAACACCTGATACAAAGTGGCAGAAATCCATGACCAAAACAGTACACAATATACCACTGTATCCATAATGTGGAACACATGAGAATGCTGCTGTAGGCAGTGTTCATATGCACCCAATATTGCACTGGTGGGACTGAGGAGGAAACAGAGCCAGAAACGAATTTTTGGAGAGTAGCATGGGCAAAGCCTGTTGCATGACCAAGATGAGGTCCAAGGTCCTTCTGTTGCTGCATTGACAGTTGGATCAGAGATTCCAGTGAAAATAAATTGTAAAGCAACTCCACAATTCAAAACACATGAAAATATGACCCTCCCTGTTGTAAATGCATTGTAATCCCCATAAGAGAACACCACACGATGATTGGCACAACAAACTTAATTAAGTCTAGGAAACAATTTATTATAGTAGGTACACTAGCCACAGAGTGGTTTAGAACAGTCCAATAACACACATGCAGAGGTAAACATGTAACTAAGTTAGAACTGGCCAGGCCCATCTCTAAAAGCTGCCAGCCAGCTAGTAGAGGGCATGGATGAGGGGCTGCATGAGCATCCTTGAGTGGTTCAGTTGTCAAATTCCTCACTGCATCTGCAGACATGTGTGGCTTAACCTCTGAGTAACTACTGCAAGCTGCATCCTTCTGAATATGCTTACTGTATTTATCTCTTTGTCTCCTCTTTAGTATTAAACGGGTGATCCCTTGATGACTTAGAATGTCTCTATCAACCAACCCCTTCTTCTAGTCAGGTTGTGCCACAAATTTCTCTTCTCCCCGATTCAATTCAGTGCCTCCTTGTTAGTTATCTGATTTAACCATCAAATCTTCAGCATTCTTCTGCAGTGCCACATTTTGAAAGCTTCTATTCTCTTCTTGGCTAAGCTGTTTATTGTCCATGTTCCACTTCCATACATGGCTAAGCTCCATACAAATGCTTTCAGAAAGGATTTCCTGACACTTAAATCTGTACTCAATGTTAACAAATTTCTCCTCTTCAGAAATGTTTTTCTTGTCATTGTAAGTCTACTGTACATTTTATATACTCCCTACTTTGACTATCATCAGTTATTTCGCTGCCCAAGCAGCTGAGCTCATCTACTACTTTAAGTGTCTCATTTCCTAATCTAATTCCATCATCATTTAATTTGATTACATTCCATTATCCTCATTTTCCTTTAGTTGATGTTCATCTTGTATCGGCCTTTCAAGACGCTGTTCATTCTGTTCAGCTTCTCTTCCAAGTCCTTTGCTGTCTCTGACACAATTACAATGTCATCAGCAAACCTCAGAGTTTATATTTCTTCTCCCTCTTCTATTCCAAATCTTCCTTTTGTTTCTTTCACTGCTTGCTCTATATACAGATTTAATGTCATTGGTGGTAGGTTAGAACCCTGACTTACTCCCCTCTCAACCACTACTTCACTTTCATGCCTCTCAACACTTATACTATAACTGCCATCTGGTTTCTGTACAAATTGTAGATGGCTTTTATTCCCTTCACATTACTACTACCAGCTGTAAAATTTGAAAGAAAATATTCCAGTCAACATTGTCAAACGCTTTCTCTATGTCTACAAATGCTATAAATGTAGGTTGGCCTTTCCTCAACCAGCCTTTTATGGGATGTTGTACGGTCAGTATTGCCTCACATATTCCTACATTTCTCTTGAATGCAAACTGATCTTCACCAACGTCAGCTTCTACTAGTTCTTCCATCCTTCTCTAAATGATTAGTGTTAGTGTTTTGCATCCATGGCTTATTAAACTGATAGTTAAGTAATTTTCTCACCTGCCAACACCTGCATTCCTTGAAGTTGTTATCATATTCTTCTTGAAGTCTGAGGGTATTCAGTCTGTCTCATACATCTTGTTCACCAGATGGAAGAGTTTTGTTGTGATTTGCTCAGTAGTTCTAATGGAATGTTGTCTGCTCCCAGGGTCTTGTTTCAACTTAAGTCTTCCAGTGCATTGTTAAATTCTTCATGCCGTACCATATCTCCCTCCTGATTTTCATCTACGTACTCATCCATTTCCATAATATTGCCCACAAGTACAGCTCACTTATATAGACACTCTCTATACTCCTCCTACATTTCTGATTTTCTACTTGGTTCCAATCTGAGCTCTTTTTTCCAAAGGTCTCTTTAATTTTCCTCTAGGCAGCATATATTTTAACCCTAGTGATATATGCTTCTACACCGTTACATTTGTCCTCTAGCGATACCTGCACAGCCATTTTGCACGTCCTACCAATCTATGTTTTTAGACATTTCTGTTCACTTTTTCGTGCTTCATTTATTGCATTTTCATATTTTCTCCTTTCATTGATTATATTCAGTGTTTCTTGTGTTACCCGATCTTGACTACCCCTCATCATTTTACTTATTCGATACTCTGTAGCCTTCACTATTTCATCTCTCAAAGTTTCCCATTCTCCTTCTGCTGTATTCCTTTCCCTGTTCTTGTCAATTTATCCCTAATGCTCTCTCTGAAACTTTCTATAACCTCAGGTTCTTTCAGTTTATCCAGGTCCCATCTTCTTAAAATCTCTCATTTTTGCAGTTTCTTCAAGTTTAATCTGCAATTCATAACCAATAGATTGTGGTCGGCATCCACATCTGCCCCTGGAAATGTCGCACTATTTAAAAACTGGTTCTGAAATCTCTGTCTTGCCATTATATAATCAAGCTGAAACCTTCCAGTGTCTCCAGGTCTTTTTCATGTATACAGTCTCCTTTCATTATTCTTAAACCAAGTGTTAGCTATGACTAAATTATGCTCTGTGAAAAATTCCACCAAGTGTCTTCGTATTTCAGTCCTTGTAGGAGAATGTATAATTTGTAGCATTCATATTTTTCTGTAATTAGAAGATTTATAAAATTCATGCTTCTCCAACACAGTTTGCTTCAAACAAACCTCAATAATCAGTCTGTAGGGCTAGTTTGAAAATCAACTTACACCAAATATAAATGCAGTGCCAAAGATCTCAGCATTCATTAAATACACATGCTTGTGAGAATTTGTGTCATGTGTCCACAGAAAGGTACAATCAATTTCTTTTCCTGTGTTTTGACTGCCACAAATTAGTGGAACTCAGATGTTTGGTGATGGCTTAGCTCCATGATCTTATTCAGTTTCACAGTTTTCTTAAGATGTTGCTGACTGTGGTTGGACACACCCACGTTTCTCACCAGTCGCTCATCGCAGACACATACTGAGCTTAGGTGAGGGGCACTCCAGAGACCCCTATATTGTTGAGAACTACATGATGCTATGATTTGTTGCTTACTCCAAAATGATGTGCAGTACATATTCACTGCACAATTAAGGAAACTATCCAGCAATAAATGCAGCAGTGTAATAAGGCTGGAATGACTGCAGCAATGCCTCCTATGGAACCCCTGAAAAAAAGAATAGTGTGAAAAAATTAAAATTGGAAGGAAAAGTGGAAAAATCAGTAACATCAATGAATCAAGAGAAGTATTTCCACTACATTAAAAAAAGGAAAGGTTGTTTTAGAAGTCATTTTGATGTAATGGTATATGATTTACCAAATTTGCCTCTTTTACCCAGTTTTCTTCATCAGGTTATGGGCCTAGAGGGAAAGTAAATAGTTGGAAGTTTAAAATAATAACTATTGTGAGCATACACAGCACCAGTAAATATTGTAGATAGTGACACAGAAAAGTAACAAACTGAGAAAGACAACCAACTCAAAAATCTCATGAAATGTGTAAAGAATGTCATTCAAAAATAATAGAATGAACTGTGAACAACCACTTGGAATACATGAAAGACTGCAACAGTGTGTTTTGAATGTGAATTTCCAGATCAGAAGGAAAAGTGTCACTGGTGAGATATGATTACTTAAACAGTTACTGCGATTGAAGTTCAATGTACCAAAAATTAGTGAGCATTTCTTGGAAGTTGACAAGTTATATGTAATCCTCACTCAACAGGTTGAGGTGAAAAATTGATGCAATGTGTCATCTTTTGTTAACAATGCCACAACAATATAATAAAGTTGTAACTGCAATTGACGCACTGAAAATGGAAAATCGGAAGTTAAGCTTCAAGAAAACTGGCTCATGGATCACCAAATTGAGGGTGCACAATCTAAGAAGAAACCTGCAGTAGACTTGGGGCAGAACACAGTGTTATAAACATACAGAAAAAATTTCAACAAATGGAAAAAATGAAAAAAACCAATTCATGTGTCAGTGAAAGTGACAAGCACAATGCAGATGGAGAAAAAGATCTCTACTTTTAACTGACAAAACTGTGATGAATTAAGACATAAAAAAGCATATTTGATGAATTGGTTCCCTGGTATTTGGACTCTCCTGCTAGTGAACACTTTGTGAACAACTTAAAAGGCATAGATGCTAAAGATTAAAATTTCAAAAACTGTAACTATTCTGAAGGCAACACAGTTCAATGCAGTGATGCTGACTGAATGGAAGAGCAATGCCAGTTTTATTTAAATACATTTTGTTTGTACTTGGACTGTCTCACAACTTACTGTCAATGCACATGCTGGTGACAAAAGGTCTTAAAGCTATGTTTCATAATGGAAGAACAGTTATTCAAAAGGAAAGAATATTGTAGCCTTTATGATATAGACAAGGTGTCTCATGAAAGAAGTCTGGGATTGGTACACAGGTCACGTGACATGGGCACTGGCCACCACCGCCACATCCCACGGCACCTACCTCAATCGATTATTAGATGCTAATTTGCCGGTAGTCGGCTGCACACGTGCTTCCCCTGAGTTAAGCATAAACAACATTGCCATCTGATTAACTTAAGCTTACCTTTATTTACTGTAGGTGTTCAATGGTGTCCCTCTATTGTAAGAGCAACCTGACATCTACACACATTAGCAAACACTCAACGAATTTCAGCTGCCAAAATCTGGGAAATGGCTAGCCAAACCACATCTTCCAACTTTTTGAGTGTTGGGGATTAGTTGCATACACCTTGTCTTTTAACATTCCCCAAAGATAAAAATTATGCTGATTTAGATCTGAAGAATGAGAAGGCCAGTCAACTATCCTATTATCAAAAGCACTTTGTATTGCTGTCATAGAAGCATTGGTAATGTGTGGTCTTGTACTGTCCTGCATAAAGTAACTATATGTCTTTTTGTTAGGTGTTAGTCAGTGAAAAAAAGGATGCAGCATATTACTCTCATAACTGTTAGATCATATTGTTTCATCCTTCAACAGGAAAAAGGCATCTCAGCATCAATGTATGCATCATGCACAGATTATAAAAGCCATTTACAACAATGACAAAAAGCAACAGTATCAGAGTTCCTCGGTTAATGCACTATTATTATTTTGTATTGTTTCAGTTTGATTGTGCACAGCTCTATGAGCAAATGCTTTGGACACACCAGTTTGAGGTGCCAAATGGCACAGAGATTTTCTTGGATTTCTTTCCAAGGCCTCTAGTTAGAACACTAGGTTCTCTATGCCTTCATTTGTGAAACACAGATACAGTCTCCAGAAATTTCTTCACTAATCTGTGTATCATCGAATCATTGGGAACATGCACCAAGAATTCAAACAGGTATTTCACATACAATTCTGTTTCTGCATAGTTAAAGACAAGAAATGTCCTTTGATCATGCAAGCATACCACATCGAGTGGAAACACAGCAGGAAATCAAAACAAGTCAACTGAACATTCAGTCCCACAGTATAGAAAGCACATGCCCCAGACTCTGCACAGTTGCAATAATGGCATCTAGAAACAATATTTGAAGTGATTAAACTTGACAAAAAACTCAGAATAAAACACCAGTATGCTCAGTGGCACAGCATAGGGACCACACACAAAGTATTGGTATCTGACAAACTACTACCAGAAGACACAGGGACAACAACTCGCTAACACACTGCACATACCCTTCCCGAGCATCTTTTGTGAGACCCCCTGTATATAAAGGCAAAAGTGTACACTCTGAAAATCGTTTTGGTCAGAATCAGTACAAACTACTGTTTACTTGATTAATAAGATACCAACATGTGCATTAAACAGAATGCTTCTTACTACTCTGTGGTATATTGAAATGCCAGTTTCAGAAACTAACAGTGTTTGTTTGCTTGGTATATCTGTGACTTCCTGGTGACGTGATTCTTAGAGAGTCTGACTCCAGAATAAAGAAGAGCTTCACAGTTAGTTATAATGTTCTTGGGTATCAGCTTTGCTGTCTGAAAGAGAAACACATCAGTCTTGAAAGAGACATTAGTTTAGTGAAAATTGTTTTGCTTTAATTATGAGGACCGGTTCTCTTGCAAAGAAGACATAAACATTGAGGGTATCATCGATGAAGAACATGTCAATGACTACAGAAATGGCTTCACATCAAGCAATAATAAAGCTGAAGTATGAAATTTCCAGAAATCCACTAAAGTGCATCAGAAAGAGAAGTCTAACGTGGATAGAAGAGTATGTTGTATTAGCACTGAATGCAGAAATGTATGTCAAGGATGCTGTGGAGACTTTTAGAGGAATTTGCAGCAGATTAAATAATGACGAATTGCTTCATGCTGTAGCATAAGAGAGGCCAGTAATAAAAATAAATAAATAAAAAATAAAGACTTACGTGGACAGTATGTGAATTACTTAAAGGCACGAAGGCAATTGACACCAAATGGCTTTTTAAGGTGAAATGTAATGACATAGGTAACACTAGCAGTTTTAAACCTAGACTAGCTGCTTGCAGCTGCTCTTGAAGAATAGGTTTTCGACTCTAGTGAAACATAATATATTCTCCTGTAGGACGACATTAACACCCTTGAGAACATTATTTGCTGTTATGAATCATGAAAAACTGAGTGCAGACCAAAATAATGTGAAAGATACTTTTCTTCATTAAAATTTAGACAAAGAAATTTCTCTAAAGGCACCAGCAGGATTTAGTATAAAACCTGGAACCATAGATGACCTGAACAAAGCAATTAATGGTTTAAATCAGGTCTCAAGATTTAGGAGTTTAATGTTCGACAAGACTGTTACAAGATCTAGGCTTCATTAAAAGCAGTGTTGATGGTTGCCTACTTACAGGAATGTAAACAGTAAGGTTTGTGTTATATGTAGACGATATTATCAGTTTAGAAAATCATAATTTGAAATTTGAAGAATTCAAATTAGCTTTAAGAATTAATTTAGAATGCAAAATTTGAGATTAGATTAGATTAATACTAGTTCCATGGATCATGAATACGATATTTCGTAATGATGTGGAACGAGTCAAATTTTCCAATACATGACATAATTAAATTAATTTAACAACATACTCAAGTTAATATAACAACTTTTTCATTTTTTGTTTTTTTTATTTTTCTTTTTTTTTTTTCTTTTCTCCTTTTTTAAAATTTATATCTAAAAATTCCTCTGGGAGTAGAAAGAGTTGTCATTCAGAAATTCTTTTAATTTCTTCTTAAATACTTGTTGGTTATCTGTCAGACTTTTGATACTATTTGGTAAGTGACCAAAGACTTTAGTGCCAGTATAATTCACCCCTTTCTGTGCCAAAGTTAGATTTTATCTTGAATAGTGAAGATCATCCTTTCTCCGAGTATTGTAGTTATGCACACTGCTATTACTTTTGAATTGGGTTTGGTTGTTAATAACAAATTTCATAAGAGAGTATATATACTGAGAAGCTACTGTGAATATCCCTAGATCCTTAAATAAATGTCTGCAGGATGATCTTGGGTGGACTCCAGATATTATTCTGATTACACGCTTTTGTGCAATAAATACTTTATTCCTCAGTGATGAATTACCCCAAAATATGATGCCATATGAAAGCAACGAGTGAAAATAGGCGTAGTAAGATAATTTATTAAGATGTTTATCACCAAAATTTGCAATGACCCTTATTGCATAAGTAGCTGAACTCAAACATTTCAGCAGATCATCAGTGTGTTTCTTCCAATTTAATCTCTCATCAGTGGCCACACCTAAAAATTTGGAATATTCTACCTCAGCTATATGCTTCTGATTAAGGTCTATATTTATTAATGGCGTCATACCATTCACTGTACGGAACTGTATGTACTGTGTCTTATCAAAATTCAGGGAGAGTCTGTTTACAAGGAACCACTTAGTAATTTTCTGAAAGACATTATTGACAATGTCATCAGTTAATTCTTGTTTGTCAGGTGTGATTACTATACTCATATCATCAGCAAAGAGAACTAACTTTGCCTCTTCATGAATATAGAATGGCAAGTCATTAATATATATTAAGAACAACAAAGGACCCAAGACTGACCCTTGTGGAACCCCATTCTTGATAGTTCCCCAGTTTGAGGAATTTGCTGATCTTTGAATATTATGAGAACTACTTATTTCAACTTTCTGCACTCTTCCAGTTAGATACGAATTAAACCATTTGTGCACTGTGCCACTCATGCCACAACACTTGAGCTTGTCTAGCAGACTTTCATGATTTACACAATCAAAAGCCTTTGAGAGATCACAAAAAATCCCAATGGGTGGTGTTCAGTTATTCAAATCATTCAAAATTTGATTGGTGAAAGCATATATGGCATTTTCTGTTGAAAAACCTTTCTGGAAACCAAACTGAAATTTTGTTAGTACTTCATTGTTACAGATATGTGAAGCTACTCTTGAATACATAACTTTCTCAAAAATTTTGGATAAAGCTGTTAGAAGGGAGATTGGATGGTAATTGTTGACATCAGATCTATCCCCCTTTTTATGCAAAGGTATAACAATAGCATATTTCAGTCTATCAGGGAAAAACTATTTCTTGTGAATTAAGATGTATAAAGTAATGATGGAATAATTTTGAGTCATACAGATTATTTGAAAAATCTGTTGAACAGTATGAATAAAAGCAAGCTAAATGACATAACCATAGAACTGAATTACACAGAGAAGTATAGGATAAGAGATTGCATGAGAAAGTGCTTACAGAAAATTACTGCAATGTTTATTCTATGTAGCTCAAACAATATGGCCTGATGTAAGATTTGCTGTTAATTATTTCAGTTATTATAAAAGTGATCCAGGGAAACACATTTGAAATGTTTGAAGAGAATACTGCAGTACAGAAAAGGCACAGTAGATTATGAGGTGCATTATAAAAATAAGGAAAACAACGAAATTGTAATAGCTTATGCTGATTGGATCAGTGAACTAGATAGAAAATTCAACTTCTTGTTTTTCTATCAACCTGTTTGGCAAAACTGTAAGTTGAGGAACTAAAAGCAAAGTGTGGTGGCATTGTATTCTACAGAAACAGAATTTCTATCGCTTGCAACTTGAGTTGTAGAACATTTGTGATTTGTGAAACTGTTCAATGCCCAACAAATTATGAAAAATAAGACTTATAATTTAGTAAGAGAATCAGTCTAGAATTCTCTTTGTTTATAAACTGGAATATAAAAGACTAAAACACATAGATATTAAGTACGAATTTTTTATAGACTTGTGACTGAAAGTAAAATGGATAGTAAGTACAATGGAATGAAAATCCATTATTGGACATTTTTTTAAAAACGTTATGGAAGCAACACTTTGAAAAATTGTCATATTTACTGAGATTGTGTAAAGTTGTAGACTAGAATCATACAGTGTTCCAGGAGTTATGGTCAATTTCCAGGGATATGATAGGATGACAATTTGAAGCACAAAACCAAACATTGGCTTTAAAGTGCATACCTTAAGAGCTATGAGCACTTCTTAGCACAAGAGATGTGGTTTACAGTAGTGAATGTGAGCAAGTACTCATATCTCCTAAGATCTGCATTTTACAGCACAGGTTTACAAGACATTTTTTTGCTCTGAATGACCATTCCTCTTATGTATCTGATTACTGATCATACCTTCTGGCACGCACTGAATAAAATTGAGAATAGGTGAAAAAATACCAGTCCTATGTTATGGCTTATAAGATTTGTTTACAGTGTATTTATCTTTGGGCATGGAGACTCTTTGGCTTTTTCTGTACATTCAGTGTGTATGTCTGAGTTTTTGTAAAGTGTGTCTAATATGTTCTTTCTTCAGTGAATAAATTAAAATTAAAGTTTAATTCTTGCAACTAGAGTCTGCCAGCAGTTTTCTTCTCCAGAAAACACAGGAAACCTCAATCTGGATGGGTATATGGGAATTTAAATCACTCTTCTCTCAAATGCAATTCCTGTATTTTCCCACAGTTATATTGCTGCCAGAAATAGCTAGTTACAAAGGATCATAAGACAAACTACTTGACAAAACTTTTAACATTTGTGAAAGATAAGAGTGTTGTGTGTAAACTGCCTAACAAATAGTTACAACAGTAAAGAAGCATTTCAGTGTGCTTTGCAAGGGTGAGAGGTTGGCAGAGGCTGAAACTGGACTTAAAGTTAAGTTTTTTTATCCGTTGATTAAAAACACTCATTCATGACTGAGGAGCACTACACGTTACAGAAAACAATGCAAACTCCAGGCTGCAATAACAACAATGTAAGGAACAGGATAGATTGCCACTCACCATAAAGAAGACCCAATGAGTTGCAGACAGCCACAATGAAAAGACTGTCACACATGCAGCTGTTGGCCAAAGTCTTCCTCAGCAAAGGAAACATACACACTTTCAAAAAAGCAAGCATTCCTCATGCACACTTGGCCACAACCATCGATAGCTCCACATTCCGGTCAGAGCTGTTGGTGGTGCAGCCGAGTGTGCATCAGTTGAGCTTGCTTATTTGAATGTGTAGTAGTAGTAGTAGTAGTAGTAGTAGTAGTAGTAGTAGTAGTAGTAATAGCTTTATTCATCTATAGATCTCTTTTTACAAGGATATAGGACATGTCAAAGTATTTACAAGTTTATAATAGAAGGAAACATTCCATGAAGGAAAAATATACCTAAAAACAAAGATGATGTGACTTACCAAATGAAAGTGCTGGCAGGTCGACAGACACACAAACGAACACAAACATACACACAAAATTCAAGCTTTCGCAACAAACTGTTGCCTCATCAGGAAAGAGGGAAGGAGAGGGAAAGACGATGGATATACACAAATATGTCTGCTTGTGTCTGTATATGTGTGGATGGATATGTGTGTGTGTGTGTGTGTGTGTGTGCGAGTGTATACCCGTCCTTCTTTCCCCATAAGGTAAGTCTTTCCGCTCCCGGGACTGGAATGACTCCTTACCCTCTCCCTTAAAACCCTCGTCTTTCCCTCTCCTTCCCTCTTTCCTGATGAGGCAACAGTTTGTTGCGAAAGCTTGAATTTTGTGTGTATGTTTGTGTTCGTTTGTATGTCTGTCGACCTGCCAGCACTTTCATTTGGTAAGTCACATCATCTTTGTTTTTAGGTATATTTACAAGTTTAGATCAATTTAAAATAAGCTAATTTGTATACATGTATTTACAGACTTCTAGTTATAGACAATCATTAGATTGTATACAATACTTTTTTGCAAATAATGTATTAAATAATGTTATGCCACACTGTACACTCATATCTCATTATCAGTCACTGCACAAACTATGCATACATTGTATCATAACACTTTACTCACAACACACACACACACACACACACACACACACACACACACACACACACACACACACACACACACACACACACACACACACACACATTGGTGATCTCTGGGCCTTTTTCTGTACCACAACTTCCCATTTGGAGTCAGCAATCCTCAATAATGAGTGAGATGTTGAGCTCAGAAAAAGGAAGAGGTGTTAGTATTGTGCTATGCATAGCTTTGGGGTAAGTATATCTAGAAAGGAAAAAAAGAAGGAAATAAACAAAGTGCAGGCTTTACGTGGAAAGTTGGATGTTTTATAATCATTATCATTATTTATTTGTATAACATTTTTTTATCGAACCCATACTCTGTTTTATCTAAGTAATCCTTCAGTGTATAAAATGTGTAGCAGAACAGGTACCTCTTAGCTGCCTTTTTAAATAAGTGTATTTTTGCAATTTCTTTAATCTGTTTTGGTAATTTATTGTACAGTTTTATTCCTTGGTAGAAAATGCTGTTTTGAGTTTTATGTTTATTTTTTCTTGGTAAATGTAAGTTGAGTCTATCTCATGTTGCATGGTCATGAACAGAGCTGTTTGTGCAGTAATTACCAATGTTATTTTTGATATGTACAACTGACTGGTAAATGTATTCCAAAGTGTTTTGAACACATCTTTCCAATGAGCTTGACTAGTATTTTTGGTTATTATTCTTTTCGCTCTTTTCTGGAGTTTGAAAATTGTGTTCATATTTTGTGCATTTGTTCCCCCAAAAAAATGCAATAGCTAAGAATTGAGTGTACATATGAATAATATGTAACTAAAAGACACTGCATGGTACACACTGATGAGAGTATTCTGTGGGCGTAACATGCTGGTGACATTCTGTTTGCAAGTAGCTTTGTTTGTTCACACCACTTCTACTGAGAATCAATATTCATTCCTAGAAATTTTGCATTTGTTACACAGACTATAGAGGTGACATCTACATTTAATTTAACATTGTTATTTTTCCTCTTCAAACTGAAATTCATGGCACTAGTTTTCTTTATGTTCAATGTCACTTTATTGCTTATCGACCAGTCATAAACTTCCTTGAGAGTTTCATTTGCTTTCTTGGCAAGGGGTTCTCTTGCTTTCTCGGTGACTATAATATTGCTGTCATCAGTGAAGAGAATTTTTTCACTATGAGTAACACTACTGGAAAAGTCGTTGATGTGTATCAGGAGCAGTATTGGTTCTAATATGCTACCTTGCAGAACACCTATATTAATGTGTTTTGGTTCTGATAAGTGTTTTACTAAACGTTTGGATCTATTTGAAGTGTGTGTTATCTCTACTCTTTGTACCCTATCTGTTAGATATGGTTGAAACCAGTCATTAGATACTGCTCTTATTCCTAATTTTACTAATTTATTTAATTGAATCTTGTGGTCAACCATATCAAATGCCATAGAAAGATTAAAAAATATACCTGTGACACTCATCTTTATCAAGATCATCAAGTACAACTTTTGTTAATTCTGTTGTTATTTGACAGTGATGGTCTGATAGTCTGAGATCTTTTACAGCTACATCACATTTTTCCCTGTGCATATTTGTGGCCTCATGGTCAATTGCTGATGCAGTCGTTGTAGGAACCCTTGCTGCACTGTTGACCAGTAGGGACATGCCAAAACTTTGAAGGATGTTTTTGAAGGTGCTGCTGGATACATTTCTGATATTAGTGTTGATTTTAATGTCTCCACACAGAATGATGTTGACCTTAGTACTTGAGACTTAATCCAGAACTTCTGTTAATTTATTGAAAAAAAAGTGTCCAAACTACCACTGGGAGATCTGTACACACACAAAATTATTAATTTCTTGGTGATAGCAATCCCTGTTAATTCAATAGCTGGTAAGTGTTTGTCTGCATTTACTATACTGAGGTCATGTCTTGATTTGACCTGTGTTCCTTTCTTGGTACTGCAGAATGAAGTGCTAATGACCATGCTTCTGATGGGATTGGACGTGTTTTTCATTTTGGCAATAACAATGTAATTTTTTATTTAAAAGTGGAGATTGTAGAGACAGTGTGGTATAGATAAATGTGATAGAATAAAAAAATTACAGAAACAGAAATTATGGAGCAGGCTTATTTCAGAATTATCATGTCATTTGGAACCCACAAAGACAAAAATTTCAGACTCGTGAATCAACCTCTAGACATGAAGAACTGGAACCAACTACAAGAAAAGAAGACAAGAAAGAAAGTTATTTGTAAATCTTATTCCTCTCGAAGCTTATTAAAAGAATCTGTTATGAAATGAGTGAAAATCAACAGCCGATGTGAGGGAGGGTAAGATTACAATTGCTGGTGTTGTCCAGGCTCAATTAACTGATAACGAAGCTTTTCTGTTGCAGAAGAAGGGACAGTTATTTGTGTCATTTTCGTTTTATGTATAAATGGATTTCTGATCTCTTGAAGAAATGAGACCAAGAGCTGCCCAACAAAGTCATATTAACTGTGATGAGTTACTACCAAAAATGACAGACCAGATTAATTGTAAGACAACTCTGGACAAGGGACATAAAAAAAGATAGATAAGTACAAACAATTTGTGAAATTAATTTGTTTGTAGACTTGTGTGATTGTTGCTAAAATGAATAGAGGCAAGTGTGGTAGTGATGCAGAAGTGAAAACTGTGGGATCCAGACAGGACATGTTTGAACAGAGTGAAATCATAGTCAGCAAAGAAACCATAAAAATTGGTATTTTGCAATTGATTTTGGCAAAACTAGATGAAATGAAGGCAGATGACAACAGCAAATTTAATGCAGTTAATGGTCAGTTAACTGAAATAAGAGCTGAAAACAACAAAAAATAGTCAGATTGCAATACCAAACAGACCAACTTCATAATCAGTTTTTGGAGCTAAAAAATTGGTTGTCAGAGTGATTAAAAGTGTGAATGAAAAAGGTGATGCCTTAGAAAATAAATTTATTGTTTTGGAAAATGAGTTTATTGCCAAATCTCCAAGACAGATGAAGAATGTTAATGACATCAGAGTTGAACAGAAGACCATAGCAGAAAAATGGAACAGAACCTTAGTATCTGTATTCAAACAATGGTATTGCGTGGTCCAGCATTCCAATGAAAAGTTTTCCATCAGACAATTTACATCCAGTGGATTTCCTGCACCAATGTAGATATAGTTTTGCCTCAGGGATGAGTGAAAATCAAAAAATTAAATTTGTTAAAAGATTTTTGAAGGTGAATCTCTGTCTTGGGTAACTTTAAATTTAAGACAATGCAAAATGTGTCAAAGTTTTGAGAAAAGTTTTTTAAATAAATTTTGGTTGGAAGCTGAGCAGTGGAGATGTAAAAGTAAATTTTTGAATGGTCCTAATTATAGAAATAGGGACAGTACTTTGAAAGAGTTTTGTAAGAATCAACTTTAGAAATTAACACAACTTGACAAACCATTTGATGAAATGACATTGACTATTGCACTTAAAAGGAGGTTACCAGAAAGGCTGCAGTGGGATTTAGTACACATACCTGACGATTGTCTTGAACAATTTTTGCAGTATATTGATAGGCTGGATGGGGCAGTAGAAAGAAATATGTATTATAATAATCAAAATGATAGAGGTCACAATGGTAATAACTACAAAAACAGAGTAAATGGTAACTTCTATCAAGATCAAAATGTTAATAGAGGCAGAAATTTGGAACATCAGCAGAATAGGAGTAATGGGGATAACCATGGGCAATTTAATAGGAGAAACAATCATAGATTAGATTAGATTTACTTTCATTCCAATTGATCCGTAGTGAGGAGGTCCTCCAGGATGTGGAACATGTCAGAAAAACAACAATACACGACAAAGATTTACAACTAAAACAAGTAAGCTAATGTACGATTCCACAGGTCCCAAGTGGAATGATCGTCATTTTTTAATGAACACTAAGAGTCATTTTACAAATACTAATGCACTGAATTTAAAATAAAAAAGTTTTTTGTTTATTTATAGGGTAATAAACGTGTAATACAACTACTGTAATACTTATTTACAATGAACACATTACTGCACTGAAATGGTGCAGAAGTTAGATTATACTTACACACACACACACACACACACACACACACACACACACACACACACACACACACACACACAGACACACACACAGACATTGCTTGTGTCTGTGTATGTGTGGATGGATATGTGTGTGTGTGTGTGTGTGAGTGTATACCTGTCCTTTTTCCCCCCTAAGGTAAGTCTTCCCGCTCCCGGGATTGGAATGACTCCTTACCCTCTCCCTTAAAACCCATATCCTTTTGTCTTTCCTTCTCCTTCCCTCTTTCCTGACGAGGCAACCGTTGGTTGCGAAAGCTAGAATTTTGTGTGTATGTTTGTGTTTGTTTTGTGTGTCTATCGACCTGCCAGCGCTTTTGTTTGGTAAGTCTCATCATCTTTCTATATATATATATATATATATATATATATATATATATATATATATATATATATATATATATATATGCTCCAGTCCGGAATCCTTGAACCATTACACCAACAACCTGAAAACAGATTTCGCATCCCGCAACTACCCTCCCAACCTGGTACAGAAGCAAATAACCAGAGCCACTTCCTCATCTCCTCAAACCCAGAACCTCCCACAGAAGAACCCCAAAAGTGCCCCACTTGTGACAGGATACTATCCAGGACTGGATCAGACTCTGAATGTGGCTCTCCAGCAGGGATACAACTTCATCAAATCCTGTCCTGAAATGAGATCCATCCTTCATGAAATCCTCCCCACTCCACCTAGAGTGTCTTTCCGCCATCCACCTAACCTTCGTAACCTCTTAGTTCATCACTATGAAATCCCCAAACCACTTTCCCTACCCTCTGGCTCCTACCCTTGTAACTGCCCCGGTGTAAAACCTGTCCCATGCACCCTCCCACCACCACCTACTCCAGTCCTGTAACCCCCTGCGGGTTCGGGGGTTAGAATAGGCCCACGGTATTCCTGCCTGTCGTAAGAGGCGAGTAAAAGGAGTCTCACATGTTTCGGCCTTATGTGATGGTCCCCTCTCGGGTTTGACCTCCATCTTTCTAAATTATTCCGAAGAGCGAGCCAATTGGGGAAGGGCGCCTTACGTGGTGCACTGTATCCGTCGTGCAATTAGACCTTTAGCCGTCTTTCTCGTCGTTGCAATGGTGTCCCGCTCGTTTTCGATCTCTTGGGCGATTACCACACTGCACTCTGCAGTGTTTCTTTTAACTGCGACGACGACCTTGGCCATTTTTGCACCTAAGATCCAGCACGGTAGCCAGTCCGTTGTGGTGGGGCCGCCATGTACCCTCTTGGTTGTAGCCCCCTGACAACACAGGGATCGCTCTACTGATGCCTGCGCCGTTCACTCCCCACGTATGCCAAGGAGTAGATGCCCATCTCCCTGGGGCATCAGGACTCCCGGCAATGGACATCCTGCCAGGTGGCTATTGCTGCGGCTGGGTGGCGCCCGTGGGGAGGGCCCTTGGTCGGAGTAGGTGGCATCAGGGCGGATGACCCGCAATGAAGCGTGGTACATCATCTCTCGCTGGTGGGCCACCACCAGCAGTCTCTAAGCGATCGAGGTCTAACCTCAACGGCAGGAAATACGATCCACGATCATTTCCCTCCCTGGCCACTCCATGGGAGGAACGTATGGCAAAAGAAGGCAGTGGAGACTATTCACCCCGGTTCCTTGTGTGTACGCGAGTTGATGGGGAATCGTTTATGTCAACCAAGCCCCAGTTTTTTGTGGAGCATTTAGAGGACAAGTTCGGGGAGGTGGAGGGCTTGTCCAAGATGCGCTCTGGTTCTGTGCTCATCAAAACGGCATCCTCTGCCCAGTCACGGAGGTTGCTCAATTGTGACAAGTTGGGGGATGTTTCAGTTAACATCACGCCGCATAAGAGTCTGAACATGGTCCAGGGTATTATATTCCACAGGGATCTTCTTCTGCAGTCCGACGATGAATTACGCGCCAACCTCGAACGACGAGGTGTTCACTTCGTCCGGCGCGTCCATCGGGGTCCGAGGGATAATCAGGTAGCCACCGGTGCCTTCATCTTGGCCTTTGAGGGTGATGTCTTACCCGAAAAGGTTAAGGTGATGGTTTACCATTGTGATGTGAAGCCATATATCCCTCCTCCGATGCGGTGTTTTAAATTCTGGAAGTTCGGGCACATGTCATCTCGCTGTACTTCCAGCATCACGTGTCGGGATTGTGGACGTCCTTCGCATCCTGATACTCCATGTGCCCCGCCTCCTATCTGTGTTAACTGCGGAGAACACCATTCCCCCTGCTCGCCGGACTGTAGGATCTTCCAGAAAGAAAGGAAGATAATGGAATATAAGACCCTGGACCGCCTGTCCTACACCGAGGCAAGGCGGAAATTTGAGCGGCTACATCCTGTGCCAATGCCAACTAGTTATGCCGCTGCTGCAACACCAGTTCGATCTCAGCTCGGTCAGCATTCACCGGCCCCCTTGGTTGTGGGGGGCACTTCACTCCCTGTTGCTCCTGCTCCATCTACTTCAGGAGCAACACCACCCCAACCACCGGGGACATCTGTTCCCCCTTCACAGCCGGAGAAGCGTGAGCCTTCTTCGGCTCCTCTCGCTCGGAAGGGGTCCCTTGGGGCCCTCCCATCCCAGGCTTTGCCCAGTGCCAAAGCGGACACCCGCAAGTTTGTCAAACAACCACCGGTCGCTGGTCGTAGGGCGTCACGGTCGTCTTCAGTCCCAGAGACTGACCCAGTGAGGCCCTCCCAGCCAGAACCACCTAAGGTTCAGTGCGCAAAGCAGTCGAAGAAAAAGGCTCCCAAGCATCCTGAAATTACGGTGGCACCTGTCCCACCGCACCCTTCTCCCTCTGCGTCCGAAGATGAGGTGGAGATCCTGGCGTCCGCTGAGGACATGGATCTCGCCAGTCTCTCGGATGCAATAGATAGCTGTTGTCCAGGTGGTGACTCAGTGGCAGCGGGGGCCCCGGAGGCGTAATCTGCCTCCCCAGTCCCTTCACGCCTTTCCCATCCATGGCTAATACCATCCTCCAGTGGAACTGCAGCGGTTTTTTCCACCATCTAGCTGAGCTCCGCCAACTTCTCAGCCGTCATCCTTTCCTTTGCATTGCTCTGCAGGAAACTTGGTTTCCAGCAATGCGAACCCCCACCCTCCATGGCTATCGGGGTTATATTAAGAACCGAGCAGCTTATGAAAGGGTGTCTGGTGGCGTCTGCATCTATGTCCTTAACTCTCTTCACAGCGAGTTTGTACCTCTACAAACAGCTTTAGAGGCTGTCGCTGTTCGGGTGTGGACGCCACAGGCTATCACCGTCTGCAGTATTTCCTTCCACCTGATGGTGTTGTCGCACAGCATGTCCTGGCTGCTCTGATAGCCGAACTGCCGCCACCTTTTTTGCTGCTGGGTGATTTCAATGCCCACAACCCTCTATGGGGTGGGACTGTCTCCGATGTTCGCGGTCGGGCCGTGGAGCATGTGTTGGCTCAGCTCGACCTTAGCCTCTTGAACACCGGTGCTCCCACGCATTTCAGTGTGGCCCATGGCTCGTTCTCGGCCATCGATCTCTCTATTTGCAGCCCTGGCCTTGTCCCATCCCTCCACTGGAGAGTGCACCCTGACCTGTGTGGTAGTGACCATTTTCCCATCTATTTGTCACTGCCCCAGTGTCATTCTTCTGGGCGCTTGCCCCGCTGGGCTCTCCACAGGGCTGACTGGCCAGCTTTTACTTCCGCTGCAACCATTGAGTCTCCCCCACAGGGTGACATTGACGAGGTGGTTCGTGTTTTAACCACGTCCATCATTTCAGCGGCCGAGGCTTCCATCCCCCGTTCTTCTGGCCTCCCTCGGAGGAAGGCTGTCCCCTGGTGGTCGCCGGAGATTGCTGAGGCTATTCGCGACCGTAGGCGGGCTCTCCAGCGTCATAGGCGGCACCCGTCTCTGGAGACCCTCATCGCCTTTAAGAGGCTCCGTGCCTTCGCCCGCCGTCTTATTGCACGGCGTAAGCAGGAGTGCTGGGAGCGGTATGTTTCCTCCTTGGGCTCCCGTGTTTCCCCCTCGCTCGTGTGGTCCCGGATACGGTGGATTTATGGACACCAGACCCCTACGGGTGTCCCTGGGATCTCTTTGGACGGCGCTGTGTGCACGGACGCTGCCGCCATTGCTGAACACCTTGCTGCACACTTCGCTACGAGCTCTGCGACTGCAACTTATCCCCCCGCCTTTCGCTCTCTCAAGGAGCGGGCCGAGCAGACGCCATTATCGTTCCACACGCGTCGTTCTGAAACTTACAATGCTCCTTTCAGCGAGAGGGAATTCCTCGCTGCCCTCGCCGATTGCCCTGATACAGCACCAGGACCGGACTGCATCCACGCACAGATGCTGAAGCATCTCTCCAGGGACTGCCAGAGACACATTCTCGCGATATTTAATCGCATTTGGAGCGAAGGCGTGTTCCCGTCGCAATGGCGAGAGGGTGTTATTGTCCCCATCTTGAAGCCCGGTGCGGACCCACTGGCGGTGGACAGCTATCGTCCCATTACCCTCACCAACGTTTTGTGCAAATTGCTCGAACGTATGGTGGGGCGGCGTTTGTGTTGGGTCCTTGAGTCGCGCGGTCTCCTCGCTCCATCCCAGGGTGGCTTCCGTCGGGGCCGGTCTGCAGTGGACAATTTGGTGCGGCTGGAATCTGCTGTCTGTATGGCCTTTGCCCGACGTCAGCATCTCGTTGCTGTGTTTTTCGATCTGCGGAAGGCGTATGACACCACATGGAGGCATCACATCCTCGCCACATTGCATGAGTGGGGTCTTCGTGGTCGGCTCCCGGCTTTTCTTCAAAGCTTTTTATTACGCCGCTCTTTCCGGGTGCAAGTCGGTGCCACCTCTAGTTCCTCTTACAGGAAAATGGGGTCCCGCAGGGCTCGGTGTTGAGCGTCTCCTTATTTTTAGTGGCCATTAATGGTCTGGCTGCAGCAGTGGGGTCGTCGGTGTCTCCTTCTTTGTATGCCGACGACTTCTGCATCTCATTTAGCTCCACGACTACGGGAGTCGCCCAACGCAGGCTGCAAGTCGCCGTTCGCAAGGCAGCATCATGGGCTCTGACTCACGGTTTTCAGTTCTCTGCACCCAAGACTCGAGTTATGCACTTCTGCAGGCGTCGGACGGTCCACCCTCATCCAGAACTTTACCTCGACGGCCACCTGCTTGAAGTGGTGGACACTTGCCGCTTCTTGGGACTCGTGTTTGATGCCCGACTCACATGGGTTCCTCATGTTACTCAGCTGAAGCAAAAATGCTGGCGGCACCTCAAAGCCCTCCGCTGCCTTAGCCACACGTCTTCGGGTGCAGATCGCTGCACGCTGCTGCGGTTGTACAGGGCCCTTGTGCAGTCCCGGCTTGATTATGGGAGCCTGGCCTATGGGTCTGCGTCCCCCTCAGTGTTGAAGTTGTTAGACCCCATACACCACTGTGGGGTTCGGCTTGCAACTGGCGCTTTTCGCACCAGCCCCGTGGATAGTCTACTGGTGGAGGCCGGGGTTCCCCCGCTGCAGATTCGCCGCCATCGTCTGCTCGCCGACTATGCTGTCCACGTACATTGCTCGCCAGATCATCCCAATCGTCGCCTGCTTTTCCCTGCCATGGTCCTTCATCTGCCCGAACGGCGACCTAGGTCTGGGCTTTCCGTCGCTGTCCGTGTCCAGTCCCTGCTGTCCGAACTGGGGTCATTCCCTCTTCTGCCTCCCTTCCGGGTCTGTACACCTACGCCTCCCTGGTGTTGGTCCCGGCCGTCTGTCCGTCTGGATTTGGCACAGGGACCTAAGGACTCGGTTCCACCTGTGGCCCTCCGTCGCCGTTTTCTTGCGCTCCTCGAATCATTTCCGGGCTGTGAGCCTGTCTACACTGATGGTTCCCTGGTTGATAGTCGCACTGCCTACGCTTTCGCTCACGCTGCCCATGTTGAGCAACGCTCCTTGCCGGCTGGCTGCAGTGTTTTTACTGCAGAGCTGGTGGCCATCTTGCGCGCTCTTGAGCATATGCGTTTCTGCTCAGGTAGGTCCGTCGTCATCTGCAGTGACTCCCTGAGCAGCCTTCAGGCCATCGACCGCTGCTATCCCTCCTCTCCTCTGGTGTCCTCCATTCAGGAGACTGTTTCCGCCATTGCCCGTTCTGGTCGTTCGGTGGTCCTGGTTTGGACGCCCGGTCATGTTGGCATCTCAGGGAACGAACGTGTAGACAGGCTGGCCAAAGGGGCGATTGACGCCCCGGCTTTGGAGGTCGGCCTTACGGCTTGCGACCAGCAGATGGTGTTGCGCCGTAAGCTGAATGGGGTGTGGGCTGCTGAGTGGCGTGGCATGACAGCCCCGAATAAACTGCGGGCTGTCAAGGGGACGACCGATGTGTGGCGTTCCTCCCTGCGGGCTTCTCGCAGGGACTCGGTAGTCCTGTGTCGGCTGCGCATCGGCCATACATACCTGACGCACGGCCATCTGTTGCGTCAGGAGGATCCCCCCTTGTGTCGGTGTGGGTCCCGGCTGACGGTCGGCCACATTTTGCTGGAGTGTCCTCGACTGCGCACACTCCGGCAATCTTTTAATCTCCCGGGCACTTTGGCTTTGGTTTTATCTGACGATGCCTCCATGGCTGATGACGTTTTAAATTTTATCCGTGGTAGTCAGTTTTATGGTTCGATTTAGGGAGGTCCTGCACCTTTCCCTTTCTGTGTCTTTTGTCCTTGTGTCTGTTGCTGTTCTGGTGTGCCGTGAGATGGTTGACTCTTTCCCTTTTTTGTTGTCGTGGTCAGTCAACCAGTCTCCGGCCATCATCTTCTCTTCTATTTCTTTCTGTCTGGTGTTCGTCCGTACTCTTCTTTTCTGTAGTGTTCGTTGCCTAATTTGTGTTCTTTAGCACCTGGGGGGGGGGGGGGGGGGGGGGGCAGTCTCCTTCCCCTTGGGGTTTTATCTGCTCTGCGACTTTGTCTCGCTTGTTTTTGGAATGGGGGACTGATGACCTTCGCTGTTTAGTCCCCCTTAAACATCCCAACAACCACCACCATCCAGTCCTGTAACCCGGAAGGTGTACACGATCAAAGGCAGAGCCACGTGTGAAAGCACCCACGTGATTTACCAACTGACCTGCCTACACTGTGAAGCGTTCTATGTGGGAATGACCAGCGACAAACTGTCCATTCGCATGAATGGACACAGGCAGACAGTGTTTGTTGGTAATGAGGATCACCCTGTGGCCAAACATGCCTTGGTGCACGGCCAGCACATCTTGGCACAGTGTTACACTGTCCGGGTTATCTGGATACTTCCCACTAACACCAACCTGTCAGAACTCCGGAGATGGGAACTTGCCCTTCAGCATATCCTCTCTTCTCGCTATCTGCCAGGCCTCAATCTCTGCTAATTTCTAATTTCAATTTGCCGCTGCTCATACCTCACCCGTCTTTCAACATCATGTTTGCCCCTGTACTTCCGCCTCGACTGACATCTCTGGCCAAACTCTTTGCCTTTACAAATTTCTACTTGTGTCTGTGTATATGCGGATGTATATGTGTGTGTGTGTGTGTGCGAGTGTATACCTGTCCTTTTTTTCCCCCTAAGGTAAGTCTTTCCGCTCCCGGGATTGGAATGACTCCTTACCCTCTCCCTTAAAACCCAAATCCTTTCGTCTTTCCCTCTCCTTCCCTCTTTCCTGATGAGGCAACCATTGGTTGCGAAAGCTAGAATTTTGTGTGTATGTTTGTGATTGTTTGTGTGTCTATCGACCTGCCAGCGCTTTTGTTTGGTATATATATATATTCTTTAGAATACATATTTAATGAACAGCTAACCAATTATTTAACATCAAATAACCTTTTAGATGACTACCAATCCAGTTTACGGCAAAACTGCTGCATGCTGACTGCTCTTATAATAGTGACTGATTAATTGTAAAAGGCAAAAGATAAACAACAGGTGACTATAATGTGTATTTTGGATTTCAGCAATGCTTTTAACACTGTCAACTTTGACACTCTATTTGCTGAACTCACAAGTTGAAATTTTTCTTCAAGTGCTGTACAGTAGTTTCATTCATACCTTACATCTTGCCAATAGTTTGTAATGATTAGAACATAAAGGTCACTTGGAGGGTTATAGTATGAGGAGTCTCAAAAGCATCAGTACTGGGCCCATTACTCTTCTCACTATATGTTAATGTTGTGTCATCTGTTCTCTCCCATTGCAGATATCACCTGTGTGCTGACAACATTCAGTTATACCTAAATGCAAGTCCAACAAACATGTACACAGCCTTGCTTTATCAGTATGGGCCCAGAGCATAGCCTTGAAATTTAACCCATCTAAAATGCAAGCAATCTTAGTTCCTCACAAAATACATATTACCCCTCACTTCAGAAGATCTCTTCCACCATTAATTCTAAATGGCACAGAAATAACCTTGTCTTCTCCTGCACAGAACTTTGGGATAATTCTGGACCAAAATTGCAACTGGACTGAACACACAACTGGCGAGTGTAATAAGGGTTCAGCATCACTTCTTCACTCACTGTGGAAATATAAAAAATTATTTCCTTTTCAGCTTAAAAGAAGCTCTTAGAGACAATAATACTCCCTATACTTGACTATGGTGATGCCATTCTCCAAGGACTTTAATACAAAAGCACTTACAGGCTGGAACTGCCGATGAATGCTTGTGTACGATATGCTTTTTTGACCATACAACACCAGCCTACCAAAAATTGTGATGGCTACATTCCAACAAGCACAGAAACTATCGTACTCTGTGTTTGCTCTATTGTCTTCTCAATATTTCCACTGCCTCTTATTTAGTCTTCAACTCTTACTGTACCATCTGAACAGCACAGCAGAAACACTTGTTCTTAACAAAATGAAATTCTCTCTGTACCATCACACAGCACTGACATGTTGTCTTAATCACTTTCTGTATCAGAAACTAAACTCTGGAACAAACTTATCAAAATATCAGAGAAATCAAAGTCCTCCAAACTGCGATGAACAGCTGATGGTCCACCTTCTGTCACAACAGCCATCTCTCCTACATTCTGTGCAGCTCATTCTCATCATTCCCCCTTGTCCAGAACTTTTCCCTACATCTTGTGGCCAGAGTTCTCTACCTATATTCTGTTCTATCTTAAGAGCCACTGTCACTGATGTTTCCATTTTCTCCTCTTTCTTTATCCAGTACAGTTCTAATGATACTAAACATGGTTTCAAATGTACAAAGCTAATCTATATCATTCTAAATGCCCTTTCTTCTTCTTCTTCTTATTGTTATTAGCATCAGTTACTTTTATTATTACTGTTATTACTGGGAAGATTTTGTAATATTTCTTGTATGTGTTGCTCCTGAACAAGGGTAAGAAAGGCCTTAAGGCTAAACAAGCAATAAATAGTGAATGTTTACTGAATGCTGTAACCATGGACAAAAAGAGAGGAATGTGTGCCATTGCTTCTGTATTCTGTAG
Organism: Schistocerca cancellata; assembly: GCF_023864275.1. NCBI lineage: Eukaryota > Metazoa > Arthropoda > Insecta > Orthoptera > Acrididae > Schistocerca > Schistocerca cancellata. The sequence continues at coordinate 565,140,939 of NC_064628.1, forward strand.
GTCATTCTTAGTAGCAGATACATTTTTGTCTTGTTTCTGTTCACACTACCATTCTTTCAAAATATGGAATACTATTTTTTTAATAGGCATTATATCTGTTGCTGTGTTTGCTTTACATTCTAATGCATGATATTAGAATCCCTGTTTCACCATGATGGAATCCAGCTTGTAACTCTTGGGGTTAGTCTTCACAAAGTGTCACTTCCTCCCCTACTCAATAATAATTTAGTAAAAGTACACAGAATATAAATCATCAGAAAAAATTGGGGTGCAAGGAAGCGGGATAATGAAGTAGGTACAGTGGAATTGCATAATGTGTTCAAAGTTTTCTGCAAATGTAGATACTGTGAGTCTACTCTGAGGCTGTAAATACTGTGATTCTTAATACAGCAGTTGTTATTTCCATTTAACAGTATTGGATGTCTATAAAATAGACAGTCAGAGCATTGGACAGGCACAGATAGTTACAAGAGAGACAACAGCGAAGAAATTGTGGGTCAGAGAAGAAATATCGCCTAAACTGACTGATATAAAAAGGAAATTTAAAATGTGCTTGAACCGAGAGAAATACAGTAATGTATTACCAGGGGCACAACTAGGCTGTAAAAACTGGAATGGTGTCCCAAAGCCCTAAAAGAAAAAAAAAAAGATAAAAGGAAAAATTAAAATGGAAAAATAAGTAAAACTCATCAGTCAAGTAAGATGCTCTGATCCCACAAAAGAACACCACACAATGACTGACACAATAAACTGTATAAAGTTAGGAACATCTTTTTATAATGGGTACACTGGCCATGGAATGGCTCACGATAACAGTCCAATAACACATATGCAGAGATAAACATGTAACTGAGCTATAGATGGCCAGGCACATCTATGAATACTGTGAGCTGGCCAGCAGAGTGTATGGACGAGAGGATGCATGTGCACCCACAACTGGTGGCCTCTAATGGTTGTTGATCCTTTAGCTGGGTCAGACGAATTCTATGGTGTGCCTTACAATTGTGCACTAGGGCTGTTGATAAAATTTTGATATATATATATATATATATATATATATATATCTCCCGAGTGCCTCCCCAGGTGGTGGATAGGGCAATGCCTACTAGATATAGGTGGTACTGAGGAAATGAAATACTCGGGGCGGACCAAAACTACTAGTACCGTCTGTTACCGCAGTGGGCGGCTACAAAAGGCGTCTGCTCCACATGTCAGTGGCGGCCTCAACCAACCTCCTGATCTGGAAAGTCAGGTTGTAGTCAGCAGCATGCCATACATCCAACTACTAAACATCATGATGGTACAACGAGAAAAATCTCATTACCCCAGGCCCCAGTCAATAGGCTGCGATCGTCGTGAGCATCGGATTCCGGGGGCTCACAGACATCATGAGAAGAATCGGAGCTTCTCAAACTCCCTCAAGACCAAATGCAAACACTACATCGTCACACTCAACGTGAACACACTGATGAAGAAAGGAAAGATGAAACAACTGACAGACACTCTCGAAAAATTTCAAATCAAAATATGTGCACTGCAAGAATCACGATTCACAGACAAAGACCATTTCAACTCTGAGAATTTCAGAATATACAAAGGAAAACCATCGAGACAACTGAAAAACCTAAGGCTTTCTGGCACAGGATTTGCAGTACACAGGTCGATCACGGACAGCATAATTGACTTTTCGTCACCAAACGAAAGAATCGGCACCATCACAGTGAAATCAGCCAATAAATCCTACACAATAATCAACGCACATGCACTGACTAATGACTACAACAGGAAAAACCCAGACAAAATTGATTACTTCTGGACGACAATGGAAGAAACTATCAGAAAAATTCCTGCACATAGAGTCAAAATAATACTGGGAGACTTCAATGCTAAACTCGGAAAAGAAAAGATATACAGACATATCACAGGAAAACATACTCCACACAAGGACACCAAAAAAAACAGAAAACATCTGATAGACTTTTGCAAAAGCCATGACCTCGACATTATGTCAACAAAATTTAAGAAACCAACACGAAAACTTACCACATGGAAATTCCCCAGCGGAAAGCAAGAACTACAAATCGACCACGTAATAGTCCAGAAAGACTCGCAAAAAGAAATTTTGAACATAGACACCCGTAAAGGCTACTTCGACTCAGACCACCACCTACTACAGATCAGGATTCGTCTTTTGCCCAAGAAAAAGCTCCAGAAGAACAAAATTGTTAGACCAGATCCAGAATACATTACTTTAAACCAGACAAAATATTACACAAAATTAAAAGGGAGAAAAAGACAGACTGGACACAACTTTCACGAAGAATCCGAGAGGCCATGAAACTAGCACAAGCACCACGCACACGGAAACACCGTTGGTGGAACCACACATGTGACCAAGCTATTGACCAACGAATCAGTGGATGGAAAAAATTTAGTAGCCATAAATCCCAAGAGAATTGGATGAACTTCTTGAAAACACAGAAGCAATCAAGCAAAATCATTCGCAGTGAAAAACGACAGTATGACAAACGGCGACTGACAGAGATCGAATCGGACTTCGTGAAGAACAATACAAGAAACTTCTACAGAACGTTCAGAGAAAATATGACTGGATATCAACCACCAAACTTGTGCTTCAGAAGACCAGATGGAACCCTAGAAACCAATATGAAAAACAATTGTGACATTCTGGCAAAGTACTTTGAAAAACTGCGCAACACGGACCCCCCTATGGAAGAAATGATGACAGAAATGAGCACATACAATCCAGATAGTGAACCTCCAACTCTAGAAGAAGTTAAAGAATTAATCAAGTCACTCAGGAATCGTAGAGCACCAGGAGAAGATGGCATCATCGTGGAAATCTGGAAGTTACAAGACCCAGAACTCACCAAAGACATCCACAGGATCTTGGAAGACATCCGGAAGACCAAGAAAATTCCTGACGACTGGAAAACTGCCCTGATACACCCACTACACAAAAAAGGTGACAAGACTGACCCGAACAACTACAGAGGAATATCCCTACTACCGGTCACATACAAGATCCTCTCTAAAGCTTTACTGAACAGACTAGAATGCCAGACCGACCACTTGATTGGGGAATACCAAGCAGGCTTCTGTAAAGGGCGGTCTTGTGCGGAACAAATTTGGAACCTGAAAATGATTTTACAACACAAACAGAACCTGATCATTACCTTTGTTGACTTCAAAACGGCGTACGACTCTATCGACTGGAAAACTCTCTTCAAAATTCTAGCAGAATACAAATTAGACAACAAAACATGGGCTATCATAGAGCAAACTTTAACCGACACGACCTCCAAAGTAAAGTTCTGTGGGGATCTATCAGAGCCCTTTGAAATTCGCACAGGTGTCCAACAAGGTGATGGCCTCTCACCTCTCCTTTTCAATCTGGTGTTAGATAAGGTCATAAAAGAATGGGAAACATCACAACAGGGGATAACCTTAGGAAACCTACAGATTAAATGCCTGGCTTTTGCAGATGATTTGGTGATTGTCACGAAAGGTATAAAGAAACAAAAGACACCATTGAAAAACTGCATGAAATCACTTCCAAAACTGGACTACAGATCTCTTATGTTAAGACACAGTTCATGAGCACAAAGAAACTCTCATCTCTGAACACAAAGTATGGCACGATTTACAAAACGGCAAACTTCAAATACCTTGGTGAAACACTACAAATGAGTGGACATAACAGAGACTCAAACAAAGAAAGAAAGACTAAACTGGACAAGGCATACAAAGTAGTGTGGAATCATTACAACAAGAAGTCTAACTCACAAAAAGCCAAATTACGCCATTACAACACGGTGGTGCTCCTCGAGGCACTATATGCAGCAGAGACCACACTAATCCTAGGGCATACACATATCAGACAATTAGAAAAAGTAGAACGGAAAACACTTAGGAAAATATTTGACGCAACTAACAAAAATGGAATATGGATCAAGAAAGCTACAGAGGAACTGTACAAACATATGGAGACAATCACAGGAAAGATTAGAAAATGCAGATTACAATTCTATGGACACCTATACAGAATGCCATTACACAGGCTGACCAAACAGATCTTTGACTGGGTAACCACTAGAAACAACAAATGAGTGGCAGAGGTAGAAAACGACCTGAACCAACTCAACATAACAGCAGACACAATAAACGAGAAAATAAAATTCAGAAACATCATTAAGAAAAGTAAACTACACGAGATACAATGTGACAAATGAACAGGCATAAAATGGATCGAAGAATGCAAGCAAGATCACAACCAGAAGATGAAAGAAATATGGGCAACCAAAAAGGCAATCAAGATGAAGCCGAAGACACAAAACCGACAAGAAGCATGGACAGAGAACCGGAAACAAAAACACAGCGAGCGAATGAGGGAAGTTTGGGCAGCAAGGAAGGCAGCAAAAGGAACTGGCCATGTAGTTTAGTCCAAATGCGCTCTTTAAGGGCAAAACACAAATATTATATTATATATATATAATATATATATTATATTATATATATATATATATATATATAAGCCAAGCAGCTTTCCGACTACAGGCACATTTGCATTGGGTAGTAGAGAAATGATGAGAAGATTAATCATTTGCACTGTTATACTATCATGTCATGCAGCTGCCAAACAAATTCATGCAATTGACTCCTGGACTGTTTTAGAATTTACCACCTGCAGAATTTTTTTTTTCTTTTGTTCAACTACTGATACCGTAAAGAAACTGATGCATGTTTGTCAAGTAAAGATATTGACATGATGAAATACTAATTTAGATCTTACACCTGACGATCTGGGTTTGGATATTCCCAGACATCATAGGTTTTCCCACAGAACTGCAGGTGTGTGGACATCATCATCAAGTAGGGATATCTGAGTTTTACATTCCTCACAGACTGACTAATTCAGTTTTGTAGGTGCTTGTAGATGAGATGATTATCAGAGGTCAAGTGCTGTTCGTATCTCCTGGATGCTGCATCTGATCATGTAAGGTGTTTCAGATAGCATGTAAGCCGTAGTACAGGTTTTATCCTTATTCTTATTGTTTTTAGATGTGCATGATTGTCATATAAATTATTGAGGTTTTTAGTGAAGTTGGATACTTCATTATTTATGGCAAAGTTTTATCACACTGTTTTCTGCCAAGTAATATCATAGATATCAGCTGTAAGCTCAGACGTACTCACACAATTAAAATCTTTTAAATCCACTATTTGCAGTTTGTTCTTTAGACTTTGCAACAAGTAACTCTTGAATATTACATTGAGAGCAGACAAGCCAGGTGCAGCAATCTGATTGGTGTGAATCATTCTGTTTCAAGATTTGTTTGCCAGTATGCCGATAAACATGAATGTTTCCTGTATTGGGAGTATGCTCAAGTGTTATCTGTACAAATTTTGAGCTGGGAACTATGCACATGACTTTTTATACTGAAGGACTGTTGTTTAGAAAATTTATGTTCATAACTCCAGTTACATATTAATACAAAGATTTGAGACTTGAGAGAGCAGATTCAAAACCAGATAGCCGTCCAACTTTAGGTGCGTTGTATGTTATTCAGATGAGACACTTTCCATTGAGTGCTTTAATCTCAGTGAAACAGTATTTGCATTGTTTGTCCTCTGTCTTAGATCTGAGAATCTCATTGGGAAACAAATTTGTGCCTACATATGCTGCCACACCACCCCTTTGTCTGTTACATCTGTTATGTCTCAGAAAAATGAAACTGTCAAGGCTTACAAAAGGAAATGGATACTAAGCTTCAGCCATGTCTCTGGAAGGAGTATGACATGAAAGCTGAGGTTCTGAAGTATGCAGCAGAACTCAGTCAGATGGAGTAGATAAGGACTGCACATTTGTCTGAGCAAGCTGTAGAGTAGAGCTATCACGAGTTGTTTCTCCTATTGGAGGGCAGATAGGAGAGACAGCTGCCCCAGGGTCAGTCACAGCCCAGCACCTTGTGAAATATGGTGGGCAGGGGAGGATGGAGGTGCAAGGAGATGTAAAAGTTAGTTGGAAACCAGGAGAAAGTGACTAGTGGAAATAGGTAGTTCAAGGTGTGGTATGTTTCTCGAAACGGATGGGAAAGTTTGAAGTTGTGTGTGTTTTCTAGAGATTGACAAAACATGTTGACCAGATTAGCAGTGTATGACAGTATGAGACAATGGTAATGAAAGACTGATTATATGAATATAATAATAATAAAGAAAACAATAGGAGTAGCAGAGAAATAGTTTATCTAAGGTTATGTCACTAATGAATAAAATGATACTTAGGTGTTGTATAGGTTCGTAGCATTTTTCTATGAGTGTAATAAACACAACTGATATATGTAACAGAGACTGAAGTTACCAATGATACATTCTCCTTCACTATTGGCAACAGTCTGTCAATGCTAGGGTAATTTTTTGATTCCACAAGTGTAGAAATTATGTGGTTTTGAGGCAAAGAACTCGTCAAGCCATGTTCACAGCGCATTTCATCCAGAAAGGAAGTTCCATGAAACTTGTTGGATAGAGAGTGCGAAAGTGGGAAAGGTGGAAATCTGAGGGTGGAAGATCTGTTGAATGAGTTGGATGCAGAATAACTTCACAATCCCACTCTTGTATAGTGTTTTTTGTCAGTCCAGCAAAATGTGGGCAGGTGTTATAGTGGAGTAGCATCACTTCAAGGAGTCTACCTGTTCATTGTTCTTAGAGTGCATTTGCAAGATGTCTCAGTTATTACCAATAAATGTCGGCAGTGATTCGTAATACAGCACACTGGCACTGTTCCACGAGATGCATAACAACTTTTGCAGATGTGCAAGAGTCTTTGTACGATGAGTTGCTGCTTTGTAAGTACTCAAACATTCCTTTCCTTTCCTTATGTTAGCATAAAGACACCATTTCTCATCACCACAAATGAAGCAGGATCAGAATGACCACTGTTGTTCTCGAGCCAGGTGATGACAAGCAAGCAGAGATGCACATGTGGTCACCCACTGATTCTTGTTTTCGGCTTAGAGACTGCGGTATCTGTACACTCAAGTTTTAAACCTTCCCCATTGCATGCAAATGTTGCATGAAGGTGGCATAACCACAGTTCATCACATATCTTCCAGTTCTCAAGTACACTGATGTGGATCATTGTGGATTAATGCATTTAAACAATCTTCACTAAACCCTGAAGGTTTTCCTGAATGTGGAGAGTCACTACTGTCAAAATGATCCTCTTTAAAATGAGAAAACTGAATACTTGCTATGATCTGCTCAATGGCATTATCCTCACATGTGACTCAAATATTTCTGGCTGACTCCACCCCTATGTAGCTCAAATAGTAGAATATGTCAGAAATATTCTTATTTTCCCACTTGACAGTCCATTTTCTAGGGTCCACTGACAAAATGACAGTATCTATACATACTGAAATAGCAACAGTGAACTACAATGACAATCAATGAAGAAAACTCTAGGAACCAGAATACCAACATGCAAAACAAACCCTATGAATTTACACACCAAGCTATTAATTTGATAGTAAATTAATCACCTGAATTTTAAATCCTGTGACACTAGTGAAGTAATAGTGAAATAATGATTATATTGGTACTGTAAGTACAAAACTTGAATAAATATGTGTAACTAGCACTAAAAGTAAACCTAAATAAACAAACTATGATGACAGGAAAGTGTTTTTGAGGAACATACTACAAAGTAAAATGTTTCTTTACAAAAGACCTATTTGGGCTCACACAACTTAGGTTTCTAAATTCTCTGTTGTTCCTCACTGAGTGCTTTTCTGTAGCTGTCTGTATAATTATCCTGGCAACCCTAGCTCTCATAATCTGCAACCAAAACTGAGAGATCGCACTGTTCAGTACTTTCACTCTTTCAGGTGTAAGATGTTCACGTATGGTCACTCCGGATTTTTCTGATTTCTTTGTTGCCCCAGAAGATTTCCGAGATCTCCTATAGGATATGAATTTTGTTAAGAAGGTCCTGGATTTTTTGGAATCTGTCATCCTGTGACCTACTCTATGGTTACTGTTAATAGCAAATTTTGAGACTTTTATGCCTAATTTTTTCGTGGTGGTTTTGAAGTATACTTTGTATTTGCACCAGTTTCATCTAGTATACTGAACACTTATGAGATCATTACATTTTTGGTATTGTACAATCTCATCTGTTGTGTGAGTCATCCTGGGTGTTTTTTAAAGACACATACATTCTCATTGGTAAGACACTGATCTTGTTGTTGAGTTCATTTGTGCTCTGGATTTTCTTGAGCATTGAATTGGAGACAAAGCAGTGATTAGGTCTAATGTATCGGTATGCTTCAGCAAGGCCATTACATGAGTGCTGATTAGCTCACAATGCTGGGACGCTGTTCTACTCAGATGCCTCTGCTAGAGCTTGCTGAGCTCCTGTTGGAGGAGGGATTGCTGCATGCTTACCATTATTTAAAAAGGTACACATGCAAGATTGCAAAGTAAGGAAGTGTAGCATGTCACTCGGAAACATTCAACATTTGATTTGTAGAGATTCACATCAGCACTATAAAAAAGTACTTTTGAACTGGTGTGCCATACTGAATGATGTTCACACACTAGGTTCCATCTTAGATCTATAAATTGTATTCACGGTTTTAGGTAAGTCAGTGCATTCCATTATTGTAATGGAACTAAATTGTATTTTGATAAGTTTGTGAAGTGCTTTTACTTTGTATTTTAATTGTTTCACTTACCAGCATTGTGGAAGCCTCTTATCGCACATGGGAAATGGCAGACATTATCTTCTGTTGTGGAAACATAGTAGGTGAATATGGATTGGGGGTAAGAAATGAAAGAGGAAGCCGCCTGGTAGAATTTTGCACAGAGCATAACTTAATCGTAGCTAACACTTGGTTCAAGAATCATAAAAGAAGGTTGTATACATGGAAGAATCCTGGAGATACTAAAAGGTATCAGATAGATTATATAATGGTAAGACAGAGATTTGGGAACCAGGTTTTAAATTGTAAGACATTTCCAGGGGCGGATGTGGACTCTGACCACAATCTATTGGTTATGGACTGTAGATTAAAACTGAATAAACTGCAAAAAGGTGGGAATTTGAGGAGATGGGACCTGGATAAACTGACTAAACCAGAGGTTGTACAGAGTTTCAGAGAGAGCACTAGGGTACAATTGACAGGAATGGGGGAATACAGTAGAAGAAGAATGGGTAGCTTTGAGGGATGTAGTAGTGATGGCAGCAGAGGATCAAGTAGGTAAAAAGATGAGGGCTAGTAGAAGAAATATTGAATTAATTTATGAAAGGAGAAAATATAAAAATGCAGTAAATGAAGGAGGCAAAAAGGAATACAAACGTCTCAAAAATGAGATTGACAGGAAGTGCAAAATGGCTAAGCAGGCATGGCTAGAGGACAAATGTAAGGATGTAGAGGCTTATCTCACTAGGGGTAAGATAGATACCGCCTACAGGAAAATTGAAGAGGCCTTTGGAGAAAAGAGAGCCACTTGTATGAATATCAAGAGCTCAGATGGAAACCCAGTTCTATGCAAAGAATGGAAAGCAGAAAGGTGGAAGGAGTGTATAGAGGGTCTATGCAAGGGCAATTTACTTGAGGACAATATTATGGAAATGGAAGAGGATGTAGATGAAGATGAAATGGGAGATATGATACTGTGTGAAGAGTTTGACAGAGCACTGAAAGACCTGATTCAAAACAAGGCCCCAGGAGTAGATAACATTCCATTAGAACTATTGACAGCCTTGGGAGAGCCAGTCCTGACAAAACTCTACCATCTGGTGAGCAAGATGTATGAGACAGGCAAAATACCCTCAGACTTCAAGAAGAATATAATAATTCCAACCCCAAAGAAAGCAGGTGTTGACAGATGTGAAAATTACCGAACAATCAGTTTAATAAATCACAGCTGCAAAATACTAACGCGAATTCTTTACAGACGAATGGAAAAACTTGTAGAAGCCGACCTCAGGGAAGATCAGTTTGGATTCCATAGAAATGTTGGAACACGTGAGGCAATACTGACCCTACGACTAATCTTAGAAGAAAGATTAAGGAAAGGCAAACCTACATTTATAGCATTTGTAGACTTAGAGAAAGCTTTTGACAATGTTGACTGGAATACTCTCTTTCAAATTTTAAAGGTGGCAGGGGTAAAATACAGGGAGCGAATCGCTATTTACAATTTGTACAGAAACCAGATGGCAGTTATGAGTCGAGGGGCATGAAAGGGAAGCAGTGGTTGGGAAGGGAGTGAGACAGTGTTGTAGCCTCTCCCCAATGTTATTCAATCTGTATATTGAGCAAGCAGTAAAGGAAACAAAAGAACAATTTGGAGTAGGTATTAAAATCCAGGGAGAAGCAATAAAAACTTTGAGGTTTGCCGATGATATTGTAATTCTGTCAGAGATGGCAAACGACTTGGAAGAGCAGTTGAACGGAATGGACAGTGTCTTGAAAGGAGGATACAAGATGAACATCAACAAAAGCAAAACGAGGATAATGGAATGTAGTCGAATTAAGTTGGGTGATGCTGAGGGAATTAGATTAGGAAATGAGACACTTAAAGTAGTAAAGGAGTATTGCTATTTGGGGAGCAAAATAACTGATGATGGTTGAAGTAGAGAGGATATAAAATGGAGACTGGCAATGGCAAGGAAAGTGTTTCTGAAGAAGAGAAATTTGTTAACAACGAATATAGATTTAAGTGTCAGGAAGTCGTTTCTGAAAGTATTTGTATGGAGTGTAGCCATGTATGGAAGTGAAACATGGATGATAAATAGTTTGGACAAGAAGAGAATAGAAGCTTTCCAAATGTGGTGCCACAGAAGAATGTTGAAAATTAGCTGGGTAGATCACGTAACTAATGAGGATTGGGGAGAAGAGAAGTTTGTGGCACAACTTGACTAGAAGAATGGATCGGTTGGTAGGACATGTTCTGAGGCATCAAGGGATCACAAATTTAGCATTGGAGGGCAGTGTGGAGGGTAAAAATCATAGAGGGAGACCAAGAGATGGATACACTAAGCAGATTCAGATGGATGTAGGTTGCAGTGGGTACTGGGAGATGAAGGAGCTTGCACAGGATAGAGTAGCATGGAGAGCTGCATCAAACCAGTCTAAGGACTGAAGACCACAACAACAACAACATGGTGTGTCAAACAGAAGCAACCATCAGATGTGTGTCCTTTATTTTGAAAAACATCTATAATGCAGGATACTATCTGTACAGTTATTCAGTCATCTTTTTCTGTGACTAACTGGCTCTGTAACTCCAACAATGATGGATCATTGCATACTTCACACCATCCGTACTCCTGTTATGAAGGAGAGAATATTGCAGTGAATGGCATAAAATCCTAGAATTAGTGTACATAAACTTTAAGCACCTATTAGGGTTATTCATTCTCTAGTCTGGGTAATCCTACATGAACAGTCAGTATACCAATATCATGTACAATGTGTCCATGCCAATCAACCACATCAGTCCGCCAGAATGAAGTTCAGCCAGTGACTGTTACCAGTGTGTGGTGTCGATCCACATTTCATGACAAAGGTAATATTCACAGACAATATTGGTTTCAAATGTGGTGGGATTGTCAATTTTCTTAAGCAGCAAGTATGGGCTTATGCTAATCCACATTCAGTTGAGGAAGCAAGGCATCAGTTCTTATTTGGAATTATTGTATAGACAGAAATCATTGGCAGTAGCCTAATAGAACATTATGTACTATCAAACAGGTTGACTGGTGCAAGGTACCTTCAGTTTTTATTAAAAGGTGTGTCTGTCCTGGTAGAGGAGGTACCATTCCAACAACAGCTGTAAATATGGCTCATGCATGATGGACCCCAGTGGATTTTCTCCAAAATGTCCAAGAACACCTCATAGAGACATTTAATGAATAGAATGAATAGAATGGTCAGGGAGGTCCGGTATGTAGGACAGGTCATTCTCCGAATCTCTGAGCCTTTGAATTTTTGATTGTCTACCCACTTGAAATCTTTGGTGTATAAAAACCCAATTAATGATGTGCTAGAACTACAGAAATGCAATTTCAGTGTTTGGCAATGTTTTCATGACTAATCTCAGATTTTTCAGAGTGTGTATGATTAACAAAGAATTGGATAGAAGATTTCCTTACTATGAATGGATGCCATATTGAGCATCAACTTTACTGAAGTTTCCAAGTGCAAGTCTCTCATAGTAACAAGTGTGTTATATCACAAGCTCTTCTGTTAAACAGTAATTTTGAATTTATTTACTCTTTTGTTTATAGTGTTTTGTAGGTTGTTCACAATAGAAAAGAGCTTGCAGTGGTAGAGATGTTTTTCACAGTAGCAAAGATGAACAAATGCTTGTACTGCATTTTAGAGCCCATGTTTACTGGACATTTTTGTCTAGTTTTGGTAAGCACATTCTATATTTTCATGCTTGATTTCAGAATGTCTGCACCACTAGGATGTAATCCAGCTTTTAACTCTTGTGACGAGTCTCCTCTACTCTCAGATAAGAAATTTCTTACCTCCAGAGTAGTTTCCCTATGCCCAGGTCTGGTAGCATCAGACTACTCATTGCACTGCAGCTGTTACTACCAAAACTTGCTTTATGAATTTACTGGGACAGGTGCGACAGTTACAGAGAAGAAACAGTAATGAGAAGCTCTATTGGTCACACCGTCTTTGCCACTGTAATAAAAGTCTTATGAAGACCAAAAACATTTCTCTCATTCTGAAGCAACATCTGTGATCACTGTAACAATATGGCTTTCCTTCTAATTTTGTTTGCCAGGATCATGAACAGTTTTGCTTTCACTTATTTCTATAAGCATTATTAAATTATAATTGTCAATCATGTTTTTCTGTTTATTATGTCAATCATTACATTCTTCTACACATATTTGGTAGATTTTAGTACACAGCACTTTCACAAACACTAATTATATTCACATTTCGTTTTTTAGTAAGGTACACTGCCATGTCACCATTTTGTGTATTTTGTTTTGATCATTGCGGTATACAATTTTTTGTTTTGTTTTTTGTTTTGTTTTGGTGGTAAAAGCAGCATCTGCCACTGTTCTGTGTTTGTTTATATCTTTCAACTGGTATTTGTGTGTGTGTGTGTGTGTGTGTGTGTGTGTGTGTGTGTGTGTGTGTGTGTGTGTGTGTGTGTGTGAGATATATATATATATATATATATATATATATATATATATATATATATTATGTTCTAACTTCTGTGTGCATAAAGTATTATTTACTTTAATACAGTGGTGAATGGTCTGGGGTGGGCATATTGCCTTGTTTATGTGATACTGGTACTATTTGTGAGGTGTCTAGAGAGACTGTTCATTATTCACTATATGTTGTATTAACTAAAATAACATTTGGTTGCTAATGTTTATTTAGTCATTTATTATGTGTTTCTCTTCTGTTATTTCATTATGGATATGGAACCTCTTTTGTTGGTTCAGGGGACATTTCTTGTTACTGAATTTGAATATTTTCATGACTATTTCTACTGTGGCAAGGTGGTGGTTTTCTTTTTGGAGAAGTTTTGCATATGTTTAATGGCTGGTGTCACATTTCCATATGCTTTTATATTCTTCATACCTCACTAGCGAAACAGACCATGTTTTGTAACTGCTAAATATATATGGAAACTGGATAAATGTCCTAATCTCCTTCTCACCCCTCTCTTCCTCCATCTCCTCCTGTTCCCTATATGTCTCTCCACTTCCTCACCCCAATTTTTTCTGTGTTCTCCTTCCCACACCCAACCCCCCTCTATCCATCTCTTATTTCCTCTCTCTCTGACCCTGAACCTTTTTTATTGTTATTGTGAGCAAAACCTTGATTGGGAACTAAAGTCACTTAAAATGATTAGCTGAATTAGTTGGGACTGGGTAAATTGGTTAGAATCACTGGTATACAGGTTATGAGACACCTCACCCACTGGTGGATTGCGGAGGATAGTAGGTTCAAATCAGTATTTTGCATAGTTTTAATCTGCAACAGGTAGGATTATAAAGTTACGGATAATTCAGAATCTGTATGGTAATCATAAGCTGATAAGCCATAAATATATCTTTACTGTTTTCTGTTAAAACTAACTGCAAGGAAGAAAAGAAGACAGCACACAGTTTGTGTACCATTTTCGTTTATAATTATGCATAAAACAATTTATATATAATGGTCCAAGTGACTTGCCATCATTGTTAAAACTGACTGCAAGAAAGAAAATGAAAGCACACATTTTCTAAACAGCATTTTTTTTCCTTGCAGTTACTTTTAACAAAAAAGTATTATGTAGGTTTTTAAAAATATATATAGCGAATGTCCTTCTGAATATTAATTAGCATATCATGTAAAACCTTGAAGTAAGTCAGTCTTAGAACTTTTGCTGGTTTTTGCTAAGGATGTTTTCACTTTATATTGTATTATATATATATTAAAAACATATAGTCTGTGCCTGCCTGAATGTTTATCAGAGTATCATGTAAAACATTTTGAGATTTTTACTAACAGTGTTAAACGATGACTCTTATTTGTACAGAAGTGTAGATTTCAAATGTTCTTCTGCTCTATCCTAAGTATAGGGCATCACAACTATTATGCTGCAGCTGGTAAATGCAAGACTTTAGTGTCATCTTCCTTCTTTAGATTTTTCTGTATTGGGTTATTGCTCTGGTATACTAAATCTATTGTTTCTTGAGGATGTCCGCAATTTTGTATGCCAGTTTGTTTCCATACACCAATTGTATCATCTTGGGTGCTGAGGGTCTGTGTTTTGTCCTTGTTGTGTAGTGGTGGTGTTGGTGTGTGTTTCACGGTGGTTGTTGTGGGTCCCTGGATTTGTTTGTTGTTGTGTTGTTTTATTTTTATGTTTTTTGGATTTTATTGTCTCAATTTTGCGTCTAGAGGTTCTTGGTATCTATTATTTTTTTGCTATCTGAATTATTATGTCCAGCTCAGTATTGTAGATATGTTTGTCAAGTGGTACTGTGTTTGTCTGTGGCACATATATCTCAGTGCTGTATGTCTTTGGGATTGGTAAAGGTTAGATGGCTGGTGATTATTAAATTACAGTACAGTGAAGAACACTGAAGAAATATTAAAACAAGTTAATGTTTTATGTATTCCAGCTACATTTATGTTGGTCTCATTAGATGTAGGAAACATGTACTCCACAATCCCAGTTGAGGAACCAATCAAGATAATAGAACAGGACCTAGATACGTATAGTGAGTTACTACAGGAACACATAATTGATATAAGCACATTCCTACACCTCATTACTGGCGAAAACTACTTTGAATTTAATAAAGAATTCTTCTTACATGAAGAAGAATTGCCAATGTGATCCCCCATTTCAGAAAAGTTAACAAATATCTTCATGAAAAACGTAGGAGGAGGAATATTCCAGGAAATAGAACCAGGAAAATACTATATACTATACTGGTTCAGATGCTTGGATGACTGAGTCTGACTGGTTGACAAACCTAAAAGTAAGATAGAACAGCTACACACAGAGATAAACACACTACAAAAAATGCTAAGTTCACTTTAGAGAAGGAACAAGCAACACAAATAAACTTCCTTGATATATCCATCACAGCATCCACCCAGCATCTACAGGGAAAACACAACAGACACAGTACTGCACGAATCACCTAAGCACCCACAATAACATGCAGTTTTTAAATATGTGCTCCACAGGCTAAACACAGTACAACTTGACAAACACTATAAGGAGATGAACATAACAATAATAATTCAGCTAGCAAGAAATAATGGAGAGTGCAAGAAATAATGGAGAGTAAGAATCTCTAGTTACACAACTGAATAAGAAAATCTAGAAAACATAAAAATAAGAAAACACAACACCACATAAATGTAGGGCCTCACAATGTCTATAACACACACACACACACACACACACACACCACACAGTGAGAGAGGTTAGTCAAAAACATACAGCAGTAACTGACATTCCTTCTACCACCAAAACAAAACAAAAGGTGAATGTATCCTGTAATATCAAAACAAAGTACATGAGATGACAAAATCACAGTGTGCCTTTGCAACTAAAAAATGAGAATGTATTTAGTGTCAATCAAATTTATATGTATTAAAATTTACAACATGTGTCCAGAAGAGCGTGAAGGATGACATAAGAAACAAAAAACCACTAGTAACAATTATAATTTAATACTGTTAATAGTAGTAAGCAAAAGCATGAGAACTGTTCATGCTCCCAGCAAACAAAATTATAAGAAAATCCATATTGTTACAGTGACCACTGAAGATGTTTTAGAATAAAATGAAACATGTTTGGCCTTAATAAGACTTTTGTTAGAGTTACAAAAGACCTATGTAATTAGTAACATAGTGACTGCAGAAGAAAAGAAGCTTTAAAACAAAGAAGACAACATGTAGTAAGAAGAATTTTAATGTAATATATGTATATTCTTTAACCACCAGTTACTATCTGGAGGTCATTTTTGACCCCATCATAAACATTATATTATTTATCTCTGCTCTTACACCAAAGACTGTATGTATTATCTTAGAAGTCAATTGTCTTCAAGGAAATGCATTAGTGCAAGTTGTGACATAGTTTGTTACAGAGTAAGTGGATTCTGGGGTCACTGAAGACTCCAGGATAGTACTTATATGCACATTATTTCTGAATATTCCATTGTGTTTTCTGAGTTGCATGTGTGACGTAACAAAGAGTAGTGAATGAATTTGCATCGACAGATTTGTTTTGATGGTGGTAGAGGTTATGCACTATTTACATAACATAGAAAATGAATCTGCAGAAGAAGAATGAAGCCCGGATCATGATTTCAGTATAAGTGATTGTGAAAGTGAACACATCACCCACAATAAAAATACAACAATTTCTGATTTGGATGTCTCAGAAGAAGAAACCTCTGAAAGTGATTATTTTAGTTACTACTAAGAGAAAAACAGGTTCAAATGGTCATGAAACCCACCCAGTTGTTCTAGACTTAGAAAAACTAATATTATTTTTCACTTACTGTGGTTGATTGGACCCGCTCGGCAATGTAAGCCTTCTACGCCATTTGAAGCATGGTCTCTACTTATTACAGATGATATGCTGAACACTATAGTAGATCACACAAATGCACTAATTTCTGAAGTGAGTGTAAATTATGGTGTGACTGCGACGTATGTTAATCGTGTGTCTCTAGAAGAAATGCGAGCTTTTTTCAGATTGATTTATCTCACAGGTGCTTGTAAGTATAATAATTGGAATGCAGACTCACTTTCTGCTACAGAAATAACAGGAAGACCAATAGTTAGAGCAAAAATTTCCAAGGAACGGTTTATTTTTCTTCTGTCTGTTATCAGATTTGATAACCGAGCAACAAGGGAACAGAGAAAACAGTCAGGTGACAAGATGGCAGCTATTGTTTAACAAGTTAACTCCACAGCAAATTATAGCTGCTCACAATTTGCAACAATTGATGAAATGGTAGTAGGTCTTTGTGGACACTGTTGTTTTAGAGTGTATCTATAAAACAAACCCAAAAAATTTGGGTTAAAAATTATGAGTTTGTGTTGTGCTAAATGCTTTTATTTATTCAGGGAAGGCGGCAACACAAAATCTGTCAAAACTAAGCATCCCAGCAAAATCTGTTCTGAATCTGGTTCAGCCTATTGCTACAACAAACAGATACGTAAGTGGAGATAACTGGTTCACCTCTGTAGAACTGGCTAATGAATTACAAAAGATTGGTTTCATGTACATTGGTGAACTTTGGAAACAGTAATGTGAAATTCCAGCATAATTCTTGGCCAGTAAATCATAATAAGTGGGACATACAAAATTTGGTTTCGCAAATGGTTTAACAATATGCTCCCCAAGAAAAGTTAATCAGTAGTCATTCTACCATCAGTGCATCATGACAGATGCATTGATCAGGAGAGTGGTGTACCCAAAATTACTCTATTTTACAATTGTACAAAGGGGGCTGTGGGTGCTGATCAGTAGTGTGCTCTCTATAAATGTGGAAGAAGATGTAAAAGGTGGTCCCTAGCCATTTGGTGGGCTGTAATGCATATTGCTACTATTAAAAGTTACGTAATATGACAGTAGTCAAATCATAACACAAAGATGTCACGTTTTCAGTTATGAAAGAACTGTCGACAACTCTTAACAGAAAAGCACATGAAACAACATGCTACCATACCAACTCTATCAAAAAGTTTGAAAACATTAATTCAGCATTTCATTTGGAAGAGCAGTTCCAGCCATCAAGCTCATGTGGGCCTAAAAAGCGCGAAAGATGTAACTCTTGCACAAGAAATCATGACAAAAAGTGTTAGTCATTTGTTCAAGATGCAACAAAATGTCTGCAGAAACCACTCTCATCAGAAGACATTATGTATACAATGCAACAAAGAGTAACTTCATCATGAATATCAATATTTTAGAATTCGAAATTTTTGTTAAGCATGAAGTAATGGCTGTTAATTTCTTTACATTTCCCCTTTCAGAGATTAATTTTGACCTCAATCAACTGGGCACATGAAGCAAAAAAGAAGAGTTACTACTAAAATGAAAAATTTGTTACTTTAAATTTACATTTGCATTGAGAATTGGAAAAAGATAGACATTAAAATAAAAATGTTTTATATGAGTTTCTGGCTTCCTTACACCTCATATTTAGATTGAACCAGCTGTTAACAAGTTTAAATGAATGTGTATAAAACAATTACAATAAAAATTGAATCAAAGTAAATGGAGATACTATTAATTTTTGGGGTCTCTAATGACCCCAAGATAGTAGTTGTGATAGTCAAAAATATTGATAATAACTCAAGGTTAACAACCCATATTCAGTTCCCTCTGCAGGGCAGAAAGCAGCAGAGGTAGAGGATAAGCATTTTCCATGGCATCAAATTTGCATGTGGAACTGAAATTCCCATATGGAGTGGCAGTCACTAATGGTAACCAATGCCATACAGACCTATGGATGGGAAACCTATGGAATGAATCTAGCAGGTGGCACCTCAGATGAAGATAAATGGCAGTTTTTAAGATGCTGCTGTGGTAGTCTAAATTCTACATGTTGTCCAGAGATTGTATGTTAATGATCACTGCAAAAATGGCAGCACATGTGATTAACTATACCATGAAATTATACAAAAGAGAGATGAAGTTGTGTGAATACATATCAGTTACATTCTTTCAAATATTTCATTTTTCATGTCTACTTCTTTCACCATCAACAAATTTGATGACTGACTATTTACAATTATTTCATCTCTCATTATGTGGTCGCTCCATAAGAATGACTGGTTATGACTCTCATAATAGTTTTAATACTGTAATTTTCCATGCACTAACTCAGTTTACTATTATAGTGGTATATTACCTTTTATGTGGTAGGCATCTACTTATAACTGCAACTGAAAATGTCTATCAGTTGATTTTCAGTGTTTGTTATACCAAAATCACATATTTTAACCACTCTAGAAGTGCTAATTATTGAAACTATCAGTGAAGTACAGTTGGTCATACAAAAGAAATCGCTTATATAGTTAAGGGAGGCAAAAATTTAATTATGATGAGGAACTGGAATTCTGTAGTAGCAAAAAGAAGAGAAGGGAAAATAGAAGTATAACATGTGGTAAGGAATGAAACAGAAAGCCATCTGGTAGAAACTGGCATGGAGCATAATTTAATCATTGCTGACACTTGCTTTAGAAATCATGAAAAAAGGTTATGTATGTGGAATACCTGGAGACATCAGGTGGTTTCAGATGCATTATGATAATGGTAAGACGGGGTTTTAGAATTTGTTGTGTGTAATATTTTTCTATAGTACATTTCAATTAAGTAATACTTTTCAATAATGCTTTATTTTAATTAAACCTACTTACCAAACTTATAAAATTGGCAAACTCCGTGTAGAAAAAGTTTCAGAAAGGCAGTTTTATTGGCAGAGGTGACGGGATCACAGATTTGGCAGTTGTGTCAGGGGCTCAGGGTCATCTCTGTACTGCTTTGATTCGATGTTTCTCCACCGTGTGAACTGGATCCATCTCTGTCCCTATTGAGGCCTCCAGCATGTGAGAAGTGCCCCTACAATGAAGCAGTGCAAGTTCAGGCTGCTCGCAAGGTCACTCCATTCAGCAGATTCTTGTCTCCTGGAAAGGGTTGTTCATGAAGTGGGCTTAGTATGCTCATCCATCAAGGTATTGAAAGATGAACACATCATCAACATGTTGATCCTAGGGCTGGACAACAGGCCGGCAAATCCTATCTTGGTATCGCGGAACCCTCAAATTGTCATTGATGGCGATGACAGGTGTCCAACATAGGTACAAGATGTCATGAATGACCCTCTTCACTGCTGAACCCAGGGAACAGCATGGCTCAAAGGTACATGCCTGTATGTACTTGACAGTCTCTGCACACTTCTATGACGATCATCAGGCATCAGAAAAAATCTGCATTCGTCATTGTAACGAACGCGACATGACTGTTTCAGGTTCCATTTGAGATATTCTCTTGTCCACATTCTTCACTCACCTCAGAGCTAGTAAGTTGTTACTATAATTCATAATGAACACCTTGAGACCAAATTGGTCATATGATGATGGCTGGGTGCTCTAGGTTGACACAGATTTTCCAGTTGCCTCATACAAGTCAGCTCATAATTTTATAGCCTTCTCGTCAGAATACCTAGGAGCCATTATTTCTGCTGGAAATGAGTGCTGGAGAGGGAGTACCATTCTAATCCGAAGCCTACACTCACATTTTTTGTAAACATGAAGTGGGGTCCCTCCACACCCACACTTGCGTGGTCACCATTCATAAAGATCTACTGCCACCTCTGTTTTTGTTAGTATCTAAAAAGTATTCCACTGAAAATGCTGCAATGTTTTTTTGTGTGCCTTGTTGACCATTTGTAATTTACAGAGAATCGTCATGAGTTGCAAATTTTGAGTAAAACCTATACATT
This sequence comes from Schistocerca cancellata, assembly GCF_023864275.1. Lineage (NCBI taxonomy): Eukaryota > Metazoa > Arthropoda > Insecta > Orthoptera > Acrididae > Schistocerca > Schistocerca cancellata. The sequence goes on from NC_064628.1 coordinate 565,161,982, forward strand.
CCTCTGGTTTCTATGTCAAAATTTGCTTCTTTTGCAAAACACAGAGGATTTTACACTGTCTTACCTCACTAACATAATGTGCAAACACAACTGTGAGAGAATTCTGAAACAGTGGTATTAAGTTTATTAAATGAGGAACTGAGAAAAAGTAAAGTCAGTAGCTTATGAAAAAGCACATCCTCTTTACAAAAAAAACCTGTAAAGTCTTCACATATGTTGTTCCAACAGTGGAAAATTACAAATTCACTGAAAAACTATAATATCTCATTTTGCCAACTTGCTGGGAGACCCAGGTTTCATCATAAGTAATTCCCAAGACTGTAGGCTTTCTAATAAAATAAAAATGTTAATGGATTTTTGTGAATGGACGCATGAATAAATCTGAAATCAAAATGCTTTTTCCTGTGACAAAAAAAGGATTATTCCAAGTAAGTTCATCCAAGCCTGATACCCACTGCCTCAGGTGCAGGAGCATCAAATTAGCATATTTAAATATCAGTTATTCTGGGCAGACAAAATAACCTTACATTTGAAAAACTTTTCCATTTTATTGATTCAGTAATTTTTTAAGGCTGTAATATATTTTTATCTCTGCAATTAACAATTGTTCACAATGATAAGGAAGTGTTCTGTCTGCCTGCAGTAGTTTGTGTGGAACCTGTACAAACATGAAAAATATCAGCCATGGACATGCATGTTCAGTATTATTGAGATGCAGCAGTCAGTCCATTTGGCTTCAGTTGCTCTTTGCATTTCTGTGAGACAGGTCATATTTGCTGAGAGTGCAGCCATTTGACATTCTGTTTGTAATGAAGTACATTTTTAAATGAAATAGTACTCAGTTACTTATAAAGGAAAGTATGAATTCGTGTGGTGTCAGAAAATTACTTAAAACACCAGAACTAAGTGAAGAAGAACAAGATTGTGTATTGTTACAGCCCAGTATAAACTATCCAGAAGATCAAGTTAAAGAACTATTATATTTGGACATCATAGATACTGTGTTACCAGTATTGCTTAAAAGTTTTTGAAAGGCAGCAAAGATCTTGTTGTGATCCTTTCAAAATACACAGATGGGAAGTTAAAAATTTTTTGAGACTAGTACTTAAGCTTGACTTTGTCTAAATTATTAAGTGCTAGGAAAATCTGAGTAAAACCAGCAAAAACTTTGTAAAACATGTCTTAAGATTTGTGAACAAAGAACTGAAATCAGTGACAGGAATAAAAGTGATACAGGTGACCTGTAGGTGGCATTTCATAAGTCAGTACCAAAAAACCAAAGTGTCAAGGATGCTAAAAAGCTGAAGGTGGTTTGGGGTGCTCCCTGTTAAAAATTGCAGACATGCCTCATACGGTAAATGGAAGCTAGAAAAATGAAGCATGAGGTGTTAAGTAACAGTTTTAAGTTTTTGACAGTAGGCAGAATAACAGTGGTGAGGAAATTGTTAAGAAAGCAAGAGATTTTGATGTCATGTGGCTAGTGTTTGGAGATCTAGAAAGAAGATAAATAAAAATAAAAGGGGTCAGAATTTAATGTTAGGGAGTGTATTGTTCAACAGGCAAGGAAACTGAAAATAGAAATCAAAATTTTATCAGTTTCTAAACAAAATGGCATCAAATGATCACAGATGCAGCTGTACACTTGTGTTGGATTCTTTAGTTTAGCACAGTGAAATGATGTGGAAAAATTGCTTAGGTACAAAATAAAATCTCATTTTTATTAACACATTTTACATATAGGCTACACACAAAATCTTGTTGCCAATTAATACCATAGAATACCAGGCCACAGAGGTCAAATGGTCTAATGCACTTGGCACAATTATCCTATCCACAATTATAAACACTGAAAAAATATTTTGTTTGCATATTCTGACAGTTTGTCCCTGATTTCTACCAAAACGGTGAATAACTTCAGATGTTATCAGAATCAAAAGGCAACGTTATTATTCAGGAGAATGTGTATAAGTAAAAACGAGTTATTCTGTGCAACCTAATGGAGCTAGATTGTTGTTTTAAGTGGGAGAACTCAAATATTAGCATTGATTTTTCTAAATTTTGTTCAGTAGGACCAAACTGGTGTATTTCAGCTGGTGCTGCAGGAAATCATTCAGTGTGTGTCTGTAGTATCCAAAATGTAAAACTGTTTTGGATGAGGAACACACTGAAGAAACATTTTAAGAACTTATAAAAAATTCATGTATATGACCCACAAAATTATGACTGCATTCTTAATCACTCTGATAATTGTCTCAGTTATGACAAATTAGCTTACAAAGATTCGGATGATGAAATTGAGTACACACAGTGGATTTATTTATTTTTTTATTTATCTTTTTATTTCTGTGTACCATAGATCCTTGATGCAAGTGTATTGCCAGAACATAGAATGTGTCAGATTATTACAGTTATAACCATATCTAAATGGACTTGAGACTTACAAACTAAATCTTATTTGAACAGATATATGAGATTCAAGTACTTAAACAACCACACAGATTATAGTAGTAATAATGATTGCACAAACCAGTTATAAGTCTTATATTCCTATATAAATTAAAAGCATTTTGCCATCAATTGATATGCCAGTGCTTCATAGCCATTTCTTACAGGAAAGCTAAAAATTAAATGATTGTACTAATTGTAGCACACTGTCAAAAAATTCCTGTAAAGAATAGAAAGAACTATTCAAAAGACAAAGTTTCAGCCATTTTTTAAATTTAGTCATATCCACAATGACTTAACATGACACGGAAGTTTTTTTGTATACTTTTATGCTTGAATAATGTACTCCTTTCCATACCATGCTTGTATTTTTTATATCTTTGTGAAGATCGTGTTTAATTCTTGTATCGTGACCATGATATTCACTGTTTGTTTTGTAAATTGTATGATTATTGTTCACAAAGCACATTAGTGAAAAAATGTACAGAAATGGCATGGTGAATATCCCAAGCTGTTTGAATAAATTGCTGCAAGAGTATCTGGTGTGCACTCTAGCCATAATTCTGATGACTCTTTTCTATACAATAGAGACTTCATTTGCTCATGATTGGATACACAGACTATCAGGCCAAATTGACAAAGCAGTCTCCAACTTTTGAAGAATGAACTGACTTGTTGGTAATAAAATTACAAAACTTAAACTGCACTCATTTACATCTTAAGTGTCAGGGAAGATTCCTGAAAAATTTGAAAGAAAATTTAACCCCCAGTAAAGCAATCTGTTAATCCACTACACTGAAAACTACAGTTTTATAATGCAGAATGAAATCATGAGTAACCACTGGACAAGAATCAGCAGTACAATTCATCCTGTATGTAAGGGATAAGCGATAAATGTGGAAAAACTGGTAATATTAAACCACTGCTTGATAAGTAATGATGTGGAGCACAGTGTAGGATTTGTAAATGCTGCCCAAAAAGAGATGGTTAAGTTAGTTCACTAATGAATGTGTTGCTCAAGCTTTAATAATTTTTCGGTTCATGCTGAACATTTTTTTTCCTGCTACCAGTTGTAAATCTGTGTGTGATGCTTTGGCAGCAACTGTAAAATGTGTATTGAGGAAAGCTAGTCTTCAACTAGAGGATGATGTACCAATAATAACTGCATCTGGTGTTTAAAATATCTTCGAGACTAATGCTGACAAGTGCTTTTTCCACTCCTTAGAGAAAACCAATATAGATTTCCTATGCAGGAACCTCCAGAAGACATTTTTGTCAACCACATGATTTATGGTAGCAGGACTTATCACAGTTACCTAATACTTTCCTGTGGTTCATTAGAAATTAGAAGAGCAACTTGTTCTGGAAAGCCTTCCTCAACTTTCTCATTCAATGACAGTATTGTACCCCTCAATGAGCATGCAACCATTTTCAATAGAACTCTTTTGTAGCAGCTGTATATGTGGTACCTCACATTCATGAAAAATACATGTGATGAAGAAGGAGATGAACTATTTTCCCTCCTCTGTACTGGACTATCAGTGTCATTCTTAGGCCTGAGAAGGAAGACTCACATTTTGTGCCTTTGCAAAACATTTAATGTACCGTTGTTGTACTTGTTGCAACCACATTGGGAAGACTTATTACTCGAATGAGAATGAGAGGAAGTTAACAGAATCTAACTTGTCACAGTTAATTAAAAATAGAGACTTGTAAAAACTTCAACTTGAGAACTCCAAGGGCCTTCACTACAAAACGTATACATTTTATATTCAAACATTCATCTACCTAGAATATTTGTTATTTAATATTTAGATTATTTTTAAAAAACACTATTTGGGCCTTAACAGTTTCAGTTGATTTTCTGTATTCTGAAAAATCAAGCAGAGTTATTAAATATTTTCCCATTAAGTTACATCCTTTTTTAGATATCACTGATGTCTTGAAAATGAGCTAAGCTATTTTACTTGCTACTAGAATAATGCAATCCAAATGGGAAGCTTCACCCATGACATTTATATATATTTTTTCACAAATTTTCCAACTTTTCCCCTCAAAAACTGTATGAAATATGTGGAAGAAATTTTACACTAGTTATTGCCATTGCAAAAGTAACAAGTAAAAAAAAATTTCATGCAAATTTTAGGTTGTGGGTTTCAGGTCTGGATTAACTTTGAGTGATCATTTTATAGTCATAGTAAAAAGATTTTTGTTTCCTGATTTATTTGTGTGTTCATTCATTCATAAAAGTACATTAAATTTTTATTTTATTAGAAAGCTTGCAAGTTTGGGAATTATTTTAGACCAAAACTAGGTTCACAGTAGGTTGGAGAAATGTGATATAACTGTTTCTTAACACCCTTTTAATTTTTCCACTAATTGGAAAGTCTCATACATTGATTTTTTATAATTTTCTTTGTAACTCAACTGCTTACATAATTGCATTTCTATTGACTATATTCCTCTCTTAACATCTGGAAAAGTTTCCATATCAAAAGCTTCATAAAAACCTGAGTTACAAGTATCTCTGTAGATAAGTACCACATGTAATTACACATGACATGAATGCTATCGAAGCTGCTTATTTTGGCTATTTTTACTCTTATCATTTCATATGAAGATAGTATCTGTTCTTTTTGACATATCCTCATGGTTTAGATGGAGAGAGTATCTGTCATATAAGCAGGAGAGCCTGGCTTTGAGTCCTGGTCGGGGCACACATTTTCAACTGTCCCCATTGATATTTATCAATGCCTGTAAGCAGCTAAAGGTCTGGATTTCATTGTAAGTTCATTCTTCAAGAGCTGCAAGGTCACCGTGTCATACATGTCTGAAAGAACAGATACCGTCTTCATGTAGATAAGGCTAACTGGCCAATGCTCTTCTTCAGTGCCGATGCTCTCACATTGCCCGAACTCATTGGGGAATCGGTAAAATGACTACCACGAGTAGTGAGTACAGTGGGCAGGTGCATTACAAATGTACTTTGTGGACAGTAAGTTGGGAATGTGGGTCTCACATGGAGCATGCCAGAGATAAGGCCCTGCAGTCACTTTCCTCTGTGTCCTCAGTGGTTCAGACGAATAGAATGTCTGCCATGTAAGCAGGAGATCATGGGTTCAAGTTGCAGTCAGGGCACACATTTTCAACTGTCCAATAGTAGTTTTCTGAGATTTCCTTCCGCTTTTAGTTTCCCACCTTCTTGAATTTCGCTCCCATTGCTGCTGATTTCTCAATCGGTTTTTTACCCTTCCGTAAGCCACAGAATGGGCACTTATAGCCACAGCAGTTTCACATCCAGAAAAAAAGGCTCTGTTGATATTTATCAAGGCATGAAAGCAGCTAAAGGTCTGGATTTCAGTGAAATTTCACTTATCACTTCATGTGGTATAATTTTTTGGGGTAATCAACCTTAAGATATTCTTGCACAAACCTGCTTCATAAGCTCCCAAGTATTAATGACCATTTCTCAATACTTATTTTTTTCTGGTGGTTTCTGTCTGTAATCTAATAATCTCTTTACATCTAATAGTGCATACCATTACCACAATACAAGGTCTAAAAATGATTTACAAGTACAATCACGCAGGAAATAAGGAAAATGACAGCTGAAGGCTTCAAGGAATCATTCAAAAAATTCATCGCAGCTGCAGACCCTATCACATTGAATTTATTTAAATAGGAATCTAAAAGATCTAAGTCTTGCACAAAAAGGTGTTCACTGTTGCCCCATGAAAGTTTTCAATTCTCTTCCATCAGATATTGAAGTCCATATTAATGACCCACCTGCACTTAAACCTAAATTAAGAAAAGCCATTTACTCTTTTGATGAGTGTATGAAAATTAACCAGTGATTGTTTTTGTAAACAAGTGTTGTTGTTTGTATTTAAGTTTTGAAACTTTCAACTTCTAATGTTCTATTCATTATTTGTCTTCCTGTTATATGATGGTCAATATATAAATAAAATTTTCTTTTTGCACCTTAAAATATTCTTAATAATGGTCATTATTTTATTGTACACTGTTTACTGTATCTATATAATAATGTAAACCTTACTCATTCCACATCCTTGTGATGCATCACAATATGGATCTGTGGAATTCGAAATAAACAAATAAATAAATAAATAAATGATTTTGCAGGCACATTCTCACAGAGCCAAATTATCAGAACATCACTATATTGAAACTTAGGGGAAAATAAATTTTAGTTTGAGGCCAAAAACTTGCAGAAATTCTTATGTTATGATTATAAACAAATGTGCAAGGTTTCATGAAAGATTGAGGCAGTGGGTGACAAGACTTGGATTTTTTGATATGGAATGACCCAATATTTTCAGTGTGGATATGTCTGCTAGCATGGACCTGTGTGTATACTGTTTTTGATCCGTTTATGAACAGTAAAGTATATTGATATACTGGGTTGCATTTTATAAATAAACAGTGAGTCTTTTCTCCAGTTCATTCTAAACATACCACTAGCTGTAAGAGATGTTCTTATCAGCAGCATACACAGTGGCATTGCCCCCTCTAGTGTACTCATCATTTATGTAGAGAATGAAAAGCATTAGACCCAGTACTGTTGCTTGAGGAACTCCATATGTAACTCCTTGAAATTTAATGTTGATATTTCTAACTTTCTCTTCCATTTTGTGTTTTATTTCCACACTATGCCTTAAATTTTTCACACACAATTTTGTAATGTCAACTACTTTTCCTCTCCTACAGTATTGAAGTTTGTGCAACAGTGTATCATGACATTCACAGTCAAAAGCATTGGATAGATTTGGGAACAAACAACAAATTTTCCCTTGGTCATTTAATGGTGTCATTGTGTGCATGACGAAATTTGCAATCACTGACTTAGTCTACCATTGTTCATTGTGTAGGATGTTATTCTTTTCATGAAGTGTATCAGTCTGTCTTTTATTATTGTATCTACTACATTTGACAGTACTGACCATATAGTTATGGGTCTATAATTTGCTGGGTCTTTATTGTTGCCTGCTTTGTATATAGTGAAATGTAACACCTATTAAGACCCACTTAACACATACATTCTCCAAATTAATTCAGGATCACTCATGTAAATAAAAAAGGTCATAATATGAATATAATAGAGGGAAACATTCCACGTGGGAAAAATATATCTAAAAACAAAGATGATGAGACTTACCAAACAAAACTGCTGGCAGGTCGATAGACACACAAACAGACACAAACATACACACAAAATTCAAGCTTTTGCAACAAACGGTTGCTTCGTCAGGAAAGAGGGAAGGAGGGGAAATATGAAAGGATGTGTGTTTTAAGGGAGATGGTAAGGAGCCATTCCAATCCCGGGAGCGGAAAGACTTACCTTATGGGGAAAAAAGGACAGGTATACACTCGCGCACACACACACATATCCATCCGCACATACACAGACACAAGCAGACATTACTCCTTCCCTCTTTCCTGACGAAGCAACCGTTTGTTGTGAAAGCTTGAATTTTGTGTGTATGTTTGTGTTTGTTTGTGTGTCTATTGACCTGCCAGCGCTTTTGAAAGGTCATAATATGTAATATATGCCTGAATAAATTTATACCAACAAAAATAATTACCACATTACATTTACCTTAAAGTGTAGAAGCTCTGTAAATGAAGGTAACATTTTCCATGATGGAAGCCTCTAGTAATTAATACAAAATGTAAATGCATTATTGTAATTAAGTATTTGAGAAGTTATTCTCGAAGAAAGTAACAGATATGTACTAATATAGTAGTGCACTTACTGTTCTGGAGCATACATAAGTTTATATATGTATTTTCAGTTTTTATATATAAATTTTAATTGTTAATCAATCAAAACATGATTCTAAACCATGCCGAGGATTGTTTGGGATTGTTTAGATTATATATATATAGGGGTAGCCATATTGGCATAAGGAGTTTAGTCTGGTTTGGTTTTTGAGCAATGAGCATGTAGCTGCTCCTTTTGTATTGTAAGTATTGTTTGTCTTTGTAATGATGATTTGATTTTGTTTTGAAAGTATAATAAATATATTAAAATATAATACAAGATTAATTTTAAATTTAACTTTTATGAAGTTAAATGTTACTGTTACTGAAAATTTAGGACTCCAGCTGCGACAGATCATCAGAAAGGATGAGTACACAAACCCCAATATAAATGTTTAACCTAAGAATAGTTACGTTTTAATAGGAACTACTTTATTGGCTTTGAGGGGTTCAGGGAATCTTCCTTCTTCCATTGACTTATTTATTAAAAATGTCACTGTCTCTGCTGAGTACTGTGAGCAGTTCTTGACTCTTGTAAGTATGTCATCAAACCCTTCTGTATTTTTTGTTTTCGTTATGCTGATTATGTTTCCCATCTCCCTCTTATTTGTGGAACAAGTGACATTTTGTCCCATGTGTTGGTGTTCTACAGTTGTGTAATGCTCGTTGAGAATGGAACTGATTTCATGTTGGTTCAAAAATTCCTTTCCTTTCATTACAAGTATCGTGCCTCAATTGTGTCTGTGCTACATAACCTCATTTCTTTTCTGTTGGCATTAGTGAAAATTGACACAATCTTTGCCATCACACGAACTTCAGTTCTGAATTTGGTTTCTCTTGAAAATCTGTGGCAAGCTGTCATGTTGTTACAGTAGACTTCATTATTAGTTTGGTTTTCATTTTTTTGGTTCCATTCATGCAAAAATTTCAGTTTCTCTTTTGAAATTTAGTGTCATACACCCCTTACCCACCTTCCTCATTATATTTCTTCACAATTTTTTTAGATCTTGCATTATTTATTTTGAAGTGGAAAGCTTCCCCTTGTTTATCAATTGATTTTTCCATGTACTTCTCCATTTTTCTGATATGAGCATAACATTTAACATGTTCAGATTAGTTTCAGTCATCTTCTTTGATTGCTAAAGGTGATGAAATTGTGTTTTGAGCTGTCCCTTGCTACAGTAACAGCTCACAGTAGCTTGAAATTACAATATTTAATACCTGAACTTTTTGTATAAACTTAACTATGTGAAGACATGATGATGTGTCAGACTTTTAAGGTAGCGCAGCATCTTGTGGCATTTTTCACTTTTGAACAAAGAGTGTGAGTTCTGATCAGATTATACTAGTCTTTTGAATAAGGGCTGTCTTTTATTGTATTAATATCAATCTCATTTACTGCTATTATACACATGAATTCCCTAGTAGCCTTTTGTAGCAGTACCTCCAGAGAGAGAACTATCTTTTCTTCTAATGTAATCTTCAAGGTGTAACTAATAAAAACTCATCAGTCTGCTGTATATTACTGATGATGATATATTAAGACAAATAATACCTCTCACATAGGCACATAAACAGTCATGGTACAATAAAAGACAAATTCTACTAAACAGAAGTAAAAAATGTAATGTGGGAAATGAAGCTTTCAGCTTAGCTTGATAAATAATAAAATTAAAAATCTGACAGATAAATAAATTCTTCAAATGCATTTAATTTTTGCAACCAAAACCCATTATTTAAGGGATAAATGCATGGAGATGATCTCTGCAACATGTTTTTAGCATGCCAAGTAGTATTTGGTGGTGCATACAAAAAAAAACCATTAACATAAATAGAATGTACCAGCAAGATAATTTCCTTTTTAAGATTTTCTCTTAGAGGAATTTTACAAAAAAGCAAAATGGATAGGGAGTTAACAATTTCTGCAGACAAAACTGAGCCATTAAAGATAGTATTTTATTGTTGGCTAATTTCTCAACAGATTGTCGAGGTTCTTTGCATATCCAGTTTTATAGGCAGCTAAGTACAGTATTTAAGCAGACCAATATAGGCAGCTGTTATTACAGCGTATTTAAGTCTGTCTCAAAGTATGCCTTGAAGCTTTTAGTGGTTACAAAGATTGCTTAAGGGCAGTTTTGTCAAGTATACCTTACATTTTTAACTGTAGCACAGATTAGCAGTGTCACCTATGATTAAGATTTTACAAAATAGATTTTATAGTGCTCACACCTGTTGCTGCTGTTTAGACTTTATTCAGGTATAAATGAATCAAGACTATTTACAAGCAATTGATTGTATGATATGAGTTGGGCTTTGTCATTTGTGCACAGTAAAATTAGCAAAACAGTAAGAAGTAAATGCAGTTCATAAATATAGTTCATATACAAATAGTTATTAAATACAGCAAATAATAAAATAGTCAATACAGTGATTAAATAGTCATTGATTTAAATACCACTTTTATCTTAATATGAATTGACACAAGTAGAGTTTTTCAGACTGTGAATATATTAATAGTCATACAAGCTAATAACCACTGTGGTTTTACTTCGTGTGAGTTCCCAGTTTTTGTGAACATTGGAATATCATTATATGTTTTGGTATAATGTGATAGTCATGACTTTCTATCCTAGCAAGCTTCTCTGCAATGTTTCTCTAAAGAGTACACAAACATAAACACAGATTTACAACAGTAAGCAGGCTGATCCTGCTAAAGAGATTGCAAAAGAGCTCCATTTGACTAGCCATACCATTGTATGTGAAATTATTTTTTATATTTTTTTAATTGTCAGTAATGTCAAGAGTGAAAACGCAATATGAGATATGTTACTGTAAGATTTCAAAACTCATTACTTAATGTGCTCACTACATATCACATCTCTAAGTTACCGCAGGTGCTTAGAGATTTTTGAAATATTTCTAAACTCATAGCTGACCTGTTCTTCCCAATTGTGTTTGAAATTAGTATGTATTCCTAATAGTTTAGCAGATTTATTTCTGAAGCTCTTGACAATCGTATAAGAAGCTTTCGCGTTTTCCCTGGATTACAGAGTAGTTTATTGTATGAGAATGAATGAGGTCAAATAGAGCTAAGATATTTTGATGTCAGGTAAGCAGAATTTATTATCAGCATAGCATATGACAGCCTGATCTTTGTAATGAGTCATGTCATTGATAGCAGTGACAAAAAACTAAGTTTCAATGAAAGCATTTATATTTGGCCAAGACAAACTGCCAGTCCAATTATTAAGATGTAATTACTGGTAATGCAGGATTACATTCTCCAGAAAATTCCAGCTTTGCTGTTGAGATATCTAATGGAAAGGCTATTTATGTTTGACCATTAATTTCCAAAAAATTTATGGTGGTGGTTCTGCCCTGTATGAGTCCAAACTGCCGTACATAGAAAATTATGTTCATCAAAGTAGCTACTTAACTGGGTAGACATAAGTGAGTCCAATATTTCAGGAAATATGGGTAAATTGAGATCTGTTATAACTTTGTGGTAGATATTTATCATCAAATAGAATCAGCATATATTTCATAGTGGTAAAATATGTTAAATATAAAAGTTGGTGGTGTAAATATGAAGTGTGTTGTGGTTTTAATAATGTCATTAGAGGGTCAGTATCAGTCCTTGCTTTTATTGTTTGAGATTCCTGAGACTGTTCTCTTGGTGGAAAAGCCACATATGAATATCAGCAATGTAGAAAAGATAGATTGCTGCTTACCGTAAAAAAGACATGTTAAGGTGCAGGCAAGTACAATTAAAAAGACAGTTACACAAGGCTTTTGGCCACAGCCTTCATCAGCAAAAGAGAAACATACACCATTCATACACACAAGCAAGGACTCCTCACTCACACCAACTATGGAATCTTAGGTCAGGTCAGAGAGCAGTTGTCACGTGGGATGGCTGCAGCAATCTGGAGGGGGTCGGGATAGGGGAAGAGATAGTAGTATATATGTAAGGGGGGGGGGGCAGGGGACTGCAGGAAAGGAAGCAGGGAAAGATGGCAGCCGGGGGAGGAGGGGGTCGTTGGCAGAGGGTGCAAACAAAGAGGCTGGAAGATGTGAATAGGCAGGAGATGATAGGACAGAGGGGGTGGAAACTGTTGTGATGTGGTGGGGGGGGGGCAGTATGTTATCATACATTAAGGCCCGGATAATTACAGGAGTGGAGAATGTGTTGTAAGGAAAACTCCCTTCTGCACAGTTCAGAAGAGTTAGTTGTGTAGGGCAGTGAAGTAGCCATTGAACATTGAAAGCATGTTAGGCTTAGCTGCATATAGTTCCATAGAGTGGTTCACTTTGGACTTGGTCACAATTTGGAGGTTTGTCATTCATCATGGTGGACAGCTGCTTGTTAACCATATCAATATAAAGGCTGTGAATGGCTGCAGCAGAGCTGGTAAATGATATGACTGCTTTCACAGGTGGCCAGGCCCTTTCAAGTGTATATGATCCATGTGGCAAGAGATTGCAATTGGGAGAGGCATAGAGATGGACTAGCATGTTGCGGAAGTTGGGTAATGGATGAACAACAACACTCTAGCAGGGGGTGGACAATCTCGGTTAGTATGTCCCTCTTCTTCCTTCCCTTTTCTTTGGTCACTTACCAAATAGTATCAAAAGTCTGACAGATAACCAACAAGTATTTAAGAAGAAATTAAAAGAATTTCTGAATGACAACTCCTTCTACTCCATAGAGGAATTTTTAGATATAAGTTAAGGAAAAAAGAAAAAAAATATCAAAAAATTAAAAAAAAATAAAAACTAAAAACGTTGTTATATTAACTTAATTATGTTGTTAAATTAACTTAATTATGTGATGTACTGGAAAATTTGACTCGTTCCACATCATTACAAAATATCGTATTCATGATCCATGGAACTAGTATTAATCTAATCTAATCTAATCTAATCTAATCTAATCTAATCTAACCTTTTCTGGGCATGATGATAGTTAATCAAAGACTTGGTGGAGGATGTGATTCAGCTATCCCAGTCTGGGATGATACTGGGTGACAAAGTGGCACTTCTTTGATGTCAATTTTTAGGGGTGGTGGGAGGATAGGAGATGTGAGGGGAAATGGCATGGGAGATCTGTCCAGACTCCAAACACACTGCCTCATTCCTCAAACACATTACTTACATTAACCTAGCACAATACTAGTTCTCCTTTGAAGAGAAGGTATACAAACAAATTATGGCACAGCCACCTATGTGGCATCCTCCTCTGCCAAGCTGTTTATGGTCCATGTAGAAGTGACCTTCCTAGCCTCCCAAAATGCCAACCTTTTAGTCTGTCATGATTGGACCCAGGGCCAAGCAACCCTATCATCATTCCTCACAACCTCAACACCCCTCCCATCTGCTTCACCTAGTGCTCCTCAACCCAGCGAGCCACCTTCTTACATGTTGACCTCCTCTTTTCTAATGGCTCCATCTGCACCTCTGTTCAAATTAAACCCACCAACCATAAACAGTACCTGCATTTTGGCAGCTGTCATCCCTTTCATGCCAAGTCCCTCCCATACAGCATAGTCCCCTGGGGATGGCATATTTGCAGTGACAGGAAGTCTCTTGCTCAGTGTGCTGATGGTCTCACCGAGGCCTTCACATACAGGGACTATCCCCCAGAGCTATTCCACAAACAGATCTCCTATGTCATTTCCCCTCACATCCACAATACTCCCTACACCTCGGAGAACTGGCCACAGAGGAGTGCTCCCTTCATCACCCAGTATCATCCCGGACTGGAGCAACTGAACTACATCCCTCACCAAGGCTTTGATTACTTGTGACCATGCAACAAGGGACATACTTCACAAGATACTTCCCACCCCTCCTAAAGTGCTGTTCCATCACCCACCCAACTTCCACAACATACTAGTCCATCCCTATGTCACTCCCAATCCCAACCCCATGCCACAAGTGTCATATTCCTGTGGAAGACCCAGGGCTGGATCTGTCCAATCCAGACCCATCACAATTTTATCCTAGGCCATCAGAGGCCGGGCCACTTGGGAAAGCAGTCATGTCATTTGACAGTTCTTCTGCAAAGAAGCACAGCCTTTTATTTTGGTACGACTACCAACAGCTGCTGACCAGGATGAAAATCCAATGCAAAACTGTGGCCAAGGGCGAATAGACCACCTTGAGGCACTACATACAGTTAATCATAATGTGCTTGATTTCAGTACCTCCTTTACTAACCTCCACAGCCTGATTTTCAGAACTGCACAGAAGGGAGTTATCCTAACAACTTCTTTTCCAGTCTCGTTATTATCCTAGCCTCAATGTATGATAACATATTGTCCTCACAACCTCCATCCAACAGTTTCTACCCCTTCTGTCCTATCATATCCTGCCCATTCTCATCTCACAGTCTGTTTGTTTTCCACCCTCTGGCAACCCCTCCCCCTCATATTTGCCCACTCCTCTCTTATTCACTTCCTTTATCCCTATCTCCCTGCCCCATAACCTCCAGACTCTCTGCCTGCTGGCATCTAGTCCCTATACCCCCTGCCAAACAGCATTCCTCTGTCCCGCCCCCCTCTCCCCACCCCTTCACCAATACACTACTAGCCCTTCCCCTTCCCTTCCCCTTCAGATTGCTGCTGCTATTGCACATGATAGTTGCCTTCTGGCCTGATATGCCAGAGTTGGCACTTGTGTGTATGAGGTGTGCTTCCTTGTGTATATGAATGGTGTGTGTTTTTCTGTTTCTCTTTTGCTGATGAAGGCTGTGGCCAAAAGCTTTGTGTAAGTGTCTTTTAATTGTGCCTGTCTGCAACTTAACATGTCTTTTATACAGTAAGTTGCAATCTTATCTTTTCCTACATTCTTCTTCTCTTAGAGGGTGTGACAGTATGCTGCTTAAAGATATGATCACCCTGCATGTGGACTTTAAATAAATCTCTTGTAGAAGTGCATGTTGCTTCTGTATTGCTTCCATTTTCAGTAACTGAATTAATAAAGTAGTGTTCTCTTCACTGGATTGAGTTAAGTCTATTGAGTGTGGCTTAAGGTGTTGCCTAGTGCTTCAACTTTCCAAACTGTCTCTCATTTGTAGGGTGTACATTAGAGTCCTGCATGACCGAGTAAGCGAGCACAAAATACGAGATGGGGCGTGCACACCCTAACTGGGTAGGTTGCCCGCACTAGTTCTAGTGACCGAGCATAGATGCCATGACCGAATACGTAGCACGTAACTTCAAACACATTACACGTGTCATTATCCGTGTGAGACTGTAGCCAGTACAGTCTTCTCATTTGTGGTTTGTCTCTCTCTGCAATCATGCAGTGCGAGGAAGCCAGTGCAGTTAAGATGTAAGATTGAAACCAATGTTTACACATTGAAGAAAGGGAACGTCTAAAAAGCCAAGTATGGAGTACATTTCTGTTAGTTGTAGACGAAAACAGTGCGTCTACTGGGTACGTATCGTGCATAAACTGCTCAACATTAGTGTGTTTCCAGTCGGAAACCACTCATTTAAAGAAACATAGTTGCAAGAAACCTCACAAAGATACAGCTCCTTCAGGGATACCGGCAGTAATAAAAAATAGTATTACAGCAAAGTGTGTTGCAATCTGTGCTAACGATGTGAGACCTTTTAATGTTGATTCCAGTGAAGGTTTCAGAGAACTAGGTGAAGAATTAATACATCTAGGTGCGCATTATGGAGAAGTTAACGTGCCAGATGTCAGCCAGTTAAATCCGGAATGCGTTAGTGATTTACTGGTCAACAATAACTATAAGTTTGTTTCTGTTGCAAACAAGTGAAAAGTATGACAAGTTACGTCTGTAAATATTGGATGTTCTTTGTATGCTTTCTTTGTGAAGATGGTTGTCTTTTAGATTACAGGTACAGCACTTATTCAATGTTTCCTGTTAATGAAAGGAAAAATAGATCTTCTGTTTGGAAAGGACACTCGTCTTCTATCTGCGATTGTATTGAAATATCATTTTACTTTCCAAATGCTTTATGAATTTAGCTGTGTCACGTACCCGTCCTTGGAAACGTTACTTTTGTCTTAAAAGAGAGAGAGAGAGAGACAGAGATAAATACATTGTCTGTGTGTGTGTGTGTGTGTGTGTGTGTGTGTGTGTGTGTGTGTGTGTCAAGCATTGAGCACTGCAGCACTCTAGTGTACATTCTTTGCATTTTATGTGTGTAACTTGTTGTGTAAAACTAGATCTGTATTATTATCATTATCATTATTATTGTTATTTAGATATGCTTCATAAATAGTGTCCATTTCCTGAGTCCTTTCCTTACAGGCATTTTTATATGCGGTGTCTAGGTGGAGTGTGTCTAGGTGGAGTGTGGTTCATTTAATCTATATTAGTTCCTCTGTATACCAATTAAACTTTTCATTTTCACATGTGCCAGTAGAAGTAGTTTTCATTAACTGTGAGCAGATATATCATACTTCTGTGTTTATTTTTTGTAAAAAAAAGGCAGAAATTTTGTAAAAAAAAGGCAGAAATTTCTTCAGGATCCAAAAATATGGAAATCACTTGGGGAGATATCAGGACTGTAATGAGGTTTGGTAAGGCTTTCAAGCCAAACTTCTGCAGTACATTCCAAAGAACCTTAGCAACATTGTACAATACACACAGACCAAAAATGATACAAGAGTACTGATTAAATAAAATTATTCGAGATCTACAGTTGTGGGAAATAGTGAATAGCATGGCAGATCCTATTTCCCTTTGATTATACAGTGAATATTTCTTCAGACATCCAGGGAATCTGAAAAACAGGCATAGATCATTGATCTCAAGCTGTGCTAGCGTTAGTAAAAGTGACAGTGAAGGTATTAAGAATGCGACTGACAAATCAACTCAAGTGAACCAGCAAACTCCACCTATCATCATCACCTGCATCACCACCATTGTCGAGCCACTGTCAATGTGAACAGCCACAGGCAGTGTAGTGCTTAGCACCCAAAATCCTATCCAAATGTTGGACTGTAGAGTTAGTATAGTTGTATTTCTAGTGTGTTACAGCAGGTTTGTATATTTTAAAAAACTACAAGCAATATGGAATATGTGATATTTTGAACTGTAGTTCGCTTTAGGTGCCAACTACGAATTTTACTGATTCAGAAGAATATCAATGGAACTAGATGTAGCTCTTCTAATAACGTAGTTACTTCTACTAACACTAGGGACAGGCCTCTCTTAGCATTTGAACAGCCCTGAAATGTTTCCTCTTGTTACAAATGGCTGATGGCGGCAGTCCATAACTTAGCTCCTTCTTCTTTTGTTTTCTTTTCATAGGATAGTTCACCTTGGATTGTCATGGTATTTCAGGTGGCAAAGCTCCTCAAAGCAAAATTATCATTTAATATGTTAATCTTCTTCAATTATTGCTTCCAGTAATGAGAGAGTTGAATAATCAAGCAGTTCTGTGGTCACCTCTTTTATTAGCTGAACAGTGACCAAAAAAAAGTTCTTTCTGGTGAAATGCTTACCATAGAAGCAGTCTCTCAGTGCCCATCAACACTGATAATAATGTTTGGGAGTCAGAACATCTTATATCACTCTTTAATTTTTAGAATAAAAGTTATTGCAACACTATGTATTTCTTTATTTCCCATTAAGGCCTTCCAGAAGGCGTTCGATACAGTTCCGCACTGCCGCCTGATAAACAAAGTAAGAGCCTACGGAATATCAGACCAGCTGTGTGGCTGGATTGAAGAGTTTTTAGCAAACAGAACACAGCATGTTGTTATCAACGGAGAGCCATCTCTGGTGTGCCACAGGGGAGTGTTATGGGGCCATTGCTTTTCACAATATATATAAATGACCTAGTAGATAGTGTCGGAAGTTCCATGCGGCTTTTCGCGGATGATGCTGTAGTATACAGAGAAGTTGCAGCATTAGAAAATTGTAGCGAAATGCAGGAAGATCTGCAGCGGATAGGCACTTGGTGCAGGGAGTGGCAACTGACCCTTAACATAGACAAATGTAATGTATTGCGAATACATAGAAAGAAGGATCCTTTATTGTATGATTATATGATAGCGGAACAAACACTGGTAGCAGTTACTTCTGTAAAATATCTGGGAGTATGCGTGCGGAACGATTTGAAGTGGAATGATCATATAAAATTAATTGTTGGTAAGGCGGGTACCAGGTTGAGATTCATTGGGAGAGTCCTTGGAAAATGTAGTCCATCAACAAAGGAGGTGGCTTACAAAACACTCGTTCGACCTATACTTGAGTATTGCTCATCAGTGTGGGATCCGTACCAGATCAGGTTGACGGAGGAGATAGAGAAGATTCAAAGAAGAGCAGCGCGTTTCGTCACAGGGTTATTTGGTAATCGTGATAGCGTTATGGAGATGTTTAACAAACTCAAGTGGCAGACTCTGCAAGAGAGGCGCTCTGCATCGCGGTGTAGCTTGCTCGCCAGGTTTCGAGAGGGTGCGTTTCTGGATGAGGTATCGAATATATTGCTTCCCCCTACTTATACCTCCAGAGATCACGAATGTAAAATTAGAGAGATTAGAGCGCGCACAGAGGCTTTCAGACAGTCGTTCTTCCCGCGAACCATATGCGACTGGAACAGGAAAGGGAGGTAATGACAGTGGCATGTAAAGTGCCCTCCGCCACACACCGTTGGGTGGCTTGCGGAGTATAAATGTAGATGTAGATGTAGATATATTCAATTAAAACTGATACTTTATTCTCTAGAAGGTGTAGTGTACAAAATTTGTTTGAAAAGTTATATCATGCAAGTATTTTTAAAATTTAAATCAATTTAAAACTAAAATCAGCCTTAAAAATATATATGAATTGCAAAACATAATCAGAAGCTAGAACTAAAAATCGTACATGATAATCCAAGGTGAACTATCCTATGAAAAGAAAACAAAAGAAGAAGGAGCTAAGTTATGGACTGCCGCCATCAGCCCCCTTGTTACAAGAGGAAACATTTAAGGGTTGTTCAAATACTAAGATAGGCCTGTTCCTAGTGTTAGTAGAAGTGACTACATTATTAGAACAGCTACATCTACATCCACTGATATTCTTCTGAATTAGTAAAATTCATGATTGGCACCTAAAGCAAACTACAGACCAAAGTATCACATATTCCATATTGCTTGTAGTTTTTTAAATAAACCAACCTGCAGTAACACACTAGAAATACAACTATACTAATTCTACAGTTTAACATGTGGATGTGCTTTTGGGTGCTAAGCACTACACTGCCTGTGGCTGTTCACATTGACAGTGGCTCGACAATGGTGGTGATGCAGGTGATGATGATAGGTGGAGTTTGCTGGTTCACTTGAGTTGATTTGTCAGTCGCATTCTTAATACCTTCACTGTCACTTTTACTAACGCTAGCACAGCTTGAGATCAATGATCTATGCCTGTTTTTCAGATTCCCTGGATGTCTGAAGAAATATTCACTGTATAATCAAAGGGAAATAGGATCTGCCATGCTATTCACTATTTCCCACAACTGTAGATCTCGAATAATTTTATTTAATCAGTACTCTTGTATCATTTTTGGCCTGTGTGTATTGTACAATGTTGCTAAGGTTCTTTAGAATGTACTGCAGAAGTTTGGCTTGGAAGCCTTACCAAACCTCATTACAGTCCTGATATCTCCCCAAGTGATTTCCATATTTTTGGATCCTGAAGAAATTTCTGCCTTTGGTAACTTTTTACAAAAGTAAACACAGAAGAATGATATATCTGCTCACAGTTAATGAAAACTACTTCTTCTGGCATATGTGAAAATGAAAAGTTTACTAGGTATACAGAGGAATTCATCTGGATTAGATGAATAGAATGTACACCCTATAAATGAAAGAGAGCTGGGGAATTTGAAGCACTAGACAACACCTTAAGCCTCACTCAATAGACTTAACTCAATCCAGTGAAGAGAACACTACTTTATTAATTCAGTTACTGAAAATGGAAGCAAAACAGAAGCAACATGCACTTCTACAAGAGATTTATTTAATGTCCACATGCAGAGTGATCATATCTTTAAGCAGCATACTGTCACACCCTCTAAGAGAACAAGAATGTAGGAAAAGATAAGAGTGCTCCTTACTGTAAAGAAGACATGTTAAGTTGCAGACAGGCACAATTAAAAGACACTTACACAAAGCTTTTGGCCACAGCCTTCATCAGCAAAAGAGAAACAGAAAAACACACACCATTCATACACACAATGAAGCACACCTCATACACACAACTGCCAACTCTGGCAGATCAGACCAGAATGCAGCTATCACATGGAGGTGAAGGGAAGGGGAAGAGCTAGTAGTGTATGGGTGAAGGGGTGGGGAGAGGGGGCGGGACCGAGGAATGCTGTCTGGCAGGTAGTATAGGGACTAGAATGCCAGCAGACACAGAGTCTGGAGGTTACGGGGCAAGGGGGTGGAGATAAAAGAAGTGAAAAAGAGAGGAGTGGGCAAATATGAGGGGAGGGGTTGCCAGAGGGTGGCAAACAAAGCGACTGTGAGATGAGATTGGGCAGGAGATGATAGGACAGAAGTGATAGAAACTGTTGGATGGAGGTTGTGTGGACAATATGTTATCATACATTGAGACTGGGATAGTAATGAGAGTGGAAAACATATTGTTAGGATAACTCCCTTCTGTGCAGTTCTGAAAATCAGGCTGTGGAGGCTAGTAAAGGAGGTACTGAAATCAAGCACATTATGTTTAACTGCATGTAGTGCCTCAAGGTGGTCTATTCGCCTTTGGCAGTGGATGTTCATCCTGGTTAGCAGCTGTTGGTAGTCATACCAAAATAAAAGGTTGTGCTTGGTTGCAGAAGAACTGTCAAATGACATGACTGCTTTCACAGGTGGCCCGGCCGCTGATGGCGTAGGATAAACCTGTGATGGGTCTGGATTGGACAGATCCAGCTCCTGGGTCTTCCACAGGGATATGACCCTTGTGGCATGGGGTTGGGATTGGGAGTGACGTAGGGATGGACTAGGATGTTGTGGATGTTAGGTGGGTGATGGAACAGCACTTTAGGAGGGGTGGAAAGTATCTTGTGAAGTATGTTCCTTGTTGCATGGTCATAAGTAATCAAAGCCTTGGTGAGGGATGTAGTTCAGTTGTTCCAGTCCAGGATGATACTGGGTGATGAAGGGAGCACTCCTCTGTGGCCAGTTCTCCGAGGTGTAGGGAGTATTGTGGATGTGAGGGGAAATGACATAGGAGATCTGTTTGTGGAATAGGTCTGGGGGATAGTGCCTGTATGTGAAGGCCTCGGTGAGACCCTCAGCACACTGAGCAAGAGACTTCCTGTCACTGCAAATATGCCATCCCCAGGTGGCTATGCTGTATGGGAGGGACTTGGCATGAAAGGGATGACAGCTGCCAAAATGCAGGTATTGTTTATGGTTGGTGGGTTTAATTTGAACAGAGGTGCAGATGGAGCCATTAGAAAAGAGGAGGTAAACATGTAAGAAGGTGGCTTGCTGGGTTGAGGAGCTCCAGGTGAAGCAGATAGGAGGGCTGTTGAAGTTGTGAGCAATGAAGTTCAGGTGTATTGGCCCTGTGTCCAATCAAAACAGACTAAGAGGTTGGCATTTTGGGAGGCTAAGAAGGTCACCTCTAGATGGACCATAAACAGGTTGGCAGATGTGGGTACCACGTAGGTGGCTGTAGCTGCGCCATAAATTTGTTTGTATACCTTCTCTTCAAAGGAGAAGTATTCTTGGGCTACATTAAAGTAAGTAAGGGTATGAGGAATGAGGCAGTGGGTTTGGAGTCTAGACAGATATCCCGTGCAATTTCCCCTCACATCTCCAATCCTCCCACCACCCCTAATAATTGACCTCAAAGAAGTGCCACTTCGTCACCCAGTATCATCCCAGACTGGAATAGCTGTATCACATCCTCCACCAAGTCTTCGATTAACTATCATCATGCCCTGAAAAGAGGGACATACTAACCAAGATTGTCCACCCCCTCCTATAGTGTTGTTGTTCATCCATTACCCAACTTTCACAACATGCTAGTCCATCTCTATGCTACTCCCAATTGCAATCTCTTGCCACAAGGATCATATCCCTGTGAAAGATCCAGGTGCAAGTGTTGAGTGGTACTTAAGATAGGTATATAAATTAGTAAAATCAATGTGAAGTGAAGTAGAAATTAGAAAATAAATGAAAAACTTAGTTTAGTTTAGAAATATTTTCACACTGGCAAACAGGGGACAGAGCAGCAGTGGCAATGTCCAGTGCTTGCAAGTCAGCACCTTCAAGAGAAGCCATCGCCCCCCCCTCCCCCCCTCCCACATTAGTGGACGCTGTCGATTCAGCCATCAGGGCATCACCTGGATGGGTCACGTGTTTCTCAATTGTCACATGTGATCGAAGGCGAAGGCCCTCGCCTAGATTCCAAGAGCCAATGACCGACGTTAAGAAGATTCTTCGAGAAGCTTTTCAACATGACAGAAGAGGCAATGACCGTGAAGTCGTTCACTTCCAGTGAACTGAAGTGAATAAATACATGAGACGCAGTGGGCCCACAAATGTAGTAGTTTTCAGTTCAGTTTTAGTGCTGAAGACCTTCATGCAGGAAGAGATTACACTGTACACGGAAGCACCAAGTCTGCTGCTGTAATGGAATAGCAAGCAGCAGCCTCGTAGCCAGAAGACAGAAGTTAGATGGTATTTGAAGACTGATTTTTACGTACCCAGGTGACTCGTGAGGACAGGAAGGAGACGGCCTCACATCAGCAGTCACCTGTGAGCTGGGATGAAGATCTGACAGCCAAAGACTGGCAAGCTGGAGTCCATTGTTTGAGCCCGTGACACTGGTATTTCCCCACTCTGCTGCTCCGCTGGCCGATGCACAACACTGTCACACGCGGCCGCTTAGAGAAGAGAAACACTGGGACGCCACATACAAGGTACCACCATCTGATTCACGACTTAGTTCTCAATAATTAAACGGGCCACCTGACGAAGAACGTCTCCAGTCAACTGGGCGAGACAGCAACACGAGATACACACCGCCAGGCGTAATCAGACGCCGCTGCTCATGCAGCATGAAGGCTTCGCAAACGACACAGCTGCCACTCTCCCAGCCAGAACAATCCAGTAAGAAAACTGTTGTACAAAACTTTCAATAAAAGTTATCTTATGTAAAAATGCTGTTTCAGTGTACCTCATACCTGAGCCAAGGAAGAACCCTCCCTGCCCACATGTTGTTAAGAGAGAAAAAGTAATTTATTTAGTGTTTTTCACCCTGACATACTGCTTTAGAATCAAATGCACTTTACAGTAATGCTCATCCAGACAACTGACTAGCATCAAAAAAGAAAACCATGTTAAACAAGATCTGTCGAATCCACCCAGCCAGAACTTCCTATTCCAGTCCTGCCACATGTTTATCCTACTCATCAGGGGCCTGGCCACCTGTGAAAGCAGTCATACCATTTACCAGCTCTGCTGCAGCCATTCACAGCCTTTTATATTGATATTGTTAACAAGCAGCTGTCCACCATGATGAACGACAAACATCCAAATTGTGACCAAGTCCAAAGTGAACCACCCTGTGGAACTATATGCAGCTAAGCATAACACACTTTCAATGTTCAATGGCTACTTCACTGCCCTCCACAACTAACTCTTTTGAACTGTGCAGAAGGGAGTGCTCCTTACAACACATTCTCCACTCCTGTAATTACCCCAGCCTTAATGTATGGTAACATACTGTCCTCACACACTCCCTCCTCCCACCCCACCACACCACAACAGTTTCCACCCCCCCCCCCTGCCTATCATCTTTTGCCTATTCTCATCTTCCAGCCTCTTTGCTTGCACCCTGTGCCAACGATCCCCCCCCCCCCAACTGCCACCATCTTTCCCTGCTTCCTTTCATGCAGTCCCCTGCCCCCCCCCCCCCTTACCCATATACTACTATTTCTTCCCCTATCCCGATCCTCTCGAGATTGCTGCTGCCATCCCATGTGACAACTGCTCTCTGACCTGACCTAAGATTCCATAGATGGTGTGAGTGAGGTGTCCTTGCTTGTGTATATTAATGGTGCATGTTTCTATTTTGCTGATGAAGGCTGTGGCCAAAAACCTTGTGTAAGCATCTTTTAATTGTATGTGTCTGCACCTTAACATGTCTTCTTTAAGGTAAGTAGCAATCTATCTTTCCCTACATTGCTAATATTCATTGTGGCTTTTCCACCAAGAGAACAGCATCTGGAATGTCAAACAACAAAAGCAAGGACTGATACTGACCCTCTAATGACATAATTGAAACCACAACACACTTCATATTTACACCACTAACTTTTATATTTAACGTATTTTACCCATAAGTAATATATTCTGATTCTCTTAAAATTTCAATTGTGTCCCTTATTTGATGATAAATATCTACCACAAAGTTGTAACAGACTCTCAGTTTACCCATATCTCCTAAAATATTGGACTCACTTATGTCTACCCAATTAAGTAGCTACTTCAATAAACATAATCTTCTATGTATGGCAGTTTGGATTCATACAGGGCAGAACCACCACCATAAATTTTTCAGAAATTAATGGTCAAACATAAATAGCCTTTGAAATAAGGATATGGCATCATTTGCATTATGCAGCTTAAACAAAGCATTTGACTGCATTCCATTAGATATCTCAACGGCAAAGCTGGAATTTTCTGGAGAATGTAATCCTGCGTTACCAGTAATTACATCTTAATAATTGGACTGACAGTTTGTCTTGGCCAAATATAAATACTTTCATTGAAACTTAGTTTTTTGTCACTGCTGTCAATGACATGGCTGATTTCAAAGATCAGGCTGTCATATGCTATGCTGATAATAAATTCTGCTTACCTGACATCAAAATATCTTAGCTCTATTTGACCTCATTCATTCTCATACAATAAACTACTCTGTAATCCAGGGAAAACGCAAAAGCTTCTTATATGATTGTCAAGAGCTTCAGAAATAAATCTGCTAAACTATTAGGAATACATACTAATTTTAAACACAATTGGGAAGAACAGGTCAGCTATGAGTTTAGAAATATTTCAAAAATCTCTAAGCACCTGTGGTAACTTAGAGATGTGGTATGTAGTGAGCACATTAAGTAATGTGTTTTGAAATCTTACAGTAACATATCTCATATTGCGTTTTCACTCTTGACATTACTGACAATTAAAAAAATATAAAAAATAATTTCACATACAATGGTATGGCTAGTCAAATGGAGCTCTTTTGCAATCTCTTTAGCAGGATCAGCCTGCTTACTGTTGTAAATCTGCGTTTATGTTTGTGTACTCTTTAGAGAAACATTGCAGAGAAGCTTGCTAGGATAGAAAGTCATGACTATCACATTATACCAAAACATATAATGATATTCCAATGTTCACAAAAACTGGGAACTCACACGAAGTAAAACCACAGTGGTTATTAGCTTGTATGATTATTAATATATTCACTGTCTGAAAAACTCTACTTGTGTCAATTCATATTAAGATAAGAGTGGTATTTAAATCAATGACTATTTAATCACTGTATTGACTATTTTATTATTTGCCGTATTTAATAACTATTTGTATATGAACTATATTTATGAACTGCATTTACTTCTGTTTTGCTAATTTTACTGTGCACAAATGACAAAGCCCAACTCATATCATACAATCAATTGCTGATAAATAGTCTTGATTCATTTATAACTGAATAAAGTCTAAACAGCAGCAACAGGTGTGAGCACTATAAAATCTATTTTGTAAAATCTTAATCATAGGTGACACTGCTAATCTGTGCTACAGTTAAAAATGTAAGGTATACTTGACAAAACTGCCCTTAAGCAATCTTTGTAACCACTAAAAGCTTCAAGGCATACTTTGAGACAGGCTTAAATATGCTGTAATAACAGCTGCCTATATTGGTCTGCTTAAATACCGTACTTAGCTGCCTATAAAACTGGATATGCAAAGAACCTCAACAATCTGTTGAGAAATTAGCCTACAATAAAATACTATCTTAAATGGCTCATTTCTGTCTGCAGAAATTGTTACTTCTGTTTAATAGAATTTGTCTTTTATTGTACCATGACTGTTTATGTGCCTATGTGAGAGGTATTATTTGTCTTAATATATCATCATCAGTAATATACAGCAGACTGATGAGTTTTTATTAGTTACACCTTGAAGATTACATTAGAAGAAAAGATAGTTCTCTCTCTGGATGTACTGCTACAAAAGGCTACCAGGGAATTCATGTGTATAATAGCAGTAAATAAGATTGATATTAATGCACTAAAAGACAGCCCTTATTCAAGAGACTTGTATGATCTGATCAGAACTCACAGTCTTTGTTCAGAAGTGAAAAATGCCACAAGATGCTGCGCTACCTTAAAAGTCTGACACATCATGTCTTCACATAGTTAAGTTTATACAAAAAGTTCAGGTATTAAATATTGTAATTTCAAGCTACTGTGGGCTGTTACTGTAACATGGGACAATTCAGAACACAATTTCATCATCTTTAGGAATCAAAGAAGATGACTGAAACTAATCTGAACATGTTAAATGTTACACTCAAATCAGAAAAATGGAGTAGTAAGTACATAGAAAAATCCACTGATAAACAAGGGGAAGCTTTCTGCTTCAAAATAAATAATGCAAGATCTAAAAAAATTGTGAAGAAATATAATGAGGAAGGTGGGTAAGGAGTGTATGATACTAAATATCAAAAGAGAAACTGTAATTTTTGTATGAATGGAACCAAAAAAATGAAAACCAAACTAATAATGAAGTCTACTTTAACAACATGACAGCTTGCCACAGATTTTCAAGAGAAACCAAATCCAGAACTGAAGTTCATGTGGTGGCAAAGATTGTGACAACTTTCACTAATGCCAACAGAAAAGAAATTTGGTTAAGTAGCACAGACACAATTGAGGCATGATACTTGTAATGAAAGGAAAGGAATCTTTGAACCAACAGGAAATCATCTCCATTCTCAATGAGCATTACAGAACTGTAGAACACCAACACATGGGATGAAATGCCACTTGTTCTACAGATAAGAGGGAGATAGGAAACATAATTAGCATAAAGAAAACAAAAAATGCAGAAGGGCTTGATGACATACCTACATGAGTTGAGAACTGATCACAGTACTCAGTAGAGACAGTGACATTATTAACAAACAAGTCAATTGAAGTAGGAAGATTCCCTGAACCCCTCAAAGCCAATAAAGTAGTTTCTATTAAAACGTAACTATTCTTAGGTTAAACATTTATATTGGGGTTTGTGTACTCATCCTTTCTGATGATCTGTCGCAGCTGAAGTCTTAAGTTTTCAGTAATAGTAACATTTAACTTCATAAAAGTTAAATTTAAAATTAATCTTGTATTATATTTTAATATATTTATTATACTTTCAAAACAAAATTAACTGATCATTACAAAGACAAACAATACTTATGACACAAAAGGAGCAGCTACATGCTCACTGCTCAAAAACCAAACCAGACTAAACTCCTTATGCCAATATGGCTACCCCTATATCTATAATCTAAACAATCTTGAAAAATCCTCAGAATAGTTTAGAATCATTTTTTGATTGATTAACAATTAAAATTGATACATAAAAACTGAAAATAAATATATAAACGTATGTCTGCTCCAGAACAGTAAGCACACTATGATATTAGTATATGTCTGTTACTTTATTCGAGAATAACTTCTCAAATACTTAATGACAATAATGAATTTACATTTTTTATTAATTACTCAAGGCTTCCATCATGGAAAATGTTCCCTTCATTTACAGAGCTTCTACACTTTAAGGTAAATGTAATGTGGTAATTATTTTTGTTGGTATAAATTTATTCAGGCATATATTACATATTATGACCTTTTTTATTTACGTGAGTGATCCTGAATTAATTTAGAGAATGTATGTGTTGAGTGGCACTTAATTGGTGTTACGTTTCACTATATACAAAGCAGGCAACAATAAAGACGCAGCAAATTATAGACCCATCACTATATGGTCAGTACTGTCAAATATAGTAGATACAATAATAAAAGACAAACTGATACACTTCATGAAAAGAATAACATCCTACACAATGAACAATGGTAGACCAATTCAGTGACTGCAAATTTCATCATGCACATAATGACACCATTAAATGACCAAGGGAAAATTTGTTGTTTGTTCCCAGATCTATCCAATGCTTTTGACTGTGAATGTCATGATACACTGTTGTTCAAACTTCAGTACTGCAGGAGAGGAAAAGTAGGTGACATTACAAAATTGTGTGTGAAAAATTGAAGGCAGTGTGTGGAAATAAAACACAAAATAGAAGGGAAAATTAGAAATATCAACTTTAAATTTCAAGGAGTTAAATATGGAGTTCCTCAAGCAACAGTACTGGGTATAATGCTTTTCATTCTCTACATAAATGATGAGTACACAAATATATATAGGGTCATTCCATATCAAATTATCCAAGTCATGTCACCCACTGCCTACCTAAAATTTATTTTTACCAAAGTTTTAATATAGTGATGTTCCGATAGTTTTGGCTCTGTGAGAATGTGCCTGCAAAATTATTTATTTATTTATTTATTTGTTTATTTCAAATTCCACAGATCCATATTGTAATGAATCACAAGGATGTGGAATGAGTCAGATTTACATCATTATATAGATATTGTAAACAGTGTACAATAAAATAATGTACGTTACTAAGAAGATCTTAAGGTACAAAAAGAAAAGTTTATTTACACATTGACCTCCTATAACAGGAAGACAAATAATGAATAGAACATTAGAAGTTGAAAGTCTCAAAACTTCAATACAAACAACAACATTTGTTTACAAAAACCATCACTGTTTAATTTTCGTACACTCATCAAAAGAGTAAATGGCTTATCCATAAGATATTTTCTTAATTTAGGTTTAAATGCAGGTGGGTCATTAATGTGGACTTTGACATCTAATGGAAGAGAATCGAAAACTTTTATGGGACAACAGTGAACACCTTTTGGTGCAAGATTTAGATCTTTTAGATTCCTATTTAAATAAATTCAATGTGATAGGGTCCGCAGCTGCGGTGAATTTTTTGAATGATTCCTTGAAGCCTTCAGCTGTAATTTTCTTTATTTCCTGTGTGAATGTACTTGTAAATCATTTTTAACCCTGTGCTGTGGTCATGGTATGCACTATTAGATGTAAAGAGATTATTGGATTATGGACAAAAACCAGCAGAAAAAATAAGTATTGAGAAATGGTCATTAATACTTGGAGCTTAGGGAACAGGTTTCTGCAAGAATAACTTGGATGAACACCACTCATGATTCTAACTGCTCTCTTTTGTGCAATAAAGATTTTTCGGCTAAAGGTTGATTACCCCAAAAAATTATACCACATGAAGTGATAAGTGAAATTTCAATGAAATCAAGACCTTTAG
This sequence comes from Schistocerca cancellata, assembly GCF_023864275.1. Classification (NCBI taxonomy): domain Eukaryota; kingdom Metazoa; phylum Arthropoda; class Insecta; order Orthoptera; family Acrididae; genus Schistocerca; species Schistocerca cancellata. Next base: position 565,191,665 of record NC_064628.1, read on the forward strand.
CTGCTTACAGGTATTGATAAATATCAATGGGGACAGTTGAAAATGTGTACTCTCCTGCTTATATGGCAGATGCTCTTTCCATCTAAACCATGAGGATATGTCCAAAAGAAGAGATACTATCTTCATATGAAATGATAAGAATAAAAATAGCCAAAATAAGCAGATTTTATAGCATTCATGTAATGTGTAATTATGCGTGGTACTTATCTACAGAGGTACTTGTAACGCAGGTTTTTATGAAGCTTTTGATATGGAAACTTTTCCAGATGTTAAGAGAGGAATATAGTCAACAGAAATGCAATTATGTAAGCAGTTAAGTTACAAAGACCATTATAAAAATTCAATAAATGGGACTTTCCAATTAGTAAAAAAAGTAAAAGGGTGTTGAAAAACAGTTGTATCACATTTCTCCAACCTACTGTGAAACTAGTTTTGATCTAAAAAATTCCAAAACGTGCAAGATTTCTAATAAAATAAAAATTTAATGTACTTTTATGAATGAATGAACACACAAATAAATCAGGAAACAAAAATCTTTTTACTATGACTATAAAATGATCACTCAAAGTTAATCCAGACCTGAAACCCACAACCTAAAATTTGCTTGAAAATTTTTTTACTTGTTACTTTTGCAATTGCAATAAATAGAGTAATATTTCTTCCACCAATTTCATACAGTTTTTGAGGGAGGGAAAAAGTTGGAAAATTTGTAAAAAAATACACATAAATGTCATGGGTGAAGCTTCCGATATGGATTGCATTACTTTAGAAGAAAATAAAATAGCTTAGCTCATTTTCCAGACATCCATCACATTTTTGCAGATATCAAAAAAAGGATGCAACTTAATTGTCAAAAATTTAATAACTCTGCTTGATTTTTCAGAAGACAGAAAATCAACTGAAACTTTTAAGGCCCAAATAGTGTTTTTTAAAAATAATGTAAGTATTTTCAGACAGAGCTGTTATCATGCCATTTTTCACTGAAACTCAAATGTGATACGACTAAAAAAAAAAAAAAAATCGGGGATTTGACAGACACAGATTTTTATATATATATACCTAAAAACAAAGATGATGTGACTTACCAAATGAAAGTGCTGGCAGGTCGACAGACAGACAAACGAACACAAACATACACACAAAATTCAAGCTTTCGCAACAAACTGTTGCCTCATCAGGAAAGAGGGAAGGAGAGGGAAAGACGAAAGGATGTGGGTTTTAAGGGAGAGGGTAAGGAGTCATTCCAATCCCGGGAGCGGAAAGACTTACCTTAGGGGGAAAAAAGGACAGGTATACACTCGCACACACACACACATATCCATCCGCATATACACAGACAAAAGCAGACATTTGTAAAGGCAAAGAGTTTGGGCAGAGATGTCAGTCGGGACGGAAGTACAGAGGCAAAGATGATGTTAAAAGACAGGTGAGGTATGAGCGCCGGCAGATTGAAATTAGAAATTAGCGGAGATTGAGGCCTGGCGGATAGCGAGAAGAGAGGATATGCTGAAGGGCAAGTTCCCATCTCTGGAGCTCTGACAGGTTGGTGTTAGTGGGGAGTATCCAGATAACCCGGACGGTGTAACAGTGTGCCAAGATGTGCTGGCCGTGCACCAAGCCATGTTTAGCCACAGGGTGATCCTCATTACCAACAAACACTGTCTGCCTGTGTCCATTCATGCGAATGGACAGTTTGTTGCTGGTCATTCCCACATACAACACTTCACAGTGTAGGCAGGTCAGTTGGTAAATCACGTGGGTGCTTTCACACGTGGCTCTGCCTTTGATCGTGTACACCTTCCGGGTTACAGGACTGGAATAGGTGGTGGTGGGAGGGTGCATGGGACAGGTTTTACACCGGGGGCGGTTACAGGGGTAGGAGCCAGAGGGTAGGGAAGGTGGTTTGGGGATTTCATAGGGATGAACTAAGAGGTTACGAAGGTTAGGTGGACGGCGGAAAGACACTCTTGGTGGAGTGGGGAGGATTTCATGAAGGATGGATCTCATTTCAGGGCAGGATTTGAGGAAGTCGTATCCCTGCTGGAGAGCCACATTCAGAATCTGATCCAGTCCCGGAAAGTATCCTGTCACAAGTGGGGTGGCAACTACCCTCCCGACCTGGTACAGAAGCAAATAACCAGAGCCACTTCCTCATCTCCTCAAACCCGGAACCTTCCACAGAAGAACCCCAAAAGTGCCCCACTTGTGACAGGATACTTTCCGGGACTGGATCAGATTCTGAATGTGGCTCTCCAGCAGGGATACGACTTCCTCAAATCCTGCCCTGAAATGAGATCCATCCTTCATGAAATCCTCCCCACTCCACCAAGAGCGTCTTTCCGCCGTCGACCTAACCTTCGTAACCTCTTAGTTCATCCCTATGAAATCCCCAAACCACCTTCCCTACCCTCTGGCTCCTACCCCTGTAACCGCCCCCGGTGTAAAACCTGTCCCATGCACCCTCCCACCACATCCTATTCCAGTCCTGTAACCCGGAAGGTGTACACGATCAAAGGCAGAGCCACGTGTGAAAGCACCCACGTGATTTACCAACTGACCTGCCTACACTGTGAAGCGTTCTATGTGGGAATGACCAGCAACAAACTGTCCATTCGCATGAATGGACACAGGCAGACAGTGTTTGTTGGTAATGAGGATCACCCTGTGGCTAAACATGCCTTGGTGCACGGCTAGCACATCTTGGCACAGTGTTACACCGTCCGGGTTATCTGGATACTTCCCACTAACACCAACCTGTCAGAACTCCGGAGATGGGAACTTGCCCTTCAGCATATCCTCTCTTCTCGCTACCCGCCAGGCCTCAATCTCCGCTAATTTCTAATTTCAATCTGCCGGCGCTCATACCTCACCTGTCTTTCAACATCATCTTTGCCGTCCCGACTGACATCTCTGCCCAAACTCTTTGCCTTTACAAATGTCTGCTTGTGTCTGTGTATATGCGGATGGATATGTGTGTGTGTGCGAGTGTATACCTGTCCTTTTTTCCCCCTAAGGTAAGTCTTTCCGCTCCCGGGATTGGAATGACTCCTTACCCTCTCCCTTAAAACCCATATCCTTTTGTCTTTCCTTCTCCTTCCCTCTTTCCTGACGAGGCAACCGTTGGTTGCGAAAGCTAGAATTTTGTGTGTATGTTTGTGTTTGTTTGTGTGTCTATCGACCTGCCAGCGCTTTTGTTTGGTAAGTCTCATCATCTTTCTTTTTAAATATATTTTTCCCACGTGGAATGTTTCCCTCTATTATATTCATATCATTAATTTGAACCCAACAATCACGTTTGTTATTGTTATTGTTATTGTCACTGTTACATTTCGTAGTCTTTTCTGTCATCTTATTTCCTCCTTCTGTTTTTGCCAGCAGTTTTACCTCCTTTTTTACCGTAATCCAGTATACAATTTTATCCCGCCAATATATACTCAATAATACGTAATAATACGTAACCCACTTCCAAATCATAACCAAAAATTTTTTTTTCCGCTTTCAACACTACCGCTGCTATAAAATCCACCGTTTCCAGTTCACAAACAGTTCCTTTCAGCTATTAAACAACCTTTTCGGCTAGTTTTAATATCTTTTGCTTTATTTCCATTTCCGTTTTTCTCACATCATCGATCATTTTTAGCCGCTTCCCACAGGTTTTAACGTCATTATTTCTTCGTCAGACAATTGTTAGCTAAATTTTCCATAATCTGCCACCACCAAACCACCCTTTTAATACATCCTCACGTAGTTTTTTCGAAATTTTCCCGTATTTCTCCACCCTTTAACGTGTTTTGGCGGCAACACAACCACCTAACCTTTATGCACATCATTATCTACCTACACAAGTTCACCACAGGATCAACATAGCCCAGCTCTATCCAACCCATTTTCGCCTTTTTTCACACCAGATCTCCATTTGCTTTCTAGTTTTACCTTTATCTCTCCCCAAATATTTTTATATTTATTTTCATTTTCATTTCAGCCTCGTGTTCCACTTTCCACCTTCTAGTACCATGTCACCCTCACAACACCTCCACAATGACCCCATTAGGTTTTATTTACATTCCCTCCGCAAACATGCCTTCGCCCTAGCCAGATTACACTCCCATATTTTATTTTCTCAGGCTTGTCTGACATTTGGCATGACCCCCAAAGGCCTCACACTTAAAGTTCCCATCTCTGGCTGCAACCCTTCTTTCCATCAGTCCCTATACCAGTTCCAAACCGAACAATCCATTGCCCTCACCCACCTAATCCTTCACCTACACATCCACTCAGCCAATCAACACACCCATCAACTCCTGTCCCTAATAAAAGTCCTCAATCTTTCCTCTCCCACATCCACACCGGTTGTTCAGAGCATCCTCCTACAGGCCAACCGCAAATTAGAACAGCATGCCACCCTCCACCTTAAAAAACTATCCAATCTCCTGGTTTCCCACCTCCGGAAAGGCAACTCACTCACCCTTCACAACCTTTCCAGCAAACCTCAACCTCCTCTCATTGCACACAAACCCAGTCTCTCCCATCTACTCAATCTCCCACTTCCAGCTCCACTCCCTCCAAAACCTCAAAACTCCAATCAACACAATCTGGAACCACAACACCCCAATTCAGTAGTTAACCTCTCCTCCAAACCTCTCTCCCAATCCGAAACCTCTGTCCTATCCAAAGGCCTCACCTTCAGCCCCACTCCCAGATTTAACCAAACAGCCCTTGTCAAAGATTTACTGTCCTACACCCGTACTCTCTGCTGGAAATATCACTTTGCCACGAAGAAAAATGATCCTAATCCTACTCCTAATGATCCAACTCCCCAAGATACTATCCAAATTGAACCATGCCTGGAACAGTTCCGTCCTCCGTCACAGCGGGACCCACCTCCTCTTCCTCAAAATCACCCTCTCCTAACCTTCCAGGAATTTCTGACTTCCAGCCTTGCCTCTCAGTCCTTCTTAAAAAACCTTAATCCTACTCCCAACATCACCACTGCTGAAGCCCAGGCTATCAGTGATCTGAAGGCTGACCAATCCATTGTCATTCTTCCGGCGGACAAGGGTTCCACGACTGTGGTACTTGATCGTCGGGAGTATGTGGCTGAGGGACTGCGTCAGCTTTCAGACAACACTACTTACAAAGTTTGCCATGGTAATCCCATTCCTGATGTCCAGGCGGAGCTTCAAGGAATCCTCAGAACCTTAGGCCCCCTACAAAACCTTTCACCTGACTCCATCAACCTCCTGACCCCACCAACACCCCGCACCCCTACCTTCTACCTTCTTCCCAAAATTCACAAACCCAATCATCCCGGCTGTCCCATTGTGCTGGTTACCAAGCCCCCACAGAACGCATCTCTGCCTACGTAGATCAACACCTTCAACCCATTACATGCAGTCTCCCATCCTTCATCAAAGACACCAACCACTTTCTCGAACGCCTGGAATCCCTACCCAGTCTGTTACCCCCGGAAACCATCCTTGTAACCATTGATGCCACTTCCTTATACACAAATATTCCGCATGTCCAGGGCCTCGCTGCGATGGAGCACTTCCTTTCACGCCGATCACCTGCCGCCCTACCTAAAACCTCTTTCCTCATTATCTTAGCCAGCTTCATCCTGACCCACAACTTCTTCACTTTTGAAGGCCAGACATACCAACAATTAAAGGGAACAGCCATGGGTACCAGGATGGCCCCCTCGTATGCCAACTTATTCATGGGTCGCTTAGAGGAAGCCTTCTTGGTTACCCAGGCCTGCCAACCCAAAGTTTGTTACAGATTTATTGATGACATTCTCATGATCTGGACTCACAGTGAACAAGGACTCCAGAATTTCCTCTCCAACCTCAACTCCTTTGGTTCCATCAGATTCACCTGGTCCTACTCTAAATCCCATGCCACTTTCCTTGACGTTGACCTCCACCTGTCCAATGGCCAGCTTCACACCCACAAGCAACAGTACCTCCATTATGACAGCTGCCACCCATTCCACATCAAACGGTCCCTTCCCTACAGCCTAGGTCTTCGTGGCAAACGAATCTGCTCCACTTCGGAATCCTTGAACCATTACACCAACAACCTGAAAACAGCTTTTGCATCCCGTAACTACCCTCCCGACCTGGTACAGAAGCAAATAACCAGAGCCACTTCCTCATCTCCTCAAACCCGGAACCTTCCACAGAAGAACCCCAAAAGTGCCCCACTTGTGACAGGATACTTTCCGGGACTGGATCAGATTCTGAATGTGGCTCTCCAGCAGGGATACGACTTCCTCAAATCCTGCCCTGAAATGAGATCCATCCTTCATGAAATCCTCCCCACTCCACCAAGAGTGTCTTTCCGCCATCGACCTAACCTTCGTAACCTCTTAGTTCATCCCTATGAAATCCCCAAACCACCTTCCCTACCCTCTGGCTCCTACCCCTGTAACCGCCCCCGGTGTAAAACCTGTCCCATGCACCCTCCCACCACCACCTATTCCAGTCCTGTAACCCGGAAGGTGTACACGATCAAAGGCAGAGCCACGTGTGAAAGCACCCACGTGATTTACCAACTGACCTGCCTACACTGTGAAGTGTTGTATGTGGGAATGACCAGCAACAAACTGTCCATTCGCATGAATGGACACAGGCAGACAGTGTTTGTTGGTAATGAGGATCACCCTGTGGCTAAACATGCCTTGGTGCACGGCCAGCACATCTTGGCACAGTGTTACACCGTCCGGGTTATCTGGATACTTCCCACTAACACCAACCTGTCAGAACTCCGGAGATGGGAACTTGCCCTTCAGCATATCCTCTCTTCTCGCTATCCGCCAGGCCTCAATCTCCGCTAATTTCTAATTTCAATCTACCGGCGCTCATACCTCACCTTTCTTTTAACATCATCTTTGCCTCTGTACTTCCGTCCCGACTGACATCTCTGCCCAAACTCTTTGCCTTTACAAATGTCTGCTTGTGTCTGTGTATATGCGGATGGATATGTGTGTGTGTGTGCGAGTGTATACCTGTCCTTATATATATATATATAAGCATTTCAAAGCACTGTTCAGAAGTTCATTTAAAACATTGTGTAGACCAATAAGCTATATTACATGTATCTCATGTTTTGTTGAAATAATAATAGGAAAGAGCCAAAAGTTTTTTTAATTGAAAATTTCATTACTAATTTTAATTAAGTAATTTTATTTAAAGATATCAAATGAATCTATTTAAATAACAATTATTCTAGGCAGATGAGTGTTTGAATATAAAATGTATATGTTTTGCAGTGAAGTTCCTTGGAGTTCTCAAGTGAAAGTACTTACAGTGTCTCTATTTTTAATTAACTGTGACAAATTAGATTCTGTTAACTTCCTCTCATTCTCATTAAAGTAATAAGTCTTCCCAATGTGCTTGATACAGGTACACCAACATTACATAAAATGTTTTGCAAAGGCACAAAATGTGTCTTCCTTCTCAGGTTTAAGAATGACACTGATGGTCCAGTACAGAGGAGGGAAAATAGTTCATCATCTCCTTCTTCATCACATACATTCTTCATGAACGTGAAGTACCACTTGTCAGCATACACAGCTGCTACAAAAGAGTTCTATCGAAAATGGGTGCATGCTCATTGTGGGGTACAATAGTGTCATTAAATAAGAAAGTTGAGGAAGGCTTTTCAGAAAAAGTTGCTCTTCTAATTTCTAATGAACCACAGGAAAGTATTAGGTAACTGTGATAAGTCCTGCTACCATAAATCATGTGGTTGACAAAAATGTCTTCTGGAGGTTCCTGCATAGGAAATCTATATTGATTTTCTCTAAGGAGTGGAAAAAGCACTTGTCAGCATTAGCCTTGTAGATATTTTAAACACCAGATCCAGTTGTTATTGGTACATCATCCTCTAGTTGAAAACTAGCTTTCCTCAATACACATTTTACAGTTCATTTCAATGAATCACACAGGTTTACAATTGGTAGTAGGAAAAAAAAGTGTTCAGTATCAACCGAAAAATTATTAAAGCTTGAGCAACACATTCGTTAGTGAACTAACTTAACCATTTCTTTCTGAGCAGCATTTACAAATACTACACTGTGCTCCACATCATTACATATCAAGCAGCAGTTCAATATTACCAGTTTTTCCACATTTGTTGCTTGTCCCTTACATACAGGATGGATTGCACTGCTGCTTCTTGTCCAGTGGTTACACATGATTTCACTCTGCATTATAAAACTGTAGTTTTCAGTGAAGAGGATTAACAGATTGCTTTACTGGGGGTTAAATTTTCTTTCGAATTTTTCATGGATCTTGCCTGACACTTAAGATATAAATCAGTCTGGTTTAAGTATTGTAATTTTATTACCAACAAGTCAGTGCATTCTACAAAAACTGCAGACTGCTTTGTCAAGTTGGCCTGATAATCTGTGTAACCAATCGTGAGAAAATGAAGTCTTTATTGCATATAAAAGAGTCATCAGAATTATGGCTAGAGTGCACACCAGATACTCATGCAGAAATTCATTCAAACAGCTTGGGATATTCACCATGCCATCTCTGTACATTTTTTCACTAATGTGCTTTGTGAACAATAATCATACAATTTACAAAACAAACAGTGATTATAATGAAACATCTTGCAGGAATGCTTAAAATTAAACGATTGTACTAATTGTAGCACACTGTCAAAAAATTCCTGTAAAGAATAGAAAGAACTACTCAATAGATAAAGTTTCACCCATTTTTGGAATTTAGCTATATCCCCAATTTTAAGCATTTCTGTAAGAAATGGCTATGGAGCACTGGCATATCAATTGATGGCAGAATGCTTTTTATTTGTATAGGAATATAAGACTTATAACTGGTTTGTGTAATCATTATTACTAATATAATCAGTGTTGTTTTTTAAATATTTGAATTTCATATATGATTTAGTTTGTAAGTCTCAAGTCCATTTAGATATGGTTATAACTGTAATAATCTGACACATTCTATGTCCTGGCAATACACGTGCATGATGCATCTGCAGAACACAAACATAAATAGATAGATAAAATACATAAATAAATTCACTGGGTGTACTCAGTTTCATAATCAGAATCTTTGTAAGCTAATTTGTCATAACTGAGACAATTATCACAGTGATTAAGAATGCAGTCATAATTTTGTGGGTCATATACACGAAATTTTATAAGTTCTTAAAATGTTTCTTCAGTGTGTTCCTAATCCAAAACAGTTTTACGTTTTGGATAGTACAGACACACACTGAATGATTGCCTGCAGCACCAGCTGAAATACACAAGTATGGTCCTACTGAACAAAATTTAGAAAAATCAATGCTAATATTTGAGTTCTCCCACTTAAAACAACAATCTAGTTCCATTAGGTTGCACAGAATAACTCGTTTTTACTTATACACATTCTCCTGAATGAAAAATTTGCCTTTTGATTCTGATTACATTTGAAGTTATTCATTATTTTGGTAGAAATCAGGGACAAACGGTTGGAATAGGTGAACAAAATTGTGAGTAGGATAATTGTGCCAAGTGCATTAGACCAGTAGACCTCTGTGAAATGGTATTCTATGGTATTAATTGACAACAAGATTTTGTGTGTAGCCTATATGTAAAATGTGTTAATGAGAATGAGTTTTTATTTTGTACCTAAGTATTTTTTCCACATCATTTCGCTTTTCTAAACTAAAGAATCCAACACAAGTTTCACAACTTCATCTGTGATCATTTGATGTCCATTTTGTTTAGAAACTGATAAAATTTTGATTTCTATTTTCAGTTTCGTTGCCTGTTGAACAACACACTCCCTAACATTAAATTCTGACCCCTTTTATTTTTATTTATCTTTTTTCTAGATCTCCAAACACTAGCCACATGGCATCAAAATCTCTTGCTTTCTTAACAATTTCCTCACCATTTTTATTCTGCCTATCGTCAAAAACTTAAAAACTGTTACTTAACACCTGGTACACATTCCCTCCCCCCCCCCCCCTTCAAATGATCAAATCATGCTTCACTTTTCTAGCTTCCATTTACCATACGAGGCGTTTCTGCAAATTGGAAAAAAATAGAGTTTAGACAGGGAGCACCTCAAATCATCTTCAGCTTTTTTGCATTCTTGACACTTTGATTTTTTGGTACTGACTTATGAAATGTCACCTATGGGTCACCTGTATCACTTTTATTTCTGTCATTGATTTCAGTTCTTTGTTCACAAATCTTAAGACATGTTTTAGAAAGTTTTTTTGCCTGGTTTTACTTAGATTCTCCTAGCACTTAATGATTTAGATAAAGTCAACTTAAGCCCTAGCCTCAAAAATTTTTTAACTTCCAGTCTGTGTTGAAAGGATCACTACAAGATCTTTGCTGCCTTTCAAAAACTTTTAAGCAATACTGGTAACACAGTATCTATGATGTCCAAATATAATAGTTCTTTAACTTGATCTTCTGGATAGTTTATACTGGGCTGTAATAATACACAATCTTGTTCTTCTTCACTTAGTTCTGGTGTTTTAAGTAATTTTATGACACCACCCAAATTCATACTTTCCTTTGTAAGTACCTGAGTACTACTTCATTTAAAAATGTACTTCATCACAAATAGAATGGCAAATGGCTGCACTCTTAACAAATATGACCTGTCTCACAGAAACACAAAGAGCAACTGAGGCCAAATGGACTGACTGCTGCATCTCAATAACACTGAACATGCATGTCCATGGCTGACATTTTTCATGTCTGTACAGGTTCCATGCAAACTACTGCAGGCACACAGAACACTTCCTTATCACTGTGAACAATTGTTAATTGCAGAGATAAAAATAAATTACACCCTTAAAAAATTACTGAATCAATAAAATGGAAAAGTTTTTCAAATGTAAGGTTATTTTGTCTGCCTAGAAGAACTGAGATTTAAATATGCTAATTTGATGCTCCTGCACCTGAGGCAGTGGGTATCAGGCTTAGATGAACTTACTTGGAATAATCCTTTTTTTGTCACAGGACAAGGCGTTTTGATTTCAGATTTATTCATGCGTCCATTCACAAAAATCCATTAATGTTTTTATTTTATTAGAAAGCCTACAAATTTTAATTGGAGACTTCAATGCCCAGTTAGGAAGGGAAAAGAGATATAGAGACATAATAGGGAAATGGACAGCACAAAGAAGAACAAACAAAAATGGCATAAGACTAGTGGAATTTTGCAGAAACCATGACATGATCTCAAAGTCGACGTATTTTAAGAGAAGACCAAGTAAACTAAAAACTTGGAAACATCCAGACTGGAAAAAAGGAGAATGGCAACTGGACCATGTCTGCATGGACAAGAATTACCACAAGGAAATTTACAATGTGAAAGTACTGAGAGGGACAGATACCGGATCAGATCATTACATGATAAAAATTAAAATTAAATTAACCCCATTAGCAAAGAAAAAATCCCACCAGAAGAAGAAGAGAACCTGTGACCCTCATAAACTGATACAAAATGAGGATTATGAAGCACAAACCAGGGATTTAAAAATAACAGATGATCTGGAAGAAATAATTCCCAAATTGAAACAAATAGCTGAACAAGTTGCCCCTATAAATCCGAGGAAAAAACACCAGTGGTGGAACGATGAATGTGATGAAGCAGTGTTGGATCGACACCAAGCCTGGTTAAGGCATCAAAATGAAAAAACAGAAAAGTCATATTTGGAACTCACAAAACAAAGGAAGACAACACAAAAAATAATAAGGAGAGTTAAACGTCAGTACCAAAAAGATATACTTCTAATGATAGAAACAAATAGTGAAAAAACAAACTCAAGAGACTATTACAAAATATTTGGCAGACAATTACAAAGATATGATCCTCCAACATTAATGTTAAAAGATAAAGATAATAACCTAGCCCATAGCAATAGTAAAAATACAGAAATTCTAGCAGAAACATTTAACAAGTTACTAAATTGTGAAGATCCCCCAGAACTTCTTCAGATAAACACAGAAACCCCAATTAAAACACCAGCAGAAAATATAAATCCACCTACAATTAATGAGGTCTACAGAGCTTTGAAAGAACTCAAAAACTACAAAGCAAGTGGAGAAGATCAAACGTTTGCTGAACTTTGGAAATATGCAGCAGAACCAGTAAATATAGCATTACACCAATGCATAGTAAAAATCTGGAATGAAGAGAAATTACCAGAAAACTGGACTACTGCTATAATACATCCATTACATAAGAAAGGAGAAAAATCAAATCCAGACAACTATAGAGGAATTTCCCTTTTGGACTGCACGTATAAGATCATGGCAAGAATACTATACAACCGCTGTAAAGATCAACTAGAACTGGAACTGGGAGAATATCAAGGAGGATTTAGATCCTGGAGAAGCTGCCCAGAACAGATAATCACCTTGAAGTTAGTTATGGATATCTACAAAAGAAGGCAAAAACAACTAGTCATAACCTTTGTAGATTTCAAAAAGGCGTATGATTGCATCCATAGATCTTCAATGATGAAAATATTAAGGAATTTTGGACTTCATCCTAAATTAATAAAAATGATACAGTTAACCTTAACAAACACCAAATCCAAAGTAAAATTTAGAGGAGAAATATCTGAACCATTTACGATTAAAACAGGGTTGAGACAGGGAGATTGTTTATCACCATTGCTATTCAATTGTGCTCTTGAATATGTAATGAGAGAATGGTACAAGGAAAATCCTATGAATATTAAAATTGGAACTAAGAAAGATAAAATAAACCTAAATTGCTTGGGATTTGCTGATGACCTAGCATTACTAGCTAATAATATTCAGGAAGCCACGAAACAAATAACATGCTTACAAAATATAGCACAAAAATTAGGACTCCAGATATCATTTGAAAAGACTGAAATAATGGTAACGGATCCACTTGTAATAGATCACATCACAGTGAACAATAGGGAAATTAAAATAGTGAAACAATTTAAATACCTGGGTGAAATTATAACACATAAATTGGACGAGAAACCTGCATGGCGAGCAAGAACTAATAAAATGATAAAAGCTCAAAAACTAACATGGTCTACGTACAATAAAAAATGTCTATCAATTAAAACAAAATTAAAACATTACAAGACGGTGGTTCAACCAGAGGTTACATACGGAAGTGAAACTCTTTTTAAAGTCACCCAGAAAAACAGAATTGACAAAATTTTAAAAGTAGAGAGAAGAATTGCTAGAACATGCATAAATAAGAAATATCAAAAAGCTGGGCAATGGCGGATAGTTCCAAATGAAGTGGTATACACAGAACTGGAGCCCATCACCGATACTATACGAAAGAAAAGGATCTCTTTTTGTGGTCACATTCTGAGGACACCAGAAACCAGATTATCAAGGAAAATTATTGAGAAACTCTGGAATTTGAAACAACAAGGAGGATGGCTTAAGGAAATAAGAGAGGATATGGAAGAACTGGAAATAACTCTGGATGATTTGCAGAACAAAACAACAAATTTAAAGAAGTTGAGGGACACAGAAATAAGATTTAAACCAAAAATTGACAAACGACATACAATGAAAAGGGTATTTACAGATGAGGAACGACGAAAAGCATCGGAACGAATGAAGAGATACTGGGCCACTCGGAAGGGGAAAATACCAAAGAAGAGGACCAGAAATGATTGACTGAAGTGGTCCAATGAGGCCGTAAAAGCAGAAGAAGAAGAAGAAGAAAAGCCTACAGTCTTGGGAATTACTTATGAGCAAACCTGGGTTTTTCAATGAACTTGTAATTTTTCCAGTGTTGGAACAACATATGTGAAGATATTACAGTTTTTTTGTAAAGAGGATGTGCTTTTCCATAAGCTACTGACTTTACTTTTCCTCAGTTCATCATTTAATACACTGAATATCACTGTTTCAGAATTCTCTTGCAGCTGCGTCTGCACATTATGTTAGTGAGGTAAGACATTGTAAACTCCACTGTGTTTTGGCAAAAGTGTGGCATTTCCCCTACTGCGCTCTGAGAGACCATCGTCCCCCCCCCCCCCCCCCCAATTACTCTTTCACAACCGACTGCACATCTAACAGTCACGACAATTTGCATGCCCTATAACATGTAACATGCTGCATCCTCCCTTTAAAGTGCCAATATGATTAATGCTATGGACACATGAACGTGTTTTTCACAAACGTTTCGCTGGAATTCACGGTGACGGTGTGGACTGGTGAATGGGGCTGGCCAGATGACACTTGTTTTACACGTTGCACACCCGCAGACTTCTGGGATTAAACGAAGAGAATGCGCTGGTGTGCATTCTTTCTGCATGTGTTTTACGTTGGGCACTGGCCACATGTGTGGAAATTGTGTTGCCTGTTTATGATTTGTTTGGGAGAAGTGATGTGATAAAAAGGATGGCGCTACAGGATGCCTAAGAATCTGTTACTTGTTTAGCAGTGCAGTGCAATTTAACTGTGATATACTCAAGTTCTATTCATGTGCGTTTCTTGTGTTAGCTGCCAATTGCTGTTATTTATGCAAATTACAAGAACTATACGCATCTTACTGGGGGGGGGGGGGGCATATATGCTCGCAAGGTAGCACTCTACTGGTCAACGTCAGAGCCGACGTCTTGCTACTTCAATAAACTCCCCATCATCCACATACAACTTCCCGCAGAGTACATCCTCCGTTGGACCAAACAGATGAAAGTCAGAACGTGTGGGGTCTGGATTGTAGAGCGAAAGAGGAAGAACATTCCAATGAATGTTTCTGAGCTCCTCTCGAGTGTGCGGATTAGTATGAGGCCTTGAATTGTCATGGAGAAGGAGTTCGTTAGCATTTTTGTGGCGATTTATTGTTGGTAGCACAAAACACTTACAGGACTTACAGCTGTGTGAGGCCGACTGGCACTCGGAAGATCGGACAGTTTTGTGCGACCTTGTTGCGATGATAGACGTCTCGTCCAGTGCTTTTGTTCACTGCCAGGCCTCTGTAGACATTCTGTAAGCGCCTATGGATATATGTAATGCCATGGTTTTCCATAAAAAGGAACTCAATACCATCTCTCTACTGGAACACACCTGTAGACACCATTTTGTAGACGCCATTTTGAAGGCTACGTATAGACTAATGCCGCCACCTATCGGAACTTCATGAAACTATAGGGGTTGAAGTGAGAATAGTCCACGATGTCCAACAACAAATTTCGAATTTTTTCAGTCGAAATTAGTCGAGAAAACGAATGTGCTGCATTAGTTATTGGACGCCCCTCTTACTAAAGATGTGCAAAAGCATGAAATATGTGTAGAACCAAGGAAGAAGTAGTGACTCTGCTACCCCCATTAAGCTATACATATTTCATAAACAGAAGTCTTTCCTTTGAATGCGACAACAAAGGACATAAGCGGGAATTACCCGCTACTGCCTGTAGATGGAGAAGTTCACTGTTAGAGCTGTAGTAATGAGTTTACTGTTTGAACTGTAGTAGCTGCTGCAGTTGGCTTCCTGTGAATGAATATTAGATTATTATACCAGTAGATAAAGTTATTTTTTCGTAAAGTATGGGTATATGAACACAGTTGAAACTGAGAGCACTTGCACCCGAGCCTCGATTAGCAGAAAGTACACTGAGACCAAAATCTAAGAAGAGGAAACAGGATTCATTCGTGGAGAAAACTGCACAGTTGTTAAAAGGGGAGTTATGTGCACATGTTAAGAAGACTCTCGGTGAGGTGACTGATGTGAGTGCTGCATCGATAATATGTTACTGTCAGAGGTCAGTTTCATTAACATCTGTTGTGAGCAGTTCCCAGAGAAAGTATTTAGTATTGTTTCACATATGTTTTGTCACAGCTACCACCTACAGAACTGTAATTATTCCAAACTATTTTGGGCGAAGAAAGCCTTCTCCACTGATGATCGTATGGTTAGAAGACACATGTATTAGCGAGCTGAGTTTTCGCTAACGTTTTTGGTTACTTCTTGAGGTGAGTCAGAACGTCCTTAGAAGGACTCAAAGTCATAAGTTTATGCCAAATTTTTATACTGATTCTTGCTAAACCATATCAGATGCAGCATCAGTTTCCATTTCAGTTTCTTTTAGTTTCTTGTGTACTGCAACGATTACATCACCTCCAATTACCATTGGCCTAGGCATTCTCTATACACTTAGGCTTACCCCAAAAATCTCACTGCTATTATTTTAGGGTTTTATGTGGGTTCTTTACCTGGTATTATGTGAACTCTGCTGCATTTTACGTATGCTTCAAACCCTGGTACTTCGTTGCGAATGAGTCTTGTCTGTTCAAAATCAGATACGTAGCTCAGTGAGCACCAATTTGTCTGATACCTCCAGGTGAACCTTATGACGTTGTGGCTGCCCCAGCTATAATAGGCCACACTCTCACTGAATGGCGTGGACATCTTGGCATACACGGTCGCACTGAAACCTTGGCCAAAAAAAACTAGATCTTCTGCGGTGTTCGGAAAACTATTTTAACACCATATTTATTGAGGATCATAGCGATCTTTGCACTCCCTGGTCTCACATATGACAGAAACACCAGTTGCTTGCTCTCTTCTGGTTCATCGTGCTGGTTGCATTGCCTTCATAATTTCCATTTCTTTGGAAGACTGCTTAGGTGTTGGTGTTCAGTAGGAACATTCTCCTGTTCACTTACGGCCAAAATGCTGAGATACATCTCTCTTAGATGTTTGTCAGCTAACTTGGTTAGTTTGTAATCAGCCATCAAGAACATGTAAACATCAGTAGAAACTTTCATGTACTAAATGCAACATAACATAAACAAAAATAATTGCCATGGACATGGACGCTGCTAAAGGTAAGATGAAACTGTGCTGCACATCAGATTCTCGTGTTAACTTGATGTATATTAAGCAGTCAAAAAAATCGTGAATGTTGGCCAAAGGGAAATCCAATGTCAAACCCTTCAAGGTCTCCTAGCGGGGAAATGGAGCGAATGTGGTATTTTGTCATATTAAAAAAATCTTTCATTTTATGTTCTCTAAACCCTAAGGTTTTGTAGTGCTAAGAAAATAACTTTTAGTTTTATGTGGCACTATTGTAGAGAACTTTACTTTCTCATGTATTTTTCAAAAACAGAATACAATTAAACTGGATGATAATTATTTAAATATATCCAATGATCTTTCTTGTTAAGAAATTTGCTTTAGTGATGAATTACATAACTGCACGAAAAATGAAAACCATTTTAGCCACTACCGTAAGACATAAAACACTGAATATGTACCTCGTAATGGATGCCTGTGATTAATTACACCAGCTGATGAAAGCTGCCTAGAAATTATAGCTCCTAGGTATTCTGAGGAGAAGGCTATAAAATTACGAGCTGCTTTGTAAGAGGCAACTGGGAAAACTTAGTCGACCTAGAGCACCCATCCATCTTCATACGACCAATTTCGTCTCAAAGTGTTCATTACGAAGTATTGTAACAACTTACTAGCTCTGAGGTGGGTGAAGAATGTGGACAAGAGAATATCTCAAATGGAACCTGAAACAGTCATGTCGAGTTCTTTTCAATGACGAATGCAGATTGTCTTCTGACGCCTGATGATCGTCATAGAAGTGTGCAAGACTGTCAAATACATACAGGCATGTACCTCTGAGCCATTCTGTTCCCTGGGTTCAGCAGTGAAGAGGGTCATTCATGACATCATGTACCTATGTTGGACGCCTGTGATCGCCATCAATGACAATTTGAGGGTTCTGCGGTACCGAGATAGGATTCGCCAGCCTGTTGTCCAGCCCTAGGATCAACATTTTGATGATGTGTTCGCCTTTCAATACCTTGGTGAATGAACATACTACGCCCACCTCATGAACACACCCCTTTCCAGGAGACAAGAATCTGCCGAATGGAGTGACCTTGCGACCAGCCAGAACTTGCATTGCTTCGTTGTAGGGACACTTCTCATATGCTGGAGGCCTCAATAGGGACAGAGATGGATCCAATGCACAGGGTGGAGAAACACTGAATCAAAGCAGTACAGAGATGAACCTGACCCCTGACACAACCGCCAAATCTGTGATCCCTTCTTCTCTGCCAATAAAACTGCCTTTCTGAAACTTTTATAAGTTTGGAAAGTGGGTTTAATTGAAGTGAAGTATTATTAAAAATATTACTTAAGTGAAATGTACTATAGAAAAGTATTGCACACAACAGATTAAAGGTATAACTAGTAAATAAATTTAGGACCGAGAGAATGTCAGCATTGGTTGTAATATCAACTGTATTTTATTGAAAATCTACATTTCAGCTAATAGTGCAGCCATCATCAGTGTACCACGAATACCTCTCCTGCACTAACCTTTGCATCTCAGATTAGCACTTGCACTCTGCACTCTCAGTTATCTGTTGGATATATTCAAATCTCTGTATTCCCCTGCAGTTTTTACCCTTTAATGTTCGGTCTAATACTGTGGACGTTACCATGACACCTTAACACATGTGCTATCGCCCTGTTCCTTTCTCTGGTCAGTGTTTTTCATATGTCCCCTCCTTCACTGATTCTTCAGAGAACCTCTCCACTCTTTGTCTGATCAGACCACTTAATTTTCTACAATCTTCTGTAGCACAACATGACATACACATCGATTATCTTCTGTTCCAGTTTTCCCACTGTCCGTGATTAATCACTATACAATGCTGTGCTCCAAATGTACATTCTCAAACATTTCGTCCTCAAATTAAGGCCAATGTTTGTTACCAAAAGACTTCTCATGACCAGGAATGCCCTCTGTCTTTGTGATAACTGTGCTGTGATGTATCAAAAAGAATCATCCGATTTCGAACGTCTAAATCTCTGAAACTAATAAATGAAATGAATTTTGTTTTTTGATGAATGGGAAACCCAAAAAGTCTTTTTTCGAACTTTTTTATAGTTGTTCAACATCCTCCCCCCCCCCTCCCTGACATGCACGGCATACATCAATGCAGTATTCAAATTGTTCCCACACTGCAGTGAGAATGTCTTGAGTTAAAGTTTTCTCACAGCTGCTATTTAGTCCAGTGAAACTGTCAGAGAAAAAGCCTGTAACTTGCAAAAGGTGGGGTAGAAGATTTTATTTTTTTAACTCGTTCATATTGTTGGAAAGGTTACAAAACCAAGTTTTTCCAACAAAATTTCTCTTGGGAAAACTTTCTGCAGTCAAAAAACTTCGAAAATTTTGGACTTTTTTCAGTTTTTTCAAAATATCTTAGTTTCATTTGCTCCTATCACTTTAACGACTATTTTCTTTTTTAAAGAGCACAAAATTCTCTACAAATTTGATTCTTACCATTTTTTTCTACTCCCAGTATCTAAGGCGCTACAGCATGTCAAAAAATACCAATTTTTCAAATTTCGAGCAAAGTGGCAAATTACCTAATTTTTGAACACTGTTATTTCAGTTTCTATTTGTGTAGTATAAACATATTACTCATCATGTTATTCATTGGAATTTACCATCTCACTCTGCTGCAGGGCCAGGACAAACAGCATCATATTCAGTAACTACGAACACATTCACGTCGGATTGCGTGAAGTTTATTTATGTTACAATATGTAATACGATTGCATGCAGGTGCCATACATTTTCTGCAGTTGATTGACGTTAATGATCAGTTATAAGAAAAAGGACGTAGGAATTGTTCTTTAGCGGACAAAAGCGTATTTATTCTTTGGCGGGCAGAAGGCGATTATCTCTGGTGATTGTTCACAGCACGCTGACAGCTATTAGCACACAACAATAAGGGTCCAACAGTTTGGAGTCGCTTCCATTCAGTATACGTTGTGGTGCTGAAAATGAGTATGCCTAACATGAATTTGTGTTTCATTTGCGAAAATAACTGTGGTGAGTGGTGGACGCAATGTGAAAAAGAAGCCGGCCGGTGTGGCCGTGCGGTTCTAGGAGCTTCAGTCTGGAACCGCTACGGTCGCAGGTTCGAATCCTGCCTCGGGCATGGATGTGTGTGATGTCCTTAGGTTAGTTAGGTTTGAGTAGTTCTAAAGTCTAGGGGACTGATGACCATAGATGTTAAGTCCCATAGTGCTCAGAGCCATTTGAACCATTTGTGAAAAAGAAAGGACTGAGCACACTTATCGATTGTAGTGCTAAACGCAGGGAGTCTGCCCACCCGTTTTCTGAAAACGTTCAGTGAAGTGATGTTGCATGAAGCATGCTACAAGAAGTACATTAATGAGAGAATGATAGCAGCTAGCCTTCGACATCCTCAGGAACCAACAGGCGTGCTAAGTCGGTCGCAGGAAAAAGGTCAGTTCAGTTTCAAAGAGAAATGTTTCTTATTTGCAAAAGGGAATTCTGATGACTTTTTAACCAAGCAGTTAAGATTGCCATATGCCAAACGAAATTTTGTTTACAAAGTAATGAAATTGGAAGTGCAATCGACAGTATAAGAACAGGCTAAACGACGTGGTGATGAATTTGGTCAACAAGTGATAGTGCGGATTCAAAATGTAAATGATTTGGTTGCTGCAGGTGGGTGATACCACAGATTTTGCTACAGAAAGTTCTTTCACCGTGTTTCAGCTACTGGACAGAATCGAGGTTACCGACCTGCAACACAAGTAGATGAAGGCATGGAGGCTATATTTGCCTACCTGGAAACCAATACGGAAGAATGTCAATTTTCTACGGACGATCTGTTAGAGCAAATACCCACGTCACCTCGTCCTGATATTCGAACTGTCAAGGTTCGCCTTTTCCGGAAATATGGTGACGATGTGGTGATAGCTGAAACACCTTCAAAGCCAGGCACAAGATGATGCTGACGTTATGATTGTAACATCTGCCATTTCAAGAACCAAAGATTTTGGAAGTGATGTCATTGTAGGAGAAGATGTTGACCTGCTTTGGCTCATGACCGGTTTGGGGCAAGGCATTGAAAACTTATTTTTCTTAAAGCCAGGAAGAGGAAATGCAGAAGACAAGTGGTTTTCCACTGCATCTTACAAGTTTGACAGTGAATATATTCTGCTAACTGACGCCTTTAGCGGATGTGATGCAACATCCGCTTTTTTTGGTCAAGGAAAAATTAAGTGCTTCAATATCGTTGCGAAAAATGAACACCTAACCTCAGCGCTTTGCACGTTCAATAAACCACATGCAACCCGTGAAGAAATAATAACAGCAGGAGAACAGGTTACTATCGCATTGTATAGTGGAGGTGTCAGCAGTTCCGACACAGTAGACCATTTACAGTACCAGCTATTCGCCAAGTCTGCCACAAAAAGCAAACTGAATCTTGCACGATTACCACCTGCACAAGATGCTGCACAACATCATTCGTTGCGGACTTACAGACAAGTCCAAAGTTGGATGGGAAACTGGAAACCTCCTGAGAAATGGGGCTGGAATCACAGTGAGCACGGTCCAATATTCGTTATAATGAGCTAAGATTCAGCACATGAAGCACTTCTTCACATTGTTTCATGCTCATGCAAGCTGAACTGTGGTGGAGCGTGCTCCTGTAGAAAAGCGCGTTTGAAATGTTCTTCAATTTGCGAGAAATGTATTGGGGTCAACTGTGAAAACGTGCCAAAATTTTTGTATGAAGACAGTGAAGAAGATGTTATGGAGGATGTTGAGGAAACGGCTGACGAAATCAACGAACTTGCTGAGACTGACTCGCTGTTTAAAGAAGAGGTCAATCAGGAATCAACTCTATGTACAGACCCTGAATTCGTAACTCAAGGTATTTCTGATGACACTGAGGAACCTGGCCCATCAAAACGTTGGAAGTGATGCTCATACCTGTCTCAAGTGCGCTAAAGTGCGATATTACAAGTATTACACACCCAGAACTGTCAACATTTTTTACTAACTGACAATGCATTTTAATTGTAATAAAGCTACTTGTTTTTAATGTCAACTGTGTGGCCTTTATACACAAGAATAATTACCTACCTAATTAGGTTGCCTATTGCACTAGTTTCCTGAGACAATTTAATTTGTGTGTGTGTGTGTGTGTGTGTGTGTGTGTGTGTGTGTGTGTGTGTGTGTCTCTTAATGATGTATTTTTATATTTATAGTTTTACAAATACCAGGGCTGAGGTGGCCCATAGTGAACTTCAGGTAGTGATGTAAGAATCACAATAGTTGGGTGCCCAGCAATCCTCATGTTGCATACAGAGAAACTGAATACCTGAAAGTGAGGTGGTAAATTCCAACATATAGCATGATGTGTAATGTATTTATATTACACAAACAGAAACTGAAAAAATAGTGTTCAAAAATAAGGTATCTTGCCACTATGCTCAAAATTTGAAAAATTGGTATTTTTTGATGCGCTGTAGCGCCTTAGATACTGGGAGTAGAAAAAAATGGTAAGAATCAAATTTGTAGACAATTTTGTGCTCCTTAAAAAAAGAAAATAGACGTTAAAGCGATAGGAGCAAATGAAACAGATATTTTGAAAAAAACTGAAAAAATTCCGAAATTTTCGAAGTTTTTTGACTGCAGAAAGTTTTCCCAAGAGAAATTTTGTTGGCAAAACTTCGTTTTGTAACCTTTCCAACAATATGAACGAGTTAAAAAAATAAAATCTTCTACCCCACCTTTTGCAAGGTATATCTGCAATTTGACTGGACTAATTACACAATGTCTCAGTTCATTCATTGTTGTTGGTTATGGAGGCATATAAACAGAGTCCTTTGTAAACCCCCACAAGAAATAATCACATACAATCAGCGTGACTTTGGAACCCAGTAATGTAAGGCTGTATCATTTGGTCCAGTGTGACTGATCCATCGTTAAGTAATCCTTTGATTTAAAAATTCCTGCACATTCAGATGCCAGTGTGGTAGTGCCCCATCCTGCAGGTAAATGAAGTCGTTCGAATCAGTCTCCAACTATGGGAAATGGAAGTTCTGAAGTATATAGAGATATGTGCTTCCTGTAACACTGTACTCGGCAAATAAAAATAGACCATATACCTTTTGCTGTGAAACTGCAAAAAAAAAAGAAGTTTTGGAGAGTTCGTCGTTGTATGATCCCTCGCATGTTCTACAACTTCATGTGGTTGCTCCATACCCCATATCTCATATTATGACTGTTCACGTTTCCATTTAAATGTAATGTTGCCTTGTCACTAAGCACTAAGCTTGGATGAAAACTGTCATCCTCCATCTTGCTAAGAACGAAATCACAGAGCTTCACATGCTGTTCTATGTCATCTTCACGAAGAGCTTGCAGTAGCTGAATTTTGTATGATTCTTGTGTGAACGTTGATGCAACACACGCCAGACAGACTATGGGGGCATGTTGAGCTGTCGAGCTGCACGGCAAACGGATTTCTGCAGACTCCTTGGGAAACTATGGCAGATGCATTCGACATCTGTGTCAGACACTTGGGGACGGCGATTTGCCTTTACAGAAACAACCTGCTTCTCGGCATTGTTCATGCCATTGTCTAATGCTCTGTACTGTAGGAGGATCCACATCA
This sequence comes from Schistocerca cancellata, assembly GCF_023864275.1. Classification (NCBI taxonomy): domain Eukaryota; kingdom Metazoa; phylum Arthropoda; class Insecta; order Orthoptera; family Acrididae; genus Schistocerca; species Schistocerca cancellata. The sequence continues at coordinate 565,215,132 of NC_064628.1, forward strand.
TACTTAGTGCAAAATTCATGCTGAACAGTTATTACTGACTCGCACTGCTCAAAACATAGACCACAAAACACTTCCTGTTGTCCTACCACCATTTTTACTAGAACTGAAGTGGGCACACACTGCTCCTAAATAGCAAAAACCAAGTAAAGCTCTAGAGTTTCCTCTTTCTAACAGTACATTGTTCACGTACATCTGTCAGATAACATAACAGTAGTTATGATTTTTTTTTTAAATCAGATGATTCTTTTTGATACACCCTATATAATAAAGAACGGATTTCGTTTGATGGTAAATTACACAGAGCAACGAAAAATTTTTTTTTTTGAAAACTTTTCTTATTTTGATAGCTGATCTTTATACAGGGCTATTACAAATGATTGAAGCGATTTCATAAATTCTCTGTAGCTCCATTCATTGACATATGGTCACGACACACTACAGATACGTAGAAAAACTCATAAAGTTTTGTTCGGCTGAAGCCGCACTTCAGGTTTCTGCCGTCAGAGCGCTCGAGAGCGCAGTGAGACAAAATGGCGACAGGAGCCAAGAAAGCGTATGTCGTGCTTGAAATGCACTCACATCAGTCAGTCATAACAGTGCAACGACACTTCAGGACGAAGTTCAACAAAGATCCACCAACTGCTAACTCCATTCGGCGATGGTATGCGCAGTTTAAAGCTTCTGGATGCCTCTGTAAGGGGAAATCAACGGGTCGGCCTGCAGTGAGCGAAGAAACGGTTGAACGCGTGCGGGCAAGTTTCATGCATAGCCCACGGAAAATTGGCTCATGCCGCAACTGGAGACCGACAGCGCCGACTTCATCTTTCAACAGGATGGTGCTCCACCACGCTTCCATCATGATGTTCGGCATTTCTTAAACAGGAGATTGGAAAACCGATCGAGCGGTCGTGGTGGAGATCATGATCAGCAATTCATGTCATGACCTCCACGCTCTCCCGACTTAACCCCATGCGATTTCTTTCTGTGGGGTTATGTGAAAGATTCAGTATTTAAACCTCCTCTACCAAGAAACGTGCCAGAACTGCGAGCTCGCATCAACGATGCTTTCGAACTCTTTGATGGGGACATGCTGCGCCGAGTGTGGGAGGAACTTGATTATCGGCTTGATGTCTGCCGAATCACTAAAGGGGCACATATCGAACATTTGTGAATGCCTAAAAAAACTTTTTGAGTTTTTGTATGTGTGTGCAAAGCATTTTGAAAATATCTCAAATAATAAAGTTATTGTAGAGCTGTGAAATCGCTTCAATCATTTGTAATAACCCTGTAGATTTTTATGAGCTGAATCCAAATTTAACCTTAGTTTTTTGTATCAACCATAATTTTCGAGCAATATGCTATTTACTATAAAGTATAAAAATCCAATGCTATACGGTAAATGGGGAAATTAATAAAATGCTTCATTACAACGTAAGTGTGGTTTGTATTTACTGTAAGCTACTTACAACAATGATATGTGTTAATAGAGGTTTCACTTGTCAGCTGGAACTGTTTGTATTTTCTTTCTCTTCTTTCTTTGATGTTTCTTGTGTAGCTTTTTCTGCAATGAGTTGCTTGCTGAACTTCTCGGTGAAGTGACCAACAATAGTCCCCAATCATGTTGGTATTCCAGCGGCCTTGGTAGCGTTTATCCATCACTTTAATGTCCTGGTGAAAACACACTCCTTGCTCCTCACTAACACCTCCAATATTGTCCTGTGAGTAATCAAGGTGACTGTCCAAAATGTGAACTTTCAGGCTCATTAAACATCCTAAAGATTTAAATTTTCTTAACATTTTAGCTATTATAGAAACATATTCTGGGTCTTTTACAAATCCTAAGAACTTTGTAATGACTTGCTTGAATGATCTTGAACACATATATAACATACTTTATGCGGCGCCCAAGATATATCTCGTTCACCAAGTTTAGGTCCCAAGTATGATAGACAAATCTTTTACACGAAGTCTGTAATGTTTGTTTGGTGTTTTTAAATCATAAATTCACCACAAATACAACAAAAACTGTCAGCAGAGTTTTTACAACCACAATTAGGCATTGTACTGAGCACATGTACAGGAAATGGGAAACTGAGGTTAGGTTGACAGTAAACCTGTTAACACAAAAATAGAATCGACCTTTTTTTGAGAGCAAATATTTTTCAGCAGTGCTACGAAAGTCATCTACATTCATTAAACCTCCTTTTTAAATTATTTTAACTATATAAAAGCTCTTAAATTCTTTAAAACATAGTTTAATTTAATAAATTTAACTGTAAAACGTGAAGAAATGGTGGGTGACACAGTTTTTTAAGTATCATATTTGGATTTCCCACCCTAAAAAACATAAGAATAAACTATTTTCAAAGAAAGTTTTTCCATCCTTGGCCTGTGTTATTGTTTAGAAATAAAGGAAAATGAGATATAATTGAGATCTTCAAAAACATTGCTTCTCGAGAATGATGTTTTTTGTTACCATTTATTTTGCATTTCCTTGCTTTAAGCAAAGAAATCTCATTGATTATGTTAATGAAGACAAATTTTGCTGCTGTGTCGTATTCTTTCGACAAGATAGCTAAGTCTGACGGTCTGTTTTCACCCATATCCCGCCTGAAGCAGATTTTTATCATCTTGTATTAACTGACACTACGTTCAGAAGAGAAAGAGAGTGTAGATGTATACGAGCACAACGACTAAAAACTCCCATAATATTAATGATCAGACACAGAATTCCTTTTAATGTTAATTCCTTTTAATGTGTGTACCGACCGAAACTTTGTAGCAGCGAAAGTACTGGCTGGCTGGGCAGTAAATAACATATTCCCTTTCATCTTTAATGTTTGCTTCCTCCACTGTCCTGTCTCGCTCCAGTCTTCCGTTGGCAGAAGTCGAAACAAATAGGAAGCCTCCTGTCAAACCGCTTATTTCCTTCAGCACCCGCTAACTGACCTTTCAAATCGAACAGAGTCGTAGCGAAGTAGCAGCAAGAACTCCATATGAGCGAGCTGTTTTTTTAAAGCTTCTTCTCAACGCACAGAGAAATCTAGAAGTTTTGTTCGCTAATCATTTCTGCTCCAGTCCAGTTTCCTTATGACAACTGTTGCACCACGCCTAGCCCACTTCTCCTTACTGTTGTGTACCAAGTGGTACACTATTGTAAACACAGTGTGCGTTTATAGTTGTGAGGTGAGGGAAAGGCTTCTTCTCGTAGACAGAAGATATGTACAGGAGGTAGGAAAAATTACCTATCTGTCCCAACGTATTCCTAAACCGACTTTCACTTCTGGTTTTTTGATCAATGTTTGCACTCCTGTGTGCCTCCCCCGTGGCGAGATGCTGCGCTATATTGAGCTCAATTAGATGAGGTATTACTCGAAAAGCTTACATTTCAAATAAATTTTCACTAATTAGGACAATGTTTCATCCTGTTGTCAGAGGTGGCTAGTAAACAAACATTCGAAATTATCTCGCAAACGGTTCATTTATGCGTCAGTATTTACTGGAACATGTTTTTCTTCTATTATCCTATGATATCATCTGCATCAGTTTTCGATATCTTTATGACCATCGGAAAAATTCTCCTATATCTGAGCACGAAAAAGGCCAATACAATCCTGTTTAAGAGACTCTGACTGGAGACAGGGGCATCAGTTGCCTCATTATACCTTCCTCAGCATCTTTAAAAATTTACCAAAACATGCATGCAAGCATATTCTCGCTCTTTTCAACATGCAACCCACTTCCCACGAGATCTCCTAACTGTAACTCGTTCACACCCACAAGTCCATCTCTGTAAGTCGCTGTTTCCCATCTACTCCGACTTGCCCATTCTGACTCACTCGTACAGCCCAACTCTTAGTGTGTCTTCAACTGTCACTGCCTCCTGTCTCACAGCCACGGTCTCCCTCTTACTGTCCTACTGGTACTACTGTCTGGTCTTACTGTCACTGTCTCCCTCTCGATCTCGCTTACTGCTACTGTCTCATTCATTCCTTCCCACTGCTGCTGTCTCTCCTCACTGTTACTATCTCTCTCTTTCTCGTTGCCACTGTCGTTATCACTGGCTCTCATCCACTTTCTCTTCCTCTTCTTTCCTCTAATGCTGGCATGGTCTCCTTCACTCTTTTCTAGGACCGATCTTTCACTGTCAACCACATTCCATTGCCACTGTGTCCCTCTCGTTCTCTCACACTGCCATTGTGTCTTTCGAGCTCTCTATACCACAGCCACATTAGCTTCCAGTATTTATCACTTTTCCGTCACTTTCCCATTGCCAATGTCTCATGCTCTCTCAGCATAAGAAAGTGCGATTATATTTATGTGCCAAAATTGTAGGGAAAATTTTGAAAGGTATTGAGGAAGGTAGAATGAGACAGCTGTTACCCCACTTTACAGTCAGTCTTTTAAACTGGAGCATATTCACCTTTTTTGTTTTCTGATAGGAGAATTTTTGACACGTTCCCTTCTTTCCCCTGTTATAACAGGGAATATCACTCATATGAAAAGAACGTTAAGGGTCAGTAAAATTTTGATAGTTTACTTATGTTAAAGTGAAAAGCTCTAAACTAATTTTACATACACAAAAATTTTGCATGTGCTTCAGTACCACAACATGGGATTCCCAGAACCTTTCTGACGAAGCCGGAGGCACTTTACAGCATCAATTTAGAAGCTACAGTGGATGCTCGTATTATTAGGTACAGTACTCAGATTTTTGTATTTTCCAGTTTCAATGGATTTCGATAACAAAAGGTTGGTTGTAGGTCTCTTATGTATTTTTTATTTGTACCAGTATACTATTGGGATTAAAGAACAATAAATGTAGGCAAAATTACTTTTTATTTTTAGGAGAAGTAATATTAGCATTGACGAAAATCTAATAAAATAAATTTCAGTATTTCCAGATTGCATCCCTTGCTGCAGTAAGGGCTTCTATGCATCAGGGCATGCTTTCCATACATGCCTTTGCATTTTCTTGGAGTTCGGAGTTGTGGTGCTATTGTCCGGTGAGAATTCCAAACAACTGGCACTTGGTGGTGATCAATTCCTTTGCAACTGCTTGTTTAGTGAGCTCCCACATGTTTTCTATGTAGTTCATGTCTGGTGATTCCTTAGCTAAGGCAAAACACTAACATTTTCTTCAGCCAAGGATGCAGTAGCAGTAACACATGTGGCTTTGCTGCACAGGACCGACTCATGCATAAAAATGTTGTCGCCCTCATCACGGACCCGTTTATTGAGCTACGGCAGTAACCGTATTGCTGCGTGGCTCCCCCTCATCAGAAGTTCGAGTCCTCCCTCAGGCATGGGTGTGTGTGTTGTCCTTAGTGTAAGTTAGTTTAAGTTAGATTAACTAGTGTGTTAGCCTATGGACCGATGCCCTCAGCGGTTTGATCTCACAGGAACTTACCACAAATATCCAATTTCCAGTAACCAGGTTTCTAATACTCGCTTGTAAAGGTATTATTTTATAGTCCCTTCTACACTGGACAGGTGTCCCATGCCTTTGGCTGTGACGACAGATCACGCCATGACACTAACCAGATGTTTACCCCTCTCCACAAGGCAATCTCTATGGAACTGTTGTCCAGAGCATTGTCTGACAAAATAACTTTCGGAAACAAAATATTGTTATGTCTGTTCTTTGGAGAAACACACCTATAGTATATTAGAATGAACAGTAGAAAATCGTTAATGATAAATTTCACTGTTCAAGAAAATAATACTTACTTGATTCCAGTTTGCAACAATCATATTTCGGTGTTGTCTAGCCCACTGCAGTCGTTTCTTTTACATAGTGCCAGTGAGGCATTGTTTTTTGGTAGGCTGACAACCCACCAGACTCTCTTCAACCAACAGCCTCTGGACTGTTCTTTTCGAAACTTTTATACTCTCGTCGTTCATCTTCGCAGTCAAACGGGGAACACTCATTTTACAATTTTCGAGGCAGATGTCCCTGATTTTCAGATCGGTACGAGGCGTGGTGATCCTTTTCCTGGTACATTTTCCTGCACTATCTGCTTCAGGAGATCTTCTATTGTCAATTTTAATTCAAGTGATGATGGACTTTTAAATCCATGAAAAAGTTGCTATATGCCTCTGGGAATGTGTGGAATGCAGGAATGCAGTAACAACTGTTGCATAATCCTCATCGCGTTTCTGACTTTATATGCAGTTTATATGGCATAATATTTTAATTAACTGTATATTGCTTATTGTTGTGAGCACACTTTGTGCACATTCGACAATAGTTCATTCATAAATGAAATAATAATAATAATAATAATAATAATAATAATAATAATAATATATAAATTTTCTTTTACATGTATTACAACGATTTTGTGAATGTCTTGCCAGGAGACATCACACAACACTCCAGTTTCTTTGCAGTTTCTTGGAGAAGTGTCTGACGGCTTGCTCTTAGCAAGCAAATTAGAAGTTATCATTTCGAACCTGTAACAAAAATTTAAATCCACAAATGAAACTCAGCAAATCTATTGTAATAAGAAGCATTACTTCCTTTTTTATTATTTTAAATACGAAAACTAGTGGAAAACAAATAGGTAATATTAAAACCGACAATATTGCAAACTTTTTAACCAGCAATGACTGAATGATTAAAAATCTACATAACTGACAAATGAAGCATGTTTCCAGTGTTGCCACTTTTTAAAAACAATAATAATAATAATAATAATAATAATAATAATACATCTGAGAATAGAAAGAAATAACAATAACAATAATAATAATATTGCCAGTAAACATTTCAAAATAAAACAACCCTTTGAAAACCACTTCTTTTGTTCAAACTATTGTTTTGGACTATAAATTACCTAAATATGAGCAGTTCCAAATAATTTGACGACCTAATGGACGTTTTTGCTATTTGGGGAGCAAAATAAGTAATGATGGTCGAAGTAGGCAGGATATAAAATGTAGACTGGCAATGGCAAGGAAAGCATTTCTGAAGAAGAGAAATTTGTTAACATCGGGTTAGATTTAAATGTCAGGAAGTCGTTTCTGAAAGTATTTGTATGGAGTGCAGCTATATATGGAAGTAAAACACGGACAATAGATAGTTTGGACAAGAAGAGAATAGAAGCTTTCGAAATATGATGCTACAGAAGAATGCTGAAGATAAGATGGGTAGATCACATAACTAATAAGGAGGTATTGAATACGATTGGGGAGAAGAGGAGTTTGTGGCACAACTTGACTAGGAGAAGGGACCGATTGGTAGGACATGTTCTGAGGCATCAAGGGATCACCAGTTTAGTATTTGAGGGCAGTGTGGAGGGTAAAAATGGTAGAGGGAGACCAAGAGACGAATACACTAAGCAGATTTAGAAGGATGTAGGTTGCAGTAGGTACTGGAAGATGATGAAGCTTGCACAGGATACAGTAGCATGGAGAGCTGCATCAGACCAGTCTCAGGACTGAAGACCACAACAAGAACAAACAATTTACAAGTATTAGGGTAATATTCATCGCAAAAACAGGGGATGAGAAATTTTCTCAGCGTCTCACACACGTTATAAATGAAGAATTTCGTTTTTTGTTTTGTGTTTTGATGTTTCTGTAGGATACCAAATTTGGCTTACATTCATGAAACATTCTTTTCCTTCACACTGTTTGCCAGCAAACAGCGTGTAATGCATCATTTCGCCAGATATTGGCGACAATAGTTAGTGATGTACAATGGGATGTGTTTGGATTCAGAATTCTGGGAATGTGATTTCTCTTCCCCTCTAGGGGAGAGTTGGGCAAAACGGGATGCTTAACATAAATTTTCATATTTTGTCTAAGTTATTGTTGCATAAATGTGCAGCTTAAATTGAGACTTAACAATAGTTTCCATAAAAATAATATCCAGAAAATGATGTTTAATTGAACGTGAGAGAAATTTTCCGTAAAGTGGTTAATTGTTCTGTTTTGTCAGACTAGTAGGATAAAACAGGACACCTGGCAAATTTTTGTGATTTGTCTTCCAGAGTAATTTATTTCGTCAGGAATAACAGAAAATCAACACATTATAAGATAGACATATTACACTGCATAGAAGTATGATACATGAAACAATACACAAATGAATAATTAATAGTTATTTACAAAAACCACACTCAAATTTTTCGGAGTGATCTGGTTCAATACCACTGTAAACTTAATGAGCCTAGCCTTCACACTTTGAGCACTTGATCCACCCTTCCAGAGACCTTGAATTTGAGAACAAATCATTGCAGTAGATGTGCAATGTATCTCGATTGTTCTCCTCCTCCTCTGAACTGTCAACTTGAGCAGAATGTTTTGATTTGTGTGTCTTCGCTTTTTTCACACTTTTGTCCTGTGACTTTTTTGTGTAACCTCCTGAAGTTTCTTTCTCTAGCTGTTATTGCATCAGGCAGTTGTTGCTTATATGGAGAAGAGGTCACTATTGCTGATTTGCCCCGTCTGTCATTTTGGTTAGGCCTAGTTTTACTCTCAGCCTGGGGAATCTTCTGAATGTCTTTTGAAGACACATTGAAAGTTGACATTTAGTTGCTTGGCCTAAGCATTTCAGCAGAATCAATTGAAACATGTGTGGCTACAGTCATAGTGTTTGAGTCTATCAGTAAAGAATTGGTGTCATCGGGTATGACAACAGGTAGCACTATATCTGCTGTTTGCTGTTCTGGTACGTCTTGAGTAACATCCTCTTCTGGTCTGTTTGTAGTATCAGCTGGAGCAAACATCCAATCTGGAGTGACATCTGCTTTGAAAGGGAAAATTCCTGTGGTATGGAACCCATTTATGGCTGTTTGAAGAGTGGTAGCCTTAATGAATGCTGCACCATCGAATTTCCCTACTTGACTAATTGTGACAATCCGGCCTGGATGATTAAGAAGCCAATTTTTGATCACGGTAGAATAGTATGAGCTTAAAGGCGCCATGAAGCTGACGTCCAATGGTTGTAAGAGATGTGTTGTGTGTGGTGGAAAGCACAGAAGAATGACATTGTTCTTCTGAGCCAACTCAATTAATTCTAGACTCTTTGTATGAGTGGCGTGACTGTCCAGCAAGAGAATAATAGGTTTCTCTTTTGATGGTCGGGCAAAATCAATGAATAACTGGAACAATCTAACAAAAATGTCCTTTTGCATCCACCCAGATGAATGTTATGCAGCAGTACTTCCAGGAGGCGCCTCATCCAACAGTTCTGGCTTTGCTCTTTCTCTTGGGAAAACAAACGTTGGTGGCATGAAAGCGCCAGCAACACTCATGCAATTTTCTGCAGTGACCAGAACCTCTCTTTAAGCTAAGGAAGTACATCCAACTTGCCTCTTTCCTCTAAGTGCCAGGCATTTGGATGTTTTCTTAGGCACTGTTGTGATGTCTGTTTCATCTACATTGTAGATTCTGTCCGGAGTTAGGTCATTCTCATCATAAATCTGCCGTAACAGTGAAAAAAATTTGAGCACAGCTGGCCGATTGAAACCCACAGCATGAGCGATAGACGTGGGTTCAGGAGCACACAAGCTCAGATGTGGATGGCTTTTTAGAAAAGCATAAACCCGTGCTTTGCCAGCCATTTGTTTGTGTTTGCTGCGAGAGTGAGCAAGGCCATTTGTCTCAGGTAATTCATAGGATAGTCTGCGGAGTTCATTAAGAGTTAGGCCAAACAATCTGCTTTCCATTGTAATCACATGTTCAACTAGTTCTTCCCCTTGCTGAAGAGAGAATGTTGGCCTAAATCGCCCCATACCTTTATCTGCACATCTTTGCACAGATAGCAGACCCTTGTTCACTTTTGATACTCTTGCTTGTAGTGTACAATGTGGAACACTATATTCTTTGGATGCCTTCAGGTAGCCCATCTTCCCTTCTAAAACTTCCTTTATTGCATGATTCATACTTTCTGCGCTCCATGATTGATGATCAGTGGTTCTCGTATATTTCCCCATCTTACCAATCAGCCTGAATGAAAAAATAAATAGAAAGCCTTAGGCCCATTTTCGTTGTGTACGACTAATCTGAGTTAAGATCAATTATTAGTTGGTTAGGTGGGTCAAAACCCACATTTTCTTATTCTTTTTCATATGAATGTGAATAGCAAATATGATAGAAAAACATTCGTGGCCTGAGACGTAATAATAAAATGCACTTTCATATTTTTCCCTTGAATTTAATTTTTTTTAAGTGAAAGAAGCTGATTTTAGATCAAATTAAATAATTATAAATTTCAGTCCCTAGCAAAAAATATAAAAATAAGAATACCTTTCAATCAAATTAAAAATTAGTAAAATCATAACTCTCTTTTATATAAATAATAATTACATGTGTAACTATTTTCATATCCCAAATGGAACAAAAGAAATAATAAAATTATGGAGTTAAGTTGGCTAAAACAGGACACTATCCGGCTTTGCCTAAATACCTAGTATCCTGTTTTGGCAAACTCTGCATTGAAAAGTAAATACTCCGGCCAATGCTGACTGTTCCAAGATTATGAAACTTTTACTTCGTATTACAAAAGGCTGACAGTAGTGTATTAATAACATCAACTTACTTTTTCATGTTCTTTGCTGTAAGTAGGTGAAAACGGCGCTTAAACTGCAGCAAAATATGTTAGGAAAACTCACTATTCATTAATTTCGAAGCACAGACGTCATTACATGAAGCACAACGAAGATCTGCACACTGGAAGTTGCCGTTGTCTAAGGGACGAAGCAGTACCGTGCAAAAACCGGCAGATGGCAGCACCTACTGGGGAGTTACGTAGGGTATCCTATTTTATCAGACTAGCCCGTTTTAGCGAACTCTCCCCTATATAAGATTAGAGCTGTTTTGAAGCTTTTTGATCAAATTCTTTACTGACGATAAAAACAGACATCACAGTGTTGCACTTGAAAATGCACTTTGAGGGGGGCGATCACTTTAACTCTGCATGATGGTAGTCCTTCATCTTGAAAAATCTCGTATTATTATTGTGGATTTATTTGTCCTCACCAAGAGTCAATGAATGGTATAAATTAGTTCTCCTGCATGCAGGGCTTCATCACGTTAGTTAACCCATTTTCGTATAATTCTGTTGTAAATTTCCAAGATTTTGATGAAGTGTGACGACATTCTTATATTCTGCAGTTTACACATTCACCATTTCCTGAGTCGTTAATACAAAATTATCCTCTGCCTTTCTTTTTCATGCCTTTTATAAAAATATTAGTAAATGCAATGTACTGAGCATTATTTCGATTTTGTTGCAGTATAAGTGAAGTAAAAATTGAAAAAAGAAGTTTCTGTGCAGGAATTCAATTCCACGCCCCTCTGAATACCATGTCGTACACTTTCCGATGCGCCAGTCGCTAACTGGAAACATAAATGGAACGTGAAACTTCCTGGCAGGTTAAAACTGTGTGCTGGACCGAGACTCGAACTCGGGACCTTTGCCTTTTGTAGGCAAGTGCTCTACCAACTGAGCTACCCAAGCACGACTCACGCCCCATCCTCACAGCTTTACTTCTGCCACCACCACATCTCCTACCTCCCAAACTTTACAGAAGCTCTTCTGCGAACCTTGCAGACCTAGCACTCCTGAAAGTAAGGTAGGAGACAAGGTACTGGCAGAAGTAAAGCTCGGTCCAGGCACACAGTTTTAATCTGCCAGGAAGTTTCATATCAGTGCACACTCCGCTGCAGAGTGAAAATCTCATTCTACAAATGGAACATGCTTCCCCCGACCAGCACCAGAAATATTATTTTATCTGAACTCTTGGACATCTGTGGCTCCCACTTTCGTCACTTTATTTCTAACCAAGCCTTATATATGCCACAACTGTGGAGGAAATCAGTGATGATGAGTAGGTTAGAATAGCATGCGGCAAGCACACTTTTAGACTTGCAGTGAAAGTGCCCAGAGTATCTCGAGGTACAACACGATACGCCACCGTGTGATGACACGAACGGGGCTCCGCTAGCGAGCCTTCTTACCGAGCAAGCCATGGGCTCATATATGTGCTATAGTTCAATTCTTTTATCTTGGCGGCTCGCGCATTCCCGCCCAGACGCGGGAGATTGCTGCATTGCCAGTTGCACACGACACACACGCCAATAGAAGCAGCACCATAGTATAGCATAGTTCGCAAGCTTACGTTTAGGGGGAAGCGCGACTGATACCTTCCCCCTATAAATGACTTAATTTTGATTCGATGTTCAACGCAGTTATTATGCAGCATTAAATATAGTAAACCATTGCACGAAATTTTGAAGAGTTTGCAGAGGCAAAAGTCCTTAGAGTATACTTTCCGTATGATCGATTTTAGTTGCCACAATGTTGAGAATGAAATGTGGACAAGATACCTAAATTTCATATTAAATTTACTGTATAACAATATCTCATTTAAGTACCACAAAGGTGTCGTATGTAACATTGAGAAATATTCCGTCTTCCACGACTGTAACAAAAGTTTTATATACGCCAAGCATGTTTGGCTTTATTTTAAATCACTTCAATCAATCAAAAGGAAGTAGACAAAATACATTAAACAAAACTGTGGACTTACAAAAACATTAGGACTTGAATATACCGTCTATCAGTGAAGTGCTCTGAGCTATGTCAAATATAATTTTTGTGTGTGGCACACATGAACATCATTTATTTGCTAAAACACTGATCAGCCAACACAAACGTTGAATATTGTGTTTCCGCAGCACAAAACTACGAAAGGTGACTTGGCAATGGAGGAGACAAAATACTGTCCACTGAAGATGCTTCAAAAGAGATGAACGCGTCTGGTCTAAATAAGTCGCTTATTACAGTTGCAGAAGAGGAATATATTTCAGTACTATTGGTAAAACTGCGACTGTGAAACAAAAATAAGAAAGAGAACATGAGTACCATTGTGTATGTGCCATATCTTTCATTGATTGAAGTGCTTTAAAATAAAGCCAAACGCGTCCGGTGTAAATAAAACTTTTATTACAGTCGCGAAAGACAGAATATTTCTCAATATTACATACGGCATCTATGTGGTACTTAACTTAAGTGAGATATTGTTATACAGTAAATTTTATATGAAATTTAGGTATCTTGTCCACATTTCATTCTCAACATTGTGGCAACTAAAATCGACCATACGGAAAGTATACGCTATGGACTTTTACCTCTGCAAACTCTTCAAAATTTTATGCAATGGTTTACTACATTTAATGCTGCATAATAACTGTGTTGAACATCGAAACAAAATTAAGTCATTTATGGGGGGAAGGTATCAGTCAAGAAGACTTGTAAAAATCAAATTTTTGGGCCAAATAGTTTTTGTGAAACCGAAAGATAAGTGTGTCAAAGCAGTGGGAACACCATGTGTCTGCACAGGCGAGCAGTGCAGTGATGACAAATGCGGGGAGCACGTGTCTGCAGCAGCGAAAGGGTTAATGAAGAGACAAAGCACTAGAAATTTCAAAAAATTGCATTCAACCGAATATAATTCGTGAAGTAAGGCACTTCGATATTGTTTTTGAATAATGAAAATATTAAGCACCACACAAGGTTTGAACTCATAACATTTCGCATAGAAGCCCAACACCTTATCCGTTGCAATAACGCAGCTCGTCTGACTAGAACACGCCGGCGTCACGCAAAATAATGACAAACGCTGTTGGTATGACTATGAATTACTCACGCTTCGTCGAAGTACAATAGGAAATAAACAATTACCGCTGCTCTTTATTGCGAAAAAGCGGTTCGTGAGGTTGATACAAACACCTTTCCTTGCTATCGCCTGAATTAGGAGTCTTATTGCTTGTTTGGTTTAATTAATTAATAGAATATGTAGCAATTGGTGCAAACAATGCTTTTTCCAAACTTTCTATAAAAGAAAGTCAGCTATCAAGACATTGCTTTTGTTCTATTACTTTATTTATGACTGAACGTTTCTAAAACTGAAGACACTGGTCCATGCTCTGCACTGCAGTCGAGATCTGGCAACTAGTTCTCTGTTCATTGGCTGACTGTGTTTTTTGACGTCAGATGCGCAGAACGAACCTAAACTCGGCCGCCAACATAAATGACGCGCACTTTAGTACCGGAGCACAAATCTGAATCCATATTAATTTCAACTTCTTTTCTAGATTGACACCTCATGTTCCCATGGTTGATTTCTCGTTAATATATTTTCTTACACATCAAAAAATATAAATATTTGGTTATTTTTTCTTGTGGGCTTCATTCCGAAGACTGGTTTGATGCAGCTATCCACGCCAGACTACCCTGTGCAACTCTCTTTATCTCTGTACAACTATTGCATTCTCGCAATGTCGTTAAGTGGGGATCGAAAAAAATTACTGGACTTAGTTTACTCAAATATGATTCAATATTGGAAATATTGAATACTTTTATTGTTTCAAAGGAAGATCAGCTAATCAAGAGAAATCTCCTTCATTTACATTTATTTTTACTTGTAAAAATAAGCGAATACTAAGATATTTATTACGACTCTGGGCCGGTATCATTTAGAACAATGGCGCTGACCTCTGCACCAAAGTTCCCCTATAAAATTTGCATAAAGAATTGAAATCTACCACTTCATGAATATAGGAGCTGGTACAAGTAAACATTAGCAACACTTTTAAGTAATATCTGATTATATTTAGGCTAAATATTACATTAAACTTACACGTTTCCATGCCTTGTCACAAAATGATTTTTTACGCTACGAAGAAACAAAAAAACAAAAAAAAAAAACAGAGATTGCAGCTACATTTGCAGATCATATTAATTGATTACAGAGTTTTTGTTATTTTTTTGAGATAATGTTTATGTTTCGTTGCGACGTCAGTTTTGGTATATTTGGGAAGTGGTTTAATATCATTTTTACCACGTTATGTGGCGTACCACCACTACCTCTGTACTTCGCAAACGGATAATGATATTAAGAAAATTTTCAAGACTTTTAGAGACCGGAATCTGGGACTGTATCTTAAAGATTAGTCATTAGGTGCGCATAGCCGTCTTGGAATCAGCGGCTCCGTTTTGGTATCCAAAAACCATGTTTTTAAGGTGTTTCTCGGTATCAGATGAAGATTTAGGAAAACGGGAAAACAGAAATTCGAGATAAATAGCTAGAAAATATACCTGTAAAATTTCAGCAATATCCTGCGATTAGTTATTTAGATATGCGCTGCTGACAGCAAGAAAATGGAGAAAACACTTTCTTCAGGTTTTCACAGAAACCACCCATGAACTAAATGGTGCTAGCCGAGCCCTACAGCGCTTAACGTCGGTGATCTAACGGGAACCGGTGTTACCACTACGGCAAAGGCAAGGCGTTGGATACATGAGGCTACACAGGGTGTGGAATTTACTAGCAGAGGTGCCACTCCCAGCAGCAGATACGACTACAACCCGGCTGGGTATCGAATCGCAGTGAGTGTGGATGACAGACACGAGTTTGTTACTCCACATTTTCAAGAGTTCATCAGTCGTAGTGATTAGAAGTGGTGGTTTGCCAGTTTCTCGGAAACCCATGACCAGTTACAATGGTTGGGAGATACGGAAAACGTATTGGCCACTGCATCTCCAGCTACATACATACACACTCTCCAAACCATCATACGGAACATGGCGAAAGGTACCTTGTACCACTGTTAGTCATTCCCATTGCTGTTCCACTCATAAATGGAAAGAAGGAAAAACTACTTTCTATCTGAGTGGTATCCTGAGAGGTAAAATGTAACTTTTTTTTGTAGAAGAGGGTGGGGGTGTAAAAAAAAATTGGGTTCAATGACGATTTCGCGAAGATTGCATATTATTTTTTGAAAGTAACTGTTGTTATCGGTTTGAGGGATACTGTAATACAGGATGTCCCGCGTAAAACCGATACCCCTCACGTCCGAGATTCAAGTATCAATGAACTAACAAAAAAAAAAGAATAGATAACATTAATATTAAGAGCAAGTAGTTACCTATTTATAAGAGATTCTGGAAATGGTGGCCATGGGCATCCAGACACCGCTGACTTTTGTATGATGACGTTACCAGCAACACTGTATTATTCTGCAGACGTGATGTCATTTATCTCTCTAGTAACCCTCCGATTAAAATCGTGTATTGTGTGAGTACTGACAGCATACACTTTGCTTTTCCGTGTGCCCCATAGACAAAAATCATACGATGCTAAGTACGGGGACCTTGGGGGCTAGAGGTCTATACTTACAAGTCTGTCTTCTGGAAACACGTTGGTGATGTAGGCCATACTTTGGTTGGCTGTGTGAGCGTTTGTTCCACCTTGTAGAAATACTGCATACAGATTCTCTGCATCTGTTAATTGCGCATAGAAAGAGTCAAAGGTCTCGAGGTACACTGATCAGCCGGAACTTTATGACCACCAACGTTACAGCAGGTATGTCCACCTTTGGCACGGATAACAGCAGCGACGCGATGTGGCATGGCAGTAATGAGGCCTTGGTAGGCCGCTAGAGGTAGCTGGCACCACATCTGCACACACGTCACCCACTTCACGTAACTTCCGGGGAGGGGGGACGGTAAGCTCTGGCGTCACGTTCAATTGGATCCCAGATGTGTTCGATCGGGTTCAGATCTGGCGAGTTATGGGGCCAGTATATCAACTGGAACTCGTCACTGTATTCCTCGAACAGCTCCACCACATTCCTGACCTTGTAACATGGTGCATTATCTTGTTAAAAATGATACTGCCGTCGGGAAACACGATAGTCATGAAGGGGTCTGCAAGTAGTGTACGATACTCCTTGGCCATTGATGGTCGCCAGATGACGCTTTTGTCGCCTGAGTAGGTTGGTGGCCGTAACGTTCAGGGCGATCAGTACATCTGATACAGTTTAAGATGAAACTGAAAAATATGGGTCAGTAATGTACATGTCGGACAACGCACACCAAAAAAGTATCTACATGGGTTGTCCTGCGACCAGTCCCTACAATTCTGGAAGTTCACGTATCCTGACAAATGGAACCAGGCTTCACCTGTTATGAAGTGAAGCAAGGGGCCAAGTAATCGTTAACAACTGATGTTAACAGCCAGTTACGATAATGAATTCTTTTTTTCTGGCCCCCTGATTTCAACTCCTACATCACACTCACACGGCGTGCTTTTAATTTCATTTCTCTTAGTATCCGATGGCATGGAGTATGAAATACACAACCCGCTGCGATAGCCTCCTTACCGACTTGCGCAGACTTCTCGTAACGTCCATGCGAATTCAGTCTATAGTTTCAGTGGTCTTACCATTTCTCTGTACATTCTGAACGGATCCTACAGCCCTCCAATTCTTGTACAGATCTTGAATAGTGCTGATCGTGGGGAATTTTCTGTCAGGATATTTCGCTTTGGAGCCCATCTTTATCTAACACACCACAACATCAATTCACTTTTCTGATGCAAACTGCCCCATTTCTGTAACAACTCAACAATACGAGCTTCTCACAACAACTGACGCACGAACACACAGCTGTACTCAACTTTCCGATAAAATGCAGTGCAGCGATCTTTCAAGACAGTGTTGCCACTTCACGAGCAATTCGACTAGAGCTGATTAAATTGGTACGTGAGGCGTAGCTGTTCTATATGGGACACCCTGTACGTAATGGATCAGCACCATTTATTTGTCTTTCACTGCTCGATAAACGCCGCGCGGGATTAGCCGAGCTGTCTAGGGCGCTGCTGTCATGGACTGTGCGGCTGGTCCCGGCGGAGGTTCGAGTCCTCCCTCGGGCATGGGTGTGTGTGTTTGTCCTTAGGATAATTTAGGTTAAGTAGTGTGTAAGCTTAGGGACTGATGATCTTAGCAGTTAAGTCCCATAAGATTTCACACACATTTGAACTTTTTTTTTTTTTTTTCTCGATAAACATGCCCTCTAGGTACTTTTCATCTCATTGCGATCTTCTGAGATACGAAAGCCTGTTGCATTTGCATATTTTCTAACGTCATCCACCTGCCACTCATTGGTTTGTCTCGGAAGTCAGAAGAGAAATTCCTTGCCTATCCACCGTCTACCACCCTGGCTAACGTCCACCCCAACTCCACTTTTTTCCTTCCTTATTATAGTCATGTCTTCCGTTCTATATGACCCCTAATTCATTTACTTGCTTTCCTTTCTCTGACAGTAATTTCCAACATGCATCCCTCAGTTGGTCGCTGAAGCAACCTCAAATTTTTAATGGTCATCGTGTTCAAAGATCACATCTCACTGTCATGAGTAAGAACTGACGACAGGAACTGCTTGTAAACCTTCATTTATACATGAACAATAAAATTTTAATTTTAAAAATTTATTTATTTTATCAAGAGTACTCAAGGTCATTTTACTTTTGTATTTATTTCTTGTGCTGTCCATACAGAGGTAGTTATTACTAGTCATAATTTATAAACTTAGCAACTATTTTTCTGATTTATCAAGTTGACAAGTAAATGTCTGGGTTCCAAAACAAGTTTATGCAATGAAGGCATATTTTCATCAGCGAAATCCGTGCGAAAGCACAGTTTGTTGGACGTCGTGAAAGGCAACACATTCCAAACAGATTTTCTGGAAACAGAACTGGTATTATTTTATCGAAATTTCAGTGATTAGTAACTATTATTATTATAGAAACACTAAAGAACACCGTTGTTTCGAAACTTAACAGATGTGAAAGTAGAACTAGGACTACGTACCAGTGAAAACAAAAGTGCAGAACTGAACGAACGTGGCGCGTGACTTACGATGTGCAGTGGTGGACACTAGACCATATATAGAAAAAAGTGTTGTTAGCATTAAGCAGAATCAAATGTCCCACTAACGCATTATTTCTTCGATTAGTGAAAAACGTAGAAAACGCAAGTTTCAGTTGTTTGAACATTAACTAAGTACAGTGAACTATTCGTCACTTTGAAAGAGGAGAATTAATTTTTACATTCTAATGTTTAATTACGTCACAGACTTCGTTTGGGGCGTTGGATGTTGTTGAAACCTCATAGGGGTAACAACATACTTACGTGAATCCCTCAGTCTACCTACTCTTTGGCACGCGAGCGGCTTCGTGAAAAGGAAAAAGTCGGCGGATGGGTGTAGCCGTGGTTTATCAGGTCCCTATGGTTGGAGACAGTACAGAAAGACTCGGCTAGTAGGCTAGGGGAGGTAGAAATGAAGAAACAAGTTTCTGGGTTGGTACCTTGGTCAGATTTTATTGCTTCTTCCCGAGTTCACATCAACGTGTCAAAGAGCACGAACACTGGGTCATAATGTCAATGAGCGTAGAACATAGGTGAGGTTTACTAGATACAATTACTATACCAAATAGCCTACCTGGCCTATTCACTTTGACTCGAATCATGAAAAGGAGCTAGTTTCTTACTGTTCAAACGATATGTAGAAGAATTAATAATAGACATATGATCATAACAAATGGAACTATTCAACAGCCACACGTACTAAATCTCTGTATTTTTTCGGTTAAATGAAGACAGCTAGTCTACGCTGTTACTCGGGCAAACGCAGATTCTTCCTGGTGGAAGTGGAGTAACTGGACCACATACTAAAAAAAACAGTATCCTTCCTACGTAGTATCATTTTGAAGGAATATTAAAAAAAAGTGTTATATGAAACGTATCCGACACGCAGTTGCTGTTGCTCGTCCCCTCAAACAGATAGGAAAGAAGGGGGTGGGGGTAAAGTACTCGACTAACTAATGATCTTAGCAAATGTATTATCCTGTTGCACAGGGACGGTACTACCTCAAAAGAATGCCGAAGCGGTTAAACAGTAAGTCGCATATATTTCAAAGGCACCAACATCTGCCCAGAGGAATTACTCCCGGAAATAAGAGGAGGCCTCAGCCACTGCATTGCAGAATTCCACACCCATCTCTGCGGAGCACACTTTCACCTAATTACTGACCACTGGCGATTACCGGCAATGCACGGGTCGTGCTCCCACTGGGGAAAAAAACCTGAGTGAACGGATCAACGATGAACATTTTAACAGGTGTCATTCGACGTCCGACCTGAACATATCCCACGAACAATTACGAACAAAATAAGATCATCAGAAAGAAAATGATGAGGCGATCACTCGCGGTAAGCGGGAAATCCGGGTTCGCGTCCCGATCCGGCAAAAATTTTCACTGTCGTCTTTCCATTATACAGTTGATGGTTGTCCATATTGCCAACTGCGAATACATTTCATTTAGTACGTAAAGTTTGTGTCCCCTTTCGCCGTCTTTGGAGCGCCTTCAATTAAATTAACTTCAAATCAAATTAAATAAACCCTCTGAGCTCAGTTAGGAACAAATTCATATTCAAAAATACAAGGTGTTGTGTCTATTTAAGTGCTTGTTTTTGTACTTTCTGTAGTACAGCAGAGGCTCTTTTGGCGTTGTTTGGATAACGAGGATAAAGAATGGATCTTCCTGCATTGGTAAAACGGACGCAGCACTCGAGGAAAATAAACTGGCTACCTTGAGGATTTGTTTTGTACTTTCAATGGGGGAATAACATGTCACTAATTCTACTGTCACTGTTGCACAGTTGGTGGGGTGGAGATAATATTAAGCCAGCGTTACCACTGTAGGTGGGATAGTAAATTAACTTTAGCGGTACGAGACTGCTCATGTGACGCGTTAATACACTCCTGGAAATTGAAATAAGAACACCGTGAATTCATTGTCCCAGGAAGGGGAAACTTTATTGACACATTCCTGGGGTCAGATACATCACATGATCACACTGATAGAACCACAGGCACATAGACACAGGCAACAGAGCATGCACAATGTCGGCACTAGTACAGTGTATATCCACCTTTCGCAGCAATGCAGGCTGCTATTCTCCCATGGAGACGATTGTAGAGATGCTGGATGTAGTCCTGTGGAACGGCTTGCCATGCCATTTCCACCTGGCGCCTCAGTTGGACCAGCGTTCGTGCTGGACGTGCAGACCGCGTGAGACGACGCTTCATCCAGTCCCAAACATGCTCAATGGGGGACAGATCCGGAGATCTTGCTGGCCAGGGTAGTTGACTTACACCTTCTAGAGCACGTTGGGTGGCACGGGATACATGCGGACGTGCATTGTCCTGTTGGAACAGCAAGTTCCCTTGCCGGTCTAGGAATGGTAGAACGATGGGTTCGATGACGGTTTGGATGTACCGTGCACTATTCAGTGTCCCCTCGACGGTCACCAGTGGTGTACGGCCAGTGTAGGAGATCGCTCCCCACACCATGATGCCGGGTGTTGGCCCTGTGTGCCTCGGTCGTATGCAGTCCTGATTGTGGCGCTCACCTGCACGGCGCCAAACACGCATACGACCATCATTGGCACCAAGGCAGAAGCGACTCTCATCGCTGAAGACGACACGTCTCCATTCGTCCCTCCATTCACGCCTGTCGCGACACCACTGGAGGCGGGCTGCACGATGTTGGGGCGTGAGCGGAAGACGGCCTAACGGTGTGCGGGACCGTAGCCCAGCTTCATGGAGACGGTTGCGAATGGTCCTCGCCGACACCCCAGGAGCAACAGTGTCCCTAATTTGCTGGAAAGTGGCGGTGCGGTCCCCTACGGCACTGCGTAGGATCCTACGGTCTTGGCGTGCATCCGCGCGTCGCTGCGGTCCGGTCCCAGGTCGACGGGCACGTGCACCTTCCGCCGACCACTGGCGACAACATCGATGTACTGTGGAGACCTCACGCCCCACGTGTTGAGCAATTCGGCGGTACGTCCACCCGGCCTCCCGCATGCCCACTATACGCCCTCGCTCAAAGTCCGTCAACTGCACATACGGTTCACGTCCACGCTGTCGCGGCATGCTACCAGTGTTAAAGACTGCGATGGAGCTCCGTATGCCACGGCAAACTGGCTGACACTGACGGCGGCGGTGCACAAATGCTGCGCAGCTAGCGCCATTCGACGGCCAACACCGCGGTTCCTGGTGTGTCCGCTGTGCCGTGCGTGTGATCATTGCTTGTACAGCCCTCTCGCAGTGTCCGGAGCAAGTATGGTGGGTCTGACACACCGTTGTCAATGTGTTCTTTTTTCCATTTCCAGGAGTGTAGCTTGGAGGGAAGCCGAGCCTCAGAGGTGCGACAGTTCACGAGCAGGTGGTGCTGGGAGTGGGGCTAGGCAACACGCTGTGAGCCAGTGGAGAGCGAAATTGGTTTCGCTGCCTCGCTCCGGAAGGCCGAAGGCGGAATAATGATTAGTGGGGCATGTTCTCCTCTGTGCAAGTCCTACACTACCTGGAACGCGCAGCAGGAAGTATGGCCAAGCAACTAGCGCTGCCACATACAATCTCAAACCTCAACTGCAATAGGACTTATTAGTATCATTCAGTCTCAGAAACGACGTCACAAAAAATTGGCCAGCAGTGTAAGAAAGATCTATTGCCACCCACGCACCAATCCTATTTTCCTCCATACACCTACTCTCGTCCCACACACCAGAGATATCCATACTCTCTTGGCTATTTCTCGCTATTAATTGTCATGACACTGATTTTTTTGCCTCAGTATGAACACACGAGATGATTTGGACCACAGATACACTTATTTCCTCTTCTCCGTCAGTGTTACTAAAGAAACTACTGACATACATATATACATTGGATACAGCACCAGAACTTCGTAGAATCCGACTATGCCTGTGAAAGAGTCTCTAATGCTACAGAGATCGACGGAACACGAGGCCAAAGATGCTACTACTTCGCTCCTTCGTATTCGGCTGACTACTATCACCTTTCTACAGAGTGCACAGTGATTCGGATTCTAGAGACAGAGTCTTTTTTTGTTGCCCTAGGGCATTAATGTGTAAATGCTAATACATACCCATAGTTTTTCTTTCAGCACTCAGGATCGTTGCCTGAAAATGACGAACAGGTGATCCAGGCAATTACTAGAGAGTTTTAGTGACAACATCGTCTGTAGTTAAGTTTATACTTAATGAAAGTCAATGATATTTTTTCCACTTGACCCATTATTTAATTTCTTAGATTTTTTTACTTCCTGCACTGTTTTTTTGAGACTAGAGGGAAATAAGCAAGACTTAAGTTGCTACCCTGTTCTATTTTAGCTTTTCCTTTAAGAGCTACATCGACGCCCTCCCGCATGTCTCTCTGTAGCCAGATGCATACAAGACGCGCGGTGAGTCTGAGTGCGTGTTGGCCAGTCTGTACCCCAGCTACAATTTTATTTTTCATTTGGTGCTTATCTCGTTCGTTCTCACGTGACCCTGGCGACATCAGCTAAACGCGAGACATCCACTATCGTCCATTTAGCTCTTCTTGTAAGTTATTTACGAATTATTGTCTTCGAATACAAGTACTTGAAACCATCACCAAATTAATTATTATGACTGTTTTCACAGGCTGGATTATCTGTTATAGCTCCCGACTGTACAAAAGCTCACATCACTGACTTTCGTTGTGAGTTTAACGCTTCTTTCTCTGTTACCTATAATTTCTATTGTCATAATTTCCTTTCTTCTGTATGAAGGATATACTGAAGTAACGTTTTTAAGCGGAAGTTGTGGGATTATGGATCATTCATTTTCTTCAGTGAACTATCACTGATAGAGTACAGCACAGAATATTATTAATTTTTACTCCTTCATTTTTCATATAACTTATTTTATCGTGATTTTTAACTGTAAATCCACGCACATATTATTTATGTTATTGTTTTGTTATACTGAAGCAGTCGCGACTTAATACAGAGAAATTCATTGATTTTTTTAAAGGAATTGGAGCTGATATTATCGATGTTGAAACAGAGGGAATCATTGGCTTGGATACCCAGTTCCAATGTGTAGTGGAAGGAACATGGGGAACTAAAGAAGTCTAATAAACTGCAGATGATGTTCTGATTACCGCCCTGGTCACTTTTATTGTGGCAGCCTGCTGTGAATCACAGTCATCATGCGATGGAAGTCATAAAATTCCAATATAAAAGAAGTATCAGACAGTAATTTCAAGGGAAGCCTGACGTTAAAAGTTTCACGTTTGGTGCTTGCTTCTAAAAGGAATCTGTCGCAATAAAGCTTCGAGTTCAGGGGAAGAGGAGGTCGTAAAATAAGGTTTGTCTCTCGGGGATGCCTTTCAAAGTCTCGGTGTAGTAGCCGCTTGGTATCTGGCAAAGTGGCAAAAACAAAAAGTATTTACTGCAAAGACAGGAAGCAAAGAAAGATTTATCAGTGGTGGAACCACGAAACCCATCGCGAGACAGCCTTGAAGTCACGTGGTATACTAGTATTTGTAAAGTAATCAAAGAAAAATTCGTCTTAGATTGCCAGTAGATGTTTTACTGATCGTAAACTAGATACTGACTCAGCTGACTTCGCGTCCTTCCAGAGTAGGCTCCAGTTTCTAAATTTAAAAGGAAGACTGAATGGTACAGTCAGCTGACGAGGAAAATGGAGATAGCGTAAGACAGACACACACATACACACACTCACTCACACACACACACACACATACACATACACACACACACACACACACACACACACACACATAGGCACACAGTGGAGATTACAGGGAAGAGCGATTACAGAGAAGGCGCCAAGGTCACCAACATTTCCTCATGTACAAACCGTAAAATTCAATTTTTTGTATCTGCAGCTGGCTCTGATGCTACGAAATGATGCCTTGAAACGTTTCCTATCATCTTGTCCTTATTATATGAAATGTTTTCCAGACATTATTTCTCTCTCCGATTCCTCAGAGAGCCTCCTCTTATCACGTATTCAGCATTCTTCTGCCACACCACAACTCGTATGTTTCGATTCTCTCCTCTTCCGCTTTTCTCCACTTCCATACAGTGCCGTACATCAGACGTGCACACCAATAAATTCCTTCCTTAAATTAGGGCTTTGTTTGGTATTAGTAGACTTTTTTTAGCGAGGAGTGACCTCTTCGCCTACACTAATCTACTTTTTAAATCTTCCTCTCTTCTATCATGCATTATTTTGCTTCCAATGTGGAAGAATTCCTTCACATAATGTGCTACGTAGTCCCCAATATCGCCAATCTCATTTGTACTACTCTTCATGAATTTCTCCTTTCTTTGGCGAATCCATGTTCGGTGCTCAACTGTCTGTTTATTCCATTCAGCAGGTCCTGTCATTCTAGCTCATTTTTACTCATGATAACGTCATCAGCGAACATTATTTTTGATCCTGTTTCTCCCCGAATTTTAATTACATTCGCGAAACTTTCTCGTTTTTCCGTCATTGCTGCTTCGATGAACGAGTTAAAAATAAAGGTAGAAAGACTGCATTCCTGTCTTATCCCTTTTCAATCCGAGTTTTTCTATTCTGATTTTGTATTCTTATTGTTCCACCTTATTTCGTAAGTGCTACCCATCTTTCCCTATATCTTATCTCTGTTTTCTGAGATTTTCAAATACCTTGCACCATATTATGTTTTCGAATGCTTTTCTGTAGATTAGATTAGATTAGATTAATACTTGTTCCATAGATCATGAATACGACACTTCGTAATGATGTGGAACGTGTCAGGTTCATAAAAGATGTCTGTAGAAGGTATTACATTACACAAAATATTGCATGACACTAATGTTTAAGTTGTTACTGTGAGGTTACTGTGAAGATCGCTAGATCCTTAAATAGATGTCTGCAGGATGACCGTGGGTGGGCTCCAGCAATTATTCTGATTACACGTTTTTGAGCAATGAATACTTTTCTACTCAATGATGAATTACCACAGAATATGATGCCATACGAAAGCAGTGAATGAAAGTAGGCATAGTAAGCTAATTTACAAAGATTCTTATCACCAAAATTTGCAATAACCCTAATAGCATACGTAGCTGAACTCAGACGTTTCAGCAGACCATCAATGTGTTGCTTCCAGTTTAACCTCTCATCAATGGACACACCAAAAAATTTTGAAAATTCTACCTTAGCTACAGACTTCTGTCAAAGTCTATATTTATTACTTGAGTTGTGCCATTTACTGTGCGGAACTGTATATACTGTGTTTTATCAAAATTTAAAAAGAGTCCGTTTGCTGAGAACCACTTAATAATTTTGTGAAAAACATCATTTACAATTACATCACTTAGTTCTTGGTTTTTGGATGTTATTACTATACTTGTATCATCAGCAAAAAGAACTAACTTTGCATCTTCATCAGTGTGGAATGGTAAGTCATTAATGTATATCAAGAACAGTAAAGGATCTAAGACCGAACCCTGTGGGACCCCGTACTTGACAGCCCCCCAGTTTGAGGAATCAGCTGTTGTTTCAACATTACATGAACCACTTATTTCAACTTTCTGCATTTTGTATCTAAATAATATATTAAAAGTCTTGATTTTTGTAAGTTTTGCTACCATTATGAAATGTGACGTGCAAACTGCTCCCCTTGCATTTTTACCTCTCATAAAGCTAAGCTGATCGTCATGTAACAAATCTTCAATTGTCATTTCCACTCTTGTGTATATTTTTCTAGTCGGAGACTTGGATGCATTAGTTGCCCAGTTCCTTGTACGATAGCTCCCGCATTTATCTACCTTTGCTGTCACTGAAATTTTGCGGATGATAGTATTCCGAAAGTCAGATGGCGTATCTCCAGTCTCATAGAGTCTTCATATGAATCTGAATAGACGCTTGGTTAACACTTCGCCTAATGATTTTAGAAATTAAAAAAGAATATTTTCCACTGCCTCTGCTGTGTTTGACGGCAGTCTCTCCACAGCTCTGTGAAATTCTAATATTTGATTTCCCGTGTCCTCCGAACATACAACCTTTTCTTCTGTCACTTTATCTGGCAATTACTTCCTCTCTTCGATACCTTCTTCTCTGAATTTATTTGTGGAAATTATTTTTCAGTATAATGTTGACAACAGTGCTTTTAAACTATCGCACTTCACTTATGTTCTACTGAATCTGTCCTTCTCACGACAGTTTCATCACATGTTCCTGCAGGTATTTCGTTTGGTTTCTGTGGATTTCCTATTGGCTTCATTTCTAAGCGATTTGTTGATGTTGTCTTCAGTCCGAAGGTTGAATATTGATTTGTTGTAGCGTTTCACACTTGCCTGTCATATTTAGGCCTCTTCATATCTGCGTACGTCTAGTTGAACTTGCTTACTGTAGTCAAGCCATGGTCCCTCTCTTTAAGTACACACACATTTCCCTCCATTACCCTATCAATTCTTTCTTGTTGCCTCAAGATGTGTTCTGCTAACCTACTCCTTCTTTTAGTCAAGTTTTGCCTTAAAGCTATTTCGTACCCAATTTCATGTATTATCTCTTCAGAAGCTGGCTTCGCTCAAGGAGTTAGTAATCGAAATTTTCCATTCGTGTAGCAGAATCCTGGTGTTTGCCTTCTGAATTTTTCCCCTTGCAAAATTGCAGATGTTATTAATTTTTCCGATTACGACGCATCTGTGTACGTTATAGTTTTTCATCTGGTCGTTCTGGAAGGCTTCATTTGTTAGTTTGTACTGAACTTGTTCTCGTCCGCACTTCTCGTAGGATGACATTTTCAAGGCTGCCTTTACTTCGCAGTCTTTTATTACAAGAGTGGGTCACAATTCTTGATTCTTCATTCCATTCATATCGTTGTTCGTCGGTTGTTCTTCTTGTCACGGTGCTCATTCTCGTTCATTGGGGATTTAAATGTGCTTCGCGCTCTTCGTTTTTATTTTCGCCGTTTTGCTTCAGAACTGGTAAGATCTCCTCCTCTTTCACGTTTGGGCATTGTCTAAAATATAAATCAAATCAACTTTTTATTCACAAATACACCAATTACTCTTTTCACGCGTGTCACACTTTATTTTCGTTTTATATTCAAATACTGTATCACTTTGAGTACTCACACTTCACTTTTTGTTTTTATTCACTCAGTGCGCTACTTTCTCGGTTCCTACCTTCATCACTGATAAGAAACTGACATTCGAACCCACGGAGGGTCTTGCTTTATATAACCCTACCAATGGGTCCAATGGGTAGCTCCACCAGTGGTGAATTCGAGAACATACCAAAAACGCTTTGAATGGTCCACAAGGCTACAGAACATCCCACAACATTCGAGAGTGTTCTAGCATGTTCCACAATGATCTGGGACATTACGGGATGTTCCCGAACATTCTGGAATTTTCGTTAATGTCCCATATTATTCCCGGACATTTCAGAACATCCCAGATCATTGTGGAACACTCCGGAACTTTCTGGAATGTTGCGGAACGCTCTCGAGTACTCTCGAATGTTCCGGAATGCTCTCGAATATTCTGTAATGTTCTAGAAATTACTAGAGGTTGAAACTTCCCAGCCATTATATCTTCAAAAGTACGCCCTTCGGGTAAAAACGGGAACTTTCTTCCTAGATAGGGGATAAACGGCTACCACACCATATAACTCCCTTGATCGTACCGGGACTCGTTTCTGAGTTTTAGCGCCATGGACATTGTACACTTACTGATATAGTATATATTGATTAGTTATTGTGTCTATCAATTTAATGCTCGGGATGCCTCTGCAGTATAACATTTCAAATGATTCTATTCTCCCCTTGCCTGTACTACTTATCTTTCGTATTTCTTTTCATATAAGATTGCCCGTCTCATATTTATCCACTTATTATTCCCTATCCACATTTTTGTCTTTTCTTTCCTTAATACAGCCCCGCTACACGCTTATCCCAAGTCAGCTTTCCCGTCTATCATAGTACTGGATTGCAATTTAAGTGATTTATGTTGCAGTATTTCTCTGTTTTCCTGAAGTATTACTTATTTATTTATTTATTGCATTTTCAATTGTAGCCAATCAACTTATTTTTGTTTACCTGACGTTTTTTAGCAGTTAAAAATCATACACCTGTAGTTGCCTGTCCAACTTCTATGATTTCTAAAGATTAACATTCCTTTACAATTACAGCACCTACTGTCTTGCCGGCCGAAGTGGCCGTGCGGTTAAAGGCGCTGCAGTCTGGAACCGCAAGACCGCTACGGTCGCAGGTTCGAATCCTGCCCCGGGCATGGATGTTTGTGATGTCCTTAGGTTAGTTAGGTTTAACTAGTTCTAAGTTCTAGGGGACTAATGACCTCAGCAGTTGAGTCCCATAGTGCTCAGAGCCATTTTTTGAACCTACTGTCTTATTCATTACCATAGTATAAACTACATCAGAGAACTTACATCGCACACCATTGTTTCCCCGTTCTTCAGTATCGCACTTCCCTGCACGATGATTCTTCCTGGAGATTCTCTTAAACTTCAGTTTATTCTTTAACATTACTTAATTACGATTTGAGTCGGTACCCGTTCCTGGTTACCTCTTACAATACAATATCTCATGTAGGAATATCTTTCCATCATGATGTAATTCATATGGTATCTGACTTCTGACAATCCATGCTCTCACTCATAGATGATATCTTCCATTTCATTTATCAATTTTTTTGTCATGGTCAGCACCCCTTTTGCTTTTCCTGTCCGGAGGTTCGAATGGGGCACTAATTCTGAACCATTTGTCAATGTAGTCACCTACATAATTTTTTTCTGTTGTAGGCCACATTTCCTGCGGCTAGACTTTACGTGTCTTTAAAGCAAATGTTTTGAGTTGTCCTCTTTAACCCCAGCCGCTGATCGTTGCTGATTATTGTGCATACTGGTCCAGTTTCCACCTGAACAGGAAGAGAGTGCTTTGAACCGCTATCTCCTTTTCCGACCGCTTTTCACAAGGCTGTTTGCGGAATGATAGAGACTTGATATGCGATCTGAAGTTTTCCCTACGTATTTCCAATTTGAACAGTTCTCAGGTATCCGACCGGGTAGCGTCGTAATTTCCCCACAATATTTCGGGAGACGTACACGCTGCCATCTTCAGGTGGTTCCTCACGAATGCTGTGCTGTTCCTCTCGGCGCCCTATATATACTAGCCGTTACCCCCTCCACCGTTCCTCTCCTGGTGTCTTCGGTGTGGCCGGCGCGGCGGCTACTGGAGGTGGTGGGGGAAGCGGCGCCTGAGTCTGAACTGGGGTTTGCAGTCTCCCTGCTGCCGTCCTCGGGGGTGGTCCTCGATCTCTGGGACCGCATCTTTCTCTCCAGACTGTGTGCAGGGTTCCAAGCCTGACTAAGTTGAAGGCCGCTGTCTTTATTAATTATATCGTCCTGTAGTCGGATTTCGATGGCCTCTTTAGTAACGCAGTCCCAGACGTAGGAGGATTGACAGAGTACTTTTGTTTTTTGATAGTCCATAGTATGGTCGCTCTTTATACGATGGTCAGCCACGGCTGATTTAGTAGCCTGGCGTAATTCGGCATGGCGCTTGTCGTTCGCGGCACCTCTCTTCTACAGTGTGGACTGTCTCCCCAATGTATGATTTTCCGTACTGACAGGGAATTTGATAAACGCCTGGTTTTCGAAGGCCTAGGTCATCTTTCACTGAACCCAGTAGAGTCAAAGTTTTGCAGGGGGTCGGAATACACATTTGACATTGTGTTTCCCCAGGATTCTACCGATTTTTATTGAGGTGTTTCCGACAAACGGAATGCACGCAGATGACTTGTGTTCTTCTGTTTCTTCTTCTTGTTCTCTTGGCGAATTATGTCTGAGTGCGTGTCTTATTTTCTTCTGGTTGTACCCATTTTTCAGAAATGTTGTCTCGAGGTGCTGCAGTTCTGCTGGAAGGCTCTCCTGATCGCAGATCGATCGTGCCCTGCGAACACGCAGATCGATCGTGCCCTGCGAACAAGTGTGCGCAAAACGTCTTCACGCTCCGAGTTGTGGTGGCAGCTGAAGGTGTTTAGGAACAAATCGGTGTGTGTAGGTTTTCTCTATAAATTGCGTCCCAGCTTGCCGTCAGGTTTCCGTTTCACCAGAACGTCAAGAAACGGTAGGGCACCATCCTGCTCCACCTCCATCGTGAACAGCATGTTGGGGTGCAGCGAGTTGAGGTGTTCGAGAAATTCATTTAAGCTGTCCCGTCCATGTGGCCAAACAGCGAACGTGTCATCCACGTAGCGGAAGAAACAAGTTTGTTTTTGTTTGGAACGTTTTAGTGCCTTCTCCTCGAAATACTCCACAACCGATGAAAGCGGGAATCCCATGGCGACGCCAACTGTCTGTTCATAATAATTTCCGTCGAGCACGAAGTGTGTTGAGGTGAGCACGAACTCGAAGAGCCTTGTTAGGTTGTTGTCGAATTTCTTGCTTATCAGATCGATGGATGATAAGCATGAAATTCGACAACAACCTAACAAGGCTCTTCGAGTTCGTGCTCACCTCAACACACTTCGTGTTCGACGGAAATTATTATGAACAGACAGATGGCGTCGCCATGGGATTCCCGCTTTCACCGGTTGTAGCCAACTGTTTTATGGAGAATTTCGAGGAGAAGGCACTATAACAAGCCAAACAAAACCCAACTTGTTTCTTCCGCTACGTGGATGACACGTTCGTTGTTTGGCCACATGGACGGGACAGCTTAAATGAATTTCTCGAACACCTTAACTCGCTGCACCCCAACATACAGTGCACGATGGAGATGGAGCAGGATGGTGCCCTACCGTTTCTTGACGTCCTGGTGAAACGGAAACCTGACGGCAAGTTGAGACACAGTTTATACAGAAAACCTACACAC
Source organism: Schistocerca cancellata (assembly GCF_023864275.1). Lineage (NCBI taxonomy): Eukaryota > Metazoa > Arthropoda > Insecta > Orthoptera > Acrididae > Schistocerca > Schistocerca cancellata. The sequence continues at coordinate 565,246,717 of NC_064628.1, forward strand.
ACCGATTTGTATCTAAATACCTTCAGTTGCCACAACAACTCAGAGCGTGAAGACGTTTTGCGCACACTTGTTCACAGGGCACGATCGATCTGCGATCAGGAGAGCCTTCCAGCAGAACTGCAGCACCTCGAGACAACATTTCGGAAAAATGGATACAACCAGAAGAAAATAATACACGCACTCAGACAGACTGCGCCAAGAGAACAAGAAGAAGAAACAGAAGAACACAAGTCATCTGCGTGCATTTTGTTTGTCGGAAACGCCTCAATAAAAATCGGTAGAATCCTGGGGAAACACAATGTCAAATGTGTATTCCGACCCCCTGCAAAAACCTTAATTCAACTGGGTTCAGTGAAAGATGACCTAGGCCTTCGAAACCCAGGCGTTTATCAAATCCCCTGTCAGTGCGGAAAATTATACATTGGGAGACAGTCCACACTGTAGAAGAGAGGTGCTGCGAACATAATCGCCATACCGAATTACGCCAGGCTACTAAATCAGCCGTGGCTGACCATTCTATAAAGAGTGACCATACTATGGACTATGAAAAAACAAAAGTACTCTGTCGATCCTCCTACTTCTGGGACTGCGTTACTAAAGAGGCCATCGAAATCCGACTATAGGATGATCTAATTAATAAAGACAGCGGCCTTCAACTTAGTCAGGCTTGGAACCTTGCACTCAGCCTGGAGAGAAAGATGCGGTCCCAGAGATCGAGGACCACCCCCGAGGACGGCAGCAGGGAGACTGCAAACCCCAGTTCAGACTCAGGCGCCGCTTCCCCCACCACCTCCAGTAGCCGCCGCGCCGGCCACACCGAAGACACCAGGAGAGGAACGGTGGAGGGGGTAACGGCTAGTACATATAGGGCGTCGAGAGGAACAGCACAGCATTCATGAGGAACCACCTGAAGATGGCAGCGTGTACGTCTGCCGAAATATTGAGGAGAAATTACGACTCTACCCGGTCGGATACCCGAGAACTGTTCAAACTGATAGAGACTTATTACCGTCAGTCTTCAGTCACCATAGTTGATGAGTACTGTTCTAAAGCGAAGCAATGGCTGAAGTTCACCCCAGGATCATGGGGCCATCAAGCAGTGATTGTTAATTTTCTAATGATCGACATTTATTGTGCAATTCTGTATTCATAAAACATCGTTTAGAAACATATATCCCCAGATATCCTTGAGTAGACTTGTTTGCTGTTAATGTGAGAGAGTGCGAGACCAAGACTGTAAGTGAACGTTCGTGGCGAAAGTATTCTACCGGCCTATATCAACATGAGTAGGATTCTGACACGTTTCAAAGGATAGAAGAGCGTAGACTTTTGTGACCAGAGATTTCTGCTTGTGTGGCCGCCTTCTTTGGTTGAGTACTTGTGGTTGTATAGACATAATTTGGAAATGTCTGGGCGCCCCGTCATACTATGATAGAGTGACAGAATTCAGGAAGAGGGACAGCGCATATTATGGCTGGCCACACTTTATATTAATTTTTAGTGTTTGTCATCGGCGAATCTGCGGAAGCTGCCATCGCTAGTGCTGCTTATGTATTAACCAGGGACAACAGAGCTGACACGAAGATATGCCTTAACCTATGGTGTTCCTCTGCTGCGCGATCGAAATCATGTCACGTCTGCTGGGCATCAAACGTTGGGGGTTGAAACGTATCTGACTGACCGCTGCTGGCCGCCTTGCGGCTCAGCTTTGGCCGCTGCTAGTGATAAGGGCTTCCACTCCCTCACAGTCACCACCCAAATGGGCAGCATGTTAAGTAGTACACGCAGGAAGTATCTGGTTCTCATTATCCCGCCCACCATCATGACGGGCTTGGCACAGTTCAGGCAGTGCTGACATCCCTAAGGAGCCTTGGTTGTTCCCTTCTCAGCTGCAATAACCGAAGAAGACATCTGCAACACCTCTGTGACGGTTGTGCTCAACTGGAAACACACCACCGGCGCCACCACCGATGTCATAGAAACCGTCATCAAGCCGATCAAGGCCGCGACTACTTCCGCAGAACGAAAAGTTGTGACCACTGCTCGTCCCTGAGACCGTGCATCGCCTACACTGACGTCGCCAGCGGTGTCTGATGCTAGCATGTTGAAGAACCTCATCCGCATTTGTGGATGATTGCAGCGCCAGCCAGTACGTCTTATACCGACGACTTACCCATGAGGTGTAGCTACCATATGGTAGAGAGATTCCATTCTCACTCAGAGGGGAGGGATCTGGTGACCCGGCCAGAGGCAGAGAATTTGAACTGCACTCCGAAGGGAATTGAAACCTTTTTGTACACCGATTAAAGTAACTTCGTATCTGAGGCCTCAGCGAGTCGGGTGCTACAGGTCCAGCCACCAGCCAATTTAGGTTCTTTCTCGACAGCCAAGTGCTCACTGTGCTGCCTGTTTTATTAGTATGCGCAGAGTGTTGTCTAGCGTGTCTAGCGAAGCTGACTGCGTTCTGGCGACACCGCCACCGCTGCTGGAATCTGTCAATCATGAAGTCACTTTATTCAGGCTGTCGTGCTAAAACCAAGCACTCAGCGTCAGCGGCGCCGCCACATCTTACGGTGTGCGGAACGCCTGGAAGGTGTTTGCTTCCCGAAGTGAACGAAGTACAATTTGAACCCTTCTGTGTAGCGTTAATATCTACTTTTATCCGATCACGTGTGTGACTCTGATAGGAATGGACCCTAACTTGGCTTCTCCTTCTATGCTTAACATTCACTAGTGACGGATTTTTGCACAACTTACAGTGTCACTTACTCCTTCTGGAATACTGCCTTGGTATTATGTGACAATCCGTCGAAGAAATGACCCTGATTTAGCTTCGTGATACTTGTAGACCTATAATAAGCGGTATGCATTGTCATTGTTCCATCCTTTTCCAATGATTACAATACAGGATAGTTTTTCAGAGCTACTTTACGCAAGCAATCCGCAAGCTAGCCTCACTGTTACATGTTCGCTTGTTGTGTTGTCGAAGGGGCTAAATACAACCTTATTAATATTATATCTGTAGGTTTCTCCACGGAAATTATACTATCATTTTTTCTTACAAAGTGTCTCTAAAAACGAAGAAATTTTGTTGCTACTGATATATATAAATCTGTCGACCACTCTGTTAGTAGTCGTTTACTCTTAATAGATCGAAATTGCCTATTTGATGTAAATGATTCTCCAGATTTGAATAGGTGCATCAGTGTAGAGAACGGTGCCAATAAATATGTTAGTCAAATCAATCTTTTGAACTTACTGCTGGTTAAATACCAGAGAACAATTTTCATTGCCTTTGCTGACATCTGTCTACATGATAATTAACAAAATATAATTCTAGAAATATGTCACTGTTTCCTCAATATCAAACATTGTTCCTTCGAGCTGGATAGATACATAATAACTACGAGAGTTGCCCAGAATGTAATGCACCGCATTTCTTTTTTCTCAGCCGAAAACAGTGCTACGAATGGGACACGTTAAGTATGTATTATTTGAAGTCTCCTGAGTGAGCTAGCCAAGTTCTCGTCGTTCTCGACAGATAGCGTAGCTGTAGGACAGTTCCAAAATGACGTCTAATGATGCATGTTACAAGCTACGTGCCGTCTTTGAATTTCTCACTGCAGAGAAACGAACTATGGGGGATATTCACAAACGCTTGCGCAAAGTCTATGGAGCATCTGCTGTCGACAGAAGTACAGTTAGTCGCTGGGGACAGAGGGTGAGGTCGTCAGAAGGCGGTTCGGCGGAGCTCCACGATTTGTAGCGCTCGGGGAGACCATTCATGGCTCTCACAGCTGACACACCTGACCTAGCGTCTCGGACTTCTGCTTGTTTGGGCCATTACAGGATGCCATTCGTGGAAGACATTTTGAGGACGATGAGGAGGTGAATCACACAGTGAAGCACAGCTCCGCCGTCAGGAAAGGGATGGTACCGACAGGGCATACATGCCCTTGTTTTGCGCTGGAGTAGGGCCATAGAACAGGATGGAGATTACGTGTAAAAATAGGGATTTGGATAAAACATCATTCTTTCGTGTGTGTAATTCTCATTATGTTCAATAAAGAATTGTTGAAGAACAAGAAATGCGGTGCATTACTTTCTAGGCAACCCTTACATATACTGTAGTTTCAACTACAATTGAACAACACTTCAAAGCAACAGCCTCTCTCCTGGCAAACCAAACGGCAACTGATCACGAATACAAATCAAAAGTAACATAATAAGAGTAATAAGCGATTGTACATTCGGTCGAACTCGATCCTCTTGCAGCGGCAGACTCGCAACCCGTGTTCGTATAACGGCCAGATCCGCGGACCGCCTTTGATTTACACTGAATGGACGTCGGTCGGCGGCAGCCACGTCCGGTGGACCTGAAGCGCAAGAAAAACAGAGGCATAAATCACTTCTTACGCTCTACACTAATCAATAATAATTACAAATACGTATTATTTGTTCTCATTACTGATTGTTGAAGAAGCGGTAGAAAAATGAGCGCATTTGTCCCTACTCATATATTTTGGACACTATAGATACTCCATTCACCACATTCGTCACACCGGGAATGAGAGCAAGCATACTATTGCCGGTACTAGTGTAATTCTGCATGAAGAAAATAACTGAAAAACAGCCTTTAGCAGACTCAGAACTAACTCAAATAATAACACTGAAATATTTTAATTCCTTGTAGAAGTTTGTAAGTAGTATTAATAGTGTTCGGGGTTTTAATTGCCTAATACAGCGGCGATATTCATTAGGTTAATACATCAACTATTATTCTGATGAAAACGTGAAGTTGCCAATCCCAAGAGTGGTCTGGACACCAGGTATAGTTCTGTTGGTGGTTGTATGCCATAGTTTTCCGTCGACGTTTGAACCGACTTAGTCAGCCAGTTAGGAGGAGATATACCGCTTAACATTGACTCCAAACCACAGTGAAACTCGGTATTTTTCACGTCATCCGTGCAACTCGGTATTTTTCACATGTCATCCGTGTATTATGGAATCGGAGACATCTAAATTGGACAATGAGTGAATGGAAGAATGTGCTCTTCGCAAATGATTACCGCTTCAGTTTCAAAATGATTCTCGTCACATGTTACTCGAGAGAGAACCTGGTGGCCGATACAACCCAAGGAACACCGTGGAAAGAAACCGGTTTGATGGTCATGGCGTTATATTGTTGGAAGCAACATTTTGAATGGCCTTGCAGAGCTGCAGATCTTTGTTAGCTTTCGTATTCATACTGTAAACGCTGACAGGCACAGAGATGAGGTTCTGCTACGACATGTTCGTCGTTTCAGAGGTGCAGTGTAGTATGTTTGGCTGTTAAGAGTAACTATATCCCTTATTAAGAGTTTATTTTGATATGGAAAAGATTCCCCAGTTGTGTTATTTTCTTGAATGAATGAATGTCGTGTGACTAGGGCCTCCCTTCGGGTAGACCGTTCACCTGGTGCAAGTCTTTCGATTTAACGCCACTTCGGCGACTTGAGTGTCGATGAGGATGAAATGATTATGATTAGGACAACACAACACCCAGTCACTGAGCGGAGAAAATCTTCGAACCAGCCGTGAATCGAACCCGGGCCCTTAGGATTGACATTCTGTCGCGCCGACCACTCAGCTACCTGGGACGGACATTATTTTCTTAAAAATATGTATGTTAGCTATCCTAACTGTTATAACATCGTGTTTCGGGCATAGCTGTACGACAAATGTCTTGTGATTAAGCTGCAGCTGTTTCACTAATCCTTCCGTCATCCTGTTAAGGCAATAAGGCCTCTTTTCTTGGTTTTACTTAACACCTGGGCACTAGTGTACTTGCTTTCGTGACTTCCGAGGTCGCTGTTACACTCCCCCCTTCCCTGCAAAATTTTTCTTTGCAGCTATCTAACTTTGATTTAACAGTGAGCTCTAGAGACCAAGCTATTTTCAATTCTTGCAAGTAGTGAGTCGTTCTGAATCACAGTGTGGATTACTGTTGAGTTTCCGAGAGCGTACGTTACCAGAAGAATCAACCAATGCATTGCTTCTTCCTCTGTGTACCTCGCGAAAAGACCACAGGTGTGAAATTAGAGATATTCGAGCTCATACAGAGGCTTACCAGCAGTCGTTCTTCCTGCAAACCATTCGCAGCGGGAACAGGAAGGAGATAATTGACAGTGTAAAACGAAGTACACTCCGCTACACACCGTGAGACGGATTGTGGAGTATTGACGTAGGTGTAGTAAATGCAGACAGGTGGCGAGATTTGTTGATTTCATCCGGTTCCTCTATCTGATCCTCTGATTTCTTTTCTTGATTCTTGACATTTCATATCGTCCTATGACGGCTATGTCCTGCAGTTAGGGTCGCCAAGATGCGGTGTTTCGCACTGCATCTCGGAATACTGCCTTAGTGTAACATATTAATTTCAATAGTCCATCGAAATAATGGCTCTGCCTCAGCTTCGTATAATAAACGATAAGCGGTACTTTTTTGTGATTTTTTCAGTGAAAATAGTCATGACTAACATCATTGCGTTGCTTTAGAGACAGTCCGCAATATATCTTTGCTGAATTCGTTAACTTATTCACTTATTTAGTTTACTGTGCCATCAACAGGAATAAAATAATTCATGTTAAAATTGTAACAGTCGTTATCTCCGCGAAAGTTATACAGTGTTATTTTTCTTCAAAGTCTCCCTATAAACCGAATAAGTATTGTTGGTACTGTTAAGCCTATATTAGTCGACTATTCTTTTGTTAGCTGTTTATTCGTAATAGATGTAAATTACCAGTTTCATTTAACTGGTTGTCCATATTCGATTTTAATCATCAGCGCAGAGAAATTCGCCGATATTCTAATCATATCTAATTGCTTGTTAAACAACGACTAACAGTTTGCATTGTCTCTGCCAATGCATACCTGCAAGATAATATATATATATATATATATATATATATATATATATATATATATATACTCCTGGAAATTGAAATAAGAACACCGTGAATTCATTGTCCCAGGAAGGGGAAACTTTATTGACACATTCCTGGGGTCAGATACATCACATGATCACACTGACAGAACCACAGGTACATAGACACAGGCAACAGAGCATGCACAATGTCGGCACTAGTACAGTGTATATCCACCTTTCGCAGCAATGCAGGCTGCTATTCTCCCATGGAGACGATCGTAGAGATGCTGGATGTAGTCCTGTGGAACAGCTTACCATGCCATTTCCACCTGGCGCCTCAGTTGGACCAGCGTTCGTGCTGGACGTGCAGACCGCGTGAGACGACGCTTCATCCAGTCCCAAACATGCTCAATGGGGGACAGATCCGGAGATCTTGCTGCCCAGGGTAGTTGACTTACACCTTCTAGAGCACGTTGGGTGGCACGGGATACATGCGGACGTGCATTGTCCTGTTGGAACAGCAAGTTCCCTTGCCGGTCTAGGAATGGTAGAACGATGGGTTCGATGACGGTTTGGATGTACCGTGCACTATTCAGTGTCCCCTCGACGATCACCAGTGGTGTACGGCCAGTGTAGGAGATCGCTCCCCACACCATGATGCCGGGTGTTGGCCCTGTGTGCCTCGGTCGTATGCAGTCCTGATTGTGGCGCTCACCTGCACGGCGCCAAACACGCATACGACCATCATTGGCACCAAGGCAGAAGCGACTCTCATCGCTGAAGACGACACGTCTCCAATCGTCCCTCCATTCACGCCTGTCACGACACCACTGGAGGCGGGCTGCACGATGTTGGGGCGTGAGCGGAAGACGGCCTAACGGTGTGCGGGACCGTAGCCCAGCTTCATGGAGACGGTTGCGAATGGTCCTCGCCGATACCCCAGGAGCAACAGAGTCCCTAATTTGCTGGGAAGTGGCGGTGCGGTCCCCTACGGCACTGCGTAGGATCCTACGGTCTTGGCGTGCATCCGTGCGTCGCTGCGGTCCGGTCCCAGGTCGACGGGCACGTGCACCTTCCGCCGACCACTGGCGACAACATCGATGTACTGTGGAGACCTCACGCCCCACGTGTTGAGCAATTCGGCGGTACGTCCACCCGGCCTCCCGCATGCCCACTATACGCCCTCGCTCAAAGTCCGTCAACTGCACATACGGTACACGTCCACGCTGTCGCGGCATGCTACCAGTGTTAAAGACTGCGATGGAGCTCCGTATGCCACGGCAAACTGGCTGACACTGACGGCGGCGGTGCACAAATGCTGCGCAGCTAGCGCCATTCGACGGCCAACACCGCGGTTCCTGGTGTGTCCGCTGTGCCGTGCGTGTGATCATTGCTTGTACAGCCCTCTCGCAGTGTCCGGAGCAAGTATGGTGGGTCTGACACACCGGTGTCAATGTGTTCTTTTTTCAATTTCCAGGAGTGTATATATATATATATATATAAAGTGAGTCAGGGGGAAAGGTACGGGTTTTGACGTGTGACAGCATTACTGATTATGAACAAAAAACTTGATGTGGATATTCCGAATGGTTTCCGTGATAAAACTCTTTTAATGTAAACGTCTATTTATTATCTGTATTATTCATTGTCATCGTTTTCAACGTACCACAGTAATACAGAGGAAGTTGAGATGAACATTTTGATACAGGACGGTTGTGGTCCATCAAATCGGAAAACTACCTCAAACTGGCCTACAAAAAGTACCTAAGCTATAGCGCACGCGCGTCGCGCTAAGTTTTCAATATTCTCGTGATTTCTCCCCGCGAACTGTTAGTCCTAGAGAAAAAATAAATAGGACCTTTGTTGTAGCAAATTTAATTTAGTTTAATTGTGTACAAAGACATGTTTTCATTGGCGTGTGCGGTTTTCGCGTTATTAGAGAAAGACGTACAAAAGTGATATTAAACCTGTTCTACCTACGAATCCATTCGTAATAAGGCATATGTCCATATGTAGTTTTTTGTTCAAAATCACTAATACTATCGCGTCTCAAAGCATGTACATTTCCTCTCTTTCTCTCGTATATATATATATATATATATATATATATATATATATATATATATATATATATATATATATATATGTGTGTGTGTGTGTGTGTGTGTGTGTTCAGAAGAAGATCACTCACTATAAGTCTCAGTATCAGATATACAAATTTTTTCTTGAAATTGAGAACATTTATGTTTTCTCCACGGGGTAAATGATAACTTCTACGAAATGGTGCTCCAACTGTAGTTGCAGTAGCAATAAATTATAGTTTCGGTTACAAATGAACGTGTGGTCTCTCACTTTCGATGCAGTCTACCTCTTTAAGAGAATCTCTCTGATTCCTTGGAACATATCGCAAAAAAGTTCGCAGACTGTTTCACAAAACTTTTTAAGCACCTTCTGATTCAACTATTTCCCATTCAACCGACAGTATCATGAACAAACCGATGACGTGGTGATGGGTAGACTGTTATCGCTTGTCTTGACAAACCTTTAAATGAAATGAAATACGGCGAGTCCAGTACTGTGGTGCAAACACCAAGTTTCTGCAACATGATTATAGGGTCTATTCAAATAACCGTGTCAGAAAACCTAATAAACAGGGACAGGGGTATCAGTTTAAACGAGGCTCGGGCTGCTGCACTTAATTTATGAGGACCTCGTCAGCTAGCACATCCACCATAATTAGAAAACGCTGAGAGAATTTGCGTTTCGATGAATATCAGTGCAGGCTCTGAGAAATAAAAGAGCATCAAAGGGCGTGATATACGTCGAGGATCGAACTCAGCTGTAAATAGCCGTGCGAGTTCAACAATAATTCGTAGTGTGGGTGAAATCCACGTAGCGATTGCACTTAACAACTCGCAGCACCAGAAGAAGACAGCTGGGCCGGTTGTTGAAATCATTGTGCATAGAATGGAAACAACAAATCGGCAGACTTCTTCGTGACTGTCATTTTTCCCGACGGCAGTGACTTTTTCAACAATATAATACGCCATGTCACAAGGCCAGGAGCATGATGGAGTCGTTCGAGGAACACGGAGACGAGTTCCAATTGATGTGCTGGACCCCAACTCGCCAGATCTGAACCCGATCGAACACATCTAGGTTATGATTGATTGTGGATTCAGAGCTAATGGCCATCCTCCCAGAAATTTACGGGAAGTAGGTGATTTGTGTCTCCAGCGACCTACCACGACCTCATTGCTTCCCTGCCACAACACGTTGCTACTGTTATATGTGTCAAAGTTTGACATGTTGGCTATTAGACAGGTGATTATAATGATCTGGCTTATCAGTGTATTTCACTAGCGGAAAGACAGATACTGCCTATAGGAAAATTAAAGATGCCTTTGGAGAAAAGAGAAGCAGCTATACGAACGTCAAGAGCTCAGACAGGAAACGAGTGCTAAGCACTGAAGGGAAAGCTAGAAGGTAGAAGGACTATATAGTGGATCTATACAAGAGAGATGAAATGAATGCGGTATTACAGAAAGATAACATAGATGAAGATGAGATGGGAGATGTAATCGAGAAGAATTTGACAGAGCTCTGAAAGACCTAAGTCGAAATGAGGCCCCGGGAGTAGACGACATTCCGTCAGAACTGGGAGAGCCGTGGGAGAGCCAGCCATGACAAAACTCTTCCATCTGGTGTGCAAGATGTGCGAGACAGGAGAAATATCCCTAGGCAGTACTGACCCTAAGGCTTATCATAGGTTCAGGCAAGGCAAACCTACGTTTATAGCATTTGCAGTCTTAGAGAAAGCTTTTGACAATGTTGAGTGGAATACTCTCTTTGAAATTATGAAGGAATAAAGGGTAAAATACAGGGAGCGAAAGGCTATGTACAACTTGTACAGAAAGCAAACGGCAGTTATAAGAGTCGAGAGGCATTAAAGAGAAGTAGTGGTTGAGAAGGGAGTGAGACAGGGCTGTAGCCTGTCCTTAGTGTTATTCAGTCTGTACGTTGCGGAAGCAGTAGAGGAAACCAATGAAGAGTTGGGAGTGGGAGTTAAAGTTCAGGAAGAAGAAATGAAAACTTTGAGGTTTGCTGGTGGCATTTTAATTCTGCCAGAGACAGGAAAGGTCTTGGAAGGGCATCTGAACAAAATAGACTAGTCTTGAAAGGAGGATATGAGATGAAATCAACAAAAGCAGCCAAACAAAGATAATGGAATGTAGTCTTATTAAATCAGGCGATGCTAAGGAAATTAGATTAGGAAACGAGACACTTAAAGTAGCAAATGAGTTTTGCTATTTGGGCAGCAAAATAACTGATGATGGTCGAAGTAGGAAGGATATAAAATGTAGACTGGCAATTGCAAGAAAAGCGTTTCTGAAGAAGATAAATTTGTTAACACCGAATATAGACTAAAGGTTAGCAAGTTTTTTCTGAAGTATTTGTCTGGAATGTAGCCATATATGGAAGCGAAACATGAACAGTACAGTGTCTGGACAAGAAGACAATAGAAGCTTTTGAAATGTTGTGCTATAGAAGAACGTAGAAGATTACATGGATAGATCACGTAACTAATGAGGAGGTACTGATTAGAACTGCGGAGATAAGAAATTTGTGGTCAGCGTGACTAAAAGAAGGGATCGGTTGATAGGAGACATTCTGAAACAATTTCGTAGTGGTGAGAAATGCGGGGGGGGGGGGGGGGGGGCTAAATATCGTAGAGGAATAGCAAGAGATGAGTACAGTGAACAGATTAAGAAGGAGGTAGGTTGCAGCAGTTACTTGGAGATTAAGAGACATGCACAGGACAGAATAGAATGGAGAGCTACATGAAACCAGCCTTCGGACTGAAGACCACAACAACAACAACAACAGCTTGAATTGGACCTTTATGATACTGACCTAAGAAAAGTTCCTTTTCATTCTTTTACGTACGGTATTTCGATTTACATCTGTAGCAGCAAAAAATACTTGCCACCGCTTTTAATAATAAACAAACGCGTAAAAACGGGGGAAAAAGGGCAGTATTAACGTTTCAGTTTCAGTTCAGCATGCAAACAAAAAAACCACAAGTCACGTAATTATTTCGATTTCACACTGACGATAGGGGTAGTGCTCTATCATTGCTTCGTCGATACTACACTCCTTCGCTATGACTGGTTCAATAAGGATTTTGTATGTGATATTTTTCATGCATGTGTTACAGTTTCATAGGAACTGTGCCAAGTAGCTGCCTTCCTCACGGTTAAAATTACGTGGTCTGCCACCTGAAAGTGCTCCAAACAGAAACTGGTAGATGTTTGAAGTCTGTGACTGATTCCAGTGACTGATCACCAATACCATATTAAAAACAAGACACATGCCTGCTCTAAGCTCACTTCCTTCACTTGTCTTAACACTTTAGGGCCTGACAAAAATAGTCGAACTTATCGTCTACCTCTAAGGATCTAAATATGAACCCAATGAAGAAGGAGTAGCAAAATCCATTGTAATTAACTTGATGAAGTCCATGCCTTGATGATAATCTCCCACGTTGCTTCTTCTTGTGCAAGTTTGTAAAAATAGTTTCTGGTAGTAGTTTATACTTTATGTTCTCGTTGAATAATGATGCCATTTTAATAGATGATTTAATCTCCGGTTACGATACACTTTCACATTCACAGTTGACAGAAATGCTCATATGTAATTATGTTCATGTAATCGTTCACAGAGCAAGCTTAAAACACATCTGCTTCCTAATATAGATGACAGCGAAGTGCCTTGTCCGCTTTGTGCAGTCAAAGACCTTGTAAGATCACCAGGTTTGGGCTGGAGTTACTATTCTTGCTCTTGTTTACACGTTTTTGTAACAAGGTAATAACGTTATTAAAATAGCACAATACAAGCTACATAGAAAGTGGATAAAACTTACAGACCTTATTGGTACACATTTATGAGAATATGAATTTCAGTGTTCTCTTGACAATGGAATGCTTAATTTAACTAAGACGCGTTTTTCAATACGTTCGTTAAGCCAGTGTTCGGCAGTTTTGTATTTTTCGAGAATAGATTACGTAAGTTTTATGCTCAGTCTCAGGAATAAGAAATTATAAACGGAGTTTTGATGTGAACAGTTAAGTAAATTAAATACATTTCTCAGTACAAAAGTTACAAAGTATGTTCCACATGTCTAATTTGTTTGTTTTTTATTTGAGACAGACTGTACGAAAACTAGATAGAATTTCATTGTTTCTGTCTGCTAAGTTTTAGGATGTGATATAAAATTCCAAAATATAGTTGAATTTATAATTAAACTTAACTGCACAATTTGTAACTTTCGTCATTTGCTTTGTTAATGGAATTACAATGGCTGTTTCCATGTTGTTAAAACTCAGAGACTTGATTACATGTAGTATGTCCTTTGCTTGTTTCATAATTTATGTTTTCTGAATAATTGCGTATTTAAAAATTTGATGGCAGACGTACATTGATGGCAGTTTTCCATAATCGGTAAAATTTTATTTAACTGATGTTATAGTTCTTCAGTGTAGTACTTATGAAGTGCCCACCAACACTATTTACCGAAAAAAAATGTATGAATAGATTAAGTGGTAAGACGTATAACTACTCGAAAACGTAAAGCTGGACTACAAACCTTCAGCGAATCTGTCGGTACCATGTCTGTTATGTTAGAATGTGTCTGGAATAAAGTACACAGTATACATGTGTGGAAGTTCTAGCATACACATAATCGGACTAGAACTCATCAGGGTAGATGTCTAGACAAGTTTAATGAATTTGCAGTAATGTTTGATTGCGTATATGCGAATCTTATGAATTAAATTTCTTTTACTGAACCAAGAATTAATATCGATAATGTAACTACAACGAAATCAGTGAAATGTACCGCTATCAAAGGGAAACACTATTTGTTATTACAGTGTCTTTTGATGTCTGATGTTCTCCTCACTCGCCCCCGCATCGGGCACAGTCCCTTAACGCATGGTTTTTTACTCCGGCGGGAGGACCCCCCAATCTGCAGTGCTTGTGGCGTCCAGATTACTGTCCGCCACATTTTACTTGACTGTCTTTTATTCTCTGACCAGAGGATGGTGGTTTCCTTGCCACCGGATTTGCCCTCTATTTTGCAAGACGACGCAACGACTGTGGTTAAAGTCTTACGGTTTTGTGTCTTGTCCAATTTGTTGCCTCGGATTTTAGGGAGAGGATTTTAATGTGCTGCTGGGTGACTGGCTCACCCAGGTTTTAGGTAAGAGGTCCGCCAGTCACGATTACCTACTTGTTTCACTTCGATTTCTGTTCTCTTTTCCTTGTGTTTCCTTTCCTTTTTTAGTGCGTTTCTTCTCCTCTTGTTTTGCCTCTGTATGTGAGGATTTGGAACTGCATCAGGTCTGTGTCTTTTAGCCGTTCTCCTTGTTCACTGTCCATCTTCGTCCCTTCACGGCATGTGTTCCTGTTTCTGTGCGTTTGGGCGCTGATGACCACGCTGTTTAGCGCCCGAAAACCTCAAACCACACACACACACACACAATATCAGTCCAATGAAAATTCAAGACTGCTTGTAACTCGTGAATCCTGGAGAATAGGATATATCAACTTATTTACTTTAGTCCACAGATGAAGCAGAAGCAGATGAGAATTATTTTTTCCTAGAAGAATTTATTGTGGAATACATGTCGTATTTCTTGCTGGATAGGTTTTAACTTTCAAGCATGTCGTTAGTTTCAAGTTATGGAACGGACCAAAGAAGTTACCCCTCTTGGGCTAAAAATATAAGTGATTATTTAATTTTATAAATATCATATCCATAGAACTGTTCGGAGACAAATGCCAGTTTCTTTCGAAGAAACGGAAAAACAAAATCAACAGATCAAGAAGAATCGAATATGTTTGGCTTAGAAAGTAAGGATGCCGAACCGTGCTCGTATATAGCATGTCAGTGTACTGGATGTCAGTAAACTTGTGCCACGGATGAGTAAGTGTCCTTTATGAGACGGCTAGCATCACCAACCTTCTTCTACATACCGTCGCTGACCCGCCCGAATGAGGTGGTAGTTGTGTTCAGCACGTTCTGTCAAGTTGCCACAATTTTAGCAGCTGGCATCAAAGCTAAGCTTCCACAAATCAGAATACTGTGGCTGCAATACTGTAACGCAACGCGCACACAACCCATGAAGTGCGGAATGGGAAATTAGAGATTCCCGAGAACGTATCTCTGGTGGCGCAGGATAAGCTGACAGTACTAGAGCGGTGCCTGCTTGCAGTATTCGTTTAAGATGTCGGGAAGATGGAGCTACAAGAAAAGTGCTTGGAGTCGAACTTCAATTTCGCGACCACTTACTCTGCATATACAATTTACAACGCTTTCTTTCACAGCGAAATATGTTTTCTCTTCAGCTATACCAACGGAATATTGAAACAAATTACCTAAATTGTTGTTTATTTAATATCTTCACCTTGGGATCCACTTTTCCGTTTCAAATCAGCTTATAATTATTCAGATAAGAACTGAAGAAGCAAGATCTGCTTGTATAGCGTTAAGCGCAGCGCTCAAGTTTGCGAGACTTGGAGGTGTCTGACCCACACGCGAATCGACCTGTGAGGTGGATTAACGATCGTGAGATGGTACACCGGCCAGCCTAATTGTGAATTTTAGGCGGTTTCCCACTCTCGCTTAGGCAAACATTGGTTGATGTTGAAATTCAGCCTCATGGGAAACTATGCACGAGCAGTTATAATACGATCGATCACACGCATAACGAAGTTTATATTATTCGCATACAGGTGACGCACGTGACTTCCATCTACATCTACATGTACGTGATTACTCTGCTATTCACAATAAAGTGCCTGGCAGAGGGTTCAATGAACCACCTTCAACCTATCTCTCTACTGTTCCACTCTCAAACGTCGCGCGGGAAAAATGAGCTCATAAATTTTTCTGTGCGAGCCCTGGTTTCTCTTATTTTATCGTCATGATCATTTCTCCATATGTAGGTGGGTGCCAACAGAATGTTTTTGCAATCAGAGGAGAAAACAGATGACTGAAATTTCATGAGAAGATCCAGTCGCAACGAAATACAAAAAATGAAAAAAAGAATTGCCACTCCAAATCAGGTATCATGCCTATTGCACTATCTCTCCTATTTCGCGACAATACAAATCGAGCTGTCCTTCTTTGAACATTTTAGATGTTATCCGTCACTCCCACCTAACGTGGATCCCACACCGCACAGCAATACTCCTGGATAGGGCGGACAAGCATGGTGTAAGCAGTCTCTTTAGTAGACCTGTTGCACCTTCTAAGTGTGCTGACAATCAATCGCAGTCTTTGTTTGCTCTACCCACAACATTATCTATGTGATCGTTCCAGTTTAGGTTATTTGTAATTGTAATTCGTAAGTATTAGGTTGAATATACAGCCTTCAGATTTGTGTGACTTAACGCGTAAGCGAAATTTAGCAGATTTCTTTTAGTACTCATGTGTATAACTTTACACTTTTCTTTATTAAGGGTCAATTGTAGCTTTTCACGCCATACAGATATCATATCTAAAACATTTTGCAGTTCGTTTTGGTCATCTGATGACTTTACAAGACGGTAAATGACAGCATCATCTGCAAACAATCTAAGAGGGCTACTCACATTGTCTCCTATGTCGTTAATATAGATCAGGAACAACAGAGATCCTCTAACACTT
The DNA here is from genome assembly GCF_023864275.1 of Schistocerca cancellata. Lineage (NCBI taxonomy): Eukaryota > Metazoa > Arthropoda > Insecta > Orthoptera > Acrididae > Schistocerca > Schistocerca cancellata. The sequence continues at coordinate 565,263,336 of NC_064628.1, forward strand.
CCATGGGGAACGCCAGGTATTACTGCCGTTTCACTCGATGAGTTTCCGTCTATTACTGCGAACTGTGACCTTTCTGACAGGAAATCACGAATCCAGTAGCACAACTGAGGCGATATTACTTAGGCACTGAGTTTGGTTAGAAGACTCTTGTGAGGAACGGTGTCGAAAGCCTTCTGGAAATCTAAAAATATGGAATCAATTTGGCATCCCCTGTCGATAGCACTCATTACTTCAAGAGTATAAAGAGCTAGTTGTGTTTCACAAGAACGATATTTTCTGAATCCGTGCTGACTAATTGTCAATAAATCGTTTTCTTCCAGGTTATTCATAATGTTGGAACACAAGATATGTTCAGAACCCTACTGCAAATCGACGTTAGTGATATGGGCCTGTAATTAAGCGGATTACTCCTATTTCCCTGTTTGGATATTGGTATGACTTCATCAGTTTTCCAGTTTTTAGGTACGGATCTTTCTATGAGCAAGCTTTTATATATAATTGCTAAATAAGGAGCTATTGTATCAACATACTCTGAAAGGAACCTGACTGGTATACAATCTGGATCGGAGGCCTTGCCTTTATTAAGTAATTTGAGCTGCTTTGCTACACCGAGGATATCTACTTCTATGTTTCACATCTGGGCAGTTGTTCTTGATTAGAATTCAGAAATATTTACTTCGCTTTCTTTGGTGAAGGAGTTTCGGAAAACCGTGCTTAATAACTCTGCTTTAGTGTCACTGTCATCAGTGACTTCACCGTTGTTATCGCGCAGTGAAGGTATTGATTGTGTCTTGCCACTGGTGTGCTTTATGTATGACCAGAATCTCTCTAGGTTTTCTGCCAGATTCGAGACAGAGTTTCGTTATGGAAATTATTAAAAGCACCGTTAGGTCACTTTGATGACCGTGGCGTTACGAAAGATATTCATCTACGAAGTTAAACAATAATGAGAGAAAAAGGCCAAATCCTGGAAAAGCGGTCCCCGTACTAGACGGAATTAACACTACAGAAAAGAAAGAAGAAGTACTGTAGAAACAAACAAAATAAGCAGTTCGAGACCTGAGACATAAAAAATTAATCCTTCATTTTGATGGGAGTTTAGGTCTCGAATTAGCGACAATCTGATTACGTCTGAAGCGGTTTACTACTGAACATACTAATACAACTTACGTCAAACTGGTGATTCCTTCAGTTGCCCCCTGCTGTACACTGTACAGTCCACTGCATCAGTTCGAGGATGACCACTGCGGAATTTCGTGCAGCATGGTGTACCTCACTGAGTGGAATTGCCACCAGCTGTGCATTATAAGTCCAGAGCATTAGTGCGTGGATGATCACGGCGGAATCGTGCAGCATGGAGCACCTCATTGAGCGCAGTGAAATGTGAATCATGGGAACTTCTGAGAAGAATAAAGTGTAAGTATGTGAGATGGTGCACTCCAGGTGGGTCTTAAAAATTAGTTCGAGAGTTAAAGAACGAAAGGATGACGTAATAGAAATCACAGATAAGAAAGAAAATCCGTGTAAAATTCCTTACTGGGGAAAGGGATAATGAATGGGAGCTCTGCTAAGGCATTTTAGAAAAAAAAAATTCATTTTGTTGCGGAAGGAGCAGCAGAGGCCACGTACTGTAGAGTGAGCCACGTACTTAAATATGAGGATGCAACAGGTACAGAAACATTAGGATAACATGAGGAGAGGAGGGTGAAATCGAGCCAATCGAGAACGTGATGACATGAAGAGTTGAATATTAAGATCGAACATGTATTAAAATCATGACGAACATTCGCTTGCGTCCATAATCAGCAAAAGAGACAATCCATATCCTCGTAAAACAGTATAGTTGTACCTAAAACGTAATAATTTCAAGTTAAAGGAAAGGTTTCCTAAGATTGTCTGTGTCTGTTGCACTTATTCAAACAATGGTGGCCAAATAAGCCGAAAACCGCTTCATAATAAACAAACATCATTGAATCAAAATTCAGTCTGTCTTCGCCAGAAGATGATGAGTACGACGCTTGTCGACACTCCGCTGTACCTTAACTCTACCGCCCGGGCTTTACCTCAAAAAGCAGTCTCTCTGCTTTCCAGTCATTAATACGAAATTATTGTGCTAATAAGTATCCGGTTATCAGACAAGCGTGGATTGATGACTGCCCTGTCAAAAAACTCTCCAAGTCGCAGTCCATTGACGAAATTCTCTGGCCGTCCAGTACTCACTCTAGGCCAATAATATTTTTCCACCGTTTTTCAAAACACATAGTTTACCATTTGGCAGTGTGATACAAAAAGTATCACCTCATTATTTATCTGTTTCCATACTTCAGTTGGGCCCAAAGTTTGCTCAATGACAGGCTGTAATCGGGCGAACTCTACTGATGTCAAGTGTCCAAAACATTTTATGTGTGTTATGAACGCATAGGCTGTGTACAAAAGCCACGAAATGGTGTCGGAAGAGTAACTTCCCACATCAAGTGAGCGAGTATTAACAATTCACCCTGAATTTTTGCGTGTAAGGTGTCCGCGAAACGTTTGTCATTGTTGACCATAAGCGAAATTACGTGAACATGTACTGTAATGTTCGGGCATAGTCAACAATTTCTCTTTGTGGATGTGTCACAATGATGCAATAACTGGTGCTCAAAGATATAGCAACTGTGTGGTGAGATTCTCGTGACGTGAAGTTCATCGACTGTCTGAAGAGAATCTAAATGATATAAAGGTTTTATTACCCTTCTAAACTGAATAATTTTCAGAAGTAATCAATGAAAAAGCTGATGGACTTAGCGAATAAGACGATCCTTATTAATCAGTGCACTAATTCTAATATGTCGAAAAATTATCGAATGTAGTCCCTTTTGATCTTTCTTACTTAAAAGTGGTATAATGATAAATGGGAAGGAAGACACTAAGCTGAATGAAAAGATAATTGTCAGAGTGATCTCCAGGTCTGCAGAAAACAATACCTTGCATCAGATGTGACTAATTTATAAAAGAATTTAGTATGGAAAACATAAGCGTCATATTCCTGATTTTGCAGCCAGATTGAAGGCGTAATTTGTTTCCTTACTAATTCTGTACCTTCCCTAGCTATGTTCTTCAGGAATGACGTGCGCAGATCAACCTGTCATGATCTACCGCAAACTACATCGTCGGCGCCACATTTTCTACTCCTGTACAACACTATTCATGTTTTATTTTATGGGCAAAGCCAGCGGAACTGCCCTTTGTGGTGCTAGAGACAGAGAAAAAGTCTGATATAGAATTAACTCAGAAAATCGGATTACAGACTCACGTTACTGGAGAGAGACGAATTCATTTTACCGAGGACGAAGCTATCAATTTACCTATTAAAAAGTTAAATAATTAAATCATTCAGTATCAAAACAATTTTCTCCGTACAACAAACAACAGCGGTATTTTTCGAGTGAGGTCGGCTATTGCATGGATGGGGCTAAACAGTTTAGTTGTAAACTACACTCCTGGTAATGGAAAAAAGAACACATTGACACCGGTGTGTCAGACCCACCATACTTGCTCCGGACACTGCGAGAGGGCTGTACAAGCAATGATCACACGCACGGCACAGCGGACACACCAGGAACCGCGGTGTTGGCCGTCGAATGGCGCTAGCTGCACAGCATTTGTGCACCGCCGCCGTCAGTGTCAGCCAGTTTGCCGTGGCATACGGAGCTCCATCTCAGTCTTTAACACTGGTAGCATGCCGCGACAGCGTGGACGTGAACCGTATGTGCAGTTGACGGACTTTGAGCGAGGGCGTATAGTGGGCATGCGGGAGGCCGGGTGGACGTACCGCCGAATTGCTCAACACGTGGGGCGTGAGGTCTCCACAGTACATCGATGTTGTCGCCAGTGGTCGGCGGAAGGTGCACGTGCCCGTCGACCTGGGACCGGACCGCAGCGACGCACGGATGCACGCCAAAACCGTAGAATCCTACGCAGTGCCGTAGGGGACCGCACCGCCACTTCCCAACAAATTAGGGACACTGTTGCTCCTGGGCTATCGGCGAGGACCATTCGCAACCGTCTCCATGAAGCTGGGCTACGGTCCCGCACACCGTTAGGCCGTCTTCCGCTCACGCCCCAACATCGTGCAGCCCGCCTCCAGTGGTGTCGCGACAGGCGTGAATGGAGGGACGATTGGAGACGTGTCGTCTTCAGCGATGAGAGTCGCTTCTGCCTTGGTGCCAATGATGGTCGTATGCGTGTTTGGCGCCGTGCAGGTGAGCGCCATAATCAGGACTGCATACGACCGAGGCACACAGGGCCAACACCCGGCATCATGGTGTGGGGAGCGATCTCCTACACTGGCCGTACAACACTGGTGATCGTCGAGGGGACACTGAATAGTGCACGGTACATCCAAACCGTCATCGAACCCATCGTTCTACCATTCCTAGACCGGCAAGGGAACTTGCTGTTCCAACAGGACAATGCACGTCCGCATGTATCCCGTGCCACCCAACGTGCTCTAGAAGGTGTAAGTCAACTACCCTGGGCAGCAAGATCTCCGGATCTGTCCCCCATTGAGCATGTTTGGGACTGGATGAAGCGTCGTCTCACGCGGTCTGCACGTCCAGCACGAACGCTGGTCCAACTGAGGCGCCAGGTGGAAATGGCATGGTAAGCCGTTCCACAGGACTACATCCAGCATCTCTACGATCGTCTCCATGGGAGAATAGCAGCCTGCATTGCTGCGAAAGGTGGATATACACTGTACTAGTGCCGACATTGTGCATGCTCTGTTGCCTGTGTCTATGTGCCTGTGGTTCAGTCAGTGTGATCATGTGATGTATCTGACCCCAGGAATGTGTCAATAAAGTTTCCCCTTCCTGGGACAATGAATTCACGGTGTTCTTATTTCAATTTCCAGGAGTGTATTTAATTAATATTGAAATCTCACAAAATGACAAGTTGTTTTAAAATTTGGAGTCGTTAAGTTCAAGTACGACATTAAGGCACGCATCCGCTCAGGGGCAGCAATTTGTCGCTCGCTTCGGAGAGCTGGCGCCCGAACAGGCCAGGTAACCTAACCTTCAAAGGGCCGAGCCCTGCCTGCAGTCCGGGACACAGGAACTGTTAGCGGCCCCCCTCCAGTTATGTTGGCTTTGGGCTTCTTTTAGCCTATTACGAAGATGCACTGTGAAGAGGTGCCTACGGTGACGCGCCGTTACGCAAAATGCCACCCTCGCATCCAGAACCGCGAGCCCTCAGCAAAAGTGAAGTTAGTTACAACGTGGCACCCTATAACAACTACCATGTGTTGCCATACTTTGTTAGAGGTGGAATTTTCCTAGTCACTTTCACTCTCTCTGTTGGTATTTGTCTTCTATTTAATTACTTCACTGAACTTCTTATGCATTAGGTTGCATTTTACCTGGTCTAAAGCAGGACGTAAGCTCACCATATATGCCAATATTTGTGACTGGGCCACAGTAACTTTTATAACAAGGCCACGTCAATTTGTGTTACCGAGCGAGGTGGCGCGATGGTTAGAAGACTGGACTCGCATTTGAAAAGATGGCTCAAACCCGCGTCTGGTCGTCATGATTTAGGTTTTCCGTGATTTCTCTAAATCGCTCCAGTCAAATTCTGGGATGATTCCTTCGAAAGGGCGCGGCCGATTTCCTTCCCTGTCCTTACCTAATCGGATCTTCTGCCCCATCTCTAATGACTTTGTTCTCGAAAGGATGTTAAACAGAAATCTCCTCGTCCTCCTCCTCAACTTATATTCTTTTGTTTGTAAGAGGTCCATCATTAAGGAATTTATTGCTAGCGCACTCGAGGAGATGTGATTCCGATTGAATGCTCACGCGCTGCCTGTGATATGTAAGCTATAAGAGAATCTCAAACCAGAGAGCAGTGTTGTCTGCAGTAGAGCAGTGTCAGTAGTAGTAAGTAGTAGCTAGCAGTCGGGCGGTGGGGCCGGTCGTGCTTGAGCGATGTAATATAAGGTAAATGTAGCCGAGCGCATATGTAATTTGTTACAACTAATTTTTTACTATTGTCATATCAAGTCCCATGTAAACGTTTAAAAATCTTTTAATAATAATTTTTCTTATAAAAATTAACTTTTGACAATCATTCATTTGAATTTAAAGAATTTGTTAATTTCTCCAATCCATGGTCATCCCGATTATCGTAAAGAAAAATCAGTTGTTTCTTTTTATCATGACAAATCTAGCGGCCAGCATTGCACTCGGCTGTGCCAGAAAAATTTCTTATAGGAGCAGATATATATGCGTTTTCCGGCGACTTCATTGAGGAAAGAATTTTCAATTTATTCAGAACGATCTTTCAGGGCCATGACGGAGCACTGCTGACATCCAAAATTTACCAGTTCAGATTCATAGTCAGTTAATTATTGAAGGGTTATATATGAGTCACATTTTTTATTGGGAAGTTAGTCACGTTATTATTGCGAGGTTATGGAATAATAAACTGTTGGGAGTTTACACTAAATGTCAATGATATAATTATATTTTTCTGTTAGGGAGGTTACACTTGGCGACCCTGCCATGATCGCTTTTTTTGTGAATTTCTGAGAAGTAGTCAGTTATATATATCTGCTCTTATTTACCTAATGTTAAATGTAGTTTGCATCTGGCGCAACGCATTTACTAATTTGTCACTCTTTCTTTCACAGATCATCGGCAAATTATTGCTCTTTGTTGTCATTGTATTTGTTCCATTTTTGCTTTGTCTTTGTTTGATTTTGTGCTTACTTTTGACTTGTGAAAATGCCGCAAAAAACTGCTAACAGTACATCGTGATACGCAATGAGTGAAAAAGCCGACTTGAATGATTTGACTGATAATACTAGCGACACTCAGTATCATAATGATAATCCTCCCATTACAGATAATCAGTGCGTGCCGACCACCAGTAATGATTTTAATCCAAATGATGAACAAACAAATTCAGTTATGTCCACCGTAAATTTAACGACAATTGATGACGCGACATGTTCCGATGCAATGAACGCTGCCCAGTTTGACACACCTGATTTGCAAAATGTACACAGTGAACAGATAAATGTTTCTAACGAAAATGAACAATGTAGTCAAAATACCTCAGATATATTTGATTCCGATGTAGCGACCAGCAGTGCACATCCGATTGGAAAATCTTTTCAAGAATCAGACAATTACCAAATGGTTACACAAAACGTGACAAATGCAGATACACCATCACACAGTACAGTAAATAGAGTCACTAATTTTGGCTTGGATCAAGTTATGGCCGTATTGCTACAACTTAATGAATCGAACAAACAACTTAATGAAAATCTCAAACAGTCGAATGAAAAACAAGACAACAATTATAGATAACTTAATGAATCGAACAAACAACTTAATGAAAGTCTCAAACAGTCGAATGAAAAACACGACAGATCGATCAAACAAACTAATGAAAACTTCAAACAGATTAATGAACAGATTATAGCCATTTCCGTGCAATGTAATGAAACTAAAGAACAATTACGTGAAGAAATTAAGACTTGTGCTAGGAATAGTAGCGAAGAAGAGTTACGTAATACACATGCAGCCACAACAAAATTACTTAGATACGAAATTAGTGCAGTTACTAAACAATGTTCAGAAAACGCAACACAGTTACGCGACGAGTTGAAATTAATGTCAGCAGAACTTTCACGCACACTGGATGCGAAATTAGACAAGAAATTCGAACAACAGAACAGCCAAATTGACGAACGTTTTAATCACCACCTACAAAACAGGGAAACGCGTTGCCGTAAATTCATACAGGAACAGAACAAAGTAAAGAAACAAGTCATGGAAACAATTACTGTACAGAGACAGGAAGACAAGCGTAAGTTGTTTACTAAAGCAAAAACATACGTAGACCATACGTAGACACCAAAATTGCTACAGTATCAGGCGAAATCAATACTATCAAACAGGTGAACACAGAATAGCATGATGAAATCCCCGATCTTAAAACAAAAACAGATACACACACAGTAGACTTTCAGACAGTGACCAACAGACTTGAACAATTAGAATTAATACAGGATCCTGATGCCATTAAAGCAGACGTTAAGAAGTTGAACAAATCCACACGTAAAATGCAAAAACCAATTAATGCCTTTGACACTAAAAATGACGATCAAGTAAAAGCACTGACTGAAAAATATGATGAATCAGCTAGTCGAATTGCAGCTATCCATTAGTTTCTTGTTTATTTGATGTAAATATGAATAGTTGGAGCCTGTTTTTTCCTGGTGCATCCATGGTTTACCATTTTTTTTACGAATGTAGATGTGAGTTGAAAGTTCATCCCTTCCTTCTTAAGGAATCGTTTTATCTTGTTTTGGTACTTGCCTACTGAGAAAAATGAGATTGAAAGAGAGCACATGTTAAATCTCGCGGATGGAACTTCAATGTTCCTTTTTACCCATACGTGTATGTAACCATCGCCCTACTCCCGCTGTAAGATCAATGGAAGTGACACTGTTTCCTTGAATAAAAATGTTTGATGCAAATCATTAAGTATCCTTCGTGTGAATTTATTATTTCCAAGTTCTGTTGCGATTTGTAATATACTTTAATGGGCTCGAACTCATAGACATTGCATGGCAGCTGAAAATTTAAAAGATAAGAAAGACAGACCCTAAACCTAAACTATGCCGAGTATAGTAACTTTTTACTACAGTACATCTGCCCCCCGGAAGCTACCTTACAGTATGTGGCGGAGGGTAATTTTTATACTACTGTCACTTCCCCCTTTTCCTTTACCTGTGCTGGGACCAACAATGACCACGCGAATGTTCAGCTCGATGCTGATATAGCACAGTTAAAATTAATGATCGCTAAATTCTTCAAAACCTAAAAAATTCAAAAAAGTAAATCAGCTGTGCGCAAATTTTGCGTAGTGAGAATTTGAAGTTTTCAAGTCATTCACTTGTTCGTATCTAACGCATACACGGATCCAGGATTCTGTTGCCGACTCTCCCCACTCTCCTCCTCCCCCTTTCCCCCAGCCCTCAAATATACGAGGGGCGTTCAACAAGTAGTGCAACCCATTTTTTTCAGGATTACAATAAAACATAATATTTCTCACTCTTTTGGCTACAAAACACTATTTTTCTACATAATCTCCGTACCTTGCGACGGCCTTACACCACCTTATTGAGAGGGCCTTTATGCCCGCATGGTACCACTCTACTGTTCAGTGTAGGATCCAACATCTTGCTGCATCAGTAACCTCCCCATCATCCACTTTCTACTTCCCGCGGAGAGCATCCTTCTGGGCCAAACAGGAGGTGAGAGGTCCGGGCTGTGGGGTGGATGGGGAAGAACAGTCCAGTGAAGTTCTGTGCGCTTCCCTCAGGCGCGCAGACTTGTGTGAGCCCTTGCGTTGCTGAGAACAAGACTTTCGTTTGCATTTCTATGGCGACGAACACTCTGAACTCGTTCCTTCAATTTCCCGAGGGTAGCACAGTACACTTAATAGTTTATCGTTGCATTGTGGTGGAGGACATCAAACAGAACAATCCTTCCAGAGTCCCAGAAGATTGTCGCCATGACTTTACCGGCTGAGGGTGCGGCTTCGAACTTTTCCTTCTGAGTAGAGCTGGTATGGGGCCACTCCGTGGATTGCCGTATTGCTTCCGGTTCGAAGTAATGGACCTACATTTCATCTCCTGTGACCACGTTGGATAAAAAACTGTCACGATTAGCCTAGTAATAGTTCTACGTTGTTGTTTACGATCTTCTATTAGGAGGCGAGGAACCTAGCGGTCACTCACCTTTCAGTACTGCAACTGGTAGACGAGTGTGTCGGCACTACCAACAGAGACGCCCAGTTGTGCAGCGAGGTGTTTGTTTGTGATCCGTCTTACACCTGAATTAGAGTGTTCACACGTTCCAAAATTGCAGGAGTTGCAACTGTGTGCTGTCAGCCGGCATGCACGTGATCAGACAGGTTTCCGCAATCTTCTTGTGATGATGAAAGACGTTTCGCCCCACGACTGACAGTGCTTCTGTTCATTGCCAGGTCTCCGTAGACATTCCAAAAGTGCCTAAGAATATCTGCGAATCTCTGATTTTCCGCCAAAAGGAACTCAATGATAGCTTTCTCCTTGAAACCCATCTTTTTAACAGACGCCATTTTGATGGTTATGTGTAGCGCCGCCACCTATCGGAACTTAATGAAAGTACAGGAGCTGAAGCGGGAATATTCCTAGAAGTAAATTCCAAGAATAATTAAAGCAATTCAAAATTTATATAAAAATTCTATTTCAAAAATAAAAATTGGTAAATATCTATCACATGGATTCCAAGTCACAAAAGGATTACGTCAAGGATGTAGCATCTCACCTACATTGTATAAAATATATACAGAAGTAACTTTACAGAATTGGAAGAAAAAATATCACGCTGTGGGAATACCAATAAATGATAGAACAATATACTCGTTACAATTTGCAGATGACCAACTGATTATAGCCCAAGACTATGAGGACATAGAGTATATGACCAGAAAATTGATTCAAGAATATAAAAAATCAGGTCTAAATGTAAACATGAATAAAACAAAGTACATGGTAATTGGTGGAGTGAATGGAGACTTAATATTAGAAGAAGGGATGGGAACAATAACAGCTACTGAGGAATATAAATATTTAGGTGTGAAAATTACAAATGATGGGAAACAGGACAAAGAAATTAGATCAAGAATAGATTCTGGGAAGACGACAATCTCTTTATTGAATGGAATTCTCTGGGACAAACACATAACAACTGATAACAAAATAAGGATTTTTAAAACAATAGTTAGGAGCATTATTACATATGGTTCAGAAGTGTGGACAACAAAATGGCAACTGAAATCAAAATTATTAGCAACAGAAATGGATTTCTGGAGACGTTCAGCAAGAATATCAAGACGAGAAAGAATAAGAAATGAAGTAATCAGAGACAAGATGAAATGTAAAAATTCAATTAATGATTTCATCGAGCACAAACAACTCAAATGGTATGGACACATCAGACGAATGGAACAGGAAAGGCTACCAAAATGCATAATCGACTGGGTACCAACTGGAAGAAGAAAAAGGGGACGACCACCTGATACATGGAAACAGGGAGTTCAGTCAGCAACGAGGAAGAACAACATTCCTAAAGATTTATGGACAAATAGAGAAGAGTGGAGAACAATAATTAGTAACTTACTGTAGTCTAGAATAGGTGCTGGAAAAATGTACTCACATTGTAAATCCAGAATAATAATAATAATAATTCCGCTTTTTCTCAAGCAAAACAGGTCGAGAAAAAACGTGTGTTGCATTATTTACTGAACGCCCCTCGTAAACTGCCGACTCATCTCCCCCGCCAGTTTTAACATGCTACAGATGAATAAGATTTTATAGTAATTTTGATAATAATAGTAATAATAAACTGTTTCATTAGAATAAAATATATAGAGAGTTCTAATATTCACTAATGGCCATTAAAAATGCTACACCATGAAGATCACGTGCTACAGACGCAAAATTTAACCGACAGGAAGAAGATGCTGTGATATGCAAATGATTAGCTGTTCAGATCATTCAGACAAGGCGACACCTACAACGTGCTGACATGAGGGAAGTTTCCAACCGATTTCTCATACACAAACAGCAGTTTTTGCCTGGTGAAACGTTGTTGTGATGTCTCGTGTAAGGAGGAGAAATGCGTACCTTCACGTTTCCGACTTCGATAAAGGTCGGATTGTAGCCTATCGCGATTGCGGTTTATCGTATCGCGACATTGCTGCTCGCGTTGGTCGAGATCCAATGACTGTTAACAGAATATGGAATCGGTGGGTTCAGGAGGGTAATACAGAACGCCGTGCTGGATCCCAACGGCCTCGTATCACTAACAGTCGAGATGACAGGCATCTTATCCGCATGGCTGTAACGGATCGTGCAGCCACGTCTCGATCCCTGAGTCAACAGATGGGGACGTTTGCAAGACAACAACCATCTTCACGAACAGTTCGACGACGTTTGCATCAGCATGGACTATCAGCTCGGAGACCATGGCTGCGGTTACCCTTGACGCTGCATCACAGACAGAGCGCATGCAATGGTGTACTCAACGACGAACCTGGGTGCACGAAGGGCAAAACGTCATTTTTTCGGATGAATCCAGGTTCTGTTTACAGAATCATGATGGTCGCATCCGTGTCTGACGACATCGCGGTGAACGCACATTGGAAGCGTGTATTCATCATCGCCATATTGACATTCCACCCGGTGTGATGGTATGGGGTGCCATTGGTTACACATCTCGGTCACCTCTTGTTCCCATTGACGGCACTTTGAACAGTGGACGTTACATTTCAGATGTGTTACGACCCGTGGCCCTACCCTTCATTCGATCCCTGCGAAACCCTACATTTCAGCAGGATAATGCACGACCGCTTGTTGCAGGTCCTGTACGGGCCTTTCTGGATACAGAAAATGTTCGACTGCTGCCCTGGCTAGCACATTCTCCAGATCTCTCACCAATTGAAAACGTCTGGTCAACGGTGGCCGAGCAACTGGCTCGTCACAATACGCCAGTCACTACTCTTGATGAACTGTGGAATCGTGTTAAAGCTGCATGGACAGCTGTACCCGTACACGCCATCCAAGCTCTGTTTGACTCAATGCCCAGGTGTATCAAGGCCGTTATTAGGGCCAGAGTTGTTTGTTCTGGGTACTGATTTCTCAGAATCTATGCACCCAAATTGCGTGAAAATGTAATCACACGTCAGTTCTCGTATAATATATTTGTCCAATGAATACCAGTTTATCATCTGCATTTCTTCTTGGTGTAGCAATTTTAATGGCCAGTAGTGTAATAATAATATCTGCAGTATTGACCGGATGCCAACTGACTTTGTCATTCCAACATTATGCGTTTAGGACAATGTCATCATCAGATATCCTGGAACATCTTGCCGCACATAGATACAGAAGATACGTTCTGTAGTAGTGACGATCATAGGCAGACTGCCATAAATTTGAGAAGTAAATGTGTCAAACAACTGATTTACGAACTGTAATACCAACAAACTCACTCAACTCTGGCAATATCATAATTTACAAAACCGAAGCTGGCAGTGTGCACTCACGATTATCAATAACAGTATCAACGCTATAGTTATGAACAGAGGTCTTCTGACTATGGATATATGAGCGTGTAAATCAGCTATTCCCTAGAGTTGTCTTCGTCTATATTCGCGTAGTCTATCTGTTGTTATTTTTTCTCTCTGAAAGGGGGTCTTCCCCTTTCTGTTTTGTCTCGTCAACTTCCTGGGGTTTTCAATCGTAGGAAGTCAGGTACTATCAGCCTGTGAATGGTCGCCACTTCCTGGCTGCAATGTTCCCTGCAGGCACTTAGACAGACAGGCCATTTCGGGGGCAGGCCTTAACGCAAGTAACTGAAAAAGTGTCCTATGCTAAATGAAGCTTGTAGTTTCTACAATTCTTCGCAATTTCTGAGACTTTCATGATATTTTAGTCTCAAAAGTTAGCCGAAATATTTGGAAATAATTATGGGGTAGCCGAGATTAAAGAGGCCCTGTTTTATACTGTTTGAAGTTACGTAGTATTATTACTTTTTAACGCTAGGGCGGCACTCGAGTGAGGTCACATGATGTCCAGTGGTGATTTAATGATCAGTGTGCTTTGTCAGTAAGTCTGGAGCTTGTTGTGAGTACAGTTCTGCGGAACGGATTTTTCAATGGAACAAAGACTGTTTATTGTTGAAAGGTTTTTGGATGTAAATCGTTTCAGATGTTAAATGAAAGGTTCACGATAAAATATCCGGAGACAGCTGCTCCTGCAAAAAGTCTGAGCAGATATTGATCACTAAATTTAGAGCAACAGGGCTCAAGCGCTAACGCTATACGTAACCGTGCGAAGAAAGTTTCCTCGCCGGAAAATATTGAACTTGTTCACGAGACTATGGTAAGAAGTCCACGGAAATCACCTAGACCTCTATTCTCCTAACTAAACATCAAACGAACGTGATGCCAGAACATTTTGAAGCTGTTACAAATACGAGCATACAAAGCAAGAGTGATGCAACCATTGAAACCTACGGATTACGTACAGCGACAACGCTATTGCGAATGGTTACCCAAGCATGTCACTGATCTTTATGTAGGTCCGAATATTTACTTTAACTTACAACTATAGTTTGACCTTAACAAGTAGTGAACTCTCAACACGTGCTAATGGACAATAGACAATCCCAGGGAACGCTTTGAGTTACCTCAGCGTGATTTGAAAGTAGGCGTTTGGTGTGCAATTTCAGGCCAACGGATTGTAGGCCCAATTTCTTTAACAACAGTGTGAACTCTCAGGCGCATGTAACGGAACTGTTGCTACCATTCATAGCGCAGCTAACGAAGGAAGAACGAGAGAATGCGTTTCTCCAGCAAGGTGGCGCTATGACGCGTACTTCAGGGTTTTCAATGTCACACGTCCGTGAAGCCTTTGGAGAAGAACATACGATTTCAGCAGGTATATTGCCTTCCAGATCGCACGTTCTGTCTACCTGTGACTTTTATTTGTGGGGTTATTTAAAGGTTGAAATCTACAGTAACAACCAATATACAACTGAACAATTGAAAAGAAAAATTCGCAATGCAACTGAAGAAATCACACCAAATTATTTGGCAAAGGTTTCGAGAAACATGTTGAGATGTGCCGAGTTGTGTATTGAAGTTCATGTGGGACAGTTTCAGCACATCCTGTGAACTGTTGACCTGTTGAAAGTTCACTACTTTGTTTTTCATAATTACAATTTACTACTCTGTATTTTACAATAAACGAGTGAATTGTATCTGTGTTGTTTATAAGACATGGGGTCTCTTTTATTTTGGCCAGCTTGTATACATAAAAATGTAAACATTTACACCGAAATTTTTTGAGGGGGACTTGTGAGCTGTATGACACGAAATTAGTAAACCATTATTTTTCAGTAGCTCTTGTTAGGCATAAAACTTACTTCTCAATACAGCTTCAAGAAAAACATTGTTGGAAAACAGTGAGGACACGATAATAACAATTTCACGTGGAAAAAGTACATAATTTTTTTTAAAAAGAGGCGTGTGAAAATGTTAAAATAATTATTTTAAAAATATAACTTCTAAATTATAATCTCTGCTAACATCCTTCTTTGTTTCCTTCATCAACTAGTTCTTCGTCTGAAAAGATATCAACTATTTCCTTCAAGTAACTTTTTTTTTATGGAAATGAGCGTATGGCATCATTGGCTGGGAGGCCCCTATTCAGGGCAGTTCGACCGCCAAGTGCAAGTCTTGTTTCAGTGGACACCACATTGGGCGACTTGCGCGCGTGATATCAGGATGAAATGATGAGGAGGACAACACAGCACACAGTCCTCGAGCGGAGAAAACCTCCAACCCGGCCGGGAATCAAACCCGGGCCTGCTTGCATGGGACGCGAGCACGTTGCCACCCAGCTAAGCAAGCGGACAACTTCTTTTTTTATTTTTCTTTTTTTAAAATTTCTCTGCTTGAATACTCTGTGTATTGGACGTCCCATATCGCCACATGCCGATCAATTTTGGTGATAAAGCGGTCTGTATCAAAGACAAGTCAGAATCATTTCAGTCGCCGTCTTGCTGCTAAACTGAGTGTCCCAACTTGGCTTACTTCAAACCATTCCATTAGTTGCCCCACTGCTTGATCGCCA
Source organism: Schistocerca cancellata (assembly GCF_023864275.1). Taxonomy (NCBI): domain Eukaryota; kingdom Metazoa; phylum Arthropoda; class Insecta; order Orthoptera; family Acrididae; genus Schistocerca; species Schistocerca cancellata. Next base: position 565,279,075 of record NC_064628.1, read on the forward strand.
GGTGTGGTCGCTACTGAATTCCGGTTCTTCAGTGACGGGCTGGTTGTGGCAACCGAGTGCGTAACTGTCCATAATTTCAGCAGTGTCTCGTTGTTGCAGTATACTGGTTACTTGCAACCAGTCGAAGGGTTCTTCTTATGGGCAGCCACTACTGTACAAGTCCATTTTGAAGAACGAAGAAAACCGCCACACAGTTGCTTAATCCACGACCGGTTTCGGAACATTTAAAGTTCCATCATCTGGTGTAAAAAATAAAACCTCTTAATCATCTCCTCACCTCAGTGTTGTCATGGAACCAAATGTTCCGTGTCAAAAAAGTAAAAGCGACAAAAATTCAATAACAGTCGTGCTGTGGTCAGTACGAGGGAATCAAGATAATGCATTAAGCAACTGTCCTGCAGTTTCCTTCATTTTTCAAAATAAACCAGTCTAAAGTGCTTAAGAGGCCTAGTTTTATGGCGACATATAATAATATTTCTTTCGTTCCACTCAGTGTTTGAATGTAAAAATAAATTTATCAAAAGGTTCATCTGTAGGAGTTGTCTTTGAGGGGCCATTATAGACAGCTATGGTTTCTAATTATAGCACACTCTTCACTATCAGTACGCATCACAGATATTACACTGCAATCCATTGCTTAGCATCAACACGAACGTTCAGTGCCCACCCGCTATGCTGCATGTGGCTGTTGACAATTCGAGTCACAACAGTCGTCCCAGGATATGGTAACAGCGATGTGGGGGACACAGGCGAAGATAACACTGTATGGCGATGCATTCCATTTGTTTGTTTTGTTTGTTGGAACGGACGTGAACACATGGAGTGCGTAGTTGTTTATAAGAAACGACGAAAAAGTCTCCGTTTGAGGGCGTTGCTGCAGTAAATATGCAACGTAGCGCGATTCCGCTGCGGGAACACGAACACCGATATGTAGGCAAGGGATCAGTGTGGCATTCGTGTCTTTCCGACTTGTGAACGGTTAATACGGAAATGTGAACCATAACGACGTTATTATCGAATTGGTCCGCACCGGACCAACGTACTGCTAAGAACATACACCGCTAGGCATCCATCGGAGAATGAAGAATGTATAGGGAGAAGCATGTTTGCAGAAAACCATCTTTATGTATTTCTAGGCGCTTTAGTCCGGAACCGCGCGACTGTTACGGTCGCAGGTTCGAATCCTGCCTCGGGTATGGTTATGTGTGATGTCCTTAGGTTAGTTAGGTTTACGTAGTTCTAAGTTCTAGGGAACAGATGATCTCAGATGTTAAGTCCCATAGTGCTCAGAGCCCTTTGAACCATTTTTTTGCTTGACCGTACACAAAAACCATCTCGGCTTGTTCCCGACATGAATACCGGACCATTCTGCTGCTTACCATACGCTGCGTCAACCACACAGCCTGCAACACGCAAGGAACAGACGGCACGTGGTCGGAGGAGCTGTCATTCTTCAGCGCCGTCTACAGTGCTAACGATGTTTTTCCGGACATATGTTCGTAGGACCTTTTTTCCTCAATTTCCAGTCAGGAATCCGTCTCTGCAGTTCGTCGGTTTTATTAATGTTCACCCTGTATGCATATAATTGAAGTCTTGAAAGGTGGTTACACTGAGTCACAGCGCCAGAGACTGCGCCAAAGATTATTATTCCGCCGCCTCCACTGGTGCAGTAGTAGTTGAGAGGATGTCGAGGGCAGTTGTTGCTCTGTTGGGCGAGAGAGTATACGCTATTCGGTTGGTGTAATGTATAGATGGAAGATGTTGCAATTGTCACAGTTTATTTGAGAAAGGAGATGGGCTTTTGCTTTATGATGCTGGTGTAATGGACAATTTTCGTCAATATATAATGAGGTACAAAGGTATTACAGTTTTCTTTAATAACAATGCCTGTTGCTTACAGGTGCAGTCAACAAAGCATCTGGCTCATGTTCATTTATTAGACATGTAATTCTGGTTTCTATGTGCAATTATAGTATTTCTGGTTTTTCAATTAGTTCATTGTAAATGGTGTTTAAAGTATTTTGTTGTACTGAGAAAGAACCGAGCCAGATACGTGCACGTTGAGTCACACTACCACACACGGAACAGTGACACTTGTGCTTTGTTGTTTCGTAGCTTTTGCAGTTGCAGGGGACTTAATTAATCAATTGTGTTAATGGAAATTCCTTGTCATTCTTTATTTTTATTTTATGCATTCAGATAGCGTACTAGTACTAGTCAGGGCCAACCAGTTACGAGACTTCGCAACTGGTCACACAGGTACGCGATTGATGAAAAAGGTAAGAATGATGGATAGGCAGAATAATGAAATTGTTAATATAGCGAACTCGCCAACACAGGAGAACAGCATGGTGAATGATGAACTAGAAAACAATTTAACAAGCCGGGAAAATAGTCCGGTACCAGTCAAAATTTTTCACAATTGATAAATTTTCAGAATACGAGATTAACGATAGAAGACAGCTTTACGGTTATGATGAAGGAAGTTAGTTTCACAGGAAATGTTAGGGGCGAAAAGAATTTCGAACCAGTTAATATGGAGCAGTTGATGAGTGCAATATTAAATTTGGGATCACAAATGGGAACAATGGAAACACGGTTAGACTAATGAATAGGGATATGTTTCGAAAACATGAAAGATGAATTAAAGAAAGAAATTAGAGAAGAAGTACAACCGATTTTTAATACTCACAATAATAGATTAACTTCAATAGAAATTAGACAAAAGGAACAGGATAAAGAAAAAGAAGAAAGAAATCGCGTGATAGTACAAAAATTTTAAGAGTTAAATTTACAACGTGCACACGATAAGAAAGAAATATTTGAAAGAAACGAGGAATCCGTACCAAATGACAAAATAAATAACCTAACCCAACAATATGAACAGTTAACTACTAAATGTGTCAATACTGAAACCCGAGTTGCGACACTTACGGAAGACGTAAATAAACAGAAAGAACAAATAGGTGACTTATCGGAAAGAGTTGAGGAGATTTCAGATAAATTGACAAGTCTTAGTTTAAATGGGGACAGAGATTCGGATGATACAGCTCCATTGCCATTTGCAGAAACAGAAGAGTACCAGAATATAAATAAACCTGTTGAAAATCAGGGAAAAGTTAATGAACGCGTTAAAAGGGAATTTGAGGCTTTACTAAAGCAAGTTAAACAAATTGAAAGCGAAATCGTAGAAGAAATTTAGAATCACCGATAGCGGGGAGGTTTTGAAGAAAATAATTTATTTCATTTATGAGATGCAACAAGAGAGCACCAGGCGTGCGAACTTGACAATAATCTACATTCGGACTGGGACAGATGCGGTAGGTCTTTTGTGGCCACGAGGCGAAAACTTTGACTATAAACATTTTTTAACAGTTCGAAAATTTAAAATCTTTCGCAATTCTAGTAATGAGATACATCCATGTTCATGGCTAGATCAATTTATGTACGAACTTCCGCCAAATTGGCCACTAAGTCACAAACTGGAATTTATGTGTGGATATTTAGAAAACGAACCGGGGGCGCACTTATTAGAGATTGTAATAATTTAAATGACTTTTATCATGCATTTCTATCTGCATATTGGTCCGAAAACAAGCAAGACAGAGTCAAACGTAGTCTTATTATGCAGCGTATTTTACACAGTCTGTGTTCCGCACGCCGTCAGATTACTTTGAAGACATGATTCGAAAGAATCAGTTCCTTTCCAACCCTTATAGCCCGACTGAATTAATTCGTATTTGTTTAACTAAGCTGCCACAATCGATAAGACACATTGCTTTCGCTGGAAGATGTAAAGACGACATTGAAACTTTTAAGACTTTGCTACAAGAACTTGAGTATGACAACGACGACGGAACTTCTTGTAATTTTTTCAGTAATGGTAATCACAACAGATTTTCAGAGAAAAGGGATAATGATCGGAACGGACGTTATGGCGGTAATTTTGAAAATATCAGACGAAACAGACAGGACAATAGATACCAGCCTTATGACAATAACAGACGTTCTAACAGAAATTACACAGACAGTTATAATAACAGAAATTCTTACCGGAATGATCAATCATACGGAAACAGTAATCGGTATCATCAAGACAGAAATTATTCATACAATAATACAAATTCTTACTACAGAGATAACAAGGGTAGTAGACCTAACAATAATTTCAGAAGTGACAGTCGAGATTACACAAGAAGTAGTCATGCAGATAACCAGGAAAATAGAATTTTAATAACAAACACAAACAAGAATTTTCATCTAACAGACAGGAGGGACCTAATTGGCATCCTCCACGTGACAGAAATTCAGAGAGACAAGTGCAAATTGTAGAAACTGATCCGTGAAATGACTTGTAGCTTCGGCTTCTGGCAGCAATATAGACGGTTCAGAAAGTAGTGACACTACGACTTACTACGTACGCTTTGAAGACATGAGAGATATTTTGCTAGACGAAAAGGAAAATAATGTAGACGCATTTTTATATCCTGTTATTGAAGTATGTGTGAGTAAGAATAAGTTCACTGCGGTTTTAGATTCTCGGAGCCCACTGAATGTCATTAGTGAATCAGTTTTTCGTATATGTGTAAGAACTATTGCTTGTCCTGTGTTACCTGTTTATAAAACTACAATTCGAGGAGCTATTTCTGGAAAAAGTGTGGAAGTCAAACAATAGACCAACTTAAATTTCATTTGTCAAAGATATGAATTTTCTGCTAATCTTATTATTGTTCCATTACTCAGTACACAAATTATATTAGGTATGGAATTTCTTAACATATATAAGGCAATTTTAAACTTTAAGGAAGGAAGTGTGAACTTGACTGTTGCTGGAATGCCGAGATGTTTGAAATTTTTCGAGTGTGTAACGAAATCTGAATCAGACACAAATTGTTTAAGGTTTCTTACTTCTGATGTTTTCGCTGAGTATTATCACGACAATGTGTTCATTCATGACAACGACAATAGATACAGAGACGCGATGGATGATATGATTCATAGTGAAGAATTAATTAAGGAAAAGGTTAACAAAGCTGAAGCGACAGATGACGTTGTAAGAGAAGAATTGCACCAAATTTTGACTTCACATGCTACAGTATTTAGTCATCACACAGGAACTATACAAGGCTTACAATATTTATTTAAAGTAAAAGAAAACACACCATATCTGGGAAAAACGTACACTATTCCTTTGGCTTATAGAGACAAGGTTAAGAGTGAACTTCAGTACATGTTAGATCAAGGCATTACTGAGCCAGCAGTCAGTCCTTATACCAGCCCATTACATGTCGTTCTTAAAAAGGATGGGTCAAATCGTTTGGTTCTGGATTCCAGACAGATAAATAATATCATCAGTCTTGAAACTGACCGTCCACAAAATTTAGATGAACATCTTCAACATTTCCACGGAATTAAAGTTTTATCCACAATTGATATGCGCACAACTTTTTGGTAAATTGAACTGCACCCTGATTGTAGAAAATACACTGCCTTTTTAGCCTTTGGTAACTATTATCAATTTCGGAAATTACCGTTTGGACTTACTGTATCTTCAGCAGCAATCATTCGTGGTTTAAATGAAATTTTACCTGTTTATCTTCGTAACAATATTACTTCATATGTTGACGATATTCTTATTACTAAATGATCTTGGAGTGAGCATAACAGAATTTTGGATTCATTATTACGTATTTTTGGAAGAGTCGGCATTACAGTGAACTTGGTATAATCTGAATTTGGTCGTTCTCAGGTGAAATTTCTTGGTCATATTATTTCTACAGAAGGTATTCTTCCTGAGCCATAAAAACGAGACGCTATTCGTAATTATGCTGTTCCTACTACTAAACGTGATGTTCGTAGTTTGCTAGGTGTCTGTAACTTTCTTAGACACTTCATTAGATTGGAAAATTTGGCCACAACTCGTTTATGTGAACTTTCTGGAAAGAATTCTAATTGGTGTTGGGATGAGGAAGCTCAATTAGAATTTGAACAACTTCGTAATGCTTTAGTTGCTGCTCCACTTCTTTCACATCCGGATTTATCTAAAGATTTTTGTTTGGCGACGGACTCATGATGCAAAGGCCTAGGTGCACTCTTATTTCAAGAGATAGAAGAAAACGGCGTTTTAATACAGAAAACTATTGCATTTGGAAGTCGTGTTCTCTCTAAATCAGAAAAGAATTATTCGATTACGGAACTTGAAGCTTTGGCTGTTGTTTGGGCTTTCACGAAATTTCGCATCTTTTTGTATGGCAGACATACTAAGGTTTACACCGATCATCGAGCTCTGGAATTTCTTATCTCAACAAAATTAACACATGGAAGATTATCACAATGGGCACTGTATCTACAGGAATTTGATTTTAGTATTGTTTACACCCAGGTTTCTTCAAATAGTATTACTGATTCTATATCACGTGCACCTATGGGTTTGAAACAAATTGCTGAGGAGGACTGCAAAGAAAACAATTATTGTCTGATATATATTTAAGGTGTTGCGTTTGAAAATTTTATTTCGTCTTCGCTCCAGGACATCGCTAAGGAGCAAAACAAGGATCCAATCTGGAAGGACATTAAGGAGTAGTGGAGGAGAAATGAAAGCGTAGCGATTAGACAGTATTATTTAGTTCGCAATAATATTCTTTTTAAACGAAAATCGGTTGACAAATCTGTTTGGTTAGTTTGCATTCCTGATGAGTGGGTTAATAAACTGATGTGGTATACACATTTCAGCTATGCACACTTTGGTCCCGGAAAATGCTTTCATAAATTATAAGGAAATTGCTACTTCAGTAGTATGGTAAAACGTATTCGATTTGTTCTTGCTAAATGCAAATTATGTCAAAAGGCTAAGCCGCCAACTATTTCTCACAGAGCACCGTTGTTTCCTATCATTCCAGCGATATGAAAGGACATGGCTGCAGTCGATTTGTTCGGTCCAGTGGTTCGTTCTACTAATGGTTTTGCGTACATTATGGTAGTAGTGGAATTGACATCAAAATATGTGTGTTTTACACCTTTACGCAAAGCAATAGCTTGTTCAGTATCTAATGCTTTTATCGAACATTTTCTTAAAGAAGTGGGTCATGTTGATGAAGTTATATCAGATAATGGATCACAGTTTTGCTCTAAAATCTGGCTTCATACTCTACGGCGTCGTAAGATTAAACCAATATTCATTTCACTTTTTCACCCTCAATCTAACGCGTCAGAGATATGAATGAAGGAAATCAATAAATTGTGTCGTCGTTATTGTCGTCATAATCACAGAACGTGGGATCAGTATCTTCATATTTTTCAAAACATTCTGAATTCAACTTCTTTACTGCATATATTGATATTAAAAAATAAAGCACCGACAAATCGTATTTCTGAAATCGTTCCTTTTCCGCCTACACGGACACTGCGGCATTCTGAAGTTGTCAACCTGGCTCTACAAAATATTGCATCTGCGGCTGCTAGAAGAGAGAAATCAGCTAAACGTCCTGGTCGTTTAAAAATTTTGTCATTTGGTCAAAAGTGTTAATTAAGTCTCATCGTTGGTCTCACAAAGGAAAAGGCTTGTGTCGCAAATTTTTTCTGCTTTATAACGGTCCATACAGAGTTCGCAAAGTTATTCATGATAACACTGTTGAAGCAGAAACTCTTAAATCACGGCGCTCTAAGGGAATACATCATATATCGAACGTAAAAATTTTTATGGCATGACATACTTTTGAGAAATTAACAGTTACACGTAAACACGCAGAGAATACAGGGCTACCGCGCCGTGTTCTAGCGGCAGCACATACACAAAGCGACAGTCAGTCCGCGCGCCGCACAAGGTAGCCGTTGACCGCAAACAATTACCTCCTACGTCACGCTTACCTACAGCTGATCGACCGCTCAGTGCGAATGCACTGACAACCGTAGACAAATACATAGTCTAATTTCTCCGATTAAATTCAGTATAAAGCTATAGTGACTCGATAACTTATGTTATTAACGTTCAGTTTTTTCAGGATACAGTTGTATAAAATATTTAAGAGCTTCAGGTAAATTTTCTGCGTGTCCTACATTAAGAAGACTTGCTATCGAGAAAATTTCAGAAAGAATATAATTTCGAGGAAGAAAGTAATAAACTAAAAAGGTAACTATTAATTGAGTTTATTTTTCAGGTAACATATTTCTACTTAGGTATGTACTTTATACGTAATTTGCTGCTCGCGAATACGTGATTTATACTTTGTGTTAAATTTTATGCTCTATGAATTTACTTGTGAAGCGACATGCTTGCGTACATGTGCTGATATTGACAATGCTTTATTAATGAACAGAATTGTTACTTGTGCATATTATGCATCGCTTGGCTACTATGCTTTTTCACTGATGTCATATTTTTTATTATGTGCCTGCTGTGCCTATTTATTTAAATTATATTTGTCACCTGATTAGTTGTGCTGATATGGCTATGTATGTAAGTTATACTTTGTGATTTATCTGCTTGCGCCTTCATGTTTACTTGAACATTTATTTGCTTATGCTGATATGATGCTAATGACCTATTTATTATGTAAGATATATATACTTGCTGCTTTGCGTATGGATTGGATATTTACACATTTCTGTTTTGTTGTAATAACTAATCTTTAATGTAGTATATAGAAATACTTATATACTGTGTACGAACATAGAGTTTAGGTTACACTATGGTATTAATTATAGATTGTTCGCTTGGCAGAGCCTCGTTGTAGGGATTGTGCTGCATCCACTTGTTGACATTCTGTTCTCTATTGGTATATTTACTCGCTATTGCATGTTTTGCTTACGCTCAGTGCTTTACATTTTAAGATAAGAAAATGAACTGCTATAATTCTACGAACTACATGGGTACAACAAACTTCATTGAAGTCACATGAACTGGAAGTTTTATGGAAGCTATATAAAGTCATTATAATAGAAAGGAAGCTGACAACAAGAAACACCAACACTAGCTTTAGACCATTGACAGTTATTACACTGCATTCTTCGTGAGCAATTGAAATAGCAAGTGACACTTGACACAAAGAAATACCTCACATGTTCGCTTTTGTTTTGCCATGATTCTTGAAATGGTGTACACACTGTGAAATATTACGATTTACTCATTCAAATTCTTATGTGATCATTAACACTGGGTACTCACACCTACTTAGTGAAAGTTATTCAAACTGAAGGTTGTTAGAGGTCATGTATGTATTTCTTTTATTTTATGATGGACAAGGTAACCAAAATGTATTTTATAATTCATAATGAGTAGAAGATTTGACTCAGGTGGATTACACAGAGGTTGTTTGTGGACACTATGTCTTTGGATTGTATAGGATGATGAATTTAAGTTTGCACTAGGATTTTATCTGTACTTGTTTGAGGAGACTGACTAGAGGAAAGAGTTGCTAATAAAGTGAAATGATATTGGTGATAAGGTTTATATATATCTACGTATTGAAGAGGTATTATTGAAGTATTGAGATTATGTGATGCTGATGATTATTGGAGTTTTGGTGGATAAGAGGTAAGTGAGGAGCATTTTTTTTTTTTTTGTTGGTTTATATAGAACAAGAAGGATGAAGATGGCAGACTAGAACATTCCAGTGGAAGAAAGATTGTCTACACACACACATTGTTAAATTAATAAGCAGTATATACTTTTTATTGGGGGGGGGGGGAGGAAGTATTTGCGTATCTTGGCAAACTGACAGTTGTTCAGCAACCGTACATTTTGATGTGACTTGGCAAACATTGGTCTTGACATGATGACTATGACGTTGACTAACTATTATTGGCTGCTGCCACTACTATTTGATGTTAAACATCAAATTTTGACAGAATTGCATTTACACAGTTAACACTATTCAATTACACAATAGTACTTAGTATGTGGATGAAAGATGAGTGATTGTGTTTTGTGTGTTTTCCTTTCCTAATCCCAAATAATTGGGACCGAGTGTGTTTTGCGTCTTTTCCTTTCCTAATCGCAAATAATTGGTACCGACCTACCTCCTAACTATTATTTTACTTATTTGTTGTGGCTTACACTGACACCCATAAACATGATAGGTTTACTGATATTTGTGTATTTGTAATAGTTAATAGGACAATTATCTGCCGGCCGAAGTGGCCGTGTGGTTAAAGGCGCTGCAGTCTGGTACCGCAAGACCGCTACGGTCGCAGGTTCGAATCCTGCCTCGGGCATGGATGTTTGTGATGTCCTTAGGTTAGTTAGGTTTAACTAGTTCTAAGTTCTAGGGGACTAATGACCTCAGCAGTTGAGTCCCATAGTGCTCAGAGCCATTTGAACCATTTTGATTTGACAATTATCTGATATCATTTGTGTGTTTATTATAATTTGTATGTTTAGTGTAAGAGCATTGATAATAATTCTGTAAAAGCAATTGTGTGTGCATTCAAACTGTTGTTCGTGCTTACACCTATTATCATTGATGGGTGCCACTTGGAAATGTTTAATTTCTGCTGATGAACTCTGATGAACTGTTTAATTATTGCTGGTGAATATTATGGATTGCTACCTGCACTTGTTCAACATTGCTGGGTGCCACTGTTGGAACTGGTCAACCACTGATGAGATGTCACTTGTTGATGTCTGCACCTGCTCGCCACTGCTGGGTGCCACTGTTGGAACTGCTGCTACTGAAATGATGTCACTTGTTGCTGTCTGCACCTGTTCAACATTGTTGGGTGCCACTGTTGCAATTGCTCAACCACTGATGAGATGTCACTTGTTACTGTCTGCACCTGCTCGCCATTGCTGGGTGCCACTGTTGGAAATGTTCAAATACTGCTGATGAAATGTTATGGGACTGCTATTTGCACCTGTTGACCATTGCTGGGTGCTATTGTTGGAACTGTCAACTACTCTGAGGAGTGCTACTTGTTTATTGAAGTTCTGAAAAGATTTTATGTGAATATTTGTGTAAACGGATTTATTGTGTATTTCCTGTTTATGAAATATTATGAGACTCTTTTCTGCACCTATTCGTCATTGCTGGTGCCATTGATTGAACTGTTTAACTACTCTGAGAAATGATACTTACGTAAACTATTATGTAAAATCACGTCTATGCAAGCATTTGTATTCCTTACTGTATTTTTGTATATTAGGCTACTGAAGGGTCAGCGCTAAGCCAAAACTTATTTAGTTATGTGATATTTACTTATTAATATCATCTATTATTTTTGTCTGTCTTTTTTTGGACGAATTTGGTGGTGCTGGCGAAAATACCACCAAATTCTAGCCCATGGAGGAAGGGCATATGAAAGGTGGCTACACTGAGTCACAGCGCCAGAGACAGCGCCAAAGATTATTATTCCGCCGCCTCCACTGGTGCAGTAGTAGTTGAGAGGATTTCGAGTGCCGTTGTTGTTCTGTTGGGCGAGAGAGTAGATGCTCTTGGTTGGTGTAATGTATAGATGGAAGACGTTGCAATTGTCACAGTTTATTTGAGAAAGGAGATGGGCTTTTCATTTATGATGCTGGTGTAATGTAATTCTGGTTTCTATGTGCAATTATAGTATTTCTGGTTTTTCAATTAGTTCATTGTAAATGGTGTTTAAAATATTTTGTCGTATTGAGAAAGAACCGAGCTAGATACATGTAAGTTGAGTCACACTACGACACACGGAACAGTTACACTTGTTCTTTGTTGTTTCGTAGCTTTTATAGTTTCAGGGGACTTAATTAATCAATTGTGTTAATGGAAATTCCTTGTCATTCCTTATTTTTATTTTATGCAGTCAGATCGTGTGCTAATACTAGTCAGGGCCAACCAGTTACGAGACTTCGTAACCGGTCACACAGGTACTAAAATTATTGCATTTATTCATAAATATTATTAATTAAGCCCCCATTCAGTGTAACGCCGAAAAATATTCTAGTAATATCACTGTTCGTTCTTCCCGTCTAAACGTTTGCAAACCAATGGAATTTTGGTTAATTACCGAAAATGAACGTATTTTCTGATGTAGACATCTGGGTGACATTACATCTGAAGAGAACGATATTGGCTTGGCACGACTGATGCTTCCAGAAGCGGATTAACGAAATTTGTGTTATTATGGAGACCACTTTGTTCCAATTAGTTAATTATGACTGAATACAAAATACTTTGAAGAATAGAGCTACATATAGATGTCAGTCATAGAGAAGAGTACCTATTTCGGCAGTTTCTGTATTGCGGTTTAGCTCTCCGTGCTGTTCACAACCACTCAGCTGACAGCAGTAGTTGCTAACATGACGACACAGTCCTTCGTGTCTGCTTCCTTTCTCTTGTCTCATTTTTTTCTGTTTAAACATAATGCTGACCTTTGAAACAGCACTTGTTACAATCACGTACACAGCTTTTATGCTGACGGCCGGCTTTCCCTTGACAATGGGCAATGTTGTCCGGTTATTGAACAAAGTTCTCGGGACAGACACTCCCTCTCATCGGTGTTTGAGAGCTCGGAAACCCTGCTATATTGCATTAGGTACGTTTACTTAGCGACTGAGGAATGGGAAACACAAAAGGTCTCGCTGCAATCAGACAGGAAAATAGCAATAGTCACTTCGCAGGTAGTCTCAAACAAACATTTGCGATAAACCAGATTTCCAGATGGGGGCAGTAGAGCAGAAAAGAATACAGGTAGGCAACCCGCTTATCCAATACCAGAAATTGCCAACAGCATTCTTCAGTAAAACTCCGCATGATGGTATCTTGGTTGTCAGTCAACAGTGTAGTATAATTTGTAACACTACTCGATCAGTTATTACCATGTGAAAACAAAAAGCAGGCCATAAGTTCCTAAATATACCGGCTCTCTCTGGGCGTATAGAACTAGTTGACAAACTGGCATCTCTCATACTTTCAAGCATTTTCTTGTACCGTAGCTAGTAATAATTTTTTTTCATACACAACTAAAGTAATTTAAAGAGTTCAGAAATTGGCGTTAAATGAAAGAATAACGAATAATTATTACCAGAGATGTATGTAATTTAAAGGTACGTTTTATAATGATACCAACAATTTTATATCTCAAATAATGAATCATAAGCTTACCAGATCATGACCAAAACAGTGACTCGACCAAGAGAAAGACACTGACAAACATGGAACGAAGTGAATGAAGTGTGCACTGTAATTTCTGGACAATGAAATGGCCATGCACATGACTTTGTTAAAACGTGTCTTTTTTGTCATCGATCATTTGACTCGTTTGATGCAGACCGCCACGAATTCAGCTCCTCTGGAAACCCCTTCATCTCAGAGTAGCAGGTGCGCTCCCCGCTACAGTGCCCTCTACAGCTCCCTCTAGTACTCTGGTGGTTAATCCCTGATGTCCGAGCACATGTCCTATCAACCCGCTCCCTCTTCTTTTCAGTGTTTTCCACATGTTCCTTTCTTCGCCGATTCTGCGGAGAACCTCCTCATTTTTTATCTCATCAGGCCACCTAATTTTCAAGATTCTTCTGTAGCACCACATCTCAAATGCTTCAGTTCTCTTCTTTTCCGATTTCCCAGTGTCTAGCGCTGTACTCCAGACGTATGTTCTCACGAATTTATTCTGCAGACTAAGGACTATGTGTGATAACAATAGATTCTCTTGCCCAGAAATGCCCTGTTTTCCTGTGCCGGTTTGCTTTTTATGTCCTTCTTGCATCGCCCATCACGGGTTATTTTGCTTCAAAGGTAGCAGAACTTCTTAACTAGCTATGTTTTGTATTTACCAATTTTGTTGCTAAGTTTCTCGCTATCCTCATTCCTGCTACTTCTCATTACATTTGTCTTTTTCTGGTTTACTCTCAATCCATATTCTCTACTCATTACACTGTTCATTCTAATCAATAGATGGCGTAATTCTTCTTCATTTTCACTGACGACAGCAATGTCATCAGTGAATCTTATCATTGATGCTTTTACCATGAATTTTAATCCCTCTTTTGAACCTTCCTTTTGTTTCCCTGGTTGCTTCTTCGATGCATAGATTAAACAGTAGGTATGAAAGATTGCATCCCTGACTTACACCCTTTTAAAACCGAACGCTTCATTCTTGGTCTTCCACTCTTATTGTTCCCTCTTGATTCTTGTACACATGGTATATTACTTGTCTCTCCGTACAGCTTACTCCTATTTTTCTAAGAATTTCGAAAATGCTGCGCCAGTTCTGACCGTCTACAAATCCTCATTTCTGTCGCCAAGCCCATATTCTCCTTCAACCCCTTCATCTATTCCACCCTACACAGCGGCGTTCCAGTCCCTCACGATTATCAGCTTTTCACCTCCCTTTACAGACTGAATTACCCGTTTAATATCCTCATATGTTTTCTCTACCTCTTCATCTTCTGCTTTCTGTGTTGGCACGTATACCTGAATTACCGTTGTCGGCGTTGGCTTGGTATCGAACCTGATGAGAACAACCCTATCACAGAGTTGTTCACAGTAGCTCACGCTCTTTCATACTTCCCTATTCATAACGAATCCTACTCACGATACACCATTTTCAGCTATTGGTGATACGACCCTATATTCGTCTGACCAGAAATTCTTACCGTCTTTCCATTTCACTCCACTGTCGCCTGCTACATCCAGATTGAGTCTTTGCATTTTCTTTTCAGATTTTCTAGCTACTACGTTTAAGCTTCTGACGTTCCAAGCTCCGACTCTTAGAATGTTATCCCATCGTTGGTAATTGCATCCTTCTTTCATCGTCACCGCTCACTTGGCAGTCCCCTCTCGGAGATCCGAATGGGGCACTAATCTGGAATCTTTTGCCAATGGAGAAATCATCATGCGACTTTTTCAGTTACAGGCCACTTGTCCTGTCGATACATATGATGTGTCTTTAATGTAGTGGTTTCGATTGCCTTCCACATCCTCATGCCGTAGATCGTTGCTGATCCTTGCGTCTTTTAGGAGCAGTTTCAGATCCCAAGGGCAAGAGAGTGTCCTGAACCTGAGTCCGCTTCTCCACCCTCTTTGACAAGACCGCTGAAAGAGCAACGGTGACTTCTTATGCCGGAAGTCTTCGGCCGCTGTTGCTGATGGTTTTTATTCACAGTTAAAGCAGTGGCTCTGTTCCAGTCTGGGACCGAGTAATTTCTGATTAAGTCAAAGACGCTACTCCTAGACGACGGGTGCACCTCAACACTTACGTGCAAAAAGATATACTCTGCCTAAACTGAGTCAAGTACCTTACAGTTAGTGGAGAGCTACTGCTATAACCACAGAGGTAAGAATTAGTAAAGTGACTTATAGTATTCCTTAAAATCAATACCTGCTTTCATTCCTTTAGCACTCTTGAGACTGAAGGTCTCTTACCCACGCAAAGCAGTTTTTAACTAAGTCTAAATTGGATACTGCAGTTACGAAAGTATTCGGAAAAATGTTAGTCAAATACTTCATTCTTACATTAAATACACTGGTGACTAAAATTAAAGCAACAAACGCAAATTTTGCAAGATTGCGTTTATTTTGCCGAAAAACAGTAAAAAATAAGTGATAGTAAAGTAGAAACAATGAAAAGAATACAGAAGATAAACAACTGCAACTTGCATAACGGTAGACGAAAATGTTCTCCGTTTTTTCCTACATAACAGATTTGCACAGTTTCCGACAACTGGTTAATGTGCCCAGTATGGGATGTGACCACCTCTGGCAGCAATACAGGCCTGAAAACGACGGGGCACGCTGTGATTGATGCCATCAGTATCATGTTGAGGCAATAATGCCCATTCTTCCTGTAGAGCTGCTCACAGTCTTGGAGAATTATTGATGGATGCTGATGTGATGCAAACCGTCTTCCTAATACATCCCAGACATGCTCTATTGGATTCAAATCGGGAGAGCGAGCAGATCACGCTAAGCGTGCATTACTTCCGCTTCCAAAAAACTTCAACCATCGTGCTCTATGAGGTCGAGCATTATCGTCCATCTGTACGAAGTCTGGGCCCACAGCACCTCGCGACAACCGCAGATGAGATCCCAAGATCTCGTCATGACACCCGACGACAGTTAAACAATGGCGATTCACTCATACAATTTCATGAAGAGGAGTTCGAGTGGTAAATAATCCCTGCCCACACCACCCCACCACTGGGGGATCCTCTTCGATATCGGTCTCTTTTCACAATGTTTGTTTGGCGAAATCATGTTCCACGTTCCCTCCAGATGCGAATCCATGGAGAATCACTTTTCAGACTAAATCGAGACTCATATGTGAAAACAATATTGGCCCATGTTCGACCGTTCAAGTGGCATGTTGATTACTCCACTCTAGACGTTGTCTTCCATGAAGACACTTCAGAGGTAGACATACAGCAGGTCTCCGACAATACAGACCACTCTGCCGAAGCCTTCTGCACACTGTTTGCCTCTATACAACGCGTCCAGTGGATGCTGCGATCTCACATGCCAGTTGCTGTGCATTGCTAAGGTGGTACTGTCGTGCCCTTTTAGCCAAATAACGGCCCTCTCTTCTGAAGGCACACGTGATCAGCCCTGCCCTTCTCTTGGGATACAGTTGCGGTCCCTATAAACTGTCGCCACATCCGAGAAACAACAGAACGATTCACATGAAGCCATCGGGCCAAATCAGTTTGGGACTGTCCTGTTTCATTTCTTTCTGTGGCCCTCTACCGCAAACAGCCTGGTAGGCATCATCTCTGTGCCATACTGCACCGTCTGTGACTGTGTACACAGCGATTGTGGGTGTGGGTCTACATGGCAAACAATACCTCGTTTCATAGGTGCCCTGACGTCATCGTTGGCATGGTTGTCCACTGACCGGAATGCCATCTTCCGTGCAGAACACGATCGTACGGACATCTGGTTTACACTTTGTATCATTAGATCGTGAATTAGACACAGGACGGAGAAATAGCGGTTTGATGCTTTAATCTTGGTCACCAGTGTACTTTAAGTGTAAATGCACTCAGAATTTACATTTGGCAGAGTACATAGGTCAACGTCTAGGTAATAATAAACAAAGAATAGTAATACTTACCAACAGTTACGAAGAAAAGCAGATATTCAAAGACCTGTAAAATTCCGAATTTGAAGAAGAGCACATTATCTAGCTTCATGTCCCTTCTGTCGTCACAGTGGTAAGCTAGGCACGATCATCAAAGTAATTTTTATGGATTTTCTCCCCAGAATAATGAATTCCCCCTTTTCCATTCGTCCTGGAAGAAACCAAGATTTCGGAGACAGGCAGCCAAGTAAGCTGACGGAGAACAACATGTATAGTAGTACATTTTCGGCTGAATGCTCATTTTTACATTCAGAACGGTTGCATTGCTTTGGCTTCTGATGAAAGTTCTCTTAAGGGGTTTCATCTCCATAAAGATGTGACGTAGTTTCTCAGGTTCTCTGAAATGGGAAATCTCGCTTAGACAGCTTTGTTCTCTAACACAAAACTAAACTCTTCGATTGATCTAAACACTAGTTCCTATCGAATTTACACACGCCTCCTGCTCACCCAGAGGAGGGATACATACGTCATGATTTATGTTGCCTCAACGAACGAGGCAATCTCCCACGTTTACTTTAGAGGCCTTTCTCAGCACTAAAATAACAAGATTTACATGGGTATATTTCCTCAACAAATCTCAGCACGCACAACTGAATAATGAGGTTGACATTGAACACTGAAGTTTCTTCTCTATCTCGCGACGGTATATGTTAATTTTTTATGTCATCGCCGTTGTGTTACTCCTTCAACAAAGAAAGCACAATTCAGCATCTTAATGTTGTTGGCATCTCTAGGACATGAATGATCACCTACTTTCTTCAGTACTTCTTGTGTGCGCAATAAAGCAGACAGTATTTGGTGATATTCTCCTTCTGGACATGAAATTTATCATGACCGCATAGAATATATAGCCATGTAAACTAATACTGTTCCGCAAACTCTCTGCATGTTCCTTTTACTTCATTTCCTAGCAGCGTACTCTGACTCAAAGAATATTTTTCTCGTATTCTGCAACTGGGGACGATGTACTTCTTTCCTTTGCGCGACATATCTCATTCGGTAGCAGTCCCCGACCTCTACCGGGTGTATCTCACGAGCTGATTATCGTTTTTGCCGGCTGCAAGCGTTCAGTAGTGAAGCCAGCAGAGAGCATATTAAACTGTCTTCACCGTCACTGCAGGCTATGAACGTATACAGCTGCTTACTCTTGTCTGTCTAGTGGTTTACTGGTCTATCTGTCCCGGTCTGAAGTGGTCCCCCCCACATAACCCTCCAGCGTGGTTTGTTAAATATGCCGTACTGTTTGGATGTGTGAGGGGTCCCTTGTACGAGGAGCCCGATTTTGTAACATAATTCGTCAAAAATAACCTAAAACGATTGTCATATGTAGAAGAGATTGTATTTTTGACACCACTGAACCAAAGATGTTACCTGAGTGGCAGAATCGATTGTAAGTAGGAGCGCACAGAGAGCAACAGCAGTTGCCGTTGTACTCTGTTACAGGTAGGATGTAAGGCTTAAAAGATACTGTGAGAATTTAGTTGTTTAGTCTATGGACGCCGCATAATACAGCTTTTATAAAATGAAGCGATCCTTGGATGTGGGAACCAAGTATTTTCCATCAGGTTTAATGTATAGGTTGATTTGGTATACCTGATTGGTAATATTTTATATGTTTTGTACTGATACAGAGAAGATAAATTTTGGAATCTTTTCTGCCAAACGGTGTCCGACGTTTGTCATGTAATAATCCAAGTGTTTTTAATTACGACAGTAAGTGAGAATTGTAGAACAGCTGAGAAGTTCACTGATTGTCAAGTTAATGTAAAATGTTTCATATCAGATTTTGTGAAGGAGAAACTTTCATTTTGAATACAATTTTAAAACTGAAGCATTTGTTCTTAGGATATTCCCTTATCAGTACTTCATTCTCTTCCATGTCGTGTTTACTTAAATCCAATGAAAATTTTTTTCAAGAAATCATTTTTCAATCAGAGTAAAGAAAAAGATATGTGCTAGAATCAGAAAAGTATTAATGCTTGTAACAGCTTCACTGTTGGCAGCATTGCATAGCGCTGAGCCAATATCCAGTATTTTTACTGAACATTTGCAAGGTTATTCATTCATAAGTTAATCTACTGATATTATTTGTATGAAGCTGTTTTACGGCTAGCATTGCACTTCGCTGTGCCAAGATTGAATATTTTCTATGCGTACTGTGGAGAGAAAAGAATACCAACATTACATCCGTTGCGACTCTAGAGCTAAGGAAAATTTATTTCATTGTTTATTTGCATAGGGAATTTTATGTTTATTGTACAGGGCCATGTAAGTCGGTGCTCACGACACTCAGTAAATTTCAGAGAGATTGATTTCATTATGACAACTGAGTACTGGTTTTGTAGGTTAAATCATTTGCTCAACAACACATCACACTGTAAATTTGCCTGAGGCAAACATTACGCACTTCATATATTCATTAACAAACCAAAAAACCGCGTACACGGATACAGACTGTACTGCCGACATGTGTTTTAGAGTAATCAGAAATACACTGTGGACTGTTGAAGCACAACTTATTATGAGCGAATACATTTGTAATTGCATGAAGCATTTTTCTAATTTGACCGAAGTTAGGTCAATGTAAGTGCAAAAAGCAGGAGCCAGAATTTGAGGCATTTACAGAAAATGAGACACACACTGGTGCCCTGAGTAATTCAATAAACAAAGGCAAACCACATTATCCTAATGCTAGTGGGGATACAGTGGGGATCAGTGAAGAGAAATTGAAATAAGACATGGATTTCTCGTCGGATGGACATAGTGTAATGTCAACAGCAGCAGAAAATCCTGTAAGAGGAGTAGGATTCATAATGAATAGGAAATAATGTCAGAGTGAGTGACTAAACAGTTCAGTGATAGCGTTGTTCCATCAGAAACGACAGCAAACCAACACTGACATGTCGACGTCGCATGCTCAGAGGCAGCGAAAGAATAGGAGGATACTGAACGGGTAATGCAGAACGTCAAGGGAGATGAAAATCTAATAGGCATGTGGGACTGGAATGCTATTGTAGGGGAAGGAGTAGAAGAAAGGATTACAGGAGAATGAGAGCTTGGTACTAGGAATGATAGAGGAGCAAGACTAATTGATTTCAGCTAGTAACAGCGAATACTCTCTTCAAGAATCACAAGCGCAGGAGGCCGGGAGATCCGGGAAGATTTCACTTAGATTAGATTATGGTAAAGTAGAGATTCCTAAATCAGACACTGGATTGTAACGCGTACCCAGAAGCAGACATAGACTGAGATCACAATTTAATAGTGATGAAGAGTAGTTTGAAGTTTAAGAGACGTCAGGAATAATCAATGGGATGCGAAAGTACTAAGAAATGAAGAAATACGCTTGAAGTTATCTAACGCTGTAGATAATGCGACAAGGAATAGCTACCTGAGGACTTAAGTTGAAGACGAATGGACAGTCCTAAAGAGTGCAATCATAGAAGTCGGAAAGGAAACAGTAGGTACAAGGGAGGTAACTACACAGAAACCGTGGATAACTGCAGAAATACTTCAATTGATCGATGAAAGATGGATATAAGAAAATGTTCAGGGAAATTCAGGAATACACAAATAAAAGACACTTAGGAATGAAATTAATCGAATGTCTAGGGAAGCTAAAGCGAAATGGCTGCAAGAAAAATGTTATGAAATCGAAAAAGAAATGAATGTCGGAAGGTATGGCTCAGCATAAAAAACATCAAAGCAACTTTCGGCATTTAAAAACAGGTGTGGTAACATTAAGAATGCAATGGGAATTCCACCGTTAAATGCAGGAAAGAGAGCAGATAGGTGGAAAGAGTACACTGAAGGCCTCTGTGAGGGAGACGACTTGTCTGATGACGTGATGGAAGAAGAATCAGGAGTCGATATAGATGAGACACAGGACCCAGTATTAGAATCGGAATCAAAAGAGCTTTGGAAGGCTTACGATTAAACAAGGCAGAAGGGATAGGCATAATTTTTAAGATCAGTGGATAGAAGCGGCAACAAAAGACTATTCAACTTGGTATGTATAGAACATTTGAAACTGGCAATGCACAGCCAGACTTTCGGGAAAACATCACCCACATATTTCTTAAGACTGCAAGAACTGATTAAGTGCGAGAATTACCGCAGAATCAACTTAACAGCTTACGTATCCAAGTCGCTGACAAGAACAATATACAGAATAATGGAAAAGAAAATTGAGGATGTATTAGATGACGATAAGTTTGGTTTTAGGAAAGGTAAAGGCACCAGAGAGGAAGGTCTGATGTTGTCGACGATAATGGAAGCAAACTAAAGAAAGATTAAGACACGTTCATAGAATTTGTCGACCTGGAAAAAGGTTTCGAAATGTCAAGTAGTGCAATATGTTTGAAATTCTGAGAAAAATAGGAGTAAGCCATCGAGGAAGACGGGTAAATTACAATACGTGCAAAAGGCTAGAGGGAACAATAAAAGAGAAAGACCAAGACCGAAGTGTTCGAATTAAAAATGATGTAAGATAGAGATTTAGTATTTCACACCTACTGGTCAATCTGTACATCGAAGAAGCAATGATGGAAATAAAAGAAACGATCAAGAGTAGAATTAAAATCCAAGGTGAAAGGATATCAATGATAAGATTCATTGATGACATTGATATCCTCGGTGAAAGTAAAGAAGAATTATATGATCTGCTGAATGGAATGAACATTCTAATGAGCAAAGAATAAAAATATGGACTGAGAGTAAATTGAAGACAGACCAAGGTAATGACAAGCAGCAGGTATGAAAATAGCTGTAAGTTTAACATCAGGACTGATGATCACGAAGTAGATGAAAATAAAGAATTCTGCTCCATAAGCAACAAAATAATCCATGACGGATTGAGTAAGGTGGACATCAAAGGCAGAATAGCACTAGCGAAATGAGCACTCGTAGCCAAGAGAAGCCTACTTATATCAAACACAGGCCATAACTTAAGGAAGAAATTTCTGAAAATGTACGTTTGGAGCACGGCATTGTATGGAAGGGAAGCACGGGTGTGGGAAAATTGGAACAGAAGAGAATCGAAGCACTTGAGATGTGCTACAGAAGAACGTTAAAAATTACGTGGACTGGTAAGGTAAGGAATGAAGAAGTTCTTCGGAGAATCGGCGAGGAAAGGAATATATAGAAAACGCTGACAAGAAGAAGGGACAGGATGGTAGGACATCTGCTAAGGCATCAGGGAATACGTTGCATGGTACTGGAGGGAGCTGTAGAGGGTAAAAATTGTTGAGAAAGAAGAGATAGGAATACATCCGACAAATTGATAAATTAGGACGTAGATTGCAAGTGTTACTCAGAGATGAACAGGTTGGCACAGGAGAGGAATTCGTGGCGGGCTGCATCAATATAATCCGATGAGAAATGACTCAAAGAAAAGAAAAGAAACCCAAGCAGGTGGCGCAGTGGTTAGCACACGTGGACTCGCATTAGGGTGAGCAACGGTTCAAACCCACGTCCGGCCTCCCTGATTTAGGTTTTCCGTGATTTCCCTAAATCGCTTCAAGCAAATGCAGGGATGGTTCCTTTGGAAGGGCACGGCTGACCTCCTTCACCATCCTTCCCTAATCCGATGGGACCGGTAAGCTCGCTCTTTGGTCCTCTCCTCTCAAATCAACCAACCAACCAACTTAACAAAAAGACATATTCAGAAGCTTTAATACACTCAACACGAAATGAAAGATGAGATTCGACGTCACGTTATAGGATCTAGCATTCTAAAGCGAATTTGTCTGACAGACGTGATTCCACTCCGACGCTAAAGAAATACTGGATATCTGCTTATTTGCCTAAACGAGAGAAATGAACAGATTTTTCTGCTGACTGCCTGACACATGATAACATGCCAGAAATAAAAAATTATAGTCATTATAATTGTGGAGCACAACAGAGCGTTTCTTCCGCACGAGGCGGAAGAGCTCGTGGAAATTGTAAATAGATGAATGCCTCATTGTGCTCGTGGTCAATTAATTTAGGTACCTTCGTGAAGCAAAAACCGCTAAAAGGAACTACTCACAACCAAAACAGACCAAGCACAAGGAAGCGAATAGAGGTGCTCAGTTGAGAGCCCGTTGCAATGGAATAACGAATGCCCGGGAGATGCCTCTCCAGAGATTACAGTCACTTGGTTAAAATGCAAATCGAGGGGAAACAAATCGTAGCAGAATAAATCTTAGCTGTGCATTAGACTGTGTGCCGATTTGAATCTTTCTTGTACATTAAAATCTGTGCCGGACCAGGACACGAATTCAGCATATTTGTGTTTCATGGCTAACTGCTCGACCAATTGAACTATCCAGGCACATCTAGTCTGCCAGTAAGTTTCAGATGAGTGAATAAAATTTTCAGACTGAAGCATTTGGTCTTAGGATATTCCCTTATCAGAACCTCATCTTCTTCCATGTCGCGTTTATTTAAATGCAATGAATAATTTTTAAAGAAATCATTTTTCAATCAGAGTCATAAAAATATTAATGTGCTAGAACCAGAAAAGTATTAATGTTTGTAACAGTTTCAATGAGGGTAGCACTGCACAGCGCTGACCCAATATCCATTATTTTCACTGAATATTTGCAAAGTTATTCATTTATCAGTTAATCTACTGACATTATTTGTATGAAGCTATTTTACGGCCGGCATTGCACTTCGCTATGCCAAAATAGAATATTTTCTATGTGTACTGTGGAGAGAACAGAATACCAAGATTACATCCATTGCGCCGGCCGGGGTGTCCGAGCGGTTCTAGGCGCTACAGTCGGGAACCGCGCGACCGCTACGGTGGCAGGTTCGAATCCTGCCTCGGGCATGGATGTAAGTGTTTTCCTTAGGTTAGTTAGGTTTAAGTGGTTCTAAGTTCTAGGGAACTGATGACCACAGCAGTCAAGTCCCATAGTGCTCAGAGCCATTTGAACCATTTTACATCCGTTGCGACTCTATAGCTAAGAAAAATTTATTTTATTGTTTATTTGCATAGAGAATTTTATCAGTTTATTGCACGCTGTTATGGGACTCGTGGAACTCACGAGACTGGGTAAATTTCATAGGGATTGACTTCATTATGAAAATTGTGTATTGGTTTTGCAGATTAAGTCATTTGCTCAATAACACATCACACAGTAAATTTGCCTGACCCAAACAATACGCATTGTATATGTTCATTAGCAAACAAAAAAACCACGAATCTTTCGAAAGAACGTTACAATTATTATAAAAATATTTGTGTCCAACGGACGAATACTAATTTCTGTTCCCGGGTTCGATTCCCGGCGGGGTCAGGGATTTTCTCTGCCTCGTGATGACTGGGTGTTGTGTGATGTCCTTAGGTTAGTTAGGTTTAAGTAGTTCTAAGTTATAGGGGACTGATGACCATAGATGTTAAGTCCCATAGTGCTCAGAGCCATTTGAACCATTTTTGAACTAATTTTTGTTATATTTACTGGGTTTGGTGAAAGCATACAGTACTTTATTATTACTACCGATGTCAAATAAACATAGTCCGCAACAGTTTCTTTCTGTGAGTCTTTATCAGAATTTTCCTAATGGTCAAACGAGACTTAATCTCGAGTACGTTATTACGCAGCATTGAAGTCCAGCATAAGCTGTGGCTTTTGCACCAGTCCTTCCCATTAGTAACTCTTCGCTACACTATTAAATTATAAACAATGCATAATATTCTCACTTCTAAAATGATTAATGATTGCTAGGTACTACTATGGACTAACTGGGATAACAACTACCAAACATCATGAGACATGTGTACTAAACGAAAATATTAAAACCCTACATCTGCAGACAAGAGACAAACAACATTATTGTATAACTTTTTCAAATCCTTTTAAGGACATAATAATTTCATGTTCACCGCTATAAGACGAGATAGTCTTAGCCCCCTCCCCCCCCCCTCTCAGCAGGGTTATCTCTATTACTTGGTAAGGCCCAACATAAAGTAACTGCCATTTCTTATTTTTCCACTTTATGCTGGAAGACTTTGGGTAAGTCCTCGACAAGACAGTATCACCTGTGACATAGGTTTGATCTTTAGTCAGGTTTTTATCATATTTCGCTTTTCGAGTGTCAGCCTCTTTTGTGAGGTACACTAACGTATTATTTATTTTTGTATTTACATCTGCTTCCAGTTGAGGTAGCTCTGAAATTGTCTTCTCTACTCGAAAACATTATATCTCCTGGGGTATAACCCGTTGGGGCGTGTGGTAAACTATTAAATACTTTTGCAAACGGTTGAACATACTCAGCCCATTTTGAATGTTGCCTGTTAGCAAACGTTCTGATGATGCTATTAAACTCCTTGAAGACCCTTTCAGCTGTACCACTACCTAGATAGAATTGAGAGATCGGTACCTGGGTTATGTCTTGTTCCCGTAGAAATTGCTTCCATTTTGTGCTGACAACGTATGATGTATTATCAGACAACATGGCCGTTGGTTTACCAACATTTGGCATATAATCGGCCATTATTCTCCTGATAATCGGTGTGGAAATGTAACGTTTAATCGTATATAACTTTAAATATTTGGAGAACACGTATCTTACAACCCCCACCCCCCTTTCCGAGCGGTCGGAAGTGTCCCAAAGACGTCTATTGATGTTAATTCTAATGGTTTTACTACAGTTATAGGATGGAGTTCAGTTTTCGTAGATACATTTGTATGTTTGGCCATCTGACATATAACACTTCCTTACCAAATTACTCACCCTCCTTTTGAGGTTAGGATAATAGCCGTAACCGGAAATTTTCCTACTGCACTTTTGTACCGAATCAGATTGTCTACCGACTCGGTCGGTACACAAACACACCAGTTGTCTTTCTGTACATTTTTCCGATGGAAAGTATATCATTTGCTATCCTATACTGGTTGGCTAACTCACTGCGTGGATCACTTACTAATGCTTATATTATCTGCGTTCACAAGTCATCTTGTTGTTGAATTTGTCTCATACTTTTGCTTGTGCCAACAAATTTCCTTTTATATGTGTGATTTTTAATTAGCATAACCCGGTATTGAAATATTTGCTCAATTATTTCTGCAAATTGTGATAACCTTTGTGGCAAACGTGATAATGTGTCTACAGTGATATTGTCGCAGTGATATTGTCGCTGTTTTTTACGTGAATAACTTCTAGGTCATACTCTTGTGTCATAATAGCCCATCTTGCTAAGCTAGCATGCAATAAAAAGCACGATAGTAAAAAGCTTAGTGAAGTGTGACCACAGTGCCCACGAATGTGTTTCCCATACACATAATAGTGGGGTTTACATAAGGCCCAAACCACGGCTAATGGTTTTATCTCCGTAGTTGAATACGCCTGTTCACATTGGCAAAGCACTCAGCTAGCAAATCCTACAATTCTAACGTGTTTTCCCTGCTGTTTGGCGCAGGCCAAATGATGACGAGTCCGACGCAACACAGAAATACTGCATCATCCTGGTATCCCGGATTTCTTCGAGGCGTATTTTTTCTCAACAAATTCACCAGCGCACCATTGTTAAAAAGTTAATCAGGCACGAATCGCCTGAAAAATGATACTAATCCTAGGTATGCCTTCAACTGCTTGTTTGTTCTAGGCGCTGAGAGTTCTCTAATTGCCTTTAACTTCTTTGGCCCTGGAATTATTCCTTCCCCAGATATCAAGCGACGAAGAAATTTGATTTGTGCTCTTCTGAACTCTGATTACGTAAAGTTCACTGTTATCCCGGCATCTGCAAACCTTGTTAGTACTTCAGTAATTATCTCAGTTTGTTCCTCCCAAGCATTAGTAACTATGACGAGATCACCAACATTCAGAGTGACTCTGCATAATAGATGATAGCCTAACATGGTGCCAAGCACGTTTATAAAAAAGCTGGCACTTATATTCAGCACAAAGGGGCAATTCTCTAAATTGGTAACATCTTCCGGCTGCCGTGCGGGGTAGCTCAAATGGTTCAAATGGCTCTAAGCGCTATGGGGCTTAACATCTATGATCATCAGTCCCCTAGACTTAGAACTAATTAAACGTAACTAACCTAAGGACATCACACACATCCATGCCCAGGCAAGATTCGAACCTGCGACCATAGCAGCAGCGTCAGGCGTTTCACATTATAAAACTTTTGGATTTGTTCTTCCAAATGTTCTGGCCTGGTACAGTCTGGTATTATTATTTTGCTTATATCCCCTCCACCAAGGACCAGGGGTACACTTCCACTTATTTTACCTACTGCAAGAAGGACTACTATAAGGTAAGTTTGACACTTCTCTAATGTTCCATTCCAACATTTTCCTCATTTCATGGGTAAACGCTTCAGGGCACTGAATATGTGGGTTTGCAATAAATTTGGATGAGATATACCTCCATATGTGAGCCATGCATGGCTCATGTTCGTGCCAACCTTATTTAACATCTTGTTTTTACTGTACGGCCACCTCATCATTTTAAATTCAATTACTGGTGTCTCTGAATTGATGTCTTACCTGCCTGTGAGCAGCAGCAGCAGCGCGTATCGATAAGTGCACTGTCACACTATCTCTGGGCAACCGATAGTATTTCCGGGTCGTCGTATGTTTGGGAGTAGTTGGAGTTGGAATGTGGCAGAAGTGCAGTCAGGGACGGAGCCCCATTGAGGTCTGCACAGCCAGTACCAGCGGGGATACCCGTTGGTTGGTCGTTCGGTCGGTCGCCTCATCGACGACGTGTATGTGGGTCGGTTCCTTCCTGCGCAGAGATGTCGGCTGTGTTCCCTCTGCATGGTTGGATCAGAGCCAGTGTCTCCGGGACGTCGTCGATCCGAAGGAAGTCAGTCAGTTAGAGAAGGACCAGCAGGGCGGCCACAATGAGGCACAAGAGCAGTCGGGCACGGAGCCACAGTGAGGTCCGCACAGCCAGTACCACTGTTGATTGGTCATTCGGTCGGGTGTCTCATTGACGACGTTTATTTGGGTCGGTTCCTTCCAGTGCAGAGATGTCGGTTGTGTTCCCTCTGCATGGTTGGGTCCGAACCAGTGTCTCCGGGACGTCGTCCGTCTGAAGGAAGTCAGTCAGTTGGAGACACATCAGCAGTTCAGTCGGTCGGTTGGCGTGGAGCAGCAAGCAAGCCCAGTTGTGCCGAGTCGGGCTGGAGCCGCTGGAGGCTTGCACGTGCAGTTGTGTGAGGTGCTGGTTGCGAGTGAAGAAGTTCGTCACCCAGTGGACATGAAAGTTGAGTCCTCACTTAACTTACTATCAAGCCTCAACTGTTTACATTTCTTCGTTTCATCCTGGTTGTCGCTTCTGGGGCATTCCCACGAGCAACAACATGTGTGTATTTAAGTCGGCTAAGATTCCAGCGGTCTTCCTGTAAAATTTAACTTAACTTAATTTATTCCCTATTATTGAAGTTCACCAGTGGTATCTTCTTCCTTATGGCCGTTGACATTCTGGTTGCCTGCCCTGGTAGTTGGTGTAATTTTAGCCATTGTATTTTCCTTGGTGTGTTGTTGCTGTCCAGCGTGGCGTGTAGTTCAACAGCTGAGGTGGTGTTGGTCGTTGTGGGCGCCAATATTCTGTTTATCGTTGTATTGAAATCTTGTGGTCGTTTTGATGGTTGCATCGAGTGGAACTGATTTGGTTGATTGGTCGGTCAGCTGTCTGTCGGTTGGTTTGCCTTCCAATTAAGAGATTGTTGGTCAGGCTGCCTGTCCCACCTAAACGGGTGTTAGTGTTACAATTCGAGGCCGACCCTTGGAACTTCTGAGCGCCATTCCGTGTCTGTTACATGGTAACTTCCCTGTTTGAGTTTTAGTTATTTGGTTGATGTGTGGCCTTCAGCTGAGTTTTATATATCTTGAATTAATGTTCTTGTCTTGCCATTAAGGCATGAGATTGTTGTTCTTATAGGGGCCTTCAGCCGAATTTTACATCAAATCTTTTAAGGCCTTAAGCCGTTAAATTATTGTGTTGATGTGTGGCTTTCAGCCGAGTTTTAATATTTCTTAAGTTAATGTTCTTGTCTTGCCCTTAAGGCATACGACTGTGATGTTTTGGTATGGGGCCTTCAGCCGAATTTGTTTCAATTGTTTTAAGATTGGGCCTTCTGCCGTTGGATTGAAACACTTCTTATTGCTTAATATGCGGCCTCCAGCCTAGTTCCATTAACATTAAAGTGCAAAGGTCTTCAGCCTGTTTAGATTGAAGACTTAGAAAATATTTTTGGGTGACACCTCCAGAAGAAACTTCTAGGTCAATTTCTTACCTAGGCCTTCCGTCTTGGATTTTGAGTGTACCCTTCAGCCGATCTAAAGTTCCATTGTAAACGTCCACTATAATTTTGAACGTTTTGCATTCTTGTGTAATATTGTGTGTGGACAAATAAAGTTTTTATGTTGAGTGTAACTGACAGCAACCTCATTTTGGCCCCTCTCCACAACCTAACCCTCTCTGGCATGCTAGTCCTGGCATTTCAGTATGGTAAGTATAACCCTTATTGATTCCTG
Source organism: Schistocerca cancellata (assembly GCF_023864275.1). Classification (NCBI taxonomy): domain Eukaryota; kingdom Metazoa; phylum Arthropoda; class Insecta; order Orthoptera; family Acrididae; genus Schistocerca; species Schistocerca cancellata. Next base: position 565,308,603 of record NC_064628.1, read on the forward strand.
ATTTCTCTACGAACATAATTTAAAAATTGACTAACAGTATGCCAGCTGTTTCCGCCAAGTATAAGGACTCTTATTCCACCACTTTATTGAGGATTTTGTTCGTAACACTATAACTATCACTATCCGCCGACACTAATGATGTGTTATTATGCGCTGATGCTGATATTTCTTTATTTACGTACGGCAGACGTGTGTCACAGTACCTCACACAGATATGTGTGTACCTACTTTAATTCAACCTGATGGCTTGCATTGTCAAGAGTGCACTTACCCGTAGAGAGATCAAATGATTCAAATGGCTCTGAGCACTATGGGACTCAACATCTGAGGTCACCAGTCCCCTAGAACTTAGAACTACTTAAACCTAACTAACCTAAGGACATCACACACATCCATGCCCGAGGCAGGATTCGAACCTGCGACCGTAGCGGTCGCGCGGTTCCAAACTGAAGCGTAGAGAGATCAATTCTCGCTTGCCACTCACGGAGGTAGTCCCATCCCAGCACGCAACTGACCGAAAAATTTTTAATGATAGGGAATATGCAGTGAAATGCATTATTTTCTATTGACAAGTCCACTTGAGCCTGGTACTTCACAATTTGTGCTTTGGCTCCAATGGCGCCCACGACTTTGCTTCCATGTACGGGAAGTATAGGTATGGATAAGGTGGGTTCCTTACACAGTTTATGTAAAAATGAAAATCAAGTACACTGATTGTCGCTCCTGTATCAACAATGACAGTTACCGGATACTTAACGATTCTGGCGTGAATAGCAGCTTGTACTACCTGTTTTACCGTGTTTTTACACCTTGCTGGCTCGTAGCACAATTGGTCACGGATATCATGTCCGTCTCGGTACAAGTATCAGTAGTCAAATGTGCCTTATCGCTGTGCCCTGACCAACAGCGGAAGGCGTAGCGTGGTCAAATATAGTTTACTCGAACTTGATAGGCCCAGTGGGCTCTCATCACGCCTTTAGATTCTTTGTACTCTTTGGTCATTACGAGGATGTCTCTCCGGACTGTTTTGCCGATACATGTACGTCTGACGATCCTCGTTGCGGTTTGCAGTCGACCTTCATTGAGTGTTCGGAGACCCTGCAGATTTGTTTTGTCGCTGGTCGGAGTCAAACTTCGCCAACCTTCGGTTGATGGTACCGCTGAATCGCATCGCTTCGGCGCTTACGATTTGCATTTGGTGAACTGTTACTGTTATAATTATTGTTATGTCCTCCATTACGATCATTGCTGCCTGAACCGTAATCATAACTATTATTGTTGACACGGTTGCGATAACCATTTCTTTTGCGGTTACCGTTTCCATGACCATTTGTATTACATTTATTGTGGTTTTTTGATTGAAGATAAATACTGTCATTCCCATTGACTCTTTTAGTATACTCTTGGGTCATATCAGATTAATCCATAGAAGCTAGAAATTGTTCCAGGTCTGTGTCGGCTCGCGTGCCGACCTAGGCAGCCTTGTTTTCAAAATACCTAGTACATCTCTCGTAGATACCGGCTCGTCTCAGTATCACGTTTTATTAATATACTTTTCTACAAAATTTCTCACACTACCATTTTTGGGTTATATTGTTGAGAACTGTATAGGTACTTCTTTTCTGAGTCTTTCCTGAATACTTTCAAATTGCTGGAGCGGTACCGTATGCTTCAACACTCTCCATTGCCCGTAACGCTGGATCGACAACTCTGTGGGTTGCAACGAACTATGTTTTTTCTCTTTCTGTCCAATCTTTGGGAAGAACAAACTTAAAACTCTTTATAAAAATCACAGCGTGTATGGTTCTCGTCTCATGATAAAATTCATACACTTTCTGTCCTTCGTTAAATTCTCTAGGATATTTATACTTTAGGAGGCCTATGTGCCTTCTCGTTTTGCAGATACAAGAGATTCTCTTATAGGGCTGACCTGCCGGAACAGAAGCTGTTCGATACCCTGATTCATTACCATATCTCTTACGCTAGCTATGCCCTCATATTGACTTACAGCCACACACAGGCTCCCTCGATCAATGCGAACTATTCGTGTCGAGACTTAGTTTCTCCATCGTGGCAAATCTTCGTATAAAATTTGTTTGATACTTTGCAGTTTCGACTTTAATTCATTGGCAGACTCCCCACTTCCAAAAGCCGATTCAGTGGTGGCTCCAGAAATGGCTGCCCATACCTCTGTATTTATGTGTTCCTTAATCTCCTCGTCTTTTTGTTGCAACCATTGTGCTACATAGTTGTCTAATTTTTCGGTATGCTCCTTCATATGCGCTTGGATCTGCACTGAGTGCTTTATCTGTAGTTGACCCAGCCTAGTGGTCACTTCCTCTACCTGCTTATTCAGTTTATCAGTGGAGGTCTGGGATTTCTGTAGTTCCTCCGTAAGTACGTCAACTGTTTCATGTAAGCCATTGTAGGCTTCCTTTATCAGGCTTACTTCGGTAGTAATGTTCTTCAAACTACCCTCTATTCTTTTAGCAAAGTTTTGATCCCTTATCTCTAACATGATATTCAACTGCGATGTGATATTGTCACACCAGAGCATTTGCTTTTCTTCCCTTTCCTTTTAGCTGGCGCTTTGCTACTCCCTAAATTGAACTACCAAGGCTTGATCTCTCTCCCTGTCTTTCCCTTATCTCTCAGTTCCAGCCAATTAAAGAATTCCGTGAACCAATCTCCGTTGGCCATCGGATTTTTCTACCGCAGCATTAGTTGTATTAGTGCTACTGTGAGTGGACATTGTAGTCTGTACACCACCCACTTGCTCCTGAGTACTTCTCGACTCAGGTGTCGCATCTCTTGATAATTGGTTCTCTGATTCTAATTAGGAGAACGAAGGACGCATAATCTGCTCATTTTGGTTGTCTATCTCATTCATATTCTCTGCTGCCTCATTGTCAGATATATTATCCCCTCTGAGCGCAGCTGAAACCTAGTTCTAATCTACTCATGGCTATAAAAAAAACGAAATAAAACCAAATAATTAATAAATCTTGCAAACTGAAAACTTCAGATTGCAGTATTAGTTCTGCCAATCAATGCTACACTGAAAAATTGTGCACAGTGACATTCACTGCCTAAGGAAATTCACTTTGGCCTCTGTACTGCACTACCCTGACTTCATTATCGAAAAACAAAAGGAAGGTACACTGTTGCCCTTACCTTCCTCCGCCGGCCGATGTGGCCGAGCGGTTCTAGGCGCTTCAGTGTAGAACAGCGCGACAGTCACCGTCGCAGGTTCGAATCCTGCCTCGGGGATGGATGTGTGTGATGTACACTCCTGGAAATGGAAAAAAGAACACATTGACACCGGTGTGTCAGACCCACCATACTTGCTCCGGACACTGCGAGAGGGCTGTACAAGCAATGATCACACGCACGGCACAGCGGACACACCAGGAACCGCGGTGTTGGCCGTCGAATGGCGCTAGCTGCGCAGCATTTGTGCACCGCCGCCGTCAGTGTCAGCCAGTTTGCCGTGGCATACGGAGCTCCATCGCAGTCTTTAACACTGGTAGCATGCCGCGACAGCGTGGACGTGAACCGTATGTGCAGTTGACGGACTTTGAGAGAGGGCGTATAGTGGGCATGCGGGAGGCCGGGTGGACGTACCGCCGAATTGCTCAACACGTGGGGCGTGAGGTCTCCACAGTACATCGATGTTGTCGCCAGTGGTCGGCGGAAGGTGCACGTGCCCGTCGACCTGGGACCGGACCGCAGCGACGCACGGATGCACGCCAAGACCGTAGGATCCTACGCAGTGCCGTAGGGGACCGCACCGCCACTTCGCAGCAAATTAGGGACACTGTTGCTCCTGGGGTATCGGCGAGGACCATTCGCAACCGTCTCCATGAAGCTGGGCTACGGTCCCGCACACCGTTAGGCCGTCTTCCGCTCACGCCCCAACATCGTGCAGCCCGCCTCCAGTGGTGTCGCGACAGGCGTGAATGGAGGGACGATTGGAGACGTGTCGTCTTCAGCGATGAGAGTCGCTTCTGCCTTGGTGCCAATGATGGTCGTATGCGTGTTTGGCGCCGTGCAGGTGAGCGCCACAATCAGGACTGCATACGACCGAGGCACACAGGGCCAACACCCGGCATCATGGTGTGGGGAGCGATCTCCTACACTGGCCGTACACCACTGGTGATCGTCGAGGGGACACTGAATAGTGCACGGTACATCCAAACCGTCATCGAACCCATCGTTCTACCATTCCTAGACCGGCAAGGGAACTTGCTGTTCCAACAGGACAATGCACGTCCGCATGTATCCCGTGCCACCCAACGTGCTCTAGAAGGTGTAAGTCAACTACCCTGGCCAGCAAGATCTCCGGATCTGTCCCCCACTGAGCATGTTTGGGACTGGATGAAGCGTCGTCCAACGCGGTCTGCACGTCCAGCACGAACGCTGGTCCAACTGAGGCGCCAGGTGGAAATGGCATGCGAGCCGTTCCACAGGACTACATCCAGCATCTCTACGATCGTCTCCATGGGAGAATAGCAGCCTGCATTGCTGCGAAAGGTGGATATACACTGTACTAGTGCCGACATTGTGCATGCTCTGTTGCCTGTGTCTATGTGCCTGTGG